>NC_071388.1:205102020-205709725 GCF_022682495.2 Desmodus rotundus | reverse complement strand
AGCACAGCCCTCTCACACCTCAAACCTCTTCTCATCCTATTTTTCTCCCTTCTCAGTAGAAGGCAGCTGTTCCTTTCCTTTGTTACTGCCCATCAATCACAAGGTTTTTTTGGTTGCTCAAACGTACCATTGCCCCAGCCGCAGAGCGTCTGAGAGTGCTGTTCTCTCTACTTGGGGGGCTCTGGTCCCCACGCTCCACTGACCTCCAGCTCCTGCTGAGAGAGGCAGCCCCGCTCCCATCAGTCTCTGTTCCGGTGCTTTGTGCTTTTCCATCATAGTGCCCGCCGCAGCTCAGATTTCTGTATTTATTTGTGCATTTAAAGGATTGATATCTGGCTCTTCCGCCAGGCTGGGCACGCCGGGAGGGCAGGGACCCTCGATGTGACTCATCATTGTAGCTGTTCCTGAAACCATGGATCCCAAGCTTGGTTGAATGTTAGAACCAGCTGGAAATTTATTTTTAAGATTCTGATGCCTGTGTGCTTCCCCCAGCGTTTCTGATTCAATCGATTGGGTGTGGTCTGGATTTTGGGTTTTTTTTACGTTCTCTGGGAGATTCCAATGTACAACTAAGTTCAAGATTGTTAAAAACTCCTGTTGCTGGACCTACCCCAGATTCACAGACTCGTCGTCGTGGGTAAGGTCCAGGAAACATGCCCCTTGACAGGCTGCTCCAGAAATTCTCGGGCAACCTCAGACCTGAGGCCGACGGGCACAGGGAGCCGCATCTGCGTGGCTGTGGGAGAGCCCTGGGCGGCGGCGTGTGGGATGGGCGCAGGGGACCTGCCAGCTGGGGGCCCCACGGCCCCTGCACTTGGGCTATGCATTACCTTCACTGCTGCGTGTTAAAAAATTCATGTTTGCAGGCCTGCTCCCCACCCACCCACCCCACAGTCTTATCCAGTTGGTCTTTGAACTCTGGTGGGGGCCCTGGTCTCTGCACTATTTAGAAGCTCTCCCTGCGGTTCTGACGCAGCCAGGGCTCTGAACTGTGGGTGGGGTAAGCTGCGCACAGGGGCCTGGACAGGCGGTGCGGCCGGAGCCTGGGGTCTGGGTGAGGCTGGGGAGCATCCACTCTCGTCCTTGGGCTTCCTTGGCTTACAGACCGTCACTCCTGTCTCTGACTCTGTCTCCACTGCTTACTCCCTGCGTTTCTCCTCTGTGGCTGCAGCTCCGGTCCTCTCCTTTCTCTCGTGATGACCCCAGCCACAGGGGTTAGGGCCCGAGTGCCATCCAGTTTGGGCTCATCTTCAGGTCAGTAACTTGATCCCGTCGACAAAGACATTGCCGGGTCAGGTCACATTCACAGGCACTGGGAGTAAGGACTAGGACATGTCTTTTTGGGGACACAATTTGATCCACTACAGAGGGTAATGGACTTGACACTTCCCTCCACCCAGTGTGGCCGACAGGTGAGAACACACCTGGCAGGAAGAACTCCTTCCAAGGTGCCTGGCAGAGGCCACACGCCTCCTTCTCCTGCTTCGGAAACTGGGAAAACGCAGTGTGCAGTGAGAGTTAATGGTGGTGGGGGAGCGTCAAGACCCTTCGAATTAAAATCAACAACTTTAAGATTTTACACACACACACACACACACACACACACACACCCCACTCTGCTAATCGAGGTTGCCTGTGGGTGACTAGGTGGGTGGCTGGGTCTTGGCAGGACCCCCATGAAGCCATCCTGGGAGCAGATGAGCAGAGAAAGGCTAGTCTTGCCCCTCATCTTATATTTAAGCTTTATTATGATTATCGTCGCCATTATTAATGTGGTTCGTTTTCTCATGTGCAGAGTGCTTTATTCAGGTGGGTGCTTTGGACATCTGTGAAAATCTGCACATTTCCAAGTGCTAAAGCAAACTGTACACACTTGGCAGAGAGAAAGGGACTGTGTCTTTTCTCCATGCAGAGCGCGGAGGCAGGCTGGGGGCGTCCGGCTGTGGGTGTGGCTGGCATTTTGTCTACAGTAAATTGGAGAGAGCACTGCCTCCCCTGCAGAGGAACACTCCGCACGCCGCACGTAACCGTAACCGTCTCCGAGGAAGAACTGAGTCCTTTTGCGGCTCTCCCCTCGGCTTTGTGATTGATGAAGGAATTCTCATGGTCTGGGGGTTACCTGGCCACCCAGAAGGGCTGTGACATTATTTATCGCAGGACGTACTCCAGAGTTTAGGTACTCCGAGTGCAAAATAAAGGCAACATCCCCCATCTCCACTCAATGCCTTTAAGGCTGTATTTAAACATCAATTTCCAAAACGTGTGTTTCCTTGAATTTGGTTGAATGGACTGAAAACAGTGACCGTAGATAAAGTGACTCTTTGATGGCTCTATCAGTAAGGCTCTAGGGAACAAGCTAAAGACAAAGCTACCTGGGTGAACCGGTCACTGTCCCCAGAGAAGAAAATGACAAGGAGAGTGACGTCAGGACCTTTTGTTGAGCCGGAAAAACATTCCCACAATTGACAGGTCTTAAAACGTGCTAAAAAGGTTTTGAAAATGCTTGAAGATATAAAAGCAATTGTCCTTTTTACAAAGGCTCTTCGAAAGATGTTTGCTTTGCCTTGCGCATTGTGTGAATTACAACTATGTTTAAAGGTGAGATTTTTAAAACATTTTGAACAGACCGTCTTTTGCAGTGTATGATGAGCACTGTTTGGCCCAAGCTTTTGAGGCACAAATAAGGATGCGCATTATACGTGGGCACAATGACCACGCACCGTGGGTATAACATGATGCACACGAAAACATGGGTGCGTGTTATACACGGCAAAGTACGGTACTCCGTGTCTATCGAGGGAATGGCCGCAGACCAGGATAAAGCTGTAAGGAAGAAAATGAGATCAGCAGAAATCTCAGAGCCTCATGAGAATTTACGTGTCCTTGCGTGGCTGATCTCGAGGCCCTTCCAGCAGACCTGCTCACGGGCAGATTCATCGGCCAGAGCAGGACCCCGCCGGGCTCTTCCCATCCCCGCCAGACCCCACACCCTTTCGTTTCCTCCTCACTGCCGGTCCTCCAGACCTTCGTCCCCAAACCACTGCCTGTGAATTCCCATGGGACCAGATCTTTTCTATACCCCTGTAGGGGTTTCTCAGCCTAAGTCGCAAACTTAGTTTTGGTTTCTGAATTTAAATGTCACACAGCTAACTGTGTTTGGGGTCGGTGACCAGGGGGCTGGTTGAAGAGACGGATGGAAGATGTGGGCAAATAGCCTGATTCTCAGCAGCAGGCTCTGGGCCTGGAGGGGAGTGAGTCTCCTCCGTGTTTACACCTCACCCAGGCGGCAGAGCGGCCACACTGAACTCTTTCGGGGCCAAAAGGATGCTGTTTCCTCCATGATTCCTGCCAGATGTGTTTATACGCTATGCCCCTAAAGTTCCAGCGCCACAGGAAACAAACAAAAACCACACCAAATCAGCCAGGGGCGCTCTGCTCCTGTGTTCCTGCCCCTCCCCCATCAAAATGAGTTTGATCATCTCTGGAATGGACCTGTGACCAGATTGGCTCTTTAGTTCTGCCGCTGGGGTAGAGACTTTCTCAAGAGGACAGGAAAGCAGTGTCTTGCCCTGTGGGAATTCAAAGGACTATTTTTTTGGCACACTGTACTTTCCAAGGTCAGCAGTTAGCTGAAAAAGAAATGAAAGGTGACAGTGATTATTCCAAGGAGTCCCGCTGCTACATGGCGCCTCAAAAAGACCTTCCATAATAAGGAACCCGGAGGTCCGGATGTGCTGGAAGAGATGTGGCAGTCACAGCAGGTGCCGGGTCCCCATCTCTCTGTGCCTCTGCACCCGGCCCTCCTGGGCTGCTGGGCGGGAGCCCGGCCTGTCCCCTGGGGTCGCAGGACAGCTTCGGCATGACTGTCCTTCACGGCCATGCAGAGTCGCAGAGCACACCTGCTCCTTCCTGGCTCTCTCTCTCACTTTCTCTCCTCTCTCTCTTCTGCAAGGCAATACACATAACACAGCATTCATCATCTTCACCATTTCAAAGTGTACAAGTCAGTGGCATCTAGAACAATCACAATGTTGCGCAATCATCACCTCTGCTTGGTTCTAGAACGTTGTCATCCCTCAGTCCCCATCAGCAGTCAGTGCGCGTCCCCCTCCCCGCCAGGCCTGGAAACCACTCACCCGCCTCTGTCTCTACAGGCTCGCTTCTTCTGGACGTCACTCGAATGGAGTTATGCAGCAGGTGGGCTTTTGTGTCCAGCTCCTTTCGCTTAGCGTGATGTTTTCAAGTTCGCCCCCGTTACAGCATGCGTCACTCCTTCCTAGGGCCAAATAATATCCGCTGTGCGGATAGACCACATCTGTTCCTCCTGCTTGTCTGCTTGGAAGAGCAAGGAAGGTCTTTCCTGAAGCCTGCGGTAGAGTTCTTCTCCATCTCACCGACCAGACCTGCACGCAAGGTTGGAGTCAAATTCAGGGACAAAGGGACCACGGAGTGCTTGTCACCTTCCTGTTGGGGAGTATGTCCCTTCCTGGGCTCTCGGACACCTGCAGAGGGCTCCCTGGATAAAATGGGGCTTCTGCATGAATGCACGAAACTGGCCTACTCCGAGTATTTTTAAACCTTGCTCTGCTGACATTTCAAAGGCTCAGACATCAGTGCAGGCCGGATCGTTTGCTGTGATTAAGACCCAAGTTCGCAAGGAGGGTGAGCAGCAGCCGAGGCGTGGCAAGGCAGTGAGCTGGTGTTGGGCCAGCGCTGGTGACCACCTCCTCCTGGGATTTAGGCCTGAAATATGTTAGTGTGTGTGTGTGTGTGTGTGCAGGGTGTGTACGTGTGTAAAAATCTCCTGGGTGCAGGGTGCTTCCGTGGCTAATTGGGTTAATGCAGTGGGCAGGATAGTCACCCCCAAAGATGTTCGCATCCCAAACCCTGACCTGCGACCCTGTCACGTCACATGGCGGACAGGAATGAAGGTTGTATATGGAACCGAGGTTGCTCATCAGCTGACCTTAACACAGGGAGATTTTCCTGAAGGACCCCGATGGGCCCTGACGTAATCAAAGATTCTCAAAAGTGGGAGAGGGCAACAGGGCAGAGGTCCAAGTCACAGGAGATGCGGCCTAGAAGCAGATCAGAGTGACGCACTGTTGGCTGACTCTGAAGTCCCAGGGGCCGCAGGCCGAGGAACACAGGTGGCCTCCAGAAGCCGGAATCGGCGAGGAATGTGTTCTCCAGAGAGGCCGCAGAAAGGAGCGCGGCCCTGGGGGCAGCGTAGTTCTGTCCAGCGAGGCCAGTGCAGACTTGCACCCTGTATACCGGAAGATAATGATAAACGTGTTTGCAATGTCCTAAGCCACTAAGTCCAGGTGATTTGTTCTGGAAGCCGTTGAGAGTGAGCCAAGTCCACCTGGCTTGAGACTAGAACACACCTCTGAAGCCCACAGACATAAACGCTTGATTCGTTAAAGCCAAATGGCAAGCCTACTGTGTGCATGTCCAGAGCCCGGAAGCCTCTGGAACAGAGCTGCGTTTCGGGCAGAGTCATGACCTGCCTTCTTGTTTTGGCTCCGGAAGTGACAAGCCCGCCAGAACCCTCTCATTCGGTCAGTCACACCTTCTCAAGAGCCTCTGACGCCTCTCTCACATGACATCAAGTCAGTGGCCTATTTCACTGCCGATGACGTTAGTAAAAGATCGAGCTGGCGGCGTGTGACGCTGGCCTGCTCCCCGCTTTGAGAACGAACGAGTGATGCCCATTGGCGGGGGCGCAGTCAGCACCCAAGCGGCTTCCTGACTTCCTTCTCCGTTGCCCACAGTCACCGGGAAAGGGGAGCAAACCCCAGCGCCAGCGAAAGAAACCCTTGTCTCTTCCTGAGTCTGGCGCGCCCTGGCTGCTGAAGTCCGTCACTGTGCACCGGGCACCAGGAAGGGTCTGGGCGGGGTTCACGTTTTGCAAACATACAATGTGTTCGGTTTTCCATTTTAATTTAATGACCTATTTGAAATGTATTTAGTTGGCTTTGAAGCTTTAGGTGGGGCTTGTTGCGATATCGGCCGGTTTCTGCAGGCTTTTATTAATATGGACGGTGAGGCCACCTTTCAGCTAACGGTCTTGCCCTTGGCAGAGAGACGAGTATTTTATGGGCCTATTCTCCTGGTTGCTTAGGAACTTGGAGCCTTTAGTTAAATAAACACCCGCTTCTCCGGATCTCCCCATTCATCATTCCTGACTCGAGGCCCTGGGTGGAGAAGAGAGCTTCGGCGCTCCCTCCCAGTCACGGAAATGTCCCATTTCTCAGAAGTCAGGAGAGCTGGGGAGAAAGGCAAACACACCATGTGATAACATAGATCTCTTGCCCTTAGCACGAATCCTGGTGATGAACTCTGACCCCAGCAGGATGTGCTAATTGGCGAGGTCTCCCTTGGGACGTGGGCCAGTGCCAGTCGCACTCGAGCACACCGAAGTCCATAGAACCCGGCGGCTGTCCTGAGCTCGAGTGGGGCCGAGCGGTGGGCTGTGCCCGCGGCTTCTCCTGCGTCGTGAGTGTGGCCCCTCTCCTCCACCACGTAGGTGGGGTTTCGAGAGCCGGGGGGATTCACACAGGCCCCTGGGAACTGGCCCAGAGTCCCCCCTCACACATTCTGTTGACCAAAGCTAGTCACATGGCCAGCGCCGATTTGGGGGCAGGAGAGTAGACTCCAGTTTGATGGGAGGGACTGCCATACCACATTTCGAAGGACAGGGACACAGACCAAATCTGCATACGCTGACCCCGGTTTGTGATACAGAGTAAATGTTCAGAGCAGGTGGGTTTAATTTTGGTTTTGAACTAGGAATGCATTTTCTCAATGGTGGAGAGAATTATTCAGTGTTTTGAGGAGTCTTTAAAAACTCCATTACAGTTCAGATTTCATGAAATTGAAAATCTCTGTGCACCACCATATTTTATAAATCTATCTTATTTAAGCGACATGCGGTAAAATGGAATGTCAGTAACTGACAACAAAATGATGGGAAAAGCCGTTTGGAGTTGGCTGCACGCAGCCTCTGCTGTTTGTTGACGAGTGCCAGCACAGTCTCAGCGCCGCAGTCGGCACACGGCGCTTCGGGAATGGCATCTGGAACATCGGAAGGAGGAGGCGAGCAGGTCCCCCCAGAGCAGGGCAGGAAGGGAGGGATGCGGAGTTGCCACTGCCTCCCGCACTCTCAGGGGGAGGGTGTGGCTAGAGCCTGTCCGGCTCTGCTGGCTCTGGGGCCACCTTGGGAACGGGACGTGTGTTATGAGATTTTAAAATGCCTGTAAAATTCGAGCTTGAGAAGGCGAGCGGAGACGGGTCAGTCCTGCTGCAGAGGCTGGTCGCTGCTCAGAAATCACTGGGGTGAGGCTGTGACGGGAGTGCAAACTCAGGTACCTGCAGAGAAGTCAGGGCATCTAAGGAAACCAACAGGTGAGCGTGAGGACAAACGGCAGCCTCAGGAGGACAGTGGGGGGGGGGGCAGTGTGTGGAGCAGGGGACAAGGGTGTGTCCTGGCTCAGGGGCGTTGTGGCTGTTGAGCTCCAGCCCATCGACGCCATGAGGGATTGCGGCCCCATTCTGGCAGATATTTCAATAATTCGAGAGAAATGGAAAACCCAAACTTCCAGGGCAAATCTAATAATGTTCAAATCTAAGTAGTTCAAAAATTGTTTTAAGTTAAAAAAGGATTGTCACGAGATAACGTGCCGTCAGAATGGGACGGTGTGTGGGCTGCTCCAGGGGCTGCCGTGGGTGCTGGGGGGGCAGTCTTGCTCTCAGCTCCAGCTCCTGAAAGCCCTTCAGCCCCTGCCCCAGGCTGTACCTTTTCTCTTTGTTACCTTGGCCTTTATTCCACTGCACTGTGGGACAAAGTCTCGTTTCCCCAGACTTCTCACTTGCTTTGCTGCAGAACATCATCAAGAAATTTACTCAGAAAAGGCGCCTGTGAAGAAATGCTCCAAGTTGTATTTGTCTGAGCCTCGTGGAAGCAGAGACAGGTGGAGGGTGGGGGTGCTGGGGCTGTCCTGGCCTCACTGCCCCCACCTTTAGCCTTTTGGTTGAAGGAAGGAGAGACACACCCTTGTGCATCTGACGTGGGCCCCCATGGAAAACTTCATTCTGTGGGACCATTCTTGTTCTTGACTTCGATCACTGCAAATAAGCTCCTTTCTTATTGTTCCACCCCTCCCCTCCCCACCCTTTGGGAGAAGTAGAGGCGGGGATTCAGTTTCCCTTCCACGGTTGATAAGCAGTGAGTGCAAAGTCAGAGCTTAGGGGCAATGCTGTCAGTGGGCAGAGACAAAGGTGAGGTGGTCAGAGGGGAGGAGAGAACAGAGAAGAGGCTGGCTTTAAGAAATCAGGCGGGAGAATCTCACGGGGAAACCAGCCATCAGTACTGATGGTGACTGTGGGCGCAACTGAGCATCTCCCCGGGCTGCCCACGCACCTGGGAAGGAAGGAGCCTGCTGGTTAGGCCTGGTTTGCCTGTGACTCTCTATTTTGTCCCCATGAAGCACTTTTATCATCCTTTGTCATCTTGTCTTCCTTTCTCTATTTAACAGGATGCTAACCTTTTCTCTGTCCAAGGGTACTTCACCTTCAGAGTTTCGATCTTATTCCATCACAAGAAAGCAGCTTCATCGTCTCATTACTACTCTGTCAGCTCACCAGCATCAAACCTGTTCCGATTCTGTGTTAGTTTCCTGGGGCAGCTGTAACAACTCATTACCTCCTCCTTCTTAAATGCTCTCCTCACTTGGCTGCAGTTAATACCACGCCTCTATGTCTGCTGCTATATATCACAGGATGTGGTTGCTATGGTGATGAGATGCTGAAACTGGGAGAGGATTTATGACACGTGGCTGAGGGGCACATTTCAGGTGCTTTTAAGTTACATCAGTCAAGTTTCTTGGATAGAAGCAGGATTCTTGGCTATTTTAGACAAAAAGAAGGATTGTTAGAGGGCTAAAAGTGCTTATGAAACCAACCGGAATTCCGAGGCGCAGGTGCAAGAAAGTGGAACAAATCAAAGGAGCACTGAGCGGCTCAGAAGTGAAGTGAATCAGAAGGAAGAAGGGGAGGTAGCGAGTGTAAAAGGGAGGTAGAGAATAATAGCTACAGCAAAGTAGGATCAAAAGATGGGTCTTTTTTTGAGAATGGGTAAGGCATGAGCACATTTACTGACAGAAAGAAAAACAATAGCCTGAAAAGGCAGGGTTTCTTTTATCATAATGGAATTAAACTAGAAATGAATAACAGAAAATATTCGGAAAATCTCAAATACTTGCAAATTAAACAAAAGGCATCTAAATAACCATGAGTCAGAAAGGAAGTCACAAGAGATATTAGGAAATATTGTGAATCGAATGGAAATGAAAACACGACATACCCGGATTTGAGGGGTGCAGCTAACGCAGTGCTCAGAGGAAAATTAATAGCTTTAAAGTGCTTCTATTAGAAAAGAAGGAAAGTCTCAAACTAATAATCTATGTTTTCACTTTAAGAAATGTACATAATTGGGGAAATCAATCCAAAACCAAGCAGAAAAGAAGAGTTAGTGAAGATAGAGCTGAACTGATAACATTGAAAACAGAGAAACTGCAGAGAGTGATCCATGAAACCAAATTATAGTTACTTACAAGAATCAGGGTAATGAACAAGTGTGTTTGTGTGTATGTGGGGGGGCATTGCTGACTGACTAATAAAGAAATACATGACTCATTATTTTTTACTGTGAGATGGTAGGTGGAGTTGTCTGCTGAGAGATACAGGAGGCCCTAGAGCTGGTGAGGAGAGAGGTGATGTTATGATGCATCTTCTGGTGGAGTAAAAGGAGTGTTAGTTTCCTATTGCTGCCGTAGCAAATCACCATTAATTTAGTGAGTTTGACAACCCAAACTATTCTCTTACAGGACTAGACATTTGAAAAATCCTAAGTGTGTTCTACTGGGCTGGAATCAAGGTGTCAGCGGGCTGTGCTCTTTCTGGAGGCTCTAGGGGAGAAGCTATTTTTTAGACTTTTCTAGCTTCTGGAGGCACCCGCATTCCTTGGCTCTTGGTCCCAGCCAGCAGTGTGGCACCTTCTAATCTCTTTCTCTCTGCCCCCTCCCGCTTCCTCCCTCTTCTGTTCTCCTTCTCTGTCTCTCTCCACCCCTCATCCTCTTGCCTCCCACTGATAAGGACCCTTGTGATTACATTGGCACACAGAGTAATTCGGGATAATCTCCCCATCTCCTGTTCCTTAACTTAGTCACATCCGCATAGTCCCTTTTGCATGTAAAGTACAATGTTCCAGGTTTTTCAGATTGAAACATGGGCACCTTTGGGGGCTATGATTCTGCCCCCACAGTAGATGACCAAGAACAAGGAAAAGACTCGAGAAGAACGCCCAGACTCAGTTGAGGCCGGAGACCAGGAACTGGTTCTGGCCCGAACCCGGCATGTTCAGGACTGAAATGAAAGGACTGAGTCGGCAGGCTGTGGACCCAGATCAGGCTGCGGCATTTTGCTGGGAGTACAGCGGAAGGACAGGGACTCAGGGAGGACATTTCATAGAATGGTCATTTTTTTGTTTGTTTTTTGATAAAGTGGGATTCAGGCTGGGTGAAGCAGGGGCGGTGGAGTGCTTTCAGGGGGAAGGGAATAAATGTATGACATGGGAATAGAATGCATTAGCTAAGCCTTCAGATATGAAATATAGTGTAATACATGGATACTAGTAACTCAGGAGAAAATCTCCTAACATAGAGAATCCTTTCCACATGTATTCTGATAAACACCAATCCATCAGATTTGAAAGCAGAATTTTTTGATATCATATCTCTTCCTGGAAGGAATGCATTTAATCTACTCTTAGTACTGATCAGAGATCTCAGAACGAAAAAGGAGTCTGCCACCTAATTTATTACAGCCCATCCTTGCCTCGAGTCGTTTTCATCCATCAGAAATGATCTTGTCATTCTAATATCTTAAGAGATACTATTCAGCGAAGATCAAACAGGTCCGTTTTGTTCTGTGTGCTGTGAATAATAATTTAATCTAAAAAGGAGGCATGTTTATTAATAGGCTACAGAATGTTTTTCAGAACCAAAGATAAGGACTTGGAGGCTGTTGCCCCAGAAGGAAGAATTTTGTGCTTCAGGGGTGTGGAGTGCAGAGAGGAGAAAGATGCTGCAATGGAGTTGGGGAAAGTAGTGAAGTCTGTCAGAGAACGGTTCTTTGCAATTTATTTAAGAAATAAGGACTTGTTTGGTTTTTTTGTTTCCTTTAATTTTTTTTTTTTTTTTTTTTAGTTTTAGGCATAGCAGAGTGGACCCTGAATTTGGATCTTGGCAGCATTACATAATTGCTGGTGAACCTGGATGGTACTCCGCCCGTGTTCTCTTACCTGCAATATGTGAACGGCAGAAGTCCCGCCCTTACAGTTTCTTTAGGAGGGTTCCGGAGTGAATATTTGTAAGTCACTTACAGCAGGATCTGGTGTGGATATGTTTGTTAAATCAAATTTAAAAATTCATCTGACAATGATACCCACTGAAACAAAAACATTGTAGCTACAACTGAGAAAACCTTTCCCTGATTCAGAACCCAGAGTGACTGACGTGCTTTTGGACTATACCTGGATAAGAGTTGATTTGTGGTCTTCGTTTGAGTTAAACATTGTGGCCAGTTTTCTCTACCTTGTCAGCGACAGTGAGTTTATTTTCTTTCTGTTTTCCTTGAGTTGAAGAAAGTTGGCGAGTTTAAACAATCTCTCTTGTCGGCCAACGTCCACTTCGCTAACTCACCACCCCCCAACCCAAAGGCAAACAGCAGAGCAGATCGGGCTACGTGAGTCCTTCTGCGCCTTGCAGTCCAGACATTGCGAAGCAGGAGGAGGGATGCGGTAGGCAGACTGAACACAGCCGGCTGGTTGGTGCGGCGTGGTGAGGACATGGCATCCCCAACACAAATTCTGCCACCGCAGTTGATCTCGCAGCAAGGTGGCAGCCGCCAAGACGCACATCCAGGACTATCTCCTGGCTGTTGAATTGTGCCCAAAAGTGGCTGCGATTAGTCACCAGATATTTTACCGGAGACCAGTAGGTCTTCAGCCACAGCTCCCGAAATGGGGCTTTGTCACATGCTCAAGGCCAGTGTGACAGCTCCCAGAACCATCGGGGCAGCAGTCAAGCGGCCCCCCGTTTGGCAGAACCCCTGGGTTGAGAGTTTTCCCCCCAATTATTTCAAGTAGCTTGAGCCACTTTTACAACTCCCTGGAACCTCATTTTCAATGACTCGAATAACACCCACCTGGAAGGGCTAAGTGAAGCCGCAACGAGGGGCTGCGTCCAGCCCTGCCGACGTGCTGGTCAGTGGGGGTGTCGTGTTTGTTCTCCCCACTTCCACTTCCTCCTCTCGGCTGCCTGTCTAGGAAGAAACAAGGCAGAGATACTTCACCAAAGAATTCAGGAAATCTAGTATTAGAGTGACAAGCTTGAGCTATTTCTCTTTTAAAGGCTAATTAACAGAAATGAGGCCCTGGTGGTGACAGAGCCGTCTCTTGCCTTTCTTGCCAAGGAAGCTGTGTGTAGGAGGACAGGGGATTTGGCGGATGCTGGGGGCCATCCATGGGGTGGAGGCCGTGGTGGTGTCCCAGGGATCCAGCCGTGGTCATTGTCAGGCTTTATCACAAGGTTGAAGGAGCTGCTTCCTCAAGACTGACCAGGTGCATTTCCATAATCCCAGGTGCATTGGCAGAGTTCCAGGGACTGCGAGTCACTGTGCTCCCTGTTCCCCCCAGGGCACTGCAAGGCTGGCCAGCCTTCTGCCGGGGAAGTCCAGTACATGTCCAAGTGTGTGGGTGGAGGTCGCGCGGCAAATGGCTTTGGCTCTTGTCCTTCCTCCCCATGACCCTGCTCTTGTCCAGTCCCTCATCAATCTTCCTGCTGTCCTGTCCATTCCTGGACACCAGAGCCCAGCATTTCTAGAGGGCAGTTTGCATAGTATGTTCAAGGGGAGTGAAGGACAAGAGGTCACTGGCTCCATTTAGAAAAAAAGTCAATGGCAGGCACGGCATTCTGGGAGTTCACCTGGCCTGCCTCCAGGCAGCCATCACACCCCTTCAGTGACAAAAACCAAATGGGGAGAAGGACCCATTTAAGTAGCCCCTGGGAAGCCCCTGAATCCACCTCCCCAGCCCCGTCTGTGAACTCTGGTCCCAGACACAATCCAGCTGCCTGCGGGCATCCCTCCCCTCTCCACCTCCCCCGCCCCCGCACCCAGTCCTCCACACACATCAGCCAAGACATGGGTGGGCTCTAATCCCTGCTCCTGTGACTCACACGTTTTTTGCGTTCCACAAAGGCTGGCTGAGCTCCCGTGGCTGCAGCTGGTTGGGCCTCTGGGCTGTGGGAAGGGTCGAGGTACCGCTGGCCTTTCGAGCAGGGGTCCAAGCTCACCGCCCTGTCTCCCATGCTCAGCCTCCAGCCAGCACCTCAGCAGGGCCAACGGGGGCAGGGGGTGCAGGTGCCCCTCCCCACCCTGCACATTTTCCTTTTATGACTTTGTTCTCCTTCCAGACTGTTCTTGGTAGGGTCCTAGAGCAGAAGTTAATGGGGAGGGAGGGGGAGGAAGAGCAAAATGTAAGGAAGAGCAGCTGACTCTCTGCAAAGGCCTTTTCAAACAGTTCCTGGGAAGTCCTCTGTGAGGCCCCGGACTGCACCCAGCAAAGGGCCTATGGGAACAGCTGCCCCAGTCGGGGGGCAGCTGTGAGGATGGGGACTTGGGGAGACTTTCAAGTGGGAGAAAGAAAAGGAGCTTTGTTCTATCTTCTCATGGCCTACTTAATTAATTAACTGAATTCTAAGGAGATGAGCAAAGTTATTGTTAATTAATTTAATGAATGTAAATGTATCCTGCCCGAAGTATTTGCAGCACCTGCGTCCCGTGGGGGCAGATGATGGAGGGAGGTGGAGCGTGGCCGGCGTGGGGACCGTCCCTGGCAGATGGTGCCCAGGCTTAGTGTGGGGGGCAGTGCAGGGCCAGCCCTCCTGGGTTCATCTCCTCAACAGCAGTGAAGTTCAAGGGGATGAGCCAGGGGTTCTGTCAGAACTGAAGCACAAATAGGTTTAGGGTCTCAGGAATACACACGGGGCTTCCCGAGAGCTGGTGGGGCTCAGGAACCGGCCCCTGGCACGGGCTCAGGTCAACCAGGGCTCATCACAGGCTCTGTGTCCTCTGAGCCACGCATGTCCCTGCCTGGCTTCACCTGCTCTCGGGGCTGAAGCACCTTCTCCTTCGGGGGGGGAGATGCTGAGCCCCAACTTCCTGCCTCCCAGCCTTGCCTCCCCAGGAGATGGTACCCGCAGGTCCCGACTGCCTCCGCCCACCCCTGGGAAGCGCTGGCAGACTGCTGGGGTCCCCCAGTCGAGCGCCAGACTGCTGACCTGTGCTGGCTGCTGTGACCCTAGGGCTGGTCTTTATAGGGAAAGAAATGCGATGGGCAGAGAGGCGTTGACAAATGCAGCAGCTACCGCCCCCCACACGACTTCACACCAGCAGAGCGGGTGGGTGAGCTGCACAATTCAGTTCACACAGAGAGGCAAGAGTTCGGCAGAGAGTGAATCGGTTTTGTGGGAACCTGGGAGAAAACGAGTACTGGGCTGACTCTGGGGGAGACTGTTTGGGCTGCGCTGACTCGCCCTGACCTGCTCTCTCGGGCCCAGAGGTGAGAGGTGGGCGGGCCCTTCTCTGATGCCCCCCAGGACACTTCCAGGGACCTCGTCCCAGGGTTTCCAGGGAAAATCCTCTGCTTGCTCAGCTCTGCGGACGTTCCAGCGAGTGGCTCCCACGTCTGCCCTGGGGTGGCACGGGCTCTAACGTGGACTTCCCTATTGTCACTAAAGCGTCTGATGAGAATGTGCCATCTCTTATGGGTTGAACTGTACCCTTTAAAGAGATATACGCAAGTCCTAACCTCCAGGACCTCAGATTGTGACCGTATTGGGCAGTAGGGTCACTGCAAACACAATTAGTTAGATGAGGCCACACCGGAGTGGGGAGACCCAAGGAGACTGGCGTCCTTGTAAAAAGAGGAGAAGACACACACACCGAGGAAGGCCTGGGGCCACCAGAAGCTACAAGAGGTTAGGAAGTACTCTTGACTAGGGACTTCAGAGGGAGCACGGTGCACCAGCCCTCCACATTGGGCTGCGAGGGAACCGTCTCTGTTGTTTTAAGCCCCCCGGGTGTGTGAGCTCTGGTACGGAGCCCGGGCCTGCGCACCGTCTCAGAGGCTATCTCCTTACGTGGACGATAGGTTTGAACTGTCATGCTTTGTGGTCCCTCCGATTACATCCCCTCATCGAGTCTTCCAGGGCCCTGCGCACCCACGTCTCTCATAATTTGGATTGGAAAAATGCTTTCCATTTGTAGAATGCTTGATTGTAAAGCAAACCTCTATAACTCACATTCTATTTCTTCAGTTTGTGGGACTATCTGCCCAGAGTGAAACCCCTGGCCAAGGTGGTTTCGAGCATGTTCACCGGCCCTCTGCTCATGGGTCCCCACCTCGTGGGCTGAGACGTCGAAGGGGGTGGGGGTCCCGGTTCGCACAGAGGTGCAGAGTGCTGGAACTGCTGCGATTCCAATGCTGCCCCTCTGGCCTGAAGGATGGACCCAACTCCAGCCTGCCTCGGAGGCAGGCGACCCCCGTGGCCGACCACAGGCGGGGTTGCTAAGCTGGCCTCCTACGTGGGCTACTGAAGATGTGATTCCTGGAATCCATCCTCCCCGTATCTGGGCCAGAAGGCTCCCCTGGCTGCAGGGTGGAGCTATCGATTCTGTTAGAGGGGAAAGAAGCATTTGGACCTGCTGGGGTTACTGTCAGGGGCAAAAAATGGGCCTCCGCCCAGCAAGGCTAGGCGGGGAGGTGGGAGATACAAGCGAAGGTACGTGTTGGTCACACTCCTTTGCGGCATGGCCACCCAAGCCAGTGAAGCTCGATTCCCAGAGCCTGGTGTCCTGGGTGAGTTCTGTGTGGTGTGCGGGGTGCCCACTCAGCGGCTTCCCACTCTGGCTGAGCATCAGGATCACGGGGTGCACGTCTCAAATGCAGTTCCCTGTTCCTCAGCAGCGGGTTGCAATCAGACCTCAGATGGGAGGCCGGAAGGAGCCTGTGAGCAGATGCTCTCCGGGGTGCTGGCTAAGACGTGAATGAACAGGGTCCCCCATTCTCCCCGGAGCAGGGCTCAACCTTGCTCCATCGGAGAAGCTGCAGCTGCAAAGGAGCAAGCTCCGTGAGAGGACAGCCTCCATTTGGTATTTTGTAAAACTGGCGTGGTTCCTTTTCCCTCCAATTACCGAGTGCCATCTTTCTCCGCGCCTTCCTAAACTGTTTGCAGGGCCAATGAACATGATTTATTTAATGTGAATCTAGATGGCAACAGAATAAATCAACCTATCCACATTGCAGTGTTTTAAATCACGTTTACTTCAGCTTCGCGTAATGAGAAGCCGCGCTATGACACCTCGAGAACAGTCGTTTAACCAGCGAATGAGGTTTTCTCGCTTTCCAAGCAGCAGCCACGGTAACGGAGCTGCATTGCTGTGGGCAAGATGCAGCTGAAGTGAGGAGGCAGCCATTCGGAACTGAGGCGCATGTTCCAACAAGTGGGGAAAATTGTTTCAAGTTCAATGATACATATTTCGAATCAAAATAAAGAAAAGTTGGGGAAAGGATGACAAAGACCAAACGGGACATTGTGTACACCCGGGTAAGGTGGGGTGTGACACAGCAGGAAAAGACAGGAGTCTGGAATAAAAAATCCAGGTTTCATCCCAATTCCGACCACAGTGCAAGTTAATTGGATCATTATTTCCCGACTTAAATAGAAATGAGAATAGGGAGGATTAAATGAGTGAATGTGATCTCGTGCACTATAATGCCGGTCTCAGGGTACTTTGCACGGAATTCCAGTTTCTATTATGGTTAGAAAGAATAAGGGTAGCACGTACTTCTGGAAACTCCCGAGGTAAACCTTTATTAGAGTCACGTATGACACGTGCTGACAATGTGCAGACGCCCAGACTGCCGCTACTCCAGGTGTGGTCTGTGGGCCACCAGCACTGACGTGACCTTGGAGCAGGAAGACACGCAGAGTCACTGGTCGCACCAGCCACGCTGGACCAGAGCCTGCGCTCTAATAAGGTTTCCAGGTGAATCACGTGCACAGGAAAACCGAGAAGCTCTGCCCTGGACCACTGCGGAGGGGAGAGGCCAAGGAGAAACATGGAAGTCCCTGAGAATATAATAGATGTGTATGCATGTGTAATAGAAGACAACATAGCATAACATACAATAACATACTATGACATGACACAGCATAACATAACGTTTTCTACCAATTTCTAATTTGGTGAAACACTCATCTTTTTATTTGTTTATTTATGTTTAAAGATTTATTTATTTATTTATTTCTAGAGAGAGGGGAAGGGAGGGAGAAAGAATGGGAGAGAAACATCAGTGCGTGGTTGCCTCTCCCACGCACCCCCTACTAGGGATCTGGCCTGCAACCCAGGCATGTGCCCTGACTGGGAATCGAACCAGCGACCCTTCGGTTTGCCGGCCGGCACTCAATCTACCGAGCCACACCAGCCAGGGAACACTCAACTTTTTAAAAGCAAATAGATGATTCTCAACCAGGGACAGCATAGTCTTTCATTCTCCTGGATCCCACATGTAAACAGAGCATCTGAATAGCAAAACCAAGGTGGCTGGACAACATGTGCCACACGGCTAGGTGACGAGGGATTCCTATAATCTCCGAAATTCTGTTGACGGGACATACGACCAACAGCTACAAGTACGAGGTATTATCAGCAGCGTGAAGCTGAGTGGAGGCACGGGGGTCCAGTGGACCTCGGACAAGGAGAATCACAAAGTAGCCCACAGGCACTCCCCGGAAAGCGTGGCGGACCCATCTGAGAAAGTAGATCGAACGAGAATTCCGCCCCCCCAGTGTAACAACAGGTGAATGCTCGGCCGCCTCTGGTTGAGGGTGCAGCCTTGGCGAGGGCGCGGACCTGAGCCCCCAGAACTCCCTTTCGGGGCAGGTCCCCCAGGGAGGAGACATCGCTGGGGCAGAATCAAAACTAGCAGGATAAGGACACAGGGGTGAAGGGGAAAGATTGTTGAGGTAAAAATAGGGGAAGGAAACAAAACCAGGAAATCTCAGAAAGCGAGTCACAGTACAGAAGCGGCGGTGGGCAAACGAAGGCTTAGTCCTTTGGATGGAGAAAGACCTGCAGGTTACGGTTATGGCAAGAGTCTCACCGGCCCTGTGTTCCACGTACTCCCGACTGTAAACCCACTGTTGCCCCGCCCTGAATTTAATATACATGCTGCTGTTCTGAAACTTCAGGACAACCAATCACAGAGATGAGCGACAGAAAAGCACCCAAGTCAAGTTCCATACACACTTACTGCAGGAAGAGAAGAATAAGAATCTGAATAGCGGCCCCATATACCAGAAAAATGTAATGTGCTAGAAGTACACGGATCAAAGCCGCCACGGGCCTTTCCAAAATGAGCTCAAAGATGTCAAGATGATAACACAGGATATGAATGACAAGCACTGCCTGTCCTGTGGTGTGTCACGGTGTCACTTGGTCCTGTTTGTTTGGACTTCCCTCCGCAGTCAGAAAGGCAAGACGGGGCCGGTGGTGTTTGGAGACCTTCGCACACCCGTGTGCACCCCGTGACCGTCCGCTCCTGGTGCCTCCCATGCCTGTCGTGGGTGCGAGTCCTGACAAGATTGTTAGCTTATTAGAGAAGACCTTAACAACAGCCACACATAGTGCTACTGTACTGTGGTCCTCCTCCAACCGTAAACCACTCAAAAATCTACTGTTTGTGGATTTGCTTTACATTTTTGTAGCAAATACTGACTTTCTTGATATCGGTATTTGTGGGGAACTGTTCCACACGTGGGAAATGTGGCCCAGCCCCCACTCGGAAAAGCCAGTGGGGAGCGAGGTTGGTGGGCGGGACCCACGTCCATGGATAGCTTCTCCAGTGGGAAATCAGGCCTGCATTGTACCCAGACTGCTATGAGACTTGCTCTTGCTAAAACTCCCTCACCCTGAATTGAGGCAGCAAATGTTTACTGAGTATCTTTAGCTTCCTAAAGTCTGTGCTAGACGACCGGAGTACTGAGTGTAACCAGTTCAACCCCGTTCCCCCTTGAGCTGAAACGTCCTTCTCTTTGAAGTAATTAGCAGTATTCTGTCCTTTGTTGTCCTTAAAAGGTAATCAATCACCTGTGGTGCACCTGTGCATAGTGAATGAGGACCATCTTCCTTGTAATGTGCCCAGAAAAGCAATAAAAGCCTGTCCAGGCGGGGTCAGCTCTCTCTCTCTCTTGGGCTCTCTCTGGCCTCTCGTCCTGTCTCACTTAGAGAGCGGCCATGCAGCCCCTTTTTCTCCACAGGACTCGTAGTCCGTGTGTATTTATCTGTTGCCACCACGACCCAGGATCCTGCGGGCAGGGTCCGAGTCACATAGTGTCCCCATCAGTATTGGAAGTGGCTCTTGGACTCTGACCTGAGCATCTTCACCCGCCCAGTGTCCCTCACACACTGCTCCGCCTTCTCACTCAGTCTCAGAAGAGTGTCATTATTATTTTTCTCTGAGACGCACCTTAACATGTGGTGCTTCCGTTTTGCATTTTTACTTTTACTGCCTGCCAACTCAACAATGTAACATTTTAAAAAATGCTACATTTACCCAAGTTGGGATAAAGATGAAATCTACTATCTCAACTTATGAGTCAAGTTAGTGGTTGGCGAAGGGGTTCTCAGAGTTGTCAGGATGCAGGTTTAATTCAGTGAAGATCTTGTCTTTAAAAATTAATTGTACTTATTTAATATAAGGGTTGCGATTCATCTGGCGTAAACTTCCAAAGCTGTGAGACGGGAGAAGGTGAGGAGCAGTCTCCTTCCCAGCCTGGCCTCAGCCCGAGTCTTCTCCCAGAGCCAGTGGCCGGCCTCCGACTCCTGGGCAACTCGGAGGTGGACGGGCGACTCCGAGGTGGACGGGCGATGCCATGAGTGCGGGACGCTGTGGGTGCTGGTGGGTCTGCCCCAGCGGGGAGCAGCAGTGTTGCTGAGCACATATTTGAGGCCAAATGAATGCGTAATTTATAAAACAAAGAATAAAAACAAACAAGAAGACACAGGCCGCTTCTGGGAGCAGCATGACCAAATGGCATTGATTTAATCCAGAACACCATTTCATTTTTCAATTTAATCTTAGTGATAGTTCATGAAACAGTGTAACAGGCTGGATAAAAACCTTATCACCTTAGACATCTTCCCCTCCTCCCCAGGCGATGTGGGAAAAACAACAGTATAGCCAAATAACGAAACGGGAATATAAACAGGTGTAATCTGCAGAGCGCTCAAATGTGCCGGCCGCTCTGCCTGTGGCATTCAACTACCCCGGTTGCCAAACGAGAGATTTTTCTCATTCTGTCGCTTCCTTTGGATGTGTCATTAACTCATTCCGAACTCAAAACCGATGGGTCCTGAACGGTGAAGCCTCTCGTCTTGCTGGGTGCCGTGGTGACTCATATGAGTTCTAGCAAGTGTGACGCGTCCCAAGCGAGCGCCGAGTGCTGAAACTTATTTTTCTCGTCTCAACGCGACGAGCACGGGGTTTGAGGAGTTCTGAAGCCGATGAGTACCAAGGTGTGACTGTGCTCCGTTACTTTCACCTTTTGATGCTCACCTTGGCCTGGACTTGGCCAACGGGAGCCCCTTCAAGGTGACTCGTTGGTTCTCTGGACACGGCCCCTCATTCCTTCATTTGGGGGGCACAGCAAGACATTCACAGTTACCGTCCATTTCCCCTGCCACGGTCCTGAAGTCAGCCGTTGTTAATGATGGAGGACGTATGTTACAATCTCCAACTACAAGAGTGATTTTCATTTCTTTTTGCAGGTCTGTTGATATTTGCTCTCTGTACAGGGTCCAGCACAAATAACGGCCCTTTTCATTACAAAATCATAAGCATGTAATTCTGTAATGTAACAATATCATACTCAAACACACCATATACTGTATTTTTTTGGACTATAAGACACGCCCCCTCCCAATTTGGGAGGAAAGGGAGGGTGCCTCTTATAGTCCGAATGCAGCTTACCTGGCTCACTTGGCGGGGGCAGGCTGTGGTGGAGCAGGTTTTTTCCCCCTATTTTCCTCCTCTAAAACTTAGGTGCGTCTTATGGTCCAGTGCATCGTATAGTATGAAAAATATGGTAACATTTTAGGTGAAAAGTTCAAATTAAAACTATAAATTATTGCACCCATGTTATTACCCTAGCAACCACATCAAGTAGGCCTTACTTCTGCCGGACCCCGTATTTTTAAGCTCTGTCGATAGGTCCATCTGCCTTGTGAAGTGTACGTGTAGAATTAAATAGTAACCTAATTAGCAGTAACACTTTTTTCTGCCTTAAGGTTTAGTTTATCTGCTATCAATTACATATCACAATTCCTTTGCTGATTAATATTTTCCTGGCAGCTCTTCCTCAACCTTTTATTTTCAAACTTTATTTTATTTTGTAGCCATATAATTTAGTGTGCCTCTTATAAAAATACGTAGCTAGATTTTTTAAAAATGTAGTCTGCTCCAAAAGTATAATTTGGTATCATCTTTAAACCCAACATATCCAATCCTCTTTTTAAGTTGTAGTAATTGATATATTTGGATTTATTTCTAACATCTTCATTTTGCGCTTTCTCTTTATTCTGATTTTCTGTTTTTACCACCCTTTCTTGTTTTCTTTGAAATTATAATTGAGTAATTTTCTTTCTTCATTTCTCTCCTTCTTTTAGTTTGTTAGTTATACACTTAATTTTCTTACGTTGTCTTTATTCTGGAAATTAATTTTAACGTAAATCGCTACCCTTTCAAAATCTAAAGCTGTAAGGGCACTAGAATAGTTTGACTCTAACTATTTCCTTCCCAAAGGCATATTACGCCTATCAGCTCCATCTTTTAAAAAATTAATCTCTCAAGAAATTATTATTATCCCTTTATGTAGTCAGTTTTATTAGCTTTGTCTATGTGTTTGCCTATGCTTTTTAAAATATATATTTTATTGATTATGCTATTACACTTGTCCCATTTCCCCCCTTTATTCCCCTCTGCCCTGTACACCCCCTCCCACCCACATGCCCCCACCCTTAGTTCATGTCCATGGGTCATACATATAAGTTCTTTGGCTTCTACATTTCCTATGCTATTCTTAACCTCCCCCCTGTCTATTTTCTACCTACCATTTATGCTACTTATTCCCTGTACCTTTCCCCCTTTCCTCCCCACTTCCCTGCTGATAACCCTCCATGTGATCTCCATTTCTGTGATTCTGTTCCTGTTCTAGTTGTTTACTTAGTTTGTTTTTGTCTTTGTTTTTTTTAGGTTCGATTGTTGATAGTTGTGAATTTGCTGTTGTTTTACTGTTCGTATTTTTGATCTTCTTTTTCTGAGATAAATCCCTTTAACATTTCATATAATAAGGGCTTGGTGGAACCCTTGGTGGAGGAACTCCTTTAACTTGACCTTATCTGGGAAGCACTTTATCTGCCCTTCTATTCTAAATGATAGTTTTGCTGGAAAGAGTCATCTTGAATTTAGGTCCTTGCCTTTCATGACTTTGAATACTTCTTTCCAGCCCCTTCTTGCTTGCGAGGTTTCTTTTGAGAAATCAGTTGACAGTCTTATGGGAACTCCTTTGTAGGCAACTCTCTCCTTTGCCCTTGCTGCTTTTAAGATTCTCTTCTTATCTTTCATCTTGGGTAACTTAATGATGATTTACCTTGGTGTGTTCCTCCTTGGGTCCTGTTTCTTTGGGACTCTCTGAGCTTCTTGGACTTCCTAGAAGTCTATTTCCTTTGTCCGATTGGGGAAGTTTTCCTTCATTATTTTTTCAAATAACTTTTCAATTTCTTGCTCTTCCTCTTCTCTTTCTGGCACCCCTATGATTCGGTTGTTGGAATGTTTAAAGTTGTCCCAGACATTCCTAAACTTCTCCTCATTTTTTTGAATTCTTGTTTCTTCATTCTGTTCTGGTTGAATGTTTATTTCTTCCTTTGGTTCCAAACAGTTGATTTGAGTCCCAGTTTCCTTCCCATCACTGTTGGTTCCCTGTACATTTTCCTTTATTTCACTTAGCATAGCCTTCACTTTTTCCTTTATTTTGTGACCATATTCAACCGATTCTGTGAACATCTCAATTACCAGTGTTTTGAACTGTGCATCTGATAGGTTGGCTATCTCTTCATCACTTAGTTGTATTTTTTTCTGGAGCTTTGATCTGTTCTTTCATTTTTCATTTTTTTTTTGTCTCAGCGCACCTGTTCCGTAATAAGGGGTGGAACCTTAGGTTTTCGCCAGGGCGGGGCAACCCACATGGTGGCACTGTGACACTGTACATGGGGGAGGGGTCCGAGAGGGAACAATGCCTCTTGCTCAGCTCTCCAACTGGTTTTTAGCACTTCCCTGACTCCCTACAAGCAAAGTGGGCCCTTCTGGTGCTGATTCCTGGATGGGGGGTTGTGTGCATTCTAGGACCCTGTGGGTCTCTCCAACGACCTCTCCTGTGAGGCTGGGAGTTTCTCCTGCTGCCTCACCTCCACAGGTTTTTATAGTCAGAGGTTTGAGGCCTCATATTTCCCATGCTGGAACCCTGGGTTGCACGGTCTGTCTCGCTCCCCAGTTGTTCCTCCCGGTTTATCTGCATGCAAATGTGGGGCCGCCTGGTTCGCCAGAACCACCACCTTGCCGTGAGTCCTCTCTCCCCAGCTGCCCGTCTCCGCCCCTCCTACCAGTCTGGATGAGTGTTTCTTCTTTAACTCCTTAGTTGTTGGACTTCCATACAATTCGATTTTCTGTCAGTTCTGTTTCTTTTTGTTTTTAAATTTGTTGTCCTTCTTTTGGTTGTGCGAGGAGGCACAGTGTGTCTACCCATGCCTCCATCTTGGCCGGAAGTCTGCCTGTGCTTTTTAAAATCTCACACTGTCAACATGCAACTACTTTCCTTCTGCCTGAGGCCGTTCACTACAACCGCCTTCAGTGAACATCTGTTGGTAGTAAACTTCCTCCGTTTTCCCTCGTCTGAAATGACCTTATTTTGTCCTCAGTCTTGAAAGCTACGTTTTTCCTCCCAGGGGACATAAAATTGTATTCAACTGTTATTTTCTCCTGATTTATTGACGATGTCATTCTACTGCCTTCTAGATTTTTTTAGTGCAGGTGAGACATCAGCCATCACTCCAATTTGTCACCGTTTGGAAGACAACTGGCTTGTATCTCTTTGTCTTTGGTGTGCTGACACTGTTGATCACACTGTAATTCATTCGGTGTGGAGTCCCTTTGTCCATCTTGTATCAGAATTAATCCAGCTGTTGCCTTTTCACAGTTTTCTTCACGCCACCGTGATTACCGGTTGTCTCCTCTGCTTATTACATCCCCACGCTCCCAAACTTCTCCTTTCTGATGCTCAGCATCCCTGTGCTGGGGCTTTCTTCCCTTCTACCTTTTAGCTCGCAGATTCTCTCTTCAGCGATGTCTAATTGGGTTTTTAATTTGAATTATTGTGTTTTTATTTACAAATGTTTAATTTTGCTTTTTAAATATTATTGTTTGCATGTATAGCCTTTTGTGCCCTAATGCAAAGCTTTCATTAATTCTTTTCCTTGAAATTATTAAACTGCTAATTTTATCCCCTATGTCAGAGGATTCAGCTGCTGAAGTCTTTGGAGGTTTGACTCAGCTTGTTGAGGTTTCTGCTTTCTCTGGGTCCTGTCACCTCACTTCCATCTGCGCCTTGTGATGTGTGAAGGTGAGCTCCTTTCTTGGAACTCGATGCACTTTTAGGAGTTCTTTGAGACCTGGCAGATGGCGGGCACCAACCAACAGGCATGCATGTGCTTCTACATACGTTTAAGGGGTTTCACCACCTAAAGCCACTTCAACCCCATCACTTGGGAATGAGTGATGAGCACATTCATATATTTTTAGCACAATAAGATATTTCAGATATTTAAGTTTCTCCTGCCACCATCCCAGAGTCGGCCATTTTTGACAGTTAGTCAATTAATTATGGGAGAAGTATGTTAAAATCTGACACTGTGATGGTGAGTGTTTTATTATCCTGTTAAAATCAACACCTTACAAAAGGAAGAAAAGCAGTTTTTCTCTGTCTCCTGAACAGGCATTAACAAAAACTTCTAGCGTGTCCATCAGTTGGAAGGTGCCCCGACATGCTCACCTGCCTGGCAGACAGAGGCTTGCGGCCCTAGGAGCTCGGGCAAACGTGCGGTGACAATTTTCATGGCTGGATAACATTGCATCAGAAGACCGACTCCTTGGGGATTTTACTCTTAGAGGAAAATTTATCTTGCGGATCCTTCTGAAAGGAACATTAAGCAAGTTAACAACTGATGTCTTTGTGAAGTTCTACAGAAAATTGAGAAAGATTTTTCATGCAGAGGGTGCTTAAAGGAACCCCGGGGAAAATCTGAGGGGATTCTCACTCGGGGAGGATCGGGTCACTTTGACTCAAACCCACAGTGCTCCTTGAGAAGACACCAGATGCCAGCTCTGTGCCCGGCAGTAGACAGAGCCCTGAGTGACAGGTAAAGACTCGGATCTGCGTTGTGAGGTCCAGGGATTTACATAAAAGAAGCAAAACTAATCAATGGCAACAAAACCTGGTCATGGAGGAGAAAATAAGTTAGAATGCAGTAAAAAATTCGGTCTTATGTGGATTTCCTCATCCTCTTGATTTCAACCTCATCCTTTGTTCATTATTTTTATAAAATTGAAGTTATTTCTGATGTTTGGAATAGCATGGTGATTTTCATCGTTACTTTGTGTTTACATTCTTGTCAAAGTAATCTGTACATAAGTGTGTACACAGTTTAAAGGGCAGGAACTGCGAGACGTAACAACGGCCCCCTGTCCCTCTCTTCCTGGCCTGACCCCTCACCTCGCGTCTACACTCAAGGGTTCCTTTCAGGGTACCCGGTGGTCTGTGCCCTCCTTCGTCTTTCCCCTCAACTCCCACCACCCCCCTCTTGGAAGAGAATAAAGGAAAAATAGAGCTTCCTGGCTGTAGGAAAGCGTGTGCAATGGGGCCCCTGCCTTTGGACCAGGGACATCAGCCCCCACAAAGAAAGAGCCCCAGTGACTGGAAAACAGATGCCTGCCCCACTGGAAGAGCGCAGATCCGGCAGGGCTGAGCCCACGCCGGGGACAGGCAGGGGGCCTGAGCCACTACCTCCCAGCTCCACCCCTGCGTGGCTGTGGCAAGAAGGCCCAGCTGAGAGCGAACATGCTGGGAAAATGAACTTGTTTTCAGAAAACGAGCCCGAGAGGAACAGATACCTGTGTTTCTCTGTTGCCATCACTGTGTCTTCTCTGCATTAACATATCCCCTCAAAGATGTTTAAAATGCTTCAGAGTCGCGTTCCTTCAACATATCCTGATGGCAGGTGGGCGGGAAGGAGGCAGCGAGGCAGCTTTTCCCGTGGAGAGGCGCTATTTCAAGTGGGGAGTGGGATCTGTCTGCCAGAGGGGGTTGGCAACTCATTGTTCCAGTGGGTTGGGCGGGGCGGGAGCCGCACAGCGAGGGGCGCCGTGATTCATCCACTCCTCCGGCCAGCACCTACTGGGGCGCTCCTTGTGCCGGGCACTGGGTTGGGTGCTGAGCAAAAATAATGAGGAGGTCCAGCATTCTTTTGACGATGGCGATTTGAGGTTAAAGGGGGACGTTCTGGAGGAAACAGAGCAGGTTTTATCAGTGATATTCATGCAGGAAAGAGCCCAGGTGAAAAGTACTCGGAATGTGAACAGTTACTGTGAAACATGAGAGCGCGAATCTGAAAAATACTCTTTGATGGCTAAATGGAAAAGCAGAACATTTTTAAAGATTTAATTTAGGTTCTTGAATAGCTACTCTTCCAGGGGTTTAAGTTATTCAAACAATACAAAAGCGACGGCTTGAGGAGCCTTGCTCCCCCGTGGACCTTCGGTTTCTCCCTCACCCGTGGGTGTACGCCGGCTCCCTGCGGACCTTTCCAGAGCTTCCTTGTGGAAATTGAAGTACCTGTGCCTGTGCATTATCACGGCTCTCTACCTTTCGTGCATAGCTGATAGCAGACTTTATACAATAGACGTATTGTTTTCTGGGTCGCATAACAAACTATACATTGATGACCTGTGGGCTGGGAGTCTGGGTGTGGCTTGGCTGGGATCTCCCAACAGGGTCCAGCGTGTTAGCCAGGCTGCGTTCTCATCGTACGCTTGACTGGGGCGGGGCCTGCTTCCAGGCTCCCTGAGCTTCTGGTCGACCTCATCCCCTTGCAGCTGTGCAATCAAGGCAGTTTGCTTCTTCAAATCCGGTAGAAAAGAGAATCTCTAGCCTAAAGAAGAGCGAGTTTACTTGATTAGGTTAGGACTTCCCAGGATAAGCTCCCCTTTGGTTAAGAAATGGATGCTGGTCCTTGGGGTCACCCTTGTAAGGACACGGCCTGGAGACACCAAAGCAAGGACCCTCGCTAGAGCAGGAAAACGCTCATGTCACCGAAGCAAACACACCGAGACTCTGCGGGTACAGCCGCTCGCGCACGAAGGAGCGTCTGTTCCATCCTGGTCTCCTTCCCATTCTTCTACCTCGTGTTAGATACGAGGGCCTTCTCGACCCTCAATCTTAGCGGATCCACCCCCAACTGAAATCAAATACAAACTACTAATGACATTTTAAATTTTCTAGTAGCCACATTAAAAAGTTAAAAAAAAAACACTTAAAATGAATGTCAGTACTATAGTTTATTTAATCTAATGTATCCAAAAGTTGACCATTTCCATATGTGGTCAATGGAAACCATTATTGTTCATGAGATATTTTTACCTATTTTCTATGATGTGTTCAAAACCCGGTGTGCACGCTTACGCTCACGGCACGTCCCGCACACATTTCAAGGGTCAGTAGCCACGTGGGGTGGGCAGCTGCCACAGGAGACCGAACGGTCGTGGCTCCTGTGCCCTCCATGCCTGAGCTCCTAGAAGGAAGTGCGGGGAAGAACTCGCCAGCATGAGGCGGCAGTGTTTTGGCTCCTCAGAAGGTCACCTCCCCCCTTCAGGGACCTTCTCTGCACGTGACGCTGGGGAGGCAGCCGTGGAGAGTCCCCATGCACCCAGCCTTGGTGATGGGTCCGGTGGTGAGCTTGTGACCTCGGCGGCCCAGTTAGAGTCCTTCCCTGTGACTCTGAAAGCTGAAACGGGGGAGAAACAGTCCTGTCTGGTCAGGAGGTGGCCAGGCTGCAATGTGTACATCAGGCAGAGTGCGCGGAGGCGGATGATGGCCACCAGGGCCAGCCGACCAGGGGGTATGAGGCCAACTGAGAGAGAGAAACGGGGTGTATGTGTGTGCACACATGCACAGGTGTGTGTGCCAAAGAGAGAGACATACAAGGACAGAGACAGAGGGACAGAGAGAGAGGAAGCGGGAGAACCTGACGGCAGAGGAACTATTGTTGGCCTCTCTGGCCTGTGCGTTTATGAGCCGCTCACTTTACTTTTCCACTGAGAGTTGGCCGTTGTCCCTTGCAAGATCTTGGCTTGCATTTACTCATTTTTAAAAAGTTGAGCGAGGCGAGGCTGGTCGCGTCCTGGGGTCTCAGGGTCCACATTTGGAGGAGCAAGCACAGTGCTGTTCTCCAGAAGGCCCCTGCCTCCTCCAGAGCTGCGGGGTCCAAGAAAGGACGACGATTTTGACTGTGGATGGGAAAGTGCAGTGTTGGCGCTCAGGTGTATTCAGATAGTGTCCGTGTTAACAGAGCGCCGGCCAACTTTAAAATGACGGGTGTGATCCTGGCATCAATCTTTCCTGTCCCAGCGTGCTCTGTTTTGGGGGAAATGGCGGTTTTCCTGACCACGGTTCTAGCACGTTCCTGAGCAGCGATTACCTTTCATCCACGCGGTGACTCGTTCTGTGAAGTGTTTGCCTGCTCAGTCAGTCAACCCCTCTCTCCGCTCACTTGTTCTGTGCCTGAGAGTTTCGGCTCCTAATTTTATTAGAATAGAAATAAACATGTCACACCACGTGTAATAGTTGGGGCAATAAGAGCAAATTACCTCAATCACATTTTTCCTTTTTTTTCCTGTCAGTAAACGCTAAGTCACTTCTCTCTGCGTACCCACCCGAGCAGGGCTTGCTGCATGCACCCATTCTCCTGAGCTCTGCACCGGAGGGCGCAGAAATCGTGTGTGGCAGAGTTCTACATGCTGTCACTCACCTCCTCTCTGGAACGTCCAAACCCTCGTCAGCTGTTCGGTTCAGCCCTGCCTTGGATGTCTGGGAGCCTGGTTACACCCCAGACATGGAGCTTGGACAATTCGTGAAGCGCAAATGTTCTATAACTCAGTTTGTGAGGCAGGGGTGGGCGGAGGATGGGTAAGATAAAGCCCAGGGCATCAGC
The DNA here is from genome assembly GCF_022682495.2 of Desmodus rotundus. Lineage (NCBI taxonomy): Eukaryota > Metazoa > Chordata > Mammalia > Chiroptera > Phyllostomidae > Desmodus > Desmodus rotundus. The sequence continues at coordinate 205,680,223 of NC_071388.1, read as the reverse complement.
CACACAAAAAGATCAAAGCAATAGTTTTTAATGGGGGTCTTCATGACATTTTGGAATCTCTGCCCTGGAGTCCATGTCTTCTTTAGGTCCAGGCTGAGGGTGCTCTGGTGTTGACCATGATCTTGAAAACTGCTGTCTGAAATCTGAGACTCCAGGTTTCCTGCTCCTGTCCCCTTGGTTCCTGGGTGGGCCCTCCAGATGATGGGACCTGGCCTTGTCACACCTCCCAGCATGGTGGCAGAAGCTAATGTTCTCATTGTGACTGCCGTTGGCACAGTCTGAGGTCACTGATTCTGATGCCACTTCCTGTGGCCCCTTGCTGCTCTGGAGGCAACTAGGAAGGACCCCCCACCCCCTACCCTGGGCTTCCTGGTTCTGCGGCCCTCCCTCCAACCCCATCAGCTCTCAGACACGGCTGAGAACACCAGAGGTTCCTCAGCACCTGGGGGGCCCTGTGTCCCCAGTTCTCTGACATCATCATGTTAGTGACTTGGGAAAGAAGATGATCTGGAGCCTCTCCCCATAGGAAGAGCCCATTTGATGAGGGTCTTTGTAAGACCTTGTAAGAGCCTTGGTCTGCCTGTCCCCGAGTTCGTGCAAGGGTGTCTGTTCTTACTCTAGAAACACCCCCCAAAGTGTTGGGTCATTCCTGGGGCTGGGGGCTTCACTTCCCGGGGTGGGCGTGGGGTGGGGTTCCTGTTGGGATGCTTGGGGATTTGGGATCGTGGAATCACATGGAAGCCCCTCGCCTCAATTCAGCATGGACGCTGCACCCCACCCATCCACAACGCACTGGAAGCTGGGCTCCCCGCTCCTTGGCTTCTCCTCCCGCAGCAAGAGAGGAGCGTGCATCATTCACAGAAAGTCATGGTCGTGGTCAGGCTTCTCTCATCACCAAGAATATCTCCCTTTCATTGTGCCAAGTTACTTCATCCCGCCCCTTTCAACTCGTGACTCCAAGTTCACCCCCAGAATCATAACCAGCAGTAAGCACATTCCCACCCCACTTCGGGGATGACCCTCTCGGTCCCCCAGACCCTCTCTTTTTAGTCCAAACACCCTAAATCCACACAGAGAGCTGCAGAGTCAGAGGAAGAAGCTCAGTGTCTTCCTCTGACTCTGCAGCTCGCTGTGTAGGGGCCTGGCTTCCCGAGCACCAGATTTCTGGCTCCTCCAGTTCCTACCCCTTCCCACCGATGGGCCCACTGCCCTCCCACCCGTTAGCTCTCTCCCTTCCTCCTCTGCTCACATCCTCTCCCTCCTCCCTGCGAACCCAACAAGCTTCTCCCTTTTCACATGCAGAACAGCCATGCTGTCTACTTTCCACCCCCAAATGAGGCTCTGGGCCAGGGACCCACGAGCATCCTTTCTGCAGAATGGGGCATCCATTTCGGGGGTGGCTTCTGCTCCCTTCTGCACTGATGTCCTCAAGCAGAAGAAGAAGGGGTGGTGGAGACTTAGTCCACCTCTCAGGGGACTGTGTTCTGAATCCCCAGCTCAAGGAGGGCAGAAAGGGCTGGGGTCTCCAGGTCAGGGCTGTTTCCCACAAGCGGTCCCTTCCATGGCTATCGTCAACGTAATCGACCCTGGAGGCCCCGCGGCCTTTTCTGTTCCCTAAGGGCGCCTTGGGGACATTTCAAGGAGCTTTATGGCCCTGGCCCTGCTGAAAAGTCAGAAGGGGGTCTTCTGGCTGTTGCTCCTTTGTGAGAACGGTCATTTTCCTGGGGAGCACGCCCTGACACTTTATCCAAGGCCGGAGCGATGGCTGAGAGTTCACTTATCCTCATCACCCAGGCTCCAGGAGTTCTATTTTGGGAAAATAAAATTTCTGGTTGTCCTGGAACCGCTGTGGTTTGAAATCACTCCTTTGGGTCCTAGGGCTCAATTATGGATTTTTGCAGACCCTTCAGAACAGCTTAGGCAGGTGGTCCTCTCCATCGTTCCTGATGGACCCAGCCCACGCTTCCTGAGCACCTGCTCTGAACCGGGAACTTGGACAGGTGCTGAGCACAGCAGGCAGGGCCTGGAGCAGAGAGCGTGCCGTCATCGACTTTCCAGCGCAGAGGGGAGCACCGACCCCGCGGCACAGATGGTGGGAGCGCCAACACGGGAGATTCACCCACAACATCCGTTGTCACCTTTCAGAAACATGCTCTGTCTTCTCTCTGCACAGACACTCTAAAGCATTCGCTGGGACTTCAGCGTGCCTCCCAAGAATTCCTCCTGAGTATTTCACATCTATTGTTATGATTGTGTGAAGAATGGTTTCCTCCCATTACTTTTTCTGCCAGGTTATAGTTGGTGTAAAACGAAGCTATTGATTTTCATAGATTTATTTTGTAAACTGGATACCTTATTAAACTCTTTTTTGTGTGTTTTTAAATTTTATAGTAGTGTGTCCACCGAAAACAATGTTCCCTGCCCTGTGGGTGATGGTCTCTTTCGGAACTGCCTTCTCTCTCCAACCACGTCGAGAGTAAAATCATGTATTTCAGACAAAACACTTGGGAGATCTTTTCTTCATTCTTTTCTGCTGCTTGTAGCAGACCCACTTTTTAGGGAGCCTTTGTGGTAATTCATCCAAATCCGTCCTTCTCTTGAATTGCGTGCTAACCTGGGGGCTGTGCCTGCCCACGGTCGGGCCCGGGGTCGCTGTCTGTAGTGAGTACGTGTGCGCATGTCAAACGCGCAGTCTCGGTGACAGGCGTGGGGGGGAGGGCGCGTTCTAGTGATGTGGAGGGTACCACGTGGAGGAGCGCTATTCAGGCCCATTTTATTCAAGCAGCAACCACACTCCCTTCCTCCAAACACCCCGCCCCCAGCCTTCTTCCCTGGACTTCTTGGTATTATTCATCTTCCATTGTCCTGAAGCATATTATTCTAGAGTAAGAGTTACAGCTTAAAATGTAAATGCCCCCTGACCCAGTCCTGTCACAGGAAGGCAAATACCAACAGCTGGTGTGGAAGGACATTCCTGGGAGGACTATTTAAAATGCGAAAATATGCAAAGTGCCCAAATGCTTAGTCGGGAGGAACCAGCCGTGGCACGTCAATGACCTGGCATCAGTGCAGAAGTAAGAATATTGCAAAATTGTAACATGTAGGGAACTTCATAATGCGACCTTACATAACGTAAAGCAGCAAACAACACACTTGTGCTTATTGCACAATTACGATTAGGTAACATTGGGCTTGATTCAGAGCCCCATTGAGATTGACCTTGGGGCTAGTGAGGACCTGCCCCCAGCCCTCTTGTGTCTATTTGCCTGAGTAATTGGCAAGGCCCAAGCAGAGGATTTGGGCAGGGGGAAGTGCTGGCTAAAACGCATGGGGCTGTTTTTCCCAAAGACAGATGGCAACGTGCAAAATAAATTGGGACAAAGGACGTTTGTCTCTTCCCTGAAGGAGCGTGGACTGGGTCCTGGCTGAGTGGGGCCTCGGGGAGAACGTGGCTCCGTTTGGCCCTTGGAGCCTGGGGCTCTGTTGGGGGTCCTGGGAGAGCAGTGGTGTCCTCCTGGGTGGCTGTGGCTGCAGAGCTGAGGGGTGTCCTTGATGCCCTTCATGTCACCAGGTGGCCAGAGAGAGAGCAGGGTCCTTCCCAAGTGTGAGAGCACCCGTGGGCGCAGGATTAGTGGGGCAGGGGCTACAGACGGGATGTGCGTATCCCCTCCAAATCCATAGGTTGAAGCGCCAATGCCCCGGGGAAGTGCATTTGGTGGTGGGATCTTTAGGAGGTAATTAGGTTTAGGTGAGGCCCTGAGGGTGGGACCCCGTGATAGGGTTGGTGCCCTGGTAGGAAGAGACACTGGATCTCCCTCTGACTTTGAGTGACTCCCCCAGGAAAGGCCCTTCGAGGACAGATCCAGCAGAGGGCCCTCCCCAAGGACCACCTGGGCTAACGCCCTACTCTCAGACCACAACCCAACACACCCTCTCCTTCTCAAAGGCCTGAACTCAATCACGCCTGCCAAGTCCCTTTGCCAGACCCGGTGCCGCGCCATCAGGTTAGGGGGACTCGGACATTGACGCCACATTGACCGCAGCGCACGGGGCTCGGTTGGAGAGGCTCACATAGAATAAGACGGCTGGTGGACGGGTTCGTCTTACCAACTAGAAAAAGGCGCTGCTGCCCATCCCGCACTGGATGGCGAGCCCACACCCTCGGAGAGAGGTCTGTGGAGAGGCAAAGGCAGCCCAGCCGGCGTGAACAGATTAAACAGGGTACTGTATGTTGTCGTAAATAATGGACACTTTTTGGTCCAAACTTTTGAGGTAAAACAAGGATACACGTTATACATGGGTAGTACTAATTCTGTGTCTATATACATAGATAATTCTTTTATTCTTTTTAATTCTTTTATTTATGCTTATGCAGTAAAAGTGTAACTCTAGAAAGCAATAACCATAGCCGTATGCAAGATAATCCCCTGGAATACAATCATCGGTTTTGTTTCTAAATATAAATAAATAAATGATTGAATTAAAAAACTAAAATGAAAAATTGTCTTCCTGAAAGTTTCAGTCAAAAACACATGTGTGCATTATACAGGGCAAAACACGGTAGTTAATTCTACTAGAAGACGGAATTTCCTTAGTGGCTTCTTTGGCAGGGGGGAAGGTGCGGTGGAGAGGGGGAGGTAAGGCCCAGGGAAAAAATTAACAATTAGTTCTCACTCAGGCAACTTTTCTTCTTGAGATCTCATTTATCTTAAGTCAGAGCCAGTCAAGTGGGGGTCGGAGAGAATCCTAACCAGTCTCCTCTTATACGTAGGGCCCACGGAGAGCATGAGACAGGGCTGGCTGCGGGTGTGTCCAGCCACCCACCCGCAAAGGTCTGCGTGGGTTATGTGCAGACGCAGGAATAGGCATGAAGATGGAATCACTCAGCCGGCGGACGCTTTATGGGCCGTTGTGCTGGGTTTGGGGGAGGATCACCTGACCATCACTGTCCCTGCTCTTCCCCGTGGGGTGTGCACTCTAGTGTGTACGGGCCATAGACAACACGCATGTGAATGTTTAATGACCACTTGTGTTAATTAGCACTCATGGAATCCCTAAAAGGGAGGGTGCGAAGGAAGGTGAGTGATGACAGTGGACATGATGCTTATTTCCCCAAAACAGTGCCACCTGCCATACCTCTAGGGACAAGCGGATGTCCACATGGATGAGATATGGGTACAGGCCCCCATCCCCAGGCACCCTCCTGGTGTCCACGTACCCCGTGTGTGATACCGTGGGGAGAGGCAAGGGAAAGTTCTGGTCAGCACCCGGGAGTCACCTACTCCACGCCCCACACCTTGTTAGGGCTGGGGACTCCGCGTTCGGGGATATTTGACGAGTGTCTCACTGGTCCTTGGTTCCCGTGGCTCCACGTCTTCCTGGGCCTGTCTCACCTGAACACGTGGCCCCAATTTTTCACACTGAAATCTATTCGTGGCCAAAGCAAGCTGAGACTAAGCAGAAAACATTTTTTCCTTTTTTGCTGCAGAAACTGAATTCTTTGTGGCATGGTCTCTCATAAAGAAGCTCAATTTTTTTTAATATAAATAAATGTTATGTGATTATATTTATGAAGCCTGGGCCTACACAGCTTACATCTAAATAGGGGACCTAATGCTTTAGAAGGCGAAGAACATCACTCCATATTTCAAAGAATTCACAGCTTTTATCTCATTGGATTTGCATGCGCAAACCAGTTTGAGCTATTCAGATTTATACAAACACACTCACACATAATTACCATAGTCATGGACACACGCCTAATCAGAGTCTCTGTCTTCACTTCTATGCTGTTGTTGAATTGAACACCGGGGTGCCTGTCTGTTGCCAGAGCGTCCACTTTAGAGGCTGTTACGTGGGGCTCATAAACCTCTCCAAAGTAATTGGGCTGAAATGTTGATGGACTTAAACCCTTCGGCTTGACCTTGCAGCCGCACTGAGGGGTTGGAGGCTGGTTCCCAGCAGAAGTGTTTGGCACTTAAGCAGCGATGAGGCTTTGAGGGAAGCGGCATCAGCTTGGACACCTAGTAGCCACGGTTCTCACACCCCTGCACATTCGGAGCATCTGGGAGCTTCTCAGAAGCGCAGCTGCCCCGGCCCTGCAAGCTGACCCTGAATCTCCAGGGATGAAGCCTGGGTTCCTGCAGCTTTCTGAAAACTTCCCCTGCCCTCGAGATGCACAGGGAGGAGGGAAGAAGAAGATGCAGTTTTTCAGCTAGGTGATGGCGGTCTGTCGTCCTTGGGCATTTGGAAGATCCAATCAAGCTCATACTGGAGAATCTTGGTAAGAGGAAGAAGCATTGTACAATAATAAGAATGTTAAAAATAATTTGCATTCTACTGTCTACTTTCTTTGCATGGAATTTATTTTGGGGACTGGCTTGCCAAACTTGCCGGAGAGACACTACCACGGATTTCCAGGAGATTCTACGAACTGACATTGTTTCTTGCTCGTCTACGGTGAAGGTCACTCTGGCCGTCAGGCCTTTGTGCAGAAATGCAAATGTGTGAAACACAGTCCCTCCTTTATCTCTTCCACTTGTCACCTGCTCCCCTGCAGAGACGGGGTCAGCTAGGCGCTGGTGCAGAAACTGGACGTACAGACGAGGCACATGCTCTGAAGTCCCCAGGACACCTCTGTCCTTGCCTGGCCCCAGCCCCCTGCTTCCTTCCCTCCCCGCTGCTTCCCTCCTCGATCTCCCTCCTCGCTCTCCCTCCTTCCCAGATGGGGCCACTTTCCCTCCCCTGGAGCAGGGTGCCCACCCACATGCAGCTCTCAGGGGATCCCCCCCCTGCCCACTGCAGAAGATCCTGAGCACAGGGCAGCCTGTCCCTCAGAGGACGTTGCTGCCAGATCTTCAGATGACAAGCATTCGCCACTTCCTCAGGCCCCTCCATCCGTCATGCACTCCTCCAAGGGTGTCGGGCACCACGTGCTGGCCCTGTGCTGGGCATAGGGCACCAAACGGGGAGTGATCGCAGCTTCCCTTAGCTCCAAGGAGCGAGTGAGAAGCCGCCCGGTGAATCCGCAGGGGAAAGTGACCGTGCGACTCTGACAGGGGCTTAGAGGAGACGTGTGTGGTTGGCCAGGGACTTCCGTGGGGGCAGGACCTCACTGTGGGTCGTAAAGGCTTCCTCCAGGGGCGAGGGCTCTGCGTGCGGACCCTCTGACCGCAGGGGTTAGGGACTGCAGTGTTAGTGAGCGTGTGTGAGCCAGAGGGTGTGCAAGCATGCAAGGGGTACCTGAACTAGGCTTTGTGAGTGTCTGAGGGTGTGTGAGTGTAAGCAAGTGGTCAAGGGAGTAGAAGCACATGTTAGTGCAAATGTGTTTGCATAAGCGTGCAAAGGCAAGAGTGTGTATGTGTGAGAGTGTGTGCAACTGTGTGTGTTCAAGGGTGCACGCACAGATGCTCACTCACAAGTGTACTCACATGCCCTCAAACACCCACACTCACTCATACGTGCACACTTTCAGGCACCCACACACTCAGGTACCCTCCAACACACACTCACAGAGGGCAAGGCTGGGTGCTGAGTGAGCAGTCAGCTTTAGGACCCAGCGTTAGTTAATCCCAGGGGCTATTGGTGACCTCATGGGTCGGGCAGCTCCCAGGCTGGCCTGCCCGGCACCCAGGGACACCCAGGGAGCATCGGCTCTCCCACCCAGACCTCTGCTGGCCAGGCAGAGTCTCAGAGGTGCTGGTGAGCTGGCCAGGGTACCCCTCTAGGCAGAGCACTGGGCCCCGTGGAGTCCCCGGCACTCACGTCAGGGGAAGATATGTGAGCCACCACGTGCCTCATGGCCTGTCCACAGCCATCCCTCTGACCACGAGGCCACCTCCTGCCATTCTCCCTGTCACTCGCTGTGTTCCAGCCCCACTGGCCTTGGGCTTATCCTTTCCCAGGTGTGCTCTGCTTTGCATTCACTGTTTCCTTTCCCGGACTGCTGTTCCCCCCAGTCTTCTTGGCTCCCGACCTCATTTCCCCTGTTCATGCTGAGTGGCCCTATTCCCCGAGGGGCCTTGTCTCAGAAAACACAGAGGCCTGTGGAGGACAGAGCCCTTGTCCCATCACTCGGTCGCCCCTTGGCCCAGCATTCTTTTCCTCGTGGCCCTGACTGTGAGTCTAGTCACAGTCTAGTTCGTGTCTTTCCCTCAGTTCTACCTTCGGAGTGGGCCCCACATTGCCCTCCCTTCTCCGGGCCCACCAGGACCATCCACACATCTCTGTGGGGCTGTGACAATGGCTTTCAAACGTCTCCCCTGAAATCCGCTCTGCACAGCATCCCTGGTGCCTCTAACACACGCCAGATGCTGCTGCCACGGACCGTCAGGGGCTGCACCTTGACCTTCTCATTCCAAATCCCTGCAGGCCCCCAACCCTCCAGAGTAGCCACCTGCTGCTCGCTTTCCTTTTGGTTTCTTGAAACGTCAACATCTCCATCGACCAGAGGGTCTTCGGTCCTTCTGTACTGGAGCCGCTCCCAGCTAACTCTCAGCCACACCCAAGCCCCTGTTTGCCAGTTCGCTTTGATCCCCGAGGACCCAGGCCCTCCCGGGGCGGCCCCGTGGCAAGTCTGGGTACCCACTGCACTTAATCACCCGATGCCTGCTCCTGCTTGTAGTGACCCCAGTACTTACAGGTGTTTTTGTCAATGCTTGTCACCCCTCAAGACTGCGAGGTCCATGGGGCCGGGGTGCTGTCGGTTTTGTGACCCACCACCTCAGCCCTCGTGGGGGATCTCAGTAAATATTTAAGTGAATGAATGAATGAATGAACAAATGAATCTTCACACTGCTGACATCCTATCAACCCTCTTGTTTAAGGCCTTTAAAAGCCTCCTGTTTCCCATAAGGCTCTGACTTGAGTCTGGAATCCAGGCTGCTTTCATACTATTTTTCCAGCCTCATATCACAGAACCCCGCCCCCCCCACCCCACCCCCAGCTCATTACCAGCTTCGCTCAGCCTAGCCACAATTTGCTGGGCCTCTGCAGCTCTACTTTTCCAATGAAAACCTTTATCATTTTTAAAGTTCAGCTTCAATTCCATCTTCTGTGGCGTTGCCTTTCCTGCCCCTGGCATTTGCTTGCAAAGAGTTCATGCTTCTCTCATATCTTCCCTTCCCACTAGACTGAAAGAAAAAAATCTCTTAGCTGTTTTTATATTCTTTAAAGTTTGTAGCTCCTAAATGTTGCTAAAGATGCACTTGTTGAGTTAATAACAGTACCATTTAATTATTGTCCTCTGTGTTATAAGAATCAGTCTCATGGATCTTTTGAAGTGGGTACATTTACTGTATAAAGCTCCCGCAAAGGGACTCACTCTCAACCCAGGGACGACTGGCCCTGGGCTCTCCATTAATCATTTACTGGTGGGGGCCTGCTGAGGACAGCTAAGGGGAGAAGCACAATTCTGCCCCAGGTGCTCGGTGGCCTTTGCACAGCGAGTCTTTGAGTCATCTTTGCAAATGGGGGAGAGAGGCACAAGGTCAGGGCTGAGAAGACAGACTGTTCCCATTTGTTTTACATTATCCTTAGGAACCCAGAGAGGAATATTTCTCTCATCTCAGCATTACTTGGTTATGGAAACATAATCGGGATTGTTTAAGAGACACAGGCAGCTTCTATTTCGGTCCCAGCACAGGAAATTCAGCCTTTGTCCATTTTCACAGTTTGATTTATGTGAGGTTAAAAATTCATAAGGCAGGAGCCAACCTCGAGCAAATATTGTTTTTTGTATGAGCCAATTCAAACAGACTGTCATCTCAGGTTTCCTGATCAAAGGCGCGGTGATGCGAAGTTCAGCTGCGGCTCACCCATGTGATCTACGGAAGGTCACTTGGCCTTTGCTGTGACCTTGAGGTAGGGGTTAAGGGGCTCTATCAGAGAGAGGGATGGGAGCCACCCCCCTTTCCGGAACCCCTCTGTGTCAGCTGCCTGATGTTCGCTATCTGTTCAATCCCCCGGTAATCCTGTGACGGAGGCCCAATTACCCCGCCGTTCCAGAGCTGGAAAGCGGGCCAGGTTGAGAAACCAGCCTGAGCTTGCGCAGCCGTTGGCAAGACATGAGGCTGTGTGTGGGGTTCGCGGCTGCCAAGGGGACGATGGGGATGTCGCAGCTCATTACTGGCCATGCTGGTGCCAGCAGAAACAGGGACACTAAGGACAATACTCCAATTAATACAGAGACTTAAGATTTTGAGTCCATGAACAAAGGACAACGTGATAGAAATAAGAATTACAAAACAAGAACACCTTTAACAGATTAAAAAAATAAAGGTGAAGTCAGGACAATCTCCCCCTGACATAAAAAGATGAAAAATATGAGTGAAATGATGAGACATAAGGGTCATAGAAAGAAAGAACAGGAAAAAGACAGTGGAATTAGCAGGTAAAATATAGGAGTGATTCAAAGTTGAAGGATGTGAAGCATCAGATGAAAGGACTCACTCCATAATGAGTTATAAGCAACTTCCCATTAGGGCGAATCTAACAGCCTCTTTGAGCATGTAACTGAACTTTCTCTTTGCATTGATTTCTGAGAATTGAAAAGATAAGCTTTCAGCTCATTTCTACAAAAGTAGCCAGGAATTCAATGTTTAGCATATCATGCCAGAGTATCTATTGTCAGCTCACCACCTCCACCATCACCACCACCTCCACCATCACCACCACCATCACCACCACCACCACCATCACCTCCACCATCACCAACATCACCACCACCACCACCTCCACCACCTCCACCATCACCACCACCATCACCTCCACCATCACCACCACCACCTCCACCATCACCACCACCACCACCATCACCACCACCATCACCAACATCACCACCTCCACCACCACCACCACCACCTCCACCACCTCCACCATCACCACCACCATCACCTCCACCTCTGCCATCGCCTCTGCCATCGCCTCCACCTCCACCACTACCACCTCCACCATCATCACTAATATCACCACCACCACAACCATCAGCACCATTATCACCACCACCACCACCATTACCTCCACTGCCATATATGTCTAAGACTGGAACTACATCTCCCAGAATCCCTTTCCTTATGCAGATTTGGTTGAGAGTTTGTCTGTGAGAAGAACTCATGCAGAATTTGGAAAGTAAACGTGATAACTGCCAGCTCTAGTGCCTCTAAAGGTATCATGTGTTTTCATTTGCCTTCCCGCGCTTCCATCATTACCATGGGAAGAATGGGCCCAGAAGGAGAACGAGAGACTCGAGGCGCAGAGCCACCAGGGCCTGAAGTTAGAGCTGACCCTGGCTGATGCATACGCAGAACCACGAAGACGTTTAAGCAAGAACACCACCAGGCGCTCTCCTGGCCCCGCACACAGCACTTCCGCGACCCTGGAGGGTGGGCGCACACTTTGTCTCTTCTGCCTCTTTTTCCTGTTGTGCACGCTGTTTGCTTTTCTTACTTCAGAACAATTGTATTTCGTTATATGTATAGCAGTGAGATGCCTCGCACACTTTGGGGGGGGGCAAGGGAAGTGTAAATAAGAATATGAGTGAAATAGTTGGGACAGGGCCACTTTGTCCCTTTTGATGTCTGCGGGGCTCAGATGGTTTTTAGAGTGACACTGTGTGGCACAGTTCCTCATAATAGTCTGGCACATGGCCGTTACGGAGAAGCTAGGATGAAGACGTCAAATGAGAATGAAGTCAGTCACTTCAGCCGTGGAGAGAGGAGGGATTCTGGAGCGGGAAGCAGGTGGCACATTGTATCAGAGAGCCACGCAGATGAGCTAGTGACCAAGCTGAGGGTGATCGCTGGGGCGTGGGCCTGTCCTTCTTTCCCCTGAAGGGCTCCGTGGATATATGTATGTGTTTGCACCAGGGAGTGTCCTCTGCTTTTATTCTTTGGTGCCTTTTATTGTCTTAAGATTCATTTCAGATGTAAATTCTGCAGAAGGAAATCTCAAAGCCATAGCATAATAAAATCTTAAGGAGAACTACATTATAAATTATTACAATTATCTTCATTATTTCAGGCAGAAGTGCTAACACACTTTAGGATGCTGTCCATGTAATTTCGTACCGCTTTCCGTCAGTGGGATCGGAACACGGCTAATGTCCAGTGATCTGAGAACGGAGCATCAAGTGATAACGATAACAGAAGAAAATTAGTCACCACTGATACGCAGCCTCGGGAAATCGACTGAAGAGGAAAACTATACATTTTATGCAGAGGCTTAAAAGCAGGGGAAATTAGGGCTTCCTTGGACCGTCCCTACATCCCGCAGGCATAGAGCAAATCCGGGGAATGTATTTTTTGAGGCCGTCCTGCAAGCCCAGGCTGAGATGCAGGGAGTGCAGCACGAAGCAGACCACTTACCCCCTCCCCCGGCGCCACCCCCCATGTTGCTGCGTTGGCCCAGACGATGATTAACCTAGAAACACGGGCACACAGGGAAGCCACGTCAGGTCAGCCCCGGGGGTGGGGAGGCCCCTCTCATTGTGCGGGGACAATGCAATCTTTCTTCCTTTTTTATAAAGGCGACCCTGCTCCCTTCAGTTATCAAAGTCCGTTGCCGCAGTGGTGCAGTGCGGCACGGGAATGTGTGTATCCCACCCAAGCTCCTTTCTCATGATATTTGGAAGATATGCACCTGGGTCGGGGGTTCGAGGGCAGGCTGGGTTTGAGGAGGACTGAGAAGGGGCAGGTGAGGAGGGTGGGGGTGGCACCCATGGGGACAGGTGGAGAGTTAGATGAAGGCCCTTAGGACCCAGACCCCCATCCTCTGAGCGAGCCTCAGAGAAGCCCTGGCTTTAGCCCGAGACTTAGCTCAGCCCGCCGGCTGCGGCCCTGGTGGGGGCCGAGGCTGGGCTGCAGGAACAGGACACCTGGGGTCGCTAAGCTGAGGTCTACAGAACAAAGTGGGTGCACGTCTGACCTGCCACACATCCCAGGCCATGTCCCACGCCAGGTGTGTCTGCACCAAGAGACCAGACGTGGACAGGGGAGGCCCTGCTCTGGCTTATCGCCACACCGCAGGGCGATGACCAAAGCGACAGCGACAGAGGGCCGGGCTGGCCCAAGAACAGGCCCGCTATCCTGGTGTGTCTTCTGTCTGTCCTGGCAAACTTGACTGGTGCGTGGATGAGTCACGGTGAGTAAGCTCTTGGATTCTTTGACTCCCCCCCGAGGAATGGAGGTGGGGATCCCGGAAAAGAAAAAGAAAAGATGGTCTCCAGGATAAGAAGGCATTTGATTTTAAGGATAAAGGTAGTTTGACCTAATGGTCAGGCCAGGCTGGGGAATGAACCGTGTCTCTTACAGATGCCGTATCTTAATTAAGTGCAGCAAAGCCTGAGAACTCCTTGTACTTCTCTAATGCTGAGGGGTTCTGGAATGTTCCATAATACAGACAAGTAACTGAAAGATTACGTCAGGAGAACAGAATTTATTGATGTCCCCATACCTACAGAACACGAGTCACATTCGCGGTAAGGTGAGAGGCCCAAGCAATGAGCGCGGGAGAGCGTCTTCCCACAACTTCGTTCTTCAGCGGCTGCTGCCCCTCAGAGGGCCACAGAGCAGCTGGAAGCCTGCCTACAGTCTATCCTCATGCTAAGCAGATCCCACACCCACTGAAGTTCATTGGTGACCCCCAGACTCAATCATCACAGTGCTTTTTGGTGCCATCTGCAGCCCCTGACCACGGCCACAGACAGACCACGTCTGCAAGTTAGAGGGCCGCTGGCCGTGGGGCCAATGCTAGCAAATTGACAACACATTAAATACGGTGCCTTTAAATAGAAATATGCATAAAAGGAGGTCATGTATCAATCAGTTGACCAAAATGTTGCGACCAGACGCTCCCAAGAACTATCCCTGTGTTTCTCGGGAGCAAGGGCCTAGTTCATTCACCACAGGGGCTCCGGGGAGCGTGACTACGTGAATAATAAGCACCGGCAGCTTCTGCGGGCCAGCAGTCGGGTACCTGGGCCCGCCACTCAGCTGTCAGCCGCCTGCCTTCCTCCCGGGAGCCTGGGCCCTCTCCCACGCGGCTGTCGCCAGAGTTCAGTTCCTCATGACTGCAGGGCTGAAGTCCTGCTTCCTGGCTGGCTGTGAGCTGGGGCTACTCTCAGCTGCGAGGAGAAGTCTTGGCCACTTGGCGTCACACAGCCTGGCAGCTCCCTTCCTCAGGCCAGCAGGGAACCTTTCGCGGCAGCTGCCTATGAGGGTGTCTCACAGCCTGACCCAGTCATGGGAGCAGCCACCCCAAGTCACCGATGGTTGGCACCAACCTCAATGCTCCCAACTCTATGCAGCGGGCTACCTGGTTAGCAATCCATGAGTAAGGGCATTGCAGACATTTCTAAACGATTAAACAAGTGGCTTCCAAGGATCTCGGTCGGGCTGCTCACCAGTGGGACTGCGGTGCAAGTGCCCGGGAGGCCCCGCTGTGCCCTATCTCACTGCTGTTGCGAGTGTGTTAAGTGCCCCTGGTACGGGGTATGACTCAGTGGGATGGAAACGGAAAGGCCCGGGTGTATGGAAATAAGCCCCTTCACCGTCAGCCAGACCTCCATCGGCCCCCGCTGAGCCCACCGCGTGCACATCGCTGCTGGACAGACCCACGGACGGGGCGCTCAGAAAGGCCCGAGCTGCTTCTGGAGACTGTGGTTCAATAGCAACCGGGGCGAAGGGGGGTACAGTTCACCCAAAGTCAGTCGTTGGGTTATGGGTTTGCTTGTCATTATGGGTAACTCCCAGGGCACCAGAATTATTTTCCACGTGGAGCTCCCGAGTCAGCCTTAGTTACCCACGCTCCCTCTGCGGTCTGGAATGAAGACAGCGGCGGGAGCGTGGGGCTTTCCCCAAGTGCAAGCGTGTGTGGCCTAACGGAGGTCCGCGTGGGAGGAAGGCCCATCGACAGAGCTCTTTCTCCCGGACACTGGCGTGCAGACTGCAGCCCTTTCGCTGTGGAGCTGCTTTGTTTCTCTCGTGTCGGGGGTCCCAAACCGTTAGCCCTCGGAGCTCCTGCTTCTTGGAGGGACATTCAGGCACAGGAGACAGCTGGCCGGACAAAGAAGGGTCCTTGTGCCCTGGGCTGGACTCGGGGCCTTCCTCTGACAGTGCATCTTTCCAAAGCCACCTTCCCCGAACAAAGGCTTCTTTCTATGCAGATGGCTCCTAGTAACCCCTTTCCCCTGTGTGGCTATTTGTTTCTGACCCTTTGCAGAAACATATTCTTAATCCGCAGGGTAGATTCTGCTTCAGTTGAGAGGCAGCGGACTCTCTGCGGAGAGACAGAGCGTTCTCAGCCTCGCGGTTCTGCTTGGTCACAGCAGGTCTTATCTCGCAGATTCCTTGTTATTTCTCCGCAGAACCAAGGGGCCGAGTTAGACGATCTCCAGGCTCCTGCTTGCTGCTCCGGGTTGCTAAGGCGGGATCTGAGATAGCTGTACCTGGACCAACACTCCCTGTCACCAGACATGCTAATTCAACATTCAGATTCCTGGGCCCCGGGCAGATCCCCTGGACCGCAGTCCCAGGGAGCATGGCCTGGGAATCTGAATTTAGAACAAGCCCCCCTGGGTGTTTCCCAGGGGCGGTCAGATGTAGGAACCAGTGGGTGGCATTTGTTTAGAAAGCAAGCCGGAGCGGCTTGCTTCTGCGTGGTGCTAGAACAAGCTGTCCATTCAGAGCAGCAGGAGGAAAACCTGCTTATTCTGCTGGATAAAGAGTCTCTGTCTTTTCTTTCAGACACAGGTGTCTTGGTGTTTGGCCTGGGAAGAAAACACAGCAAATAGCCATGGAAAACAAGAAGCTCTCAGGCGAGGCGCCAGCATCCCCTCCCCCCAGCTTTTATCTGGGCTTCACCCTCAGGGGAGAGCAAATGCAAGTCCCACAGAAACTGGGGCCCTGCAGGAAGCAGACTGATTTACAAATGAATGGGCCTCCCTCAATCGGACAGCTACGCTCTTTCTGTCCGTCCGTCTGAAGGAGCAGAAGCTTGCTGTCGCTGGGTCTTGTTTTATTTGGGGGCTGGAAGGCAGCGTTCCTAGTTATTTCCCTAGTGTTCACCCAGGAGGGCACAAAAAAACCCTCGCTCAGGAAAGTGACAGGCACTCCTTGTCCTTGTCTGGAAGCCTGATGGAGGAGGCTCCGTGATCCCGGGGAATTGAAGGAAGTCAGTCTCTGTTTCATGGTCCCGAGGCTATTTCTCACTGAAGGCGCACTGGTTTTTCCCACTTCGATTAATAACGACAGAAACTTTAGCCTTGGCCCTCTTCATCATGGAGGGAAGAGAAACGAGAGAAGGCTCCCCTGCGGCCCGCCCCCAGGATGCAGTAATAAAGGGTCCCTGCAGAGAGGTTTGGGAAAGCTGGGTGCAGGTCCCTCCTCTCGAGGTGTCCGGATGTAGGCACCTCACCTCCAGGAGGACTCGGGGTGGGGGAGGGGGTCAGGAGCACATCTAGTTCTCCCAGTGGGGTCTCACGGAGACCTCGGTGGCAGTCCTGCTGTATTCTGACACCTGGAGGTGGCCTTCCAAGGTTGTGAATGTCCCAGGAACCACGGGGTGGCGTCTGGGATGAAGGCCGCTCTGAGTCCACGGGGTGCTGGATTTGCTTCCTCGTGTTTATCTGATTTGCTTTTCTGGTCCTTGTAAGTGACATTAAGAATGAGGATGAGTGAAGAGGATGAGTGAACAGAGTGCAGTCTGGTGACCTACACTGGATTAGCTCGGTGAGACGGAGGGCTTCTCAAAAAGTCTTCCCGTCCTAGTAATCAAGCTTGGAATGTACCCTGTCTTCATCCAATGACATCTTCGATTCTGCATCTCTTTTCGTGGTGGAGCCTTCGAGCTGCCAGGAGAGAAGGCCCTCACGGCTTCGGAACAGGACCTGCCCTGGTGGCACCCTCGTCCTCGTGCTCAGAAAGAAGTGGACAGCCAGTTGGGGCCCACGGCTGCCTCCATTCTGGGCTTAGGATGGAGCACTCTCCTCTGGGGTGAGGGGTCAGTCAGTACTGGTGGGGAAGGGGGTGAGATTATAAAGGAATATTGGGCCAATGGGCCCAGAAGCAGCGCCGCTCCACCTCAGCTTGTCGCCCCACCCGGCGGGGTCTGGGAGGCGGCCTCAGGCTGAGGGGATGATCTCGGCGGCTCAGTGTGGCCACAGCTGGAGCACCGACGGGGTCTTTGGAGCTGAGATGGTGGGGCCACATGGTGGACCAACCTTGGCTCAAAAGGTCAGGCCAGAGAGACCACCTCAGCCTGAGGCTGAGACGTAGTTGGCCCTGGGTATCCATCCCGGCCACCCATAGGTCAGGGACACTCACGTGTGAACTTGGAACCTCAGCTACCAGAGGAGAGGAAGACAAAGGGAGGTTGGAAGTGCCGAGGAGAGGCGGCCTGGGAACCCAGCCCACCGACTGCAACGAACACCTCTCAGAGTGAACGCCCCTACCTTCCGCTTGACCTTCAACGTCCTCGCTGCGGTTCTAGCCCTGGGGAAACATCG
The DNA here is from genome assembly GCF_022682495.2 of Desmodus rotundus. Taxonomy (NCBI): domain Eukaryota; kingdom Metazoa; phylum Chordata; class Mammalia; order Chiroptera; family Phyllostomidae; genus Desmodus; species Desmodus rotundus. The sequence continues at coordinate 205,662,723 of NC_071388.1, read as the reverse complement.
CCAGGCTGCCTCCCAGGACATCACCCTTCAGCACAAGGACCGGAATGTCCACTCGCCTGTGCCGTGAAAGCGGGGACGTGTGGCATTGCCTCCCTTAGACTTTCTGACAGGAACAGGCAGGCAGCCAGAGCACGCAGGGGGCTGCACTTAGCCAGTCCCTGCGTTAGCACGAACCAGGGGAGCCCAGGGGCTGGGCCCCCTCCCATTTGGCCCACCCTGCCCCCTGCCTGCTCCAGTGGCAGCCCTCCCTCCTGAACTGGGGGGTCCTCACACTTGGCCTTGGCTGTTTGGGCCAGAGATGAGCCTGACCCGAACCGGGCCAATGAGGGCCTCTCCAGGAACGGTTTGAAAAGGTGGTGGCAGCCAGGAGGCATGAATCAGTCCCCGATGGCAGTCACGGTCTCCGCCACATGGGGAAAGCGTGTGTATGCCGAGGGGAGTGGGAGGTGCTCCCAGAGCCCCTCAGAGGCAGGAGAGGGGGGGTGGAGTCCTGTGGGCCATCCACTGCCTGGTAGTAGCTGATCCTGGTGCCCATCCCAGGCCACCCAAAGGTGACATCATTATGTGAGACAAATCAATTTCCTTCTCATAAGTCCCCCTTTTTGCTCTAACTAGTATGGACTGAATTTCTGTCAGCTGTAACCAAGAATCTGCGTGGATTCTGCAGGTCGTATTTTGAAGGACCCGATGATCCCCGAGAGCCAGGACCAAAGGCTCTCCTTGGCCCCTGGGTCCCTGTTTGGTGCTTGGTCCTGCATCCCTCCTCTGCACTGAGGGCCAGGCCACACTTCCCATGTCATAGATGACACCAGCACCACTGGCGGGACTGTGCCGGCGGTGGGCACAAACCGGAACACTAGTGACCGCTCCGCCCCCGAGCTGCTGTCTGCCTTGAGCCGCTCATCCCTGGCAGCACAGGAAGCTATGAACGAAACTCTCCCTGGACAGCACTCGTCCTCCCAGACGGGGAGCGAGCCCTGACCCACTCTGCTGTCCTGGACCAGGCCACAGGTGGGAGATTTGTCGGACGCCGGGCTGGTCTGTAACCTGGAGCTCAAAAGACTCACGGGCACTGGATTTTGGAGTGAAGTGATCACTTCTCTCTCACACATTTGCCCCTCGCTGTAGGTCTCGCTGTAGGTTCAGCCTTTCAATCCCCTGAGACCTGAGAGGGAAGCCGGGCTTCTGGGATCCCTCGTAGGATTTGGGGTTTGTCATCTGTAACGTACAGGAATCGGTGGAGAACCTCCATGCCTTGTCCCGCCCTCAGTCACTGTCAGGTGTTGGGGACCCTGAAGGCCCAGGTGAGGGAGCCTCACTCATTGTCACAGTCCTTTTGTTTCAGAACTTTGTGGGGCTGGTGGCGGGACGGAGGCATGCCCAGCAGAAGACCACAACCCAGGGAAAAGCTGTCTGGTTCCCCAAATCTTCAGCCCTGAAGTTTTGATAAAAATGATGTCACTAGCCTCCCACGGGAGCTTTGCTCGTGCACGAGCCCCAGGCTGAAGGCCGCTAAGCAGCCTTCTCACCCTCCGCTCCGGCATCCCGGTGACATGGTTTTGGTTTGCAGCACTCCGACACCCGGGAGCCGGGGCTCTGGTTTGCCCTGACCCCTCGAGAAAACCGTCGGGGGTGATAGCCTCTGCTCCATTTTCACCTGAGTGTCAGAACCTGCAGTTTCTAAGGTCCCCGTACGAGGACCGATGGAGAAAAGGCAATGAGACTGGAAGGCCAGGCTGGAGCGAAGGGCTGTGTGACTGCAGGGACCAGGGCCCCGGCCTGTGGACTGACTCCCAACAGGGGCTTTGTGATGCCAACCAGGGCCTTCAGCATTTCAGTGGGGCAGCCTCCCACTAAAGGGAGCCTTAGAAGGAGACTCGAGGTTAAAGGCTCAGTGCAGAAAAGAGGCCAGAGCTGCGCGGCCGAGGGTGCTGGGGCATCGTCTGTGGGGCTCCTTACCTGAGGGCAGAGCCTGAAATGCTCTGGTGCCCATAAACATACGTGGTGCTAATAGAAAAACCACATACAGGTTAAAACACATGCCTGCTTTACGTCACGCACACTCCAAACAAAACTTCAGTAACATTCAAAAGGCAATGGCACCATCCTAGCTAAAGGCAACTTGAAGAGGTTTTTCATTGGGAAGGCTCCTAATTAAAATGTTACTGATTGGCTGAGGTCCCCTGGCTTCCTACTCCTGCTTCTGCTTGTCCCTCCTTATAGCTGGGATGTCACAGCTTCCTCCAACACACACACACACACACACACACACACACACACCTGCCCCACCCCAGGACTTGGAGCAGAGGTGGATGCTATTTAGGGACGTGGACATCAGCTGGTTCCTTTGCAGGCCTGTTGCTTATCTCACCTTCTTAGAAGGTACTTGCCTTGCAACTGTGACCAAGCATGAGGGACTCGATTCCCTACAGAAACCAAGCATAAGATATCAAGGGGATAGACTCCCTTTGACTCAAAAACACAAGACTCAGGGGGAGGGGTGGGCCCGGCTGCACAGCAGCCTGCTCCGTGTGTTGATGGAAATGGCCATGCCATGCTCCCGTAGGTAGTTAGCTAACTATGAACAAGAAAGGGGAGCACAGGGAACAAGACAGTGAGTTTAATGAACTGGGGAGCATGAACCTGTTGCTCTATGCAGCTTCACACCCCCAGGGGACCACAGCATTGCCCCTCCAAGGGGATTATCACTCCTTCCTCCCCCTCTGGTACCGGGTTGATGGGGCGGGGGTGGGTAGAGATGGACCATAGAGGCCTGTCAGTCTAGCTAGGAGGGTGGACCTATCAAAAGCCCATGAAAGCTTGGGAAGTTGTTCTTTTGAAAAAGCACCTGGTCTATCCCAAGCCCTAACTAATATAATCCCACAGGAACTAAGAAGCGCTCTCTCTCTCTCTCTCTCTCTCTCTCTCTCTCTCTCTCTCTCTCTCTCTCGGGAACCCACACTCGCCCACGTATCTGTGCTGTCTCTCTCTCCCCCAGGAGCACGCAGCCATGCGGGTCTAGCGGCTACCGGGCCCGCGGCAGACTGCGTGGGCTCCAAAGGACTCAGCCGTCATAGGAAGCAGAAACTCTGGACACTGGCTTCTGTCTTGGCCTTGCTGAGGACACGGCTGGATTTTTATCCATGGCAGGACAGAGGGAGATGGGACATTGGAAACCCAGGGGGCAGATTTCTGCCTCAATAAATCATCTTGCCACGTCACAATCCCCCGTGTGCGGCTCCTTGGGATGCTTTCCTTGCCGTCCTGTGGAAGAGCCCGATTCCCACTGACAGCACTGTCACCAAAGCCATCTGTTAAAGGCCACCTGTGAGCGAGCCGCCGAGCACGAGGCTGGCTTTCACGGGGATTTGTGGATTTACCCTCCTCTGGAGGGTTTCTCTCTGGGCTTCCGGCTGGCCGAGCCCTGGGAGAGCGAGTGTCTTATTCACATAAAGTAAGGCTTCCCGAGCTGCCGCCAGCTGTTTTGGCTCATGGATGCTGCGTGGAAGCAAACGAAGATGAAAACTGCGAGTGGGTTTCTATAAACAGCCACGGGCTTCCCTCACTGCTGTTGACCTCGGGGCTGTCCCGTGTGCAGGTTTCGACACAGGCGTCAATGGAAAGTAGTCCCTGTTCTGGCCGACTCAGTTTATGGGTGCAGAGACGGGGATAAAAATAATAGAAAAAACAAAATTGATCTAGTGCTCATTTGAATGGTAACATACGATTGTATTTTCTCTTATTTTGAGGTCTATTTTCTGCAACATTTTTTAAAGATTTTATTCATTTACTTTTAGAGAGAGTGAGGGGGGGAGAAAGAGAGGGAGAGAAACATCAACATGTGGTTGCCTCCCTCACACCCCCAGTTGGGGACCTAGACCGCACCCCAGGCATGTGCCCTGACTGGGAATTGAACAAATGACCCTTTGGTTTGCAGGCTGGTGCTCAGTCCACTGAGCCACACCAGCCAGGGCTGTTTTCTACAAATGTTTGTGCGTAGATGGGAATCTGTGTTCATTGGATTTGGTTTCCTCCTTTATTACGAATTCCACAGATACTTGTAAAGCACTCAGGAACAGTGGCTCTGGTTTGAAGCGACCTCCTTTTGCAAACATTTTCTGAAACGACGTGTTCCGTGAGCACTTAATCTGGGTGATATTGGCAGCTTCTCCATCTCTCTAAGAGCCAGTGCAGCTTCACTGATGCTCTGGTCAAGTGCACGGTCTCAGGCAGTTCGCTTCTCGTCCGGTGATTTCTTTAACTCCCTGCTCTTGATTCCCCCATCATCCTGGGCCAAATGCTCCGTCTTCTCACTGGGAAGAAACCCACCCCAGCAGTGCCTTCGGGACTGGAATTTCTTGGGTGAGAGATCTCGCACCAGGGATTCATTGGGTGGATCGCTGGTGTGGATGACCTTGACAACGAGTCAAGGTCACCAATGCCCTCGTGTCCCTGCCTGACACGGAAGGCTCCCGTTGCTGTCTCTGCTCAGTGGAGAGGGTCAACATGCCAACTCTACCCAGAGATGCCAGCCACGCCCCCCTGCGGAAACGCTCCGGCGCCCACTGGTACAATGCCAGCAGGCACTTCTGCCAGCATGTGAGTGTGAGTGCTGGGTAACAGAGGGGTATTTAAAGAGCTTCTAAAGATAAAACTAGCAGGCGAGCGCTGGAAAGGAATTTGAAGTCAGCATTTCTGGTGGTTCTTCAAATACAGGTTTGAATTCAGATTGTCTGAGGAATTTGAATTCATATTGTCATGAGGAGTTTCCAAATGACGCCCTTCAGACCCCGACCCAAACCTGATCGATCCCTTGGTTTGGGGTAATTCCATCCTTAACAGCTTCCTACGTGACTTGGTTGCACACCTTCAGCTCCCAATCGCTACATAAGAGAGGGGCAGCCTGTCCAGCCCCGGCCCCACTTCCAGCTGTGACCAGCTCATGGCAGGTGTGCAGAAAACTGGGACTAGAATGGAGGGTCGCAGAGCTGGCATGTGGGTGAACCTAGCTGAGAGCGCTCAGGAAGGTGGGCCACAAGGAAAAGCACCAATTTTGGAGATCTTTGCATCAGAACCCAGTTCTGCCAGCTTCGGGCTGTGTCGAATTCCTCCTTTGTAACAACAGAGCCGCTGAGGGAACTAAATGACAGGCTCAGCGTAAGGCGTTCAGGGCAGGGCGGGCCACGCCAGACACACTTAACAGTGGCTATTTTTATTTGCGTTACGACTCAGCGCTCTTTTTTGGCTAATAAGTGTTGCCTATAAAATTTTCATGTAATAAACATTTGAAGACTCTATTGAGGTATGAATTCTCTAGCCCACGTCTGGAGCTTCGTATTACTTAGGACACACGCTGACGCTTTTCAATTCACCAGCCCAAAGCTCGTCCCATCTAATTTTAGCTCCCTCCATTACTTCACAAAATTCCCCCTCGAACAGCCCGGGTGAGAACCAGACCCATTTATTTTTCCATTTTCTGTCTGCTGAGTGCCCCGCACTTCAATTTCCTCTACCTTTCCGCTCCTGTCCAATTTTCCTGCCATCTTAATCTCCAGCACGCTCTGCGGACTCGCTGCAAAACATTCGGTGACTACGAATTCGCATGTATACAGATAAGAGAATGCTGACTCTCACCACTGCGGCTCGCTTGCTAGACGTCAGAAGGGTTTTTGCTCTCTGCGGCATTCAAACACAGCGCCGCGGGGTGGGGGGGCACGTGGGTCTGCGGGCGGTTGTCCAGGTGACAGTAATGACGCGATCTGATTCCTGGGGACGAGGAGCCTCCCTCTTTGGCCAAGGCCCCCTGAGTCCCAGGCTTACTCAGAGAGGCACAGCTGGCTTTGTCTGCGGGGTCGAGAGTGGTGTCACGGACTTGCAGTGGCTTCGAGGGCAGGAAAGTAGGCTGTGTGTCCCACTCCAGATCTGACCTGGAGGGCACCCAGGCCCCAGACTTTATAAGCGCGCTAGTGCCCCCTTACGAAAAGAGCTGCTACAGCCTCCCGTGTCTGCCCCTCTGTCCGGTTAACGACCTGAGCCCTAACCTGCGTAGACTGAAAGGGGACAGTTTGGTTATCGGCGCCTTCTTCGTGACAACCCATGGCACACGACGGTATTAGACACTAACGCACCGGTATTTTCCTCCCGAGTCTTGATATCACATGTTTGCAAAAGGCCGCGGTTCTACAGACAAATTCTTTAGATTCTCCTTTTTTTCCCAGGTACTCTTGGAGGTAAATGTTGCTCAGTCACTATCAGGGGACTCATCTGAGATCCTGGGAGAGTGTGACCAGTGTCTGTTCTTTTCATTTTTGTTCGGTCTCCTGAAAAAAAAAAACCAAAAACTGAACCAAACAGGCAGGTCATTGTTCAGGGCCAGGTGACAGTTTCCCACATCTGTCACCAGCCTTCCTTCCATGACTAGGACTCCTAAAATCCAGAACAAAATCTCTACCTAATATTTAAACAATAAGAAGATAGAGCACATGGTGCGCAGCCAGGTACAGCGACGGGCGTGCGATGGGAAACCGCGGGGAAACGAGAAGCCAGGGAGAGGCGGAGGGAGGCCCCAGAAGCCACGGGCACTGAGTCCAATGGATTCATTTCGGACATGAGAGGATTGCCGCCAAATTCCAAAACAGTGAGCTGAAGAGAAAATCAAAAAGCCGTGAACTAATTGGGAAGCCAAAAAATGCTTCAAAAATATAAACAAAGTAACATGTTAAAACCAGAAGCTTAACAACCGACCAGGTAACATAAACAGAGTAACTAAAACTAGACAGAAGAAAAAGGCAGAGCCGGCCCACCCCAGCTGCGTCCCTTCCTGGGGGCTGCCCCAGGCTCTGTGAAGAGGCCCCCCTACCCGGTGCCTGGGCATCCGCACGGTCTGCTGGACTTGGGGGGTTGGCCTGCTTTTTAAAAAAATGACAAAATTCCAGACACGTGTCCCTTTCCGGGTTGCGTCTCGCCAGCAGCTGAGCTCATTTGTGCATGCAGCTCCCCGGCACACACAGTCCTTGCAGCCCTGGCTGCTTCTTGTCACTCTCCTGTCACCGTGCCCGTCCCTCCTCCATGAGCAACTTACCTGAGACATCACCTGTCCCACCACTGGTCACCCTGTCCCAACTCTTTATAATTTCCTTTATAGTGCTCACCATCATGCCAATGGTCTTTGATTTAATCAACAATCACCTGCTCTCTGTGGCCAGAACGGAAGTGCCACTAAGCAGAAACCTGCACAGCCCTATCCACACATCTTCAGGTCCCCCAACCTTGCCTGGCCCTATCCACACATCTTCAGGTCCCCCAACCTTGCCTGGCCCGCAGAGGCTGCTGGGAGGTTTGCTACACGAAGGAATGGCTTTGAACTCTTGGAGCGCCAGGGCACCAAGCCAGAGGAGATAATGATTTGATGGCAGGCAGGTGTGGACAAGAAGAGCTGCTCCAGAGCTGCGGGTACCTGTATGAGTGAAGGGCAGGGCAGGCACTTCCGGCTTCACTTCTGGGCCTTAAACCCTCCACGCTCGGCTGGGGTCTGGGCTCCCCATTGCTGCGGCGGCCGAAACGTGGACAGAGGGTGAAGGTGTGGTGTTAGCTCCACGCCTAAGGCTGTTGGACAGACTCGGATGAAAAGGCTCCATCGGCCATGGAAGATTTGCAATCTGCTTGTAGGATAAAGAGGAGTCATAACTGAATACACTGACGTAAGGGATTTTTCAAATTCGTGGTAAATCCTGGGATTAGCATGTATCCATTCACCTCTCCCTCAGTCTCGCTGACTGAGGGGTATGGTGAAAAACGTGCATTTAGTGTGGCAATCACGGGAACAGGTCAGGGCAAGCACCTCATACTCAAGAACAGCAATGGAAGATCGGTGGCGAGCAACGCTGGGAAAAGAGGCGGGGGAAGTCCTGCTCCACAGGATCCCTTCAGTCAGCTCTCGGTTGGGGCAGACATACCTGAACGTCATACGTCTCTTTCTCAAGTCTTCTTATTAACCCTGATTTTAGTAGATGAGATCTGTGTCCCCAAATAAAAATCCAGTCTTTGGATGCAATAAAGCAGAGCATCACATAACACTTTCCTGAGGACAAGCCTTTGAAGTTTTCACCTGAGCCAAGACTAAGACTGCGCAGGAATTACAAACACCCCAGAAACAGCGTTGGCTGTGTACTTAGCACCGGCTAACTCCCAGGTGGGGGCCGCACGGGACTCCACTGTCCGAGCCACTGGCCGGGAGCCTCCCTCCCACAACTGAAGACAGAATGCCATCCTTGTGTTAGTCCTTGAAATCCGTCCGAAGGTCAGACGTGGGGAGGTTGTCACATTTCAGGACCCTCAGTGGGCCATGTGCCCAAAGGCCTTTGGTTGTAAACTCTCAGGGAAGCCCGCCATGCGGACTTGGTTTGCAGACGGCACTACTTCGAGGGTCCTGCGGCCACAACGCTCTCTGTGAGGCCATCTGTCCAGGCTGAGCCCCGGCTCTTGTTTCTCCCAGGCAAGGAGAACCTGCGAGAGCAAAGACAAGCTATTCAAATACCTTTGCGCGGACGCATGCCCACCCGGGCTCGGTGGCCACGGCCATTCCGGCCTTGCTCCATGTCCCATCACAGGAAGGGACAGGCAGGCAACGGGGGCAGCAGCTTGCTTTTGCCAACACCAGGGCGTGTTTACTGGAGAATAGCTGCAAGAGAATACGGAATGACTCACGATCACGTCGACCAGAGAAGGCTCACGTATTCTGACACTCCGTAGCTGGGGGCAGATGTTTTTAGGCGTCTGTCTTCCTGGAGAATTCACCCCTTTGCGCTATGTCAGGTCCTGGGCGATCGTGATAAGTGAGTTCCTGGGCCTGAAGTCGGCCTTCCCGGGAAATGGACACGGCCACCCCAGCTGCCTGTGATTACTGGGGACGTGGCACGTCTTTCTCCGTTGCTTTACTTTTAACGGGACTGTTTATAATACTTAAAGTGGGTTTCTAACAGGGAGTGTTTGGTTGAGTCTTGTTTCATTAACCGTTCTGACAATCTGTCTTCTAATTGCTGTGTTTACGCCACTGGCGTTTGAAAGGATCATTGCTAGAGTCAGGCAGTATGTGCCCTGCTGTGACTGTCCTCTGCCTGTCTTCTTCTTGACCTTGGGCCTGCCCAAGCACTCCTCCTCAGAGACAGCACGCGTCCTGCGGCCCTTTCCTCTATCGCCCATGGTCGTCACACCGGAGGCCGGTCGGTGTGGGAAGGAGGAGCATTCTATAACTTCAGGGTTCAATCTCAGCCTTTTAGTGGGCCTGTGACACCCCTGGGTGTCACTCCCATGGCCTGGCTTCCCCCTGACCCACCCCTGCTCCTGTCCCTGGCTGATGCCTTCCCCGTCTAAATGCTTGAAGCCCAGACCTGGCTACCTATGTTTTCTCCCCCCTCGGGTGTGAGACAACTGTGCTGAGGGGCTTCGGTGCAAGGGGTCCACCTCCCCCAACTGGGAGGGCGGTTCAGAAACTGCGGTCTTTGGTGGGGTGCGGGAGCCCGCCTTTGTGGGGAAGTGTCTGCGTATTTCACAGCCATGACACTTTCCACGCCTTGCCAGAACCAAGAGGGGAACCTTTCTCAGAGGAGCCCCACAAGATGCTGGCGGGGTTCCTGCAGGTACAACCGCGGAAGCGTGAGAGCCTTCAGACGGCAGCTCAGGAGCTTCCCGCCCTGGCCGTGGGACCCGCTCAGGCTCCAGCAGCCCGTCCACGTTCCCGTGCAGGCGTCCTGTCCGTCGTGGCTGTGGCAGCTCCTGCCCTGGGGAAGCAGAGGGCAGCTCTGTCCTTCTGGGGCCTCCTGTCTCTCTGGGCTTGGGAGTTGCGGTTCGCCCTGCCCACTCACTTCTCTTCTGGGCCCAGAACAGTCCTTCCCTCTCAGTTTGTCCAGCTTTTCCGTGTGACAAGCACAAAAAGGGTGACTTCCAAGCTGCTGTCCACCACAAGTCCCAAGGTAGCCCTCTTTGCCTTGTTGTCGTGCTTCCTTCCCACCCTCACTGCACACCCATGTCCGCACTCATAGACAGGGGGCACAGCAGGCTGCTCCTTCATTCCTCACAGCGCGGCCCCCACCAACCGTCCAGGCGGGATACAAGAATTGAAACCTCTTGGCTGGCCTCATCTGGGTCAATGACCTCATCTTACAGAAGGTACACTTGGAGACCTTATGCCCCCAAACAGCCGGTCCTCTCTCCAGGGCAGGGATTGAGTTTGCTAGCCCTCGCTTGTCCATTTAGTGCATCCGGGGAATTACTGGGAGTGACCAGTCCGGCTCCAGGACAGGAAAGTGTAGTGCCTGCCTCTGTCCCTCATGAAAATTGCTCTCTATAAAATTCCCCTTGATTCACCTTTCTTGAAAGAACTTGTCTCGTGAAATAAATAGAACCTTGCTGTTCTTGGGAGTAAGGGATCGAAGGGGTTAACCTGGATAGCATTTGGATGTGACTTGATATGAGGTTTCCTCCAAGGGACACGCAGATTCTGGAGGCTCTTTCCCCCTTGAAGTTGAGTTGGCGCTTCCCAGACTGAGCGTCTGGGCCTGTGGCAAGGTGATGCGCAGGAAGAGCCAGAGCTTCTACCTGCTCTTTCTGAACCACGAGATGCAGGGCTTTCAGGGACGCGATGCTCGGGCTACACCATTAAGCCTTGGCCTCAGGGGCAAGGTCTGTTCTTGACAGTTGCCCAGAGTAACTTTGAAATGGAGACTTCAGTTGGCCGTTTCTAGCAAGCTCACCATTAATAGGCCACTCCTCCTCAGTCCCCTGTGAACAAGAAATCTCAGCATTGGAAGGGATGTAAGAGATTCCTCTAGGAACTCACGCAGCCATAGAATGCACCAGAAGCCACCAGTCCCTCGCTCAGCCTTTCTGTGGGGACCCACCCTCAGGTGGGCTCTCTTTGTGGCGGGGGGAAGGCATTGGCAGCTTCGGGCTCTCAATCTCTGTCTTAGGTTCACAGAGCAGGACTTAGCAAAGACTTTGGCCCAGCTGTGGTCACACTCCCTTTCGTGACCACGGTGACCAGGGAAATGAGCCATTCTGCTCGGTCAGGCCAGGGTCATGTTACTTTTATGACCCACAAGATTGGGATCGGCCTCACGATCTCTAGGAGTGGGTTGCTCCCAATGACGCTTCTTTACCGAGAGAAGAGGGACAAGTGTGTTCCACCCTCTTTAAGGAGAGACATCTCCAAATGAAGGTGTTGACAAGTGCGAATGGAGATGACTTCCCGGCTCTCCCGAGCACAGGTCTTGATCATCTCTGGCTCCTGTGAATATAAACCCCGCCCACTGACCCCACTGGAGTTTGCCTGACTCATGGGAGGCAGCACATAAATCGCACCCAGCTCACGCCTGGCTTCAAACCCTTTGACATTTTTATGGTTGCGGGGTCACACGTGTGCCTTGGGGCTCCTTTATTCCATGCCCAAGAACCCAAGCTCGTGTATGTAGGGACAATTGAGGAAATCGAGGCCCCTTGAGAGTCCAGGTCTCATGGCCTCTTGCTGGCAGGGAGGGCCTTGATTCAAGGGCTGCTGACGTCCATTCTGGGACCACTTTCTCTCCCGCTTTCAGGACGAGAATTGTTGCATCGAATGTCCCCAACTTGATAGACAGTGCAGTGACAGATTGTGCTTAAATGTGCCGTCGAGACAGCTTGCGATCCGTTAGGAGAATTTGGAATTGAATTGGAAATGCCAGTTTCGAGACATCCAAGCAGTTCCTTCAGGCTGGCAGTTTTCCTGTTGCTCCGGAGGGCGTTGAGGAGTGAGGCGACTGAACACGGAACAGTGAAGGATGAGAGGGGCATTTGCTGGCTTCCGAGAAGGTCATCAGGAGCACTTCATCCCACTCCCTACTCTTTGCTGGGGCCAAACGTCCTACTGCTGGGAGGTCCCATAGATGCTTTTAGGCTTAAGCTGAACTTTTAAAACTGTAATACTGTGATTTGTAAGAAGGAATATGTGTTGGGTCTTTGCCCATTTTGTCACAGAGCTCCTAAAACCCTTGGTACTTCCTATGTGATAGGAGCAATAAAGATGTCTTTTGTTGTTAGCCAGGTGACTTTGGGAAGCGCCTAAGGGTGGGGCTTGTTGCCAGGAGAACCAGTCACACGGGAGCAGAGGGTTGCGACTTTCAGCCCCACCCCCTGACCTCCCTGGGGAGAGAGGCCCGCCCATAGGTTGGGGCGATCGCCAATGGCCCAGGGACTTAATCAATCAAGTCTATGTAATGAGGCCTCCCTAAAAACCTAAGGATGGGTTTGGAGAGCTTTCGGGTTGGGGCACGCGTGTGGAGATGTGCAAAGAATGGCAAGGAGAGCGTGTGGCAGCTCACCCCTTCCCCGTGCCTTTGTAATAAAACAGTGACCCGGTGGGTACAACGTGTCTCTGAGTTCCGGCAACAGCTCCGGTGGCTATTAGTGCAAACCGAGGAGGGGGTCATGGGACCCTCCAATCCCTAGCCAGTAGGTCAGAAGCACAGGTGACAACCTGGACTTGAGATTGGCTCCTGCAGTGGGGGGAAGGGGCAGTCTTGGGAGACTGAGCCTCTAATCTGCCCAACCTGATGCTATTTGGGTTGAGTGTCAAAACTGAGCTGAATTGTAGGGCACCGTAGCTGGTGTCTGAAATTGTGTGCCGTTCTGCTCTGTCAGGGGTTCCATATCCGTGGACACGTGTGTTAAGGTTTCAAACTGAAATGAAGGGTCTGCACTAATTCATCAAGCATGTAGCATAAAAGAGAGGGGGGGGGTCTGTCGACCACACGACAGAACATGTTCTCTCAGGTGTCGGAAGGTATGTGAAGTTACACACCATGCACAGGTTTGATTCTGACTTTCTTCAGCCTTTTTACTTTTAATTCTAAATCTTTCTGGCGTTGAAAGGTGTCCAGCCTCTGAAGAAGCCAGTTACGGTCCACACTAACTGAGGGTGCTTCATTCTAACTGTTTCTGGAGCTGATAAAGAAAAGCACGCAAGAACCTTGGTCCGCCAAGCATCCTGGGAAACCGAGACCATTTAGAGCCAGAGATTCCGTCCGTGTAAGAAGTTTACTGCTGCGGACACACCCTCGTTGAGCCAAAGGGCCCCTGCCCGGAGTGCCTGGGCTGTGAGGGCAAAGCTGTATGGACGGTGGTCAGGCAGCGCTTGAGCCAGGAGAGAAGACACGCTCTCTACTCCTTTCTCCTTCGAAGGTCAGAGCCAGCCACTCTCATCCCATTGCTTGCTTGGATTCTGTATTTCTTTTTAGTTGTTAAGGTATTTAAATACATTTTCAACCAAACCGAACTTTGTGGAATTCTAATGTACATGTGTATGTTTTCTTTTTGAATTTAAAGACACTTGGCTTTGATGTGTTCTCACACTTTAGAATGTTTCTCAGAACGGTGCAATTCTTGTGAATGTTTAAAAGCCACCAGCTAACGTCGAGTCCGCAGGGCTCTGGGGGAGTGGTGGGCTCTAGCATTTTAGGTCACCCTGGTGCCCCATCGTCCTGGTCCCACTCCTCCTTCCTTGGACCTCGGATGGCTTCTGCTGGAGAGTTTCCAGTGGAGGAGCCCTGGGTGGGGTTGGGGGGAGAGGAGAGTGATCGAGGGGTAGGATCTGAGGACTCCCTTTAACCTTCGGGAAAGGGGCAGCTAGGACACTAGGGTTTTTATAGCTCGTCCCACATGGCTCTCTGCTTGCAGAAAGGAGGCAGCATGCCCGCACGGAGCGCCCTCTCTCCAGGGATAAAGGGAGTGCATTTGAGGGGATGGAGAGCCAAAGAGTGGAAAACTCCCACAATTTCTATGTCACTTCTATGGTCTGTTATGTTGACACTCTTGTCCTGTCACCTTTATGTGGCTTGGCTGTTGTTGAGACGAACACTGAAAAGGAGAGCGTCGTATTGAACTCAGAGCCTTTCTGAGGGGAAATCGGGCAGGTCCTCGGTTCCAGGCTCACCTCTGGGGGGCAGGTAACCTCATGGGCAGCGGTCTCCCATCGAGAGGCAGAACCTTGATGGAACACAGGAGGTAGCGCCTGTCCTCCCTCGATGGAGGAAGGTTCGTGAGTCACCAGAAGCAGCCTGCTGGGGAAATACTTACCCAGAGATGTCATCGATGGTGAGAAGGGTGAAGAAATAGTGCTGGGTGTTTAAGACACGGCAAACAGGTTTTCTTTGTTTTAATTCCCCTTGTGTGCGTGCTCCTGTCCTCAGGGGTCAATGTTTTCATGGTTCAGTTTCTGTTTACACTGGGATTGGATACATGTGGGGAGGGAGCTGGGGGCTTAGGTTTCCCATTGGAACCCTTCCCCATCCACCCGGACGCCCATCTCAGGGCCTGTCCCTGGGGGACACTGGCCCCCGGATATACAAGCCCATGCTGCTGGTGGCCAGGCCAGTGCTGGCTCAGTGGCTCAACTCAGGCTTTTTTGGTGCCATTGGAATGGAGAATTCAGCGTGGGACTCTAGGCCGAAGCAGAGTTTTCTACTCCCCCCAGAGTCAGCATTTTCAGACAAGTACTCCGGGCCTGTAAAGAGAGAATGAAATAAATGCAGAGTCTGCGTCAACAAGAGGCCCTGACTTCAGTTACCCTAGAAAGGATGGTTTTTCTCTAAAGTGAGCAGACAGGGTAAAGCGACACATACTATCTCAACTCACGAGAGACTGATGTACAAAACCAGAGGGATTCTTTCCAAATTCACCATGGGGAAGTTGGGTGGGACATGACTGATTCTTCACAACCAATTCTTAGCCAACCAATCCCATTCTTAGTCCCGTTAAGAGCTGGCACCAGCAGGAAGCAGAGGTGATCGGGTTGCTGGCGGGAGAGGGGACTCAGCCTCCGCCACGCGCCACGGCGACGTGTTCATGAACAGGCTGGATCAGAGTTTCAAGCAGCAGCAGAACAGAAACCACTTACCGAGAACCATGTGCAGACGCAGTGCGAGGAAGCTAAGGCGATCTGAGGCCATCTGTGAACTGTTCCACTGTGGTCCCTTCCATAGGCTGGACCGAATTAGAATTGGGGGAAACTATGTCAAGAATTTACGTGCACGTGTTAATTATGAAGACAGAGTAAACTGTGACTCTATTTATAGCTTTAAGAGTACAGAATTAGAGACAATTACAGTACTGAAAAAAACCAGGAAGCACACAGATTAGCCAAGTATGTGGCTTTTATGGGGACTGTCAGGGGCACGGACACGCCAGTGCTTGGAGGGGGTCCACACCTGTGTGTGGTAATGTCCCCTCGGCAGACAGATCCGGGGTCAGGTCATCCCCACCGCACGCCTGCTGGCTCATCTGAGAGTCCCGGGTCATTTTCGAGATGCCCCAAGGAAGGTTCTCCTGGGACCTCACTTACTCACTGGGGCGAGGGGTGAGGGGGGGGCTTTCTCACAAGACGCTGGTGACACCCCGACCAAGACATTTCCAAGACTTTCAACCGGCCCCAGGCTCTCTCTTGGGTTCTGGTGCCCGCTCACCGACTTGCCCTGGAAGATGCCATGCCGAGGGTCAGGGTGGACCTCGGTGAGCGTCTGCCCCGCCGCCAGTGTGGCAACTGGGCTGCTCGTCTGGGCCTGGAAGTCATGCAACAAAATCGCTCTTTGTGCTTGAAACAGATCCCCATTGTGGCAGGCCTGCAGCGATCAGGTGAAACCAGCCACCTCGGCAAGCAATACCCAGGGGAGCCACCTCTGTGGGGGGAGCAGGGCTGCCCTGTGCGCCTTCCCGTCAACAAGCTTCTGTTCGGCTGTCACTCTTTGTGACCAA
Source organism: Desmodus rotundus (assembly GCF_022682495.2). NCBI lineage: Eukaryota > Metazoa > Chordata > Mammalia > Chiroptera > Phyllostomidae > Desmodus > Desmodus rotundus. The sequence goes on along the minus strand of NC_071388.1, from coordinate 205,646,943 downwards.
GTTTCCCCGGGTATGTGCCCTGAGGCTGAGGTGCTCCCCTTCCAGTCCCGAGAAGGGAGATGTGGAGCCAGCGGTGGTGGGCTTTTCACAGACCTCTGCTTTGTACATCAGACTTCTGAAAAAAAAAAAAAAAAAAAAAACCCCAAACAAAACAAAAGCAAGGACAACCCACTTTGTTTTTGAAGTTTCAGAGGCTAAAAGATGCTGGCCAGCCTTGGCTGTGAGCAAGCCACACTGCAAGCACAGACCGCTGCACCCCCAGGGCCCGGTTCTGCAGACGGTCTAACCCCTGGCTGTTCTGACCGTTCGGACGGTCAGCCCCCAACATTCGACTGTGGCGCGATGGGGCTGCCAGCTGTCTGTCTGCATGCTTGTGGGGCACCCACTGGAAACTAAGAGCTCCGTGCTGAAACTGGGGCTGGCAGGGGAGTCTCTGAAGGAGTACTTACCCATTAAATTATCACGGACGCCCTGGTGAGGGGCCAGCGGCGCGCTAGTGAGTGTTTCACCACTGGATCTTCCGCGGGGAGAAAGGAAGCCCGGGTCTGCGGCGTTTGCTGATTCCTGTGGTATAAATATTCCCGACAGAGCCGATTTAAACCTCCCAAGGCTGGTGGAATGCAGGGCTGGCAGAGGCGCGGGGTAAGCAGTGCGCCGTCATGCCGCACATTTCCGTCTTACAGATACAAAAGGCAGCTGACCTCACAGCAGGGATCGTTAACCTCCAGTAACACACGCAGGCAGGGGCGAGTTTTGAACATTTGTTACCCCTGCCCTGAATATGATGTATTGAACCATAAGTTGATATTATTTCGTGTATAATAATGGCCGTATGTAACAGCGAGCTCACCAAATCCTGGAGGGTCACAGTCTGCTCGTGCGAGCTGGGTGCTGGTCAGCGCTGGCTGCAGGACACCTCTGCAGGAGACCCTCTCGGGAAGTGACTTCAGCTTCAAGACGTGTAGATTCCCTGGACGAAGAGGCGTTGGCCTTCAGGGGTCAAGAGAGAGCCCGCGGTACACGGCAGCCTGAGGGTGGATGGAAGGTAACCAGTTATTGCTTCTTCAGAAGCGCGTACTGGAAACTTCATCTCAAATTATGGAATGAATGATTTTCATTCAAAGTAAAATAATAAAACAACAAGGACGAGGGCTGAGGAGGTCTCTGGGGGGACTTGCCATGCCCCTGCTCTCAGGGGGTGGACACACAGAGGCCACTGCCCATTGACGCGGGCAGGGCCACGGCAGGGCCACGGCAGGGTCCGGGTCACGGGGTGCTGACCCAAGGTCCGCAAAGGCTTCAGAGCAGACGCTCCTCTCAGCCGGGGAGGGGGGGGGAGCGGGAGGCTGGGAGGCTTAGTAGAAACGCAGACACACGAGCCAGCTGGCTATGGTCCCGAGATTCGAACCAGTGATGGGAATGGAAGGAGCAGCTAGAAAGGAAAGTCTGTATCCGTTAGTATTTTGTCTCAGTTAGCACTTCACCGCCCAGAAGTTGTTTTCCTTCTCTTGTTGTAGGACAGACAGAGACGTCCCCCCGGCACTGCAGGGCCAGACGCCGGACAACAACAAGAACGCCGGACACCCAGAACGCCGGACACCAAGAACGCCGGACTCCGAGAATGGCACTGGAGAAATGTTGGCCACTCTGTCGTGTGGGCGCCACCCTGGAGAACGGAAGCTAATGCTCCAGAACCCAACCTCCCCGATGGCGTGTAGGTGACAGACTCCATAGGACAGGTCACAGGGCACCGGGGTCACAGGCTCAGGGTCGAGCTGGGAGCTGATTGGTTGGGCATGAGGTCAGGGTGATGAATCACCCCCAGGAGCTGAAGACAGCTCTGAGGTCTGTCCCTGGGTCCCTCTGTCTGCTCTTGTGGGGAAGTAGCCGGGGGGTCGCTCCACGTCAGGGCTCAGGGCCTGAGACCAAACTCAGGTCAAGACGTGACCTTTAGGCCGCAGAAGTCGTGACCTGTGACCATCAGTCAGGTCGGGGCTACTGTCTTCTGTTGCCTCAGGGGTCTCAGTGGTTGCTGATTATGGTGGGGGAGGCTAGGTCTCAGAGTGTGTGCGTGTGTGTGTGTGTGTGTGTGTGTATAGAGAGAGAGAGAGAGAGACATGATTCCTAGAGCTTGAATTTAAAGCTAAATTTAATAAAGTCATAAGGACCCTTGGTTTGGCTCTTCTTGGGGTTTTATAGTTGACTTACTTCTAAAAACAACAAAATAAGCATTTCAAGCTCCTGGCTGAAAGGCTAAATGTCGAAGGGATTTGCTTTTTCCGAACGTGCTTCTGGAAGGGTGGGGCCGGGACCGGCTTTAATTTGGATCTCCAGCCTCAGGGGCTTTGCATTAGCTCCATTGTTTATTCATGAGCTGTTGTTCTGGAAAAACTATAAAGTACATCTATTGCCTTAGGGCAGCTGCGGCACAGAAACTCACTAAGCTGAGCATCCCGGTCCCTAAAATTCTTAAATAATCTGCAAACACCTGTTGCAGGCCAGACCCCACTGCCTTGGGGGCAACCTTGCCATCCCCGCCCACATAAAGGGTGGCAGGTGCGCCCAGGCTTCCCGTTAACTACCCTCCCGAAGGTGTCCTTTGAACTTCATAAACAGAGCTTGCAGGGTGTGGTAGAGAAAATTTTGTTTGGTTGAGCCCCCTCCCCCCTCCATTATACAATTCACTTTAAAATATTTAGATGACTTTCAAGTCCTCCATCCCCATCATGCATCCTTTGTAACTCTAGAAAGCTGGCTGTCAGACGGCCCTGAATTACACATGAATACAAACAATGACTCAAAGCCCCAAATTCCTCCTTCCATAACACAAGGTTGAACGGTGCCTCTGGACAATAACAGAATGTTCCGGAGTGAAAAGTTGCAATAATGTTTGTGCGCATTTGTCCACTGCTGAAACACGTCCACCCAGCTGAACTGAAGCATCTTTCAGAAAGGAATGCATCAGAAGGGGCTCCAGAGTTATTGGGGACTAAGAGAAGCAATTCAAGGGGAGACTCAACGGAGAGTGCTTATAAATACAGGCAAAGTTAAGATGTCTGTGATTTTAACTTAAAAACGAAAGAATTTGTATCTCTTTGACCTGCCTTAAAAAATATTGTTTGCCTTTAACCATCCCCACCCCGACTTCTTTCCGTAGAGGGTTTCTTTAATGGAATTCATGCAATAGAATTAAAATCCGGCTCATCCTAGGCAGAGACGTTGTTTATAAGAGGCCTTGTGGATTTAATTTGCCTTGACATTGATGTGTGAGGTCCGGGGTCCAGAGGACAAGTCTGGAATTTTCAGTAGAGCAAAACTTGGACCTAGAATCTTAGATTTGGCAAGCATCTTAAAGCTCATTTATCACAGCCCTGCAACCCTACCCACAGCGAGCCCTCGCCTGGACCCTTGACAGACGGGATTATCTGGTGACTCTCGGACGTCACCAACTGGACAGGCACCACTCAGAGAAAGCGAATCCTGCAGGAGCGAGGATGAGGGGTTCCGAGGCTGCTGTTTAGCTTCAGCCTGGTGTCCCTGAGCACTCGGAGCTAGCTGCGCTTTGAATTATTCTTGCATATGCGTATTCTTTTATTTTTTCCTTTTCTCATGCACTCTTCCTTTTATTGTTACAATGTTAAAACATGCTCACAAGTTTGAACACTAGAGAGGTTTAGAGAACAGGGATGAGAATGACCTTCGGCCATTGTCGCACATCCTTACAGACCATTTTCACAACCAGTTTACACCTTAACTGCTGTGTTACATGTTTAATCTGTTCTCTTGTAATCCATCTCAGGCTTCTTGAGAAAATTACGGAGAATTTAGTTCTATATGTGCTGATATGAAATATGTTCATGATAGTGTTACTGTTGCTATTTAACTAATCATTAATAAGGAAAGGGAAGCAAAGGAATGAGACATTGAGTTTAATAAACTGGGGAGCGTGAGCCTGTCTGCTTCACCAGGAAGCTGCAGCTTCACACCCCAGTGGACCACGGCATTGCTTCTCCAAGGGGATTAACACTCCTCCCTCCCACTCTGGTACCGGAGGCGCAGGGGGCGGTGCTTGACCGAAGAGGCCAGTCAGTCGAACTAGGGGTTGTGGACCCGTCCAAAGCCCGTGAAAGTTTGGGAAATTGATGGGCTGTTTTGAAAAAGCATCTGGCACCTCCCAAACACCGACTCCTAGTTACAACCACAGGGAAACAAAGGAGCTCGCTTCCCCTCTTTCTCTCTTTCCCACCAGGATGGCATGCACCCATGCATTTCCGGGTGAGGGCGCTGTCACCGGAAGCTCATGGCCACAGGTCTAGCAGCTTCCGGATCCCGCAGCAGGCCACATGGCCTTTCCTGAAGGACTCGGCTTTAATGTGAAGCAGAGACTCTGGACACTGGCTTCGTCCTGGCCTTGCTGAGGACAGGGCTGGACTTATTCCATGGCGGGACAGAGGCAGATGGGACATTGGAAGCCTGGGGGCAGCTTCTAGTTCCACTTGAATAAACCGTTTGCCACACCACGATCTCCATGCGTGAGTTCTTCGAGTGCTTTTCTCATGATCCTGTGGAAGAGCCTGATTTCCACCAGCAACACTTTTATAGAATTTTATTTTAAAATTTGTATAATTTTTAAATAATTTACATTGTAGATGTTTAAAGGACAAATGTTTGATATCATGCTATATACATTTTTGCTTTACAACTTTCTTTTTCAGGAAAATAAAATGTAACATCACAAACCTTTTGGAAGAAGAGAACTAAATATTAGGGAAACATACAACCAGTCAGTTAATGCGATCGGTAGCTAAATTCAGTCCCATGACAGCCGAGGAAATAAGGAAACCCTGACGAGTTTTATGTTTCTCACTATGTGGTAAGGGGAAGCCAACATGGTTTTTTAGAAGAATCATTTTCACCCTGCCTGGTGTAGCGCAGTGGATTGAGCATGGGCTGCAAACCACAGGGTCCACCGGTTCGATTCCCAGTCAGGACACATGCCTGGGTTGCAGGCCAGGTCCCCAGTGGGGTCCATCACACAATGATGTTTCTCTCCCTCTCTTTCTCCCTCCCTTCCCCTCTCTCGAAAAATAAATAAACAAAATCATTTTTTTGAAAAATGAGTGAATGCAATCAGAAACCTAAAAAATAAAATCTTGACTAAAATCTATGTGGAATGCATTAAGCTGACCCTCATACACATTCTGGGGTGCAAGGCCATCGGTCAGACAGGGCCCGTGTGGCTTTGCCGGAGTGGAGAAGCTCTCGGCCTGTAGTCCTGTGACTCCGCCTCCAGAACAACAGGAAGGCAGCGAAAAGCTCGAAACCCAGCTAAGGTGCTTTGGGTAATAACAGCAAAGCTGGCAACTGGGGAAGGTCGTGACAGGGACACGTGGCACCTCCAGCTCTGCTCAGGACACAGAAACATGTGAAGGGCACCTGACCGAGACAGACCGAACACCTGATTGCTTTGGTTTCGGGGTGGGGGGCAGAATGATGCTCAGGGGCTGTTCTCTTTGCCAGTGGTATATTTAACGCAGGTGCCCGTGGGGGATTCCCAAGGCGTTAGCACACAAGATAGTGTCTCTTTACGAGCCAATAAAGAAATAAGGAACGCCAAGCCCAGGACAGATCAATCACACTATTGTTTCAGGCAAGCGGAGAGGAGAGAAAGAAGCTCCTCATTTCGTTGAGGTCCACCTTTCATGAGGTTCGTTCTCAGGAGACAGTTTAACCGCCTTCACTGGCACTCAGAGATGAAGCCAGCTTTTGGCTTGCTCCAGGTCCCACGTTCCAGGCCCAGAGGCGGGGACACAGCCTCATCTCAGACTCAGGGCCCGAGAAGGGGAAGCCGATGTCAGCTTCCAACGAAGTAGCTCACTCACACGAAACTACAACCGAACTCTCCATAGAAGGACACGTGGCAGTGAGACACGTGCTCAGAATATACAGCGGGGGAGTGGAGCATTCCGGAACCCCCTGGGTGCAGGCATACCGGTAAGAGCAGTGTCAGGACAGGGAGGGCAACCCAGCTGCACCCTGCCACTCACACCCCAACCCCAGAGCGGACCAATGCGGTTGTGCCTTCTAATGTAGGACCGCCACGCCTGCCTGCGGCCCCTTAGCCCTGCAGCGGGGATGGAGCGCACCTGACTTCGAGGTACCCGGCAGTTGGCTGGCAGCCCTGGCGCTGGGCAGCCGGCAGGAGAAGCGGGCAGGGAGAGATTTGGATGTTTCCTGCGTTTGGCGTCCTCTTTCGTTGTCTGGGTTCACTCTGAAACCCCACCCCCGCACCACCGACACTACACAGAGAAACTGAACAGGAGCCACCTGACACCCAAACGGAGATGCCAAGTCGCCTTTCCCATCTCTCTCCTTTAACAGACGCAAGGGATGGGCCAGAGGCGCAAGTCCGTTTCTCCTCAGCGGCGTTCATCAAACAGTTGCCATGGGGACCGTGTTGTAATTAGCATTTCCTGCCCCGATTCTGGGGACAGAACTGTGCTTCAGATGGCGGGCGTCCGTATGGCTTCACCCGAGAGCAGAAGCTAACTCAGGGACACAAACGGTGTGTCGTGTCGGCCCGGAGTGTTAACCGTCGGGACAGACCTGATCTTGGTAGAGGCGCTGCGTCTAACAGACGCTTTGTGAGCCAGGACAGGATTTTCTTCTCGAATTCCAGCCCCGTCCCTACAGACAGGAGGAAACACCGCACCCCGGTGACACCAAGTTACGAGTCACTTGCCCTGACCTGTGTGGCTTGGTGGGTTGGGCATCGTCCCACGGTCAGGGGTTTGCTTCCTGGTCGTGTTGCCCAACAGAGCCCACCGATGGGGATGTTTCTCTTTCACACAGATGTTTCCCTCCCTCACACTCTCCCTCCCTTCTCCTCTCTCTAAAAATAAATAAATAAAATCTTTAAAATTAAAAAAAATAACCCAGCTCAGTTTGGCTCACCTTTGGATGGGCCCCTGGGCTCTCTGGGAATGTTGCCGTCGAGCAGTCAATGAGTAATACCCGGTGAAGGAAAAGCTGATAGGAACTAAGGCGGGGAAACGAGGAGACGAACCTCACGGTGGCGGGCCAGCCCGTGAGCCGTGGCTTGGAGGTTCCAAATGCCCAACTGCTTTCTCTTCCTCCAAAATAAAACTGAGGAGTGAAAGATTTCAGTGTAGAAAAATGGCCACACGGAACGCAGTGGGAAAGAAGTGATGTGTCCACAGAATGTCTGACTGACAGGTGGGAGATGTTGACGTGGGGGGGGGAGCCTGGAGACCCTGCCGTCACCAACAGGCAGGGTCCAGCAGGATGGGCTGCAGGGGTCACACCCCATCGGCAGAGATCTGGGTGATGGCCCCAGTTCCAGGGTCTGACAGATAAGCTTTGCCCGAAGGACAAGTCAGAGGGGCCTCGGCCCCCTCCGGCCATAGGCCCAGCGGCCGGCCGGCTCCTGTGCCCCGGAGGGGCCGGTGGAAGGCGGGCTGTCCATGCGACAGGCACGGGGAGGGGAGCCCAGCAGGTCTCTGCAGGCTCCTGCTGGTCCCTGGCTCCTGTAGAGCAACGACCCACGGATATTGGGGCCCCGGGATGGAGCAAGGGTCCAAAAGCAGTGGTGAGGCCCTGGAAAGAGGCTCAGGCAGGCAGAGCACAGGGGTTTGTGGGGGCCTATTCCCACAGGGCTTGCAGGGGTTGGCATTCTGTCATGGCCTGTGGGGTCCCCGGAAGAAACTTCCCCCCTGCCCAGTGTCTGGCTCACCACGACCAGCAAGCTTGTGCCTGGGATGTTCATGGGGACCCCCTCTGCTCCCTGGGCCACAGGTTGGGCAGGGTGTGTTTTGGATCCCAAGGCCCATGCTGAGCAGTGGGCAGGTGTCCTCAGACCCTAATGTCAGTCAAAAGTGGGGGCCAGGCCCCCCCAATGGGGAAGCCTGGCCTCAGGGCTCCCGCATCATACCCTCGGGACTGCACCCTGGGCACAGGACATGAGGACATGTTTCCTGGGTGGGTGGCCAAATTTGGGGGCGTGTTGATGAACAGCCCACACGTGTCCCCCAGCCCCAGGAAGTGGACGGATGAGCTGCGGCCTGCGTCTGCCCGTGGTCCGCGGTTCCGGGCCCAGGCTCCATTCGCTTCAGCTCTGCCCAGGTGTCTCCATTGCCTCTTGGCATTTGCTGCAGCCGGGGAGAATTCGGGGCAGCCTATCAGACATCCGTTTCCTTTCAGCTCAAAACAGTTCTTTTATTGTTTTTGAAATTAAAAAAAAATTGCCAGCACTGTCTTGGCACCCGTCTCTTTTCATGAATGTCCCTTCTTGGCGGACAAGCCCGTCTCCAGGCCAGGGCGGTTTTCTCTGACTCCTTGTGTGACAAGTGCCTCATGCTCGTTTCCAGGCCCTTCTCTGTCAGCAGTGGTTCTATTCATAGGTTGACGTCCTTTATTAGTTCTCTTCCTGTATTATCTCACCTTCCTCATCTCTTAAACCTCTGTTCATTTCCTCTGTGATCTTAGAAGGTGGTTCAAGTTCATCTTTAGCTTTACTGATTTGATTTCCTTCCATAATGAACTTGATTTTTTCTCTCCCAGTGTGAATTTAATATCTGCCTCCGTTCTTTATGTCTAGAAACTTGTTTCTAGGGCTACGCTTCTTTTGCGCCAGATCACAATGGGGAATTAAACAAGAGCCGTGTCTTCCTGCGCCACCTGGGGAGCACCGAGCAGGTGTTCTAGGAAGGTTCCCTCTGCTTCCTGGAGGAGGGTCAGCAGCAGCTGACAAATCCCTGGGTGAAATGTCCTGACTCGCAAATGTGAGGCCACCCCAGTGAGAGCCAAACACGGGTCCTTCCTGGCCGTGTCTGCCCTGGGGCTCCGGTTTTCAGCAGAAAACCCATCTCCCATGGGACAGAACTTCCCACAAGGTTCCCAGTGGTCCCTGCTGACTCCCTGGCATGAAGAAGGCTCTCCAGCTCCCAGGATGGCTGGCAGGGTGCACAGGTGGTCCCCACTCCCCATCCACCTGCCTGGAAGCGAAGGGTCCTCGAGTTCGTTCGGTCAGGTGCTTCTTGTGACATGGCAGAGGCAGAGACCGTGAGAACAAGGCTGTCACTGCACGGAGTGCCAACCGCGCCCAGACGGGCCGAGGGCAGCATGAGGACCACATCCTGTGCCAGGAAGCCCTCGGCGAGGCGCATGGGATGCTGTAAGCTCTCAGTAAATCACTGTTTCACCGCTGTTACTAACAGCATTGGTGCGTGGAAACCACAGGCTGGGTCGCTCTGAGGGGCTGTTAGCACGACTCCCAGACACACCAGGAGGCATTGGGCCGCTGCTCTGGTCGATGGTCCTACTCTGCGTGGTGACCTGGTCGCCTGAGTTGTTCCCGCTGTGGGGGTGGGGTAGGGGTTCCCTCCACGGCTCTGGGCCCTTTGACGGAAATGGGTCCCCTTTTTGGGCACATCTTACTGTCTGGCCCGACAAAATGCTCCAGGCTCATCTTGTCTACGTCCTGCCCCGGTCTCGGGGTCAGCCGTTCTTCAGGGAGCCCTGGCTCCTTCTGCGGGGATTGAGGGACGATATTGGAAACCGGGATCTGCCCTGGGACGAAGTGATGGACAGTCAGGACCTCCAATCACAGCTCTACGTGGAGGTTCAGGGCCTCGATGGCTGGCGCTTCTTTCTTCTTTAGCAGCAACATTAGACAGCAAGCTGCCAGCATTTGGGGCCATGCGAGGTTTCCCACTGGGACTCGGTAGCTATTCCCTGTTCGTGTGTTGCAATAACATACATTTATTTGTGTGAGAAAGACACAGTTCTGGGAAGAGCTGCTTGAGAAAAACCGTTAACAGTCCCACCTTCTTACCCCCTCTGTTCTGAGGGTAAAGAGTGTCGTTGGCTGCAAGACAAGTGACCGTGACTGTGAACGAGGCACAAAGGGAATCTGAGGAAGGGTCTCCTAAGGCTCCTATAATTTGACAACTGGTCCAGGGAGACCCTTCCCGTGACGGCCTGGAAGGGAGGACAGTACAGTCACAAGAAGTGGCTGGAAGAGGTGGACGGAGGTGGCCGTTCAGGGGGCAGGGTTGGGGCACAGCGGGGGCAGAGGGAGGCCGGGGGCAGCCAGGGCAGGGGTGGGGGTTGGGCGGGGAGCAGGGGCGTTTGGTAAAATAAGCGCAGACACAAAAGACAGGCCTGAGAAGCCCTTTCTCCTAAACTTCTCAACGTGCTGCCCGCAGGAGACAGCTGCTTCAAAGCCCTGCCCTGGGCAAGGGGCTTCCAGGAGGCCCCGGTCTCTCCAAGCGCAGGCGAGTGCTGGGTCCTGCTGTGCCCAGTGCCCCGCTGCAGGGCCTCCGCCTGCCTGCCACCGGTGTCTTTGCCCTGACTCTGGAGAAAAGGAGACAAACAGAAAGCTGCTCCCAGGCGGCAGAAAGGCCAGCTGGGAGGTATTATGACAGGTGACAGGTGACAAAAGGAAAGGGCAAACCGTGAATCGGAGCAGGAGAGAGCCTGCTGAGAGCTCCTGTGGAACCGGCCTGCGCTGGCGAGAGCAGGTGAGGTGAGAAGGGCCCAGGGGTTCCCAGGGCGGGGTCCCAGGACGCAGAGCCATCCACTCAGGTACCAGGTGGGTGCCCCTGGAGCTGGGTCCACCCAGCTTGGAGGCTGCGTGACAGCCAGTCCCAAAGTGTCATCTGTCCAGAGCGTGAGACTCAAAGCGGCTCAGAGGGGAAATGTAGCCACTGGCCTTGGGGGCAGGGGCATGGTCCTGGGGTCCAGGCCCAGGTCTCTTGCACACCAGCAATGGGACTTTATATGGTTCAGCTGACCGTTCTGGGCCCCAGTTTCCTCATCTGCAAATTGTGGGGGATAGTTTTAGGTTCCCTGCTGTTCAGTGACTCCCATGTTGATTCTGTGGCCCAGCCTTGCGGTGGCAGCTTCCCCTCAAAGATGCAAACCGTGGGCCGAGGTCCTTCACCATAGAGCGGAGGGCCAGGTCCTGGGTCCCCCCGGCATCTCCCCAGGCCCAGTGGTCAGCACCTTCTAGAACTCCTCATGTGATTCCACAAGCATCTAGTAATAGGAATCATTGCCTTAAAGCAGCAGTTCTCAAACTTGGGCATCAGAATAAATCTGAGGGCTTCTAAAAACACAGGATATGGGGCCCTACTCTCTGCTTTTCTGACTCAGTGGGCCCAGGGTGGGGCCTGCAAACTTACACTCCCAGAGATTTCCTAGGTGCTGCTGCCGCTCACCTGGATTAGTCAGAAAAGGCTTTGGGGGACATTCTCAGAGATTAAAGCATGTATCTCCCCGGCACTGTCGGATGACACATGCAATGAGGTCTTTTCTGTTTTACTCTTCGTAGAGACTTTCCTTTTGCACTGCCAGAGCGGTCGTGATGAGCCCTGAGCAGGCAGGGCAAGAGCTACCGGTGATCACTCTCGTTCTTCAGGTAACAGAATTTCATACCCTACTGACCCACGAGTTCTCGGCCCTTGTCGTCCGCACTTCAGGCAGAGGCGAGCAAAGCAAAGATGTTCATCATTCTGACCTTATTTGTAGCGCTGTCCACGGTGCGCGACCTTGGAGGGGACAGAGCTGCTCCTTGGCTGTACCCTTCACGTCACAGACACGGCCCCTGGAGCCAGGTCGGTGGTTTGCGGTCGGGCACAGGGGAGCTGCGCTCGAGCTGAGACCGCGTGCCCATCTGCATCTCTGTGACTGTCTCCTGAGCTGGGCACTGGGTCATGTGCCAGGGACACACACAGATGTCGAAGGCAGAGTTTCTGTCCTCAAGCAGCTCACGGTCCACTCTACTCAGGACCACAGCGCGAGCAGCCAGCCTTACGTCACGGGCAGCGTGTTCTGTTTGAATCCCTGAACTTGGCCATCACGCTCAGAAATTCACACAGGCGAGCAACATGACAACCAGGTCGGAGCGGCCACCTGCTCGTCATCAGGGGGGCTGGGAAATCGCCCTGGCCGTAACTGGTACTTCCCTTCACGGGCCACTTCGGAATCTTCCCGTTCACTTTGAATATATTCTCTACCTAATCACAATGGTGCCAAGGTCACGCTGGTAGCTAGGTCACGTAAAGAAGTATTTCTTGGGTTTTTACATTTTCACTGGAAGGAAGGAAGAAAGGGAGGGAGGGAGGGAGGGAGGGAGGAAGGAAGGAAGGAAGGAAGGAAGGAAGAAGTGAGGGGGAGAGAAAGGAAGGGAGGAAAGACTCACCCCGATGAAGTCTGGGATTCTAGAAAAAGGGACTCAAAGGCAGAGCCCGCAGGCCGGCACGCACCACACAAATCACTTGTCAGTTCCGTGGGAGGCAAAGGTAGATAAGATCCCTTGTTTCACCTCAAAGACTTCAGTCTGGGTGACCCATCTGGTGGGCGAGGCAGGCTTGGGAACCAACTCATGCGGCAATGTGATAAATGTCGCGACAGAAGGGAGACCGGGGGCCGGTGGCAGATGGAGTGCTCATCCCTGATGACAAAACAGGTGATATCTGGGAAGTCCCTCATAAGAAGAATGTCAGACAGGGGTTCGAAGATAAAGAAGCATTTCCAGGTGGACATGGAGGCCCCGGGTCTCATTAGTTTTACAGCCAACCTGGGCCGCTGGGCTGATGGAATCTATTCGAACAGCTCTCAAAAGTGAATGTGCATCGTAGAGCGACCTCGTTAGAGTGAGGATTCCGAGTCAGTGGGCCTGGGCATGGGGTGGGGCCCCAGGGACCACACTATGAGCAGCCAGACTTCCTTAACGTGGCTTCGGGGGGCAAAGGCCAAGCAAACCTGCTGAGCGCCGGACACTTGGGCAAGTTCTGGGCATGGCAGCAACCGAGACCAAGACGGCCTCTTAGAGTCTGATGACAGGAAAGAAAAAGGGCAAGGCCCCGCGTTGTCTCAGTGTGACCTGGACGCTCCCAGAAGCCTGCACTCATATACTTTCCTTTTCTTGTGCTTTCTTCGTCTCTAAGTGCTCTGGGTCCTGCATGTCCCCTGCCCCTGTGCTCTGCCGGCATCTCTGGGGGCCCTGGAAACCAGCCTCACTGCCGTGGACGCCCCGCTGCTTGTCACGTGAGATGGATTTGCTCTGACGCAGCTGTGATTCAGTGGTGCCAGAAGGGACTCTGGAAACAAGCAACGCGTCCATGCACCGTCTACTGAGTTATTTACTGCCCGCTGGCCACCAACCCCGGACCCAGGAGCAGCTGGTGGTAGCCGGCCTGGCGTCACTCACAGGGAAGTTGGTAAAAACAGCAATTGAAGTAATAAGTAAGAAATAAAGTCATGAAATGTCTCTGTGTGTTGTGTTTGATGTGGACGCTGATTCACAGGGCCTCGGGGGAGAGGGGGATTATGTCTGGGAGGCAGATGTCGGAACAAGGCAGGGGGATTAATCTAGAAAGGTTTGGCTCACCCCAGCCCTGGGGTGCTGTGGAGCTTCCGGGGTGCTGTGGAGCTTCCGGGGTGCCAGGGGGCTGAGCCAACCCTTCCCCAGAGGAGCCCTGGGGGCAGAGAAAGAGTGCGGAACAAGCGGGGCTGTGGCTACGCCACACAGGGGGCACAGACCTGTGTCAGTGGGTGGTACGGCAAGCCTGGGTCATTTCAAGCAGGGTGTCAAATTTGGGGTTTTGAGGTCTCACTCTGTTGGCAAACCACAAGGCAGACCCCAGCTGAGGCTACAGCAGAGGGGTCCGGGAAGAGGGGTGTCGTTCCAGGCACCTGCAAGAGGTGGATCTGCCTCCCTGACTTAGGTCTCCAGAGGAGGCAAAGGAAGGGGAGGAGGCAAGGGTGGCACCCAGATTTCTCTCTGGCGATCTGAGAAAACAAGATGAGGAACAGGTTCGGGGAGGAGCGAAGGAGTGCGGTTCAGAACGCGCTGGCTTGGGCGCCGGGGGCATCCAGGTGGCCGGGTATATGGTGAGCTCTGTGGGCTTGGGGCTCAGGTTGGCGTTCTGGCCCAGAGAGGCGGTTAATTACCACCATCCATAGATGGTGATTCAAGGCGAAGAGTTCGTGATCGTGACCTTCGAAGAACAGATCCCAGCAGGCTAGACGTCCACCAAGCGGGCCGACCTGTGCACGACAGGAAGGCAACCGTGGACTCACTTCTATGACCTTCCTGTAAGGCCACGACCCGCTGGGACACTCGGAACAGAGTCTGTGCTAAACAGAGAAACGGGGACCTCTTGCTGGGGTCTCAGAAAGGAAGGAGGAGAGCTACGTAAGCGGGCCGTTCTCTGAACGCCTGGGACGCCACGCTCTGGGTGCTGAGTGAACCCTGCATTTGGAAGGGTCATGGAGCGGCTCCCAGAGATCCGAGCAGGTGCTGAACACCCTCCCTGAGCACCACGGGGGACAGCGAGCTCCGGACAGGGAGCACACCGGGTGCACGCTGAGGCTCCAGGGCGTTAAGGAAACAATCGCTGTTCAAGGGTAAACCCCACAAGCCAGGACACTAAGGCCTTGCTGAAGCCACACACCGAGTCAGCCATCAAACACTTCCGGGCGGTGAGAAAAAAAACTCAGTGTGACTTCCACAGTCCTTGGAGCCACGGGCCTTCCTGCGGATGCAGGTTTCTCTGCAGAGGCAGCGCGGGGCTGCAGCCCGGCTGTGGACGGTGGGCGCCTAAGCACAGGACCTTCCTCGGGGCTTGTCGGAGCCGGAGAAGGTGGTCTCTCCACTGAGGCCCTGCCCGGCTCCTCCGTCATCAAGACCCTCCTGCCCCCACTCCAGGCGACCTTTGGCCTTGACCTAGTGCGTACTGTGTGGCCATGGCCCAGTCACACACCACAGCCAACACGCACAGAGGTGCTCGAACCACAGAAGGGCTAACCTGTCTGCTGCCTCCCTCCCAACCGAAGCAACCTCTCCATCCCCAAATCCAGCCAGAGGTGGCTGCTGGCCTGGCCTGTGGGCCGGCCTCTCTCTGTCCCACTACCCTCTCTCGAGCCAACTTCCTCTGTGGGCTCCGACGCGTGTTCCCATACAGCTGTCTCTGGCGCCTGTCTTTGCAAGGCCAAGGTGCCTGTCCTTGACCCACACTCTACATGAACTCCTTGTTATGGAAGTGAAATTCACATAGCACAGTTCGGGGCCCTGTGAAGTGTACGATTCACTGGCATTTGGTGCATTCACAACGCTGCATGACCACCACCTCTTTCTAATTCCAAGGCGCTCCCTTCACCTCGAAAGAAAGCCCTGTCTTTATTGCTGTAGACTGTGTTCTTGTGTGTGCCCCCCCAAATTCATATGAAACCTACTAGCCATCTCGTTGGCATTAGGAGGTTGGACCTTGGGGGTGTGTTACGTCCTGTGGGTGGAGCCCTCAAATGGGATCAGTGCCCGTGTAAAGGAGACCCTAAGGCTGCCTGAGCCTTCCACCCTGTGAGGGACACAGCGAAAAGAGAGCCCTCTCTGAGGAAGCAGGGCCTCGCTGGACGCTGATCCACCAGCACCTTGATCTTGGACTCCCCAGCCTCCAGAACGTGAGGAATAAATTCCTGTTCTCTATCAGCCGCCTATGAATGGTATTCTGTTATAGCCGCCCAAACGGACTGACACCCTCTCAGCAGTCACTGTCCTTTGCCCCCTCCCCCGGCCCCCGACAGTCACCGGCCTGTTTTCCGCCTCTGTGGATTCACCTGTTCTGGATATCCCACGTGCATGGAATCCTGTGCGGTGTAGTCTTTGGTGCCTGGCTTCTTGCACTCAGCGTGAAGCCCTGAGGATTAGCCACACGGTAGCCCACGGCAGTAGGTGATTCCTTTCCAGGACTGAATCTATTCCATTGCGTGGCTCGACCACATTTCGTGTATCCATCCATCTGCTGATGGAAATGTGGGCTGTGTCCACATTTTAGCTATTGCAGATAATGCTGCTGCGAGCAGACACTTGTGTGAGCGTGTGTCTGGGTTCTTTTGATCAGAATCTCAGGTGCATGTGGTCCTCCTGCGTCGACGTTATCGAGGATCGACACGAGTTCACACCTCCAGTGCCAGCCTGTCTCCAAGTCTGAAATGCCAGACTCCTCGGACACAGAATCTAACTGGCCCAGCGGGGTGGGCAGTCACATGTGGGGGGCGATGGGGGTGCAGGCACGTGGGGCTGGCCCAGCAGCACGGCAGGGAGCTTCTGTAGGGAGCAAACAGAGAAGGAAACGGAGGCATCGCTGGCCCCACGAGGATTTCCTGGCAGCTGGACCACCGCTGTCTCTGGCTCACGGGAGCTGGGGGTGATGCCTGACCACCTGCTATCACGATTCACTGCGTCACCGCGTTTTACGTGATGATTTCTAAAACACCAGAGTGTAAGCTGTACCATCACCACAATAACAACCCAGTTGATTCCAAGTGAACGAGACAAGACACACAGCAGGTTGACGGGCCATGGCTTCCTGAGAGCGAGCCTGCCTGTGAGGCGGGAACATTAATGACACAGCGCAGGGACCCCACCTCGCACAGCGTGGGGGCGGCTCCTTGCGGCTGGGCGCCGTGAATAACTCATTTCTCTGCCAATACCAAAAGGGGTAGTCTGTTATTAAAATACCCCGACATTTTCACCCACGACACACACCCACTCTATGTTGGAATAATAAAGACCAAATTATTTTTCCCCAGAAAAAGGAGGATTTCCCCTTAGGTCAGAGTGAAAAAAATACAAGCTGCTTCACACAACGAATAATCTGCAGTTATTTTCACCCGTTCTGAACGTGCGCTCAACCTGGAGGTGGAGTCGAGTTGCTTAAGGTGGGCAGGGCTCAGTCCCTCGGCTCAAATGCTGGGAAAAATCCTCAGAAACAACACCTCACTGTTCTTTAAATCAACAATTTGTTCGCCATGTTAGATAAGAAAGGAAAATGTACTCATCACTCTCGTGATAAAAAGTGATAACTGTTCTCGAAAACCTTTTAATATCTTCAAGGTCAACCGTAACAATTCAATGCTGTGTTTTGTTGCAAATAAATATTAAAGAGGAGGATTTTCCCAAGGCATCCTAGACTTTTGTAAAATATGACTCCTAATGTGATTTTTTATAGAAAGGCAGGACCTGTTTTATCTGAACTCTTGGAGTTAGTTCCAATTTTTCTTCCATTGTAAATGTTGCGGCCATGGACGTTTCGTGCAGAATCTTTGTGTTTTGAAACCCTCTCTCGGGTTAGATTTCCCAAAGTAGAATTAGCAGTTCAAAAGGCATGCACACGTCTAACGCCAAAACATTTTCAAGGGCTCTCGGAACAATTTATAACCCAAATGCCAGGATCAGAGACTGTTCATGTGAACCAACACTCACGATTGTTTGGCATTTTCAATTTTCAAAGATTGTTCATGGTTTAGCCCATAGAATTGGACTTTGTTATTGTTTATACAGTGTTTACAATTGTGCGTTGCTGCTATTTAACCTACTTCTTTTTGGGGCATTAGCAATACCGGTTCAAATATTTGTTTAGACGCTTATTAGTCACTCGTGTGTATATTTGATCATGCATTTGTCCATTTTATTGAAGTTTTAGTGCCTTTTTACTGATGTGTATGAGCTATTTAAGTACTAATGATATTTCCATTTTCCATACGTGCTTGAAACACTTTTTAAAATCGGATGTATGACTTTTACTTCTATTTCTAGTATGGTTTGACACGTACTCTTTAAAATTTGATGGATTTAATATATCAATCGCTGTCTTTGAAATAAACATGAGTGTTTAACTTTGGAGCCTCCTGTGACCGTCACGGATTCGAGGGATACAGTTAATGCGGGCTCCAAATTGCTAGCCGGTAGACTCCCCGCGCAGGCGCAGGCTTCCCTGACCTCCTGGAGTTTATTGTGCAGTTTGTCCTTAATGTCTGGATCTCAGTTGCTCTTTCTATGCATCGTTGTTACAAGTCACTTCTACCCGGGTCGTAATTCCTTCTTCCTGAGAGGCTACATTGTCTCACGGAGTCGAGCTGGCTTGTGAGGGGTCTCACCCAGGATGTCGATGCTTGTCCACAGCAAGCTAATTTTGTTACTGTGCCTTTACTGTGGGTTTAACTGAAAAGAGCAAAGTGGCCCCTGAGATCGGGGGAGCTGCCTGGGCCAGGCCTCAGGGTTCTCCACAACAGACACAGCCACTCTGTGGCCGAGGTGGAGCAGGACCAAGACCCCGCCAAGCTCTCGTGTGGACAGAGAGAGGACATCGTCCAAACCGCAGTGATGGCCAACACGCCACCCCCCACCCTGGCTAATGGGAGCGACTGCTGTCTCTTTACCCTTCACTGCGTCGGCCTCGCTCTAGTCTGTCCTGGAGACGCTTCCTTGTAACATTCATCCACAGGAATGTCCCCACGTCCCCTCTCTGACAGCAGCCAGCTCAGAGCGTGTAGCTGGGAAAGCATTGGACCAAACAGAACTCGGTGTCCAATACAGCTTCAGACTTAACTGGAGCCAAGCTCTTAAAGAACCACTTGAGGAGGTGCTGTGTCTTCTGGGACCAAGTCTCTGTGTTTCTGATTCTCTACGACCTCAGGGCGCCCCCTGGTGGTGCAGGGAGGGCTCTCAGACCTTGCCTGAGTGTGGAGGGTCTGGTGTCCCCTAGGATGTGGCCGTCTTTGTCCCTTCTGGGGTGTTCTGCTGATTCCTGGAGCTGAGGGCGCGTGTGCTGTGTTCTGACCACTTGTCAGGCCCGGCCATGTCCACCTGGCCTCCCCTTGGCTCTGCAGACCTGCTGGCACCTCTGAATCTCTCTCTGCCTTGTCCCCCGGTCAACACGGGTGGGATCTTGTTCAGGCCACATGGTGGGTCCTTCGGGGACCTGCTGGCGGTGGCCCCTTGTCCCCGTAACAGAGAGGCTCAAATGTTCGGGGCTAGTACCCTCTTTCTGACTATATCCCTCAGCCTTCTGAAAACTGTTGGCCCACCCCTGTCGTTGTTTGCTTCCCAGAGTCCCCCAGAAGGCCTCAGGGCTGGGACCTCTCACCCTTGATAATCCTTGAACTTCCGGCACACCTGCCCCTCACAGTCAGGTCTGCTGCCACCTGTTCCATCCCAGGGCCGGGGTGGGGGGGGGGTGGCGGGGGGTGCCAAGTAAGAGGGAGGAGATAGTCTGCAGCCCCAGCCCCAGGGAGTTCCCCTAATCCTTCCTCAGTCATGCCTGGCAGCCAAAAGCCGGCGTGCTAGTCCTGTTTTGAATTTCATAAGCTGAAATTACTCTCTTTTCCTTAGATCCTCTCTGTTTTCATGATAATTCCAACCCTGCCGGCCCCTCTCTCTGGGAGCGGGGTAGAAAGATGTTCTGCTCAGGGAAAAATGACAGAAAAAGCACTTTGATGGTGTCCAGGCTGTTTCTCCCACTCTGCTCAACTTTGTGCCCCTCCCGGCGGGGCTGGGGCTGGAGCCAGGCTGCAGTGGCCCGCCCACAGCCTCCCACACGGGGGTGAGTCCTTGAGTTCAAGTGTAAAGGAAGGGGAGAGTGAAAAAAGCCCCATGTCTCTCCTGTTTTCAACTTGGGAAGTATTATTTTCCCAATCCACCCAAGAGACCTTTTCTCCATGACTCTTAATATGGCCGACATAGGAATTCTGCATAATCAGGTAACCGAGGACCTGCGTGAACTCACGGCAGGTGGCTGACAGGGGCTGCTGGTGGTTCACCCACCTCCACCCCCCCACACACACACGTCAGAGTGTCTCTGAGCTTCAGTAGACACGTCCCGTCCGTGGACGGCTTCCCACCTGTGTCTGCTGCTTTGGTGCTCATGGGACTGCCTGGTACCATTCAGCTCGCCTTTCCAAGATCAGGGAACCCAGAAATGTGGGGGACCCAAAGCCCTGGGATGAACCCTCCACACGGCAGGTGACGGTGGTAGAGAGACACCTCCCATGGGAGGGACAACCGGGAGGATGCTGCCCACGATGGCATGCGGGTCCCCGCCGCTGCCCACAGCAGCAACACCTGCATCAATGCGGCCTTTGGCTTCTCTGGCTTACCTGCCCCACTCGCTCCCTCAGGTGCCCAAGATGACCCCGTCCCCTGAGTGCCTTCCTGGACTCAGGTCTGTGCGCAGGTTGGCCCTGGGGGAGCCCCAAACTGAGACAGGAGCTGATGACTCTCTCCTGTCCACGCGATGGATGAAATCCTAAGGGATCTAGGGCAGTGGTCACTTTGAGGGGCAAAGAGGGGGCTGACTCAGAGCCTTATCTTCATGAAGAGGTTTAGGGTGGAGTCACACATGGAGTGAAGAGTGTGGAACTTCTGTGCCTGGAGTAGAGCTGGGGGTGGGGCCGCGTGCCACCGCCCCCTGCCCCTGCTCCTGGGTGGTCCAGCCCCTTCTGCAGACTGACGTGGTTGCTCTGTTTGCTCACCACTGGCTTCCCTTGTGCATTGTGCCACCCAGGCACCCTGCGTGACTGCAACCCTGGCCCAGTGCAAAACTCTGCTGGGTGGGGCGTGAGATGGTCCGAGCTGTATCTTACATAAAACTATAGCACAGCGGAAGACATTTCTAAAAACATAAAATAGTTTAGGCCAATGTGAGATATTTTTCCTCTAAATTCTGGACCTTCACCTGGTCAGGATGGAGGCACAGGTAAACACGCCTCACCTCCTTGCACAACCACAGAAAGAATTACAACTAGACCACAGAACACATATCACCCAGATTCGTCAGAAAATCGAGCTATATGAAACCCCTTCTATAGGATTTAAAGAAGTCACATTTATCCAGCTGGGCAGGAGGGGCGGAGACCTAGAGAGGTGTGGAGAGGTGGCAGAGTGGGCGGTCCCACATCACGTGTGGTGGATAAAAATCAGGAGGGATACCTTAGGAGTGCACGACCCCAGGCCCAGACCAGACCACCCAGCCCAGGTTTCCAGCGCCAGGAAGATAAGCCCCCCATACCTTCCGGCTGTAAAAAGCAGTGGGGGTTTGGGCAGCAGAAGAAACTGCAGCATTCTCAGGAGACTCCTCTTAAAGGGCCCGCAATGGACTCAGGACTTACACAGACCCGCCCCCTCCTCTGGGACTCAGCACCAGGGCAACAGCTGCATATGGGGAGAACGTGAAGGGACTGGAAACGGGCGAGTGCTGGGAGACAGCTTCCTCCTGGGCAAGTATGCAGGGGCCAGGCAGCGGTACTGTCCCCTGTCTGAGCCCTCCCCCACACAGGGCCACAGAGCGGTGAAGGGGGCTGCCCCGCCCTCGTGGTTACCTCAGGCTCCGCCCCACACAATCGCAGATGCGGTTTATACAGTAAGACAGGGAGTCACAGCAGCTCTACCTACTGCACAGAAAAAACACAGGGAGGCTGCCAAAACGAGGAGACAAAGAAATATGGCCCAAATGAAAGAACAGAACAAAGCTCCAGAAAAAGAACTAAATGAAATGAAGATAAGCAACCAATCAGGTGCAGAGTTCAAAACACCGGTGATCAGGAAGTTCCAGGAGCTCCCTGGGTACAGTGGCAGCATGGAAAAGACCCAGGCGGAAATGAAGGTCACACCACGTGAAATGAGGAAAAATCCACAGGGAACCAACAGTGGAGGGGACGAAGCCAAGAATCAAATCAATGATTTGGAACATACGGAAGAAAAAAAAAAGCATTCAATTAAGACAGCAGGAAGAAAAAGAATTCAAAAAAACGAGGATAGACTAAGGAGCCTCTGGGACATCTCCACCAACATCCGAATCACAGGAGTGCCAGGAGAACAGGAAGAGCAAGAAATGGAAAACTTATTTGAAAAAATAATGAAAGAAAACTTCCCTAATTTGATGAAGGAAATAGATATACAAAACCAGGAAGCACAGAGAGTCCCAAACAAGTTGGACCCAAAGAGGACCACACCAGGACACATCATAATAAAAATGCCAAAGGTTAAAGATGCAAAGAGAGTCTTAAAAGCAGGAAGAGGAAAGAATTTAGTTACCTACAGGGGAGTTCCCATCAGACTGTCAGCTGATGTCTCCAAAGAAACTTTGCGGACTAGAAGGGACTGGCAAGAAGTACCCAAAGTGATGAAAAGCAGGGACCTACAATCTAGATTGCTCTATCCAGCAAAGTTATCATTTAGAATCAAAGGGCAGATAAAGTGCTTCCCAGACAAGGTCAAGTTAAAGGAGTTCATCATCACCAAGCCCTTATTATATGAAATGTTAAAGGGACTTATCTAAGAAAAAAAATCAAAACTATGAACAGTAAAATGACAACAACTCACAACTATCAACAACTGAACCTAAAAAAAATAAAAACAAAGACAAACTAAGCAAACAACTAGAACAGGAACAGAATCACAGAAATGGAGATCACATGGAGGGTTATCAGCAGGGAAGGGGGATGAGGGAGAATGTGGGAAAAGGTGCAGGGAATAAGAAGTATGAATTGGTAGGTACAGAACAGACAGGGGGATGTTAAGAATAATACAGGAAATGGAGAAGCCAAAGAACTTACATGCATGACCCATGGACATGAACTAAGGTTGGGGATTGCTGGAGGGAAGGGAGGTACCTGGTGGAGGGCGACAAAGAAGGAAAAATTGGGACAAGTTTAATAGCATAATCAATAAAATATATTTAAAAAATAAAATAAATCCTGGGCCTTCACCTCTTTAGAAATGGTCATTTCCCATTGTTTTGCCATGAAACGAAAGATCCCACAGAGATGCTCTTAGACGGAGACCCACTGAGCTGACATCTTTGCTTGTTTTCTTCCTGCCTCTTCATCGGACTTTGAATTGGGTCCGCTCTGACCTTCAGAGCCTCCTCAGCCCAGGCTTGTTCCAGTAGGCGAACCTGGTATCTCTCACGTGCCCCGGCACGCGGCCTTGGGGAGCTCGGGCTGCACTGTAAAACCGGGTCTGCAGTCGGTCCTGTTCCTGAGGGGAGGTTTGGGGAAGGTCTGTCCAACTCCACAGCCTCGCGCAGACCATGGCCTTGTTCCAAAGGAGGAGCCGGTGGACACTCTGACACGCGTGGACATTTGAGATCCAGGGAAAGGCTTTCTTAGCAGTCACCCCAGTTTTCAGAGGAGCTGTTCCATTCTAACACTGATGGACTTGGGGACGCCTGGCCCGGAACGCGGGCAGAGCCTCGGCTTCCCCGAGGGAGGAGATCCCAGGGGCCCATTCCTGGGCTTGACTCTTCATTGGCTGCGTTTTTGGAGAAGAGCTGATGCTCACGCTGCCTCCGGACAGCGGCCACTGCTCCAGAAGTAGGGAGGTGAGAGCTGTTCGTGGGCCTCGGGGGAGGTGCCGAGTCTGAACGAAGCCCAGGGCCACCCAGTCTCAGCACCGTCACGCAGGAGCAGGGGTTGCCCAACGCCGCAGAGCCCAGCTCTGGAGCTGCGAACACCAGGCACACAACCTCGGAACTGGGGAGGGGCCTGGGGCTTTGGAAGTAGGGGCGCAGTCGGCTGGCTGACCTGAAGAACACGCAGCGCTTTCTCTCCAAGGTGCACATGCACCAACCCGAGGCGGCCGCCTTCGCCCTGGCCTCCCACCCCAACAGCGATTACCTTCTTCCAGTGGGACGACGTTCCGTGCACTTTTGCAATCAAAGACACGTGAAACGGGTCCTCTCTGCTGCATCCAGGGACGGAGAACTTTCTGCGGGGAGCACTGACACAAAGTTGCGTCTCCAGCCCCTGGTACTTCCAGAATCGGCCGTGATGTCTGAAGGTCCAAAGCCATTGCTTCAAAACCACACGGCTCTGACCTCAGGGCTGGTCGCTGTCCCTGAGCGAGGACACACGCTGTCTGGCTGTGAGCGGTCTCTGGCCCCAAGTCGGGGGGCGCAAGGAACAGGAGTGACTTCATTCTCCGGCTCCCTGTTCATTTCTGTGTGGCTCTCAGCTCCACCAGAGTGAGGACAGCCCTCCCTTCTCCCGGACAGAAGTGGGTCCTTTGGGAAGTCCATCCTCCCTGGCGCTCTGGGGGGACGAAGGGCAGGGCTGTCTAGATTTGGGCCATCCGCCCATGCAGCTGTGCCAGGGTGCTGGTGTGTGCGGGCCCCTGCTGAGAAAGGGAGCTGGCCTGGTGCGGGCAGTTGGCCCACTGCTGGGAGCTGAGCCTCGCTGTCACACCAGGATCACCAGTGATGATCCAACAAGCCCACCCCATCATCCTGTCTGAACCCAGACAAACCGTGGACGTTGGCTAAGCCACAGGAGTGACCAGACCTCCTCTGTGGTGGCCGACATGGCCGACCGCTGCTTCCTGACCAGCCACAGTGGGAGCCTTGCGTCCTCCGCTCCTCCCCCTGCACAGGGACACCCGTTGGTGGCATTGCACCCATTTCCCCGAAGCATCCAATGCAGATCCAAGTCCCACGGCCTGGAGCCCTCCCCACGGCACCCACCACAGGTGCAGACTCTAAAATAAATCCTTTCTGACCCCTCCTCCCTCAGTGCCCCACGGCTCCCCCGCACGTGGAAATGCATCAGTAAACACAACCACACATAAGGACAGGTGATCCTGGGGGTGGGGCTGGGGGTCACCAACACTGCTGCTCAGGTGACCTGGCCCCTTCGAGAGCGGCTCTCAGCATCACTAGAGGGGCATGGACCGTGCCTCTGTCCCAGAGCTACCTGGGACACAAGGACCTCCACGCCTGACCTACCTGTACCAACCCCCTTGGTAGCACCTGCCTCTCAGCCCCTCCCGGGGCCACCTGTGAGCCAGGGGCCGCCCACTCTTCCTGGGAGGCACACCTTCTTTCCCACCTGCCTGCTCCCGGCGTGGGAGGAGCCTGTCCTGCCCCCAAGGAAACTTTACTCATGGTTCTCAGACACTCAGTCCATATTTCAAGCTTTTCTTGGTGTTCAAAGGGCTTGGGCTTTTAAAGAGATGCTTTGTTCATATTTCTTTGGTTTATTTTTAATTTTTGTCCTAGTACATTCCTCCTCTTTAGTTCAAGGCTACAGAGCTGCTTGAAAGGTAGGGATGGAAAGGGAAGGGGAAAATACTCAGATAAAAGATAAACAAAAAATGCCTACCTATAATTCTACTTTGATCAGGATCTTTTTATTGCTCAGGGCTTGTAAAGGTTAAAATAAAAACATCAATCGCAAACACTCGGGATCTATATAATCTTGAGAAAGGCTAATTTTTGATGCTCAAGGACACGAATTTATCTCCGGGGAGTAAAAACGGCGTCCGACAATCACAGGCCAGCAGTCACGCGAATATCCCGTTCATGAGCACTGAAAGAGAAGGAAAATCACTTTTTTTTTTTTTTTTGCAATAACTTTAAAATTTTCTTTTACAAACTGCGAGTGGCATGGAAGGTCTAATTACAGAAAATGGGCTCTGGGCTTACAAATACCTGTGACTTAATTCTGAAGTGTGACAGGTCGACGTGCTGGATCACATCCTCGGGAAAGACCAGCAGACCAGCAGCAGGAAGCCCCGTGATGCGGCTGGCCGAACAAAGGGCCTCTCTGCTCCGTCCAGGTCTCTGTGCTGAAAACGGTGTGTCCCCCGCCCCCCAGCCCGGGCATTCCTGATGTTCAGCAGACAGGAACGCCCTGTGATTTGGGCAGTGATATGGAGCGTGGGAGGGGACAGGGAAGCAGAGGGTGGTTATGTGGTTGTGGGGGCAATGGTAGAAGTGGGCTGGGGCTGGAAGAGGTTTCAAATAGTCATTCAGTGAGGAAGGAGAGTGACAGGTTTATTTATACTCGATGTTTGGATCGGCCCAGAAGGGGACCCACGGTTGTTCCAGCCACCTTCCCTCACATCCTCTGCTGGCTGAGGACCTCGGGGGGGGGGGGGGGGGAAGACTAGGTGCTTGAGAGTCGGGCCTTCTCACGGCCCCCTTTAATCCTGTTTTTTCCCTCTGGATCTCAGCACTCAGCATTCACAAAATACCATAGTTTTTGGACTACAAGACGCACCTTTTCCCCCAAATTTGGGAGGAAAATGGAGGTGCGTCTTATAGTCCGAATGTAGCTTACCTGGCTCACTGTAGGATTTCTGCTTTAAAGGATATGATTAAATATTTTACCACATTTTTTGCCTCAAAATTTTGTTTCCTATTTTCCTCCTCTAAAACCTAGGTGCGTCTTTTGGTCCGAAAACATTAATATGGAAAGTGAAGACAGGTCTCCTCCCTACCAGGTCCCAGTGCCTCGAGAAAGCTCATGGTAGGATCTAGAAAACCGTTCGTTTCTATTTGCCTGAAACAAACAGTGTTTATTCTCGCTATTCTACTGAGAACTCCCAGTGTTTAAAAAAGATTCAGTGAACACTCATCACATTTTTGTGGCACTCAAGTAGGCTTTTGCAACGTATTTTAAAATGAGCCATAATTCACTGGGTAATCTTCGTGATTGACACCTGGCTATAGGCTGGTGGCTCCAGCTGGGAAAATAAACATCTCTTCTGCCACCCGTGTGGGGCTGGAAGCCATCCGCCTGTCACAGTCCTGTGTCATCGGCTTCGGCTTGAAATTAATGCTAGGTTGCGATGAGACACCCACAGGAATACTGACGTCACGTTCGATGGCCGCGCGGGCACCCCGGGGCCTGTGCAGCTGGGCCCTGCGGTCTGACCTTGAGGTCCACTCCTCAGCAGGATGCAGGTCAGAAGGCCGGTCTCAGCTCCCCCAGCTCTCGGCATCCGGCATCCGAGAAGAGGCCAGGGAGGCGGAGCCGGGACAGCCTGAGCATGTGACAGGAAACCGGCTGTAATTCAGCCCCTCTCTGGCCCGCTGCACCATCCTGGTCTGGCCGACAACTTGAAAACCTGCTAGAACCCTCAGCCGTCCCCCAGCCCCTTCTGGGAACCCACCTGCGGACCACTCTCGTCTCACCCGGCCAGGTGAAGATGCGGACAGCCCTGCGCACGGATGCCGCCACGGTGAAGACGGCGCCAGCTGCACAGCAGCCCTTCCACGTGTTCCGACGTGGAACAGCTCCTTTCTAGACTTCCTGGCTTCCGCGTGGGTTCCTCAAGCTAGAATTTTCTCTCGGTCCTGCTGTCAGAGTCCTGTGGGCGCCCAGCACATGCCGGGCAAACGTCCTGCCCGGCGGGCCAGCTCTCGCAGGGCAGCGGGGCCTTGTTATAATACCTCTGCGGCGGGACCCTGTGAGCGGGCTCTGCGACGAGTTTGCACCTGCCAGTGGGGGAGAAACCCTGAGTGGGCTCAGCGGCGGGGCGGTGGGAATAGGAACAGCTCCCACCGGTGGTGGCCCTAGCTCACACGGCTGTTCTTCCCCTGGCGGACACCCAGACCAGTTCCACTTCCTGTCACTGACAACACTTCGCAATGACATGAAAATTGATATTTGGGGCATCGGAATTTTTGGAATGTGGATTTTCTTGTTGATGACGGATCCCCCACGTGGAGGTTGTGGCTGGCCCACGTGCACAGTAAGCGCTTGCTCCCCGGTGCTTTGGGGAGCACCCGCAGCAGGAAGCAGTGCTGACAACCCCCCACGCTGCTGAAACCTGCATCCCTTCGGTCGCCAGGCTCGTGGTGGCCTCGCTTCATCACTAATCATCGTTTCTGCTTCTTGTCAGTTACCATTAGCACCATCAGCATGTTTTCCTCTGGGGTTCTTCCTGCTGACCTTTATGAACTCAGAGTGTATTAAAGTATTAGCTCTCTGTCACTTCCAGCTGTTCCAAATCTCGCTCCTTGCTTGTCATCTGCCTTCTAGCTCTGACAGCCCACGCTTTTCTGGAATGCAGCAGGTGGAGGATGACGACCGCGTTGTCGCTGCCGTGTATGTTTTCCGGGATCCTGGGTCCTCCAAATGGAGAAAATGACCCGTTTTCCGCGTGAGCTATATTATATCCTGTGCGCTTACTCTGAAGATAGGACAAGACATCCATATTTCAAGAAAGCGCTGCAAATGATGCTAGCCTCGTTTTTAAGCCAGAACTACTGAGCTGGAGCTTGAAACTTGGCAGATTCTGAGAAAATCCCACATGGACCACATCGGATCCGGCAATGAACAAGAAACCCGATAGCACACGGAAGATGCAGCGTCCATGACTCAGCTGTGGCCGCACAGAGGAAATGTCGGTACTTCGGCTGAGAGCGCGCCCAGTAGGGGACCACGGAGAGATGCGGCTGATTTGATGTCAGGCTAAAGGGAGAGAAGGGCAGTGTTGGCATGCAGGTGCTGATGCGTCCACGGGCTGAACTTGTGAATAATTAATGGCGATAAACAGAAGCCTCAGGGTGCCCAATTCTGGCTCAACAGAAGGAAAAAAGAAATTGCTTTGCAATCTGAGCAGCTATAAAATGGAATGACCTGCCTCAGGAGGTAATGAGTTTCCCATTGTTGAAGGGGTGCGACTGGAAGCCGTGATGCACTTGGAAGGGTGGCATCACGGGATGCCACCCTTTTCCAGTAACTGTGGAAAAGTCAGTCTCCCTCCCGCGACCTGCTGCTCCCTATCTCATGCTCTGTGCCCACTGGAAGGGCAAACCGGACAGGACACCCGGCCTGTGGTGTGTGTGGCATCCCTGTCCTTCCCTCCGGCTGGTAACGTTTTCCAGCTCCTTTCTGAACTTCAAGAAAGGTGACAGTTCGAAGCTGTGTAACTCTTTGGCCAAGCGGATTTCTCACACTCAGCTGCTGCATTCTCTTTTTGAGATGTAAGTTTCTTGTTGAGGAAAAAGCATCAGCTCTTTATTTGTCTTCAGTATTAAATCTGAAGACGAGAACCTGATTTTAAAGTAGGATGGTAGAGGTCAGATTAAGAAACTGGAAGCTTCTAAGAACGTTACCCCGAATACCTTTTAAAAAAGACTTGATGCCCCTCTCTCTAGAGATGTGATGAAAAGGATCGGGATGCATCATTCTGATACAGGGGAGACTTGGGGAGAATGAATAAACCAGGGCATGTCTTGATTATACCAGAAGCAGGGAATTATAGGACATTGAAATGTCTAGAAATTAGGCAGAATCACTACATGCATTTGGCTGGTCAGGCTTGGTAATGATTGCATGTCCTTGTCCCAAGGCCCCACCTCCCTGCAGGAGCACCGTCCTCTTTACCTGGACCCAGGACTCTTCAAAGGACCAGAGAGGAGACAGCCCTCTTTCTCCAAACTAGGAAACATTTTCCAGAACTAGGGTACCATATCATAAGCAGGGTGTCGGCATTGACACACTCCACCACCTGTCTGCTTCCGACCCGGTTTGACTTCTACTGCCCGTGCGAGCACTTCGTTCCGTACATCACCACCACCATCCCACGGCCAGGGCACTGGACACTTCCCCCCCACGGGGCCCTCCTTGTGCCCTTTCATGGCCACACCCACCTCCCCACCTCACCTCTCCGTTGCTCCTGGCAACCATGCATCCATCCTCCATTTCTGTCCTTTCAAACGCGTCCTGTGAATGGAATCACGTAGTGTGGAGCCTTTTGAGATGGGCTTTCTTTGCTCAGCATGCTCCCTGGAGACTCATCCAAGTTGTGTGTATCTGTAATTTGTACCTTTACTTGCTGGGCAGTGTCCCCTGGTCTGGATGTTAAGCAGCCACCTGGGTGACAGGTTAGCTGGGATGTTTCCAGCTTTGGGCTGTTACTAATAAAGTTGCTATGAACATGCATGTAGAGGTTTCCATGTAAACGCAGGTTTTTATTTCTCCAGGGTAAATGCCCAACGGTGTGGTTGCCGGGTTACATGTAAGTGAATGTTTAGGTGGGGTTTTTTTTTGTTTTTTTTTTTTTTACAAAAGCTGTCAAACCACTTCCCAGAGTGACTGTAGCATTTTGCACTCCCACTAGCAGTCAAGAGTAATCCACTTTCTCTGCATCCTCACCAGCATTTGGTGGTGTTTATTTATTTATTTTTATTTCAGCCATTCTAATAGCTGTGAAGTGATGCCTCATTGTGGTTTTAATTTGCGTTTTCCAGATGGCTAATGGTAGCGAACATATTTTCTCGGGCCTATTTGCCATCTGCATCTCCTCTTCAGGAGAATATCTGTTCGTGTCTCTCCCCATTTGCTAATGGGACTGTTTAATTTTATCCTGTTGCGTGCTGTTCTTTGTATGTTCTAGAAACTGGGCCTTGTTGGACATGAGGCTGGCAACCATCTTCTCCTAGTTTGCAGCTTGTCCTTTCACCTTCTCTGCATGGGATTTAGAAGGGGAACGTTTTTCATTTTGAACATGTCTGATTGGACCTTTTTTTTCTTATGCTTTGTACTTTTGGTGTCCAAAGAAGTCTGTGCCTAGCCCTAATCCTGAGGAGTTTTTCTATGATTTTTTTCTAAAAGTTTGATAGTTTTCCATTTTCAATTTCAGCCCAAGATCCATCTTGAGTTAATTTTTGTATAAGATGTACTGTTGAGTTGAGGTTAGTTTTTCTGGTTGGTAGCTGGCTGACGACTCCAATGCTGTTTGTTGAGAAGAGTGGCATTTCCAGTCGAATTGCTTTTGCACCTTCCAGGAGGCAGCCGAGCGGATCCCGCTGGTGTCTTTCTGGGCCCTCCCGTCTGCTCCGCGGACGCCTGTGTGGGTTGCTATGTCGGTGCCACCCAGTCCTGACTGCTGTGGCTTAATAGTGGCTAGGGTACGTCCCTGAATTTCATTACTCTTTGTCAAGGTTATGCGAGCTCTTCCAGGGCCTGCGACTTTCCACGTAGATTTTAAAATAATCTCGTCTGCCCACAAAAGCTTTGCTGAGTGTTGATACGAGTCACACTGAATCCATACACTGATGCAGAAGGGATCGACATCTCTACTGTGTTGAGTCTTCCAGGAGTCTCCCTTTGCTCACTTGTTCTCCGATTGTTTCACCGACACTTTGTAACCCTCAGCACGCCGGTTCTGTGCCTGTTTTGCTCAGTGCGTGCCTAAGTATTATATTTGCCTTGAAGTTATTATAGATGGTATTGTGTTTTTAATTGCTCTTTCCTCGGGCTCACTGCTAAAATATATAAAAATGTGATTGCATTCCGCGTGCTGATTTTGTGTCCTGTGACTTCATTGAACTCACTTGTTGGCTCCGCGAGTTTTTGTAGATTCCTTGGGAGTCTTGCTGTCCCAGAGCTCTGAGAGATCGGCGCATCCTTCTAACATTCCCGACCCAATGCTTCAACCCTCCTTCAATCTCTGACGCTCAGCCACCCAGCCTGGACGTAAACACATTCAGTAACGGTAGCCTCGCTCCCCCCAAATACCTCATTCCTTTCCAGGACGGCCTTTGGTTAGAAAGTGCTTCCTGTTCTAGGAGCAACTTCTGACTCCCTGTAGGTTTTCCCAGGGACTGGTTGGCTCTTTGAGTTACTTCCTCAGACCACATGCAAATCAGATCTTCAAATAAGCTTTCCAGACCATTCCTGCTCCCCACGGCTCTCCCCGCGGGGCACAGACTGAGGTCTTTCACCCTTTGGAAGATCCGCCTCGGAACCCTCCTCGATGTGCCTAGCTGTCTCTGGAGGCGATGCCCTGGGGGGACCGAGCAACCTGGGGCAGCATGTCCTCTCCCTGGACGCCAGACTCCCCCACTCGCAGGAGCCTCCTGTGACTTCCCAGCTTGACGAGGCGCTCCTCCGCAGACCCTTGTCCCTCTCCACTGCCCGTATCAAAGGGCTCCATGCTGGTCTGTCTCTGTCTCTTCTTAGGTTGTGAGCCCCCTGAGGAAAAGCACCGCATACATCCAGCCTATGGGGTTGACTCCTCTTGACATAGGGGGGATTGATTGGCCGTGGCACAGGAGGCTTTTCCCTCTGCAAAATGATGCACCTCGTCATGAGCCATATGGAGCTCCCTCTGGGAGAGTGAACTTTCCACCCAAGCGGTCCTGATCAGCCCCCATACACCCCACCCCCACCCCGCCTATTTCCTAAGCTGGAGAATCGCTCATTACCGCGCACTCTCTGGGTTTCAGTAGTATTTGGCCATCATCAGTGTTCACACGTCTGACGGTGTTGCCTACCCAGCTTCCCCCCCCCCCCCACTCTGGTGAGGAAAAGCTCCTTCCTGTGGGAAACCCATTTCCTCGGGTGGAATAAGCTGTATAGCATCCACCTAGTGACAGGGCAGGGACGAAGCCCAGGCCTGACCCGGCACAATGCCCCAGTGCTCCGGTGACAGGGACTGGCTTAGGCACAGGCATCCCACCCACCCTCGACTGAGGTTCTTCCCTGGGCCCTTCCTGCCAGATCTATAGAGCAAACGCTCTCCGTTTATCAGGGTCAGGGTCAGGGTCAGGGTCAGACCACTAAACAGACAGGACGTGAGTCTGGGGCTCCCTGGGGCATTAGTCCATCCACGTGAAGACAGATGTCAGAGAGACGGACTGAGGCACAGAACCATGGTGATTTACTTGGGGGGTATGAGCAGACTTTATCACTATATGAGCCAACCGTCACTTTCTTGTGCCTAAGCTGGTGTGCGTTGCTTTCTGTGACTAGTCAGAGTGGCACGGGGAGCAGCAGGTAGAAGCAGGGAACCACCTGGGTGGAGAAGGGTTACCATCGCTTCTCTTGGGCTGCAAAGGACTCCGGGTGAAGAGAGAAACAAGAAACAGGAAAGAGGGTGGACTCGGTATCTTACAGAACAATGTCGGGGCCAAAGAGCCAAGCATCGGGAGAGCAAGAAACAAGGAAACTTAAGGAATCTCAGCCCTGCCCTGGTCAGGTAGCTCTGGTGGTCAGGGCATCATCCTGATGCACCAACGTTGCAGGTTCGATCCCCGGTCAGGGCACGTGCAAGAATCATCGGACAAGTGGGTCAGTAAGTCCCTGACTTCCAACGACCATTAACCGAGCAGCACTGCTTCCGGTGAAAAGGGCACATCAGACGAACTCACCTCATGCATTGTTCTTGTACAAAAGCAACAAGCCCGAGGTGGATACTCCCTGTTTGTAATTTCTGTCTGGGATAGAACACAGTGCTTCCAGCCAAGAAAGGGCACATTGGCCCTCAGGCCACTGATTTTATCCGGGATCTGTCCGAGCCCGATGGCTTCTGTGCTCAGCGTGCCTGCTCAGCAAGACCCCATCTGGTTACTGAGCGAGGTGCCCCTGCAGCCACTGGGAAACTCGGTGGCAGGAGGGAATCTCGGGGTGGCTGACACTGCTCTGCAGATTCACTGTGGCCACGGTTGCATGCACAGACACATGCGACAAAACTGTGAACCAGACACACACACACACACACACACACACACACACACACACACACGGCCGAGCATCAACCTGGAGGCGCCGGAGTGAGGTCTGCGGGTCCAGCCGTGTCGATTTCCCAGGTTTGACACACACCGGTTCCCGCGAGCGTTGGGGAAGACAGGGTGACTGGTGCCTCTCTGTACGGTTTTTACAGACTTCCTCGGATCTATCCTTGTTCCTAAATAAAATGTTTTTTAAATGAAGAAAATTTGTATCTGAAAAGAAAACACAGCAAGGTTTTTAGAAGTCCACATGAAGGCTTTTTCACTAGCCACGCAGCGTCGGCGGGGCTGGGGCTGAATCGGAGAAGCCTGGGGGTAGCCGGGCTCCAGCAACGAGCACAGCCACCTCCTCTCAGCCCGGGGAGGCCACATGCTCTTCGGTCTGGCCAGCTGTCAGCACAATTTAGGTCGCCTGTCGCTGGCACCGCAGCTCCCTCCAGCCCTGCCATGTTCTGCCCTCCGGCTGAGCAGGACCAGAGGGAGGGCTGACCACTTCTTCCTGCTCCTTTGCTCCCCTTTCCTGACCTCTTCCACTATTAATAATGGAGTGGAAATGTGAGGAAATGAAAAGTCCCCACTAGGCTGCTACACTGGGTTGTCATGGAAGCTGGGGACGAACGTCCTGCTGTTGGCTGTGTTCAGTCACAGAGCTGGAGCGAAGGCAGTGAGGACTAGGGAAAATCATCTGACCCAGAGCAGCACTTATTGGGCATATCTAGAGCATCAAGATAATGTCGGCCGGGCTGTCTGGCCCACCTACCGCCGATAAGAACACTCCCCACACTCTGAGTCCCTTGCTGCCCCTGAAATGGGTGCTTCTCACAACCAGTTTCCTGCTCAGCTGAGGCGGCTTCCCCCCCTCTCTGCAGCCTTCTGGAGGGACTCCCCAACAGGGGGCGCTGGAGGAGGGGAGCCCTCCCTGCCCCTCCTGGCCACTCGTGGGCGCTCTCATTTGGAGCAGCCTGTTTATCAGCGAAGCCCTTGATAGGTTCTTCATCACCAGCGTGGGTGGAAGTCGGCACAGCCCAAGTGCTCAGCCCTTGGCGGTGCAGAAAGGGCCGTTTGGGTTAGAGCGATAAAACACTGTAGTCTTACATTGAATCCAGGCCGCAACCCGGCTTCCCTGTGATAGACAGGATATTGCAGTGAGTCCTTCCCTCTCTGGTGCTTGTTTTCCTGTGGCTTCAGAACTCTGGGTAGACGAGGCTGTGCTTGATGAAGCCCTTGGAACTCCATAGCAGTTTTGCTATTAGTAGCTCTGTTAGCAAATAGAAGGGGGGAGGTGAGGGGCGGAGAGAGGGAGAGAGAGAGGTCAAAGGCTTTCCCCCCAATTCTTTTCTTCCCAGGTGCTCGATCTGCAGTTATCGGACTGTTTACTGGGGTGTCCAGCCTTTTGGCATCTCTGTATCTGTGCACCGCGGGGCCACACTGGAAGAAGAAGAGCCTTCTTGGGCTACACGTTAAATGCATGAACACTAGTGAAAACAAACAAACAAAAAAGTCTCATGTTTTAAGAAAACTTGTGATTTGGTGTTGGGCTGCATGGGGCCCGCGGGCTGTGGGAGGGACACCCCCAGAACTTTAAGCCAAAGCAGGACTGGACAATGAAATAGTCAGAAAGCCATGTTGGGGGCCCTGGCCTCTGTACTGAAATTATTCCACTTGCTTTCAGATCATTGGTTCATTGGAAAACACCTGTTCTTTTGCACCAACGTGCCTTCACGGGCTGTTATGAATAGGCCAGCACCGCAAGGCTTAGGCCGAATTTGTATCCGACCAGGCCCTCGACTGAATCGTAATTTGTTGAAGTGTTGTTAAAACTGAGAAGGTTCAGCCCGTTTTCCCCCAACGATTCCCTTTCCTTCTGCCCAAGCTTGTCTTCTGGTGTGTGGAACATCAGGAGCGCCCTCCCGTGGACAACTGAACAACTGAAATGTGCTCCTTTGCGGTTCTGAATGGCTCCCCGGCAGCTCTGTCAGTTAGCTGGCGAGTTCTGACCTCACGAGCTGGGGAGGTCAATAGACTGTTTACTGCCACGTGCAAAGTGAAAGCGATCATAGACTAGACCTTGGCATTGCCAAAGGGAAAAGTCCACGTCGAGTTCAAAGCATTTAAGAAGGAAAGGCAACAGAGAGAAGCAGCTTTGCTCTGCCCTTGAAAGCTCCCGGTCACTGGATGGGTCGGTCGCGTTGGGACTTGCATGCTCCGGTGCCATCTGCTTCCCTGAAGCCAAAACCTCAATGCAGTCAGACTCTCCTGAGCAAGACAAGCTTTAAAGGTCTAAAAATAAACATCTTCACTGCGAACCATAAAAATCGTACATAAAACAACGACTTATGTAAAATGTGAATAATGGTGAATTCACCACGCAGATTGATCTCGAGAACGTCCTCTGGTCCCTCTGGAGTCTCCCCTCTGCTTTGTCACGTCTCTGTGGTGTGGTCCCTGTCCTTTCTGCCATCCTGACCAGGTGGTCAGATTGCACCATTTGTGTATCTAGAAACACTTATCGAGAGCCAGAACTCTTAAAGACGCGCCAGTCAGGCAGGGGATACGGCCTCGCTGGAAACTCCCCCTCGACACTGGCGTCTTATCTGCTGTTGAAGCGTCAGTCAGCTGTGTCTCTGGCTCCTTAATGTAAAATGTCTTTTCTTTCCCGCAGTTTGGAGACATCAGCATCTCTAATCTGTGGTTTCACTGCGATGCCTCTAAATAGGGAATTTTGTTGGTGTGTTTCTCCGATTTGGTCCTCAACGGGCTCTTTCAGTCTGCAGAGCTTATCGGTTCTTTTCCTTCTGGAAATAGTTAGCCATGATTTTATTTAACTTTGCCTCCTCCCCATTCTATTTGATGTACAGGGAGCTTTTAAATATCTTCTCTCCATCTCTTTCCTATTTCTATCTCTTTATCATTCTATGCTACACTGTGATTATCTCAATTCTATTTCACAAATCTTTAATTCACTCATCATTTTTTTTAATTTACTGTTTATCATTGAATTAGTCTTTTATTTCAATAACTATATATTTTTTTCCAAACTTGAGATTGATTCTTTCTCCATATTGATGTTGATTCCTAATGATCATTCATCACTTTTCTCCATTTTTCTACTTTTTTCAGGTGCGTGTTCTCCAGTTGGTTAACCTTCTCTTTCCCGTATGTGCTTCGTAAGTTTGTCTGCCCACTTGGCAGAGGAGTTATACCTTCTTTCTTTATTCCGGAGAAAGGAATCCCCTTTCTCTGTCTCTCAGGTCCCTGGCACTCTCAGGCAGGTCTCCCCAAAGACCACAGCTGCGGGCTGTCACCCCAGGGGACATGCCCCTGGGAACCCGGAGCTGTGAGCAGTAGGTGTGTGCAACCCCGGCAGTGGCGGCGGCACCAGCATCTGCTGGCTCTCGCCCTTCACTCAGGGGAGGTGTCTGCAGACCCAGGTAGGCGGAGCATTCGAACCTCCTCTCATTGGTCCTGTGGGAGAAGCCTCACTCTGGTTCCTAGCCTCACATGGGGTCATCAGACCCCACCCCCTCAGTGCGGCAGCCATGACCCCCCACCCCACACTTCCTTCTTTTTCTTAATATACTTTATTGATTATGCTATTACAATTGTCCCATTTTCCCTCCTTCGTTCCCCTCCACCTGGCACCTCCGTCCCACCAACATTCCCCCCCTTGGTTCATGTCCAAGGGTCATAAATATAAGTTCTTTAGCTTCTCCATTTCCTATACTATTCTTAACTTCCCCCTGTCTATCTTCCACCTACCATTTATGCTACTTATTCTCTGTACCTTTTCCCCCTCTCTCCCCCTCGCCTCCCCACTGATAACCCTCCATGTGATCTCCATTTCCGTGATTCTGTTCCTGTTCTGGTTGTTTTCTTAGTTTGTTTTTGGTTTTGTGGGTTTTTTAGTTTCGGTTGCTGATAGTTGTGAGTTGTCATTTTACTGTTCATAGTTTTGATCTTCCTTTTCTTAGATAAATCCCTTGAACATTTCATATAATAAGGGCTTGGTGATGATGAACTCCTTTAACTTGACCTTGTCTGGGAAGCACTTTATCTGCCCTTCCATTCTAAATGATAGCTTTGCTGGATAGAGCAATCTTGGATATAGGTCCTTGCCTTTCATGACTTGGAATACTTCTTTCCAGCGCTTTCTTGCCTGCAAGGTTTCTTTTGAGAAATCAGCTGACAGTCTTATGGAAACTCTTTTGTAGGTAATTGTGTCCTTTTCTCTTGCTGCTTTTAAGATTCTCTCCTCTTTAACCTTGGGTAATGTAATTACGATGTGCCTTGGTGTGTTTCTCCTTGGGTGCAGCTTCTTCAGGACTCTCTGAGCTTCCTGGACTTCCTGGAAGTCTATTTCTTTTGCCAGATTGGGGAAGTTCTCCTTCATTATTTGTTCAGATAGGCTTTCAATTTCTTGCTCTTCCTCTTTTCCTTCTGGCTTATGATTCAGATGTTGGAATGTTTACAGTTGTCCCAGAGGTTCCTAAACCTCTCCTCATTTTTTTTAATGCTTGTTTCTTCATTCTGTTCTGGTTGAATGTTTATTTCTTCCTTCTGGTCCACACCATTCATTCAAGTTCCAGTTTCCTTCCTGTCACTGTTGGTTCCCTGTACATTTTCCTCTATTTCACTTTGCATAGCCTTTATTTTTTACTCTATTTTGTGACCAAATTCAACCAATTCTGTGAGCTTCCTGATCACCAGTGTTTTGAACTGTGCATCTGATAGGTTGGCTATCTCTTCATCGCTTAGTTATATTTTTTCTGGAGCTCTGATCTGTTCTTTCATTTGGGCTATATTTCTTTGTCTCATCGCTCCTGTTACATAGTAAGGGGCGGGGCCTTAGGTGTTCACCAGGGCCGGGCAAACCACATCCCTGTGTGGTGATGCTGTACGTGGGAAAGGGGTCTGAGAAGGAACAGCGCCACTTGCTGGGCTCTCAGCAGGCTTTCAGTCACTTTCCCTGACACCCACAAGCAAATTGGGCCCTTCTGGTGCTGATTCCCAGGTGGGCGGGCTTGTGCACATTCTAGGACCCTGTGGGTCTCTCCAACGAACTCTCCTGTAAGGCTGGGAGTTTCTCCCACCGCTGCAACCCCACAGGTCTTTACAGTCAGAGGTTTTGAGGCTTCATATTTGCCATGCTGTATCCCTGGGTTGTGCAGTCTGTCTCGCTCCCCAGTTGTTGCTCCCGGTTTGTCTGCACTCAAATGTGGGACTGCCTGGTCCTCTAGCCACTGCCCTGTCTCAAGTCCTCTCTGCCCAGCTGCCCATCTCCACCCCTGCTACTGGTCTAGGTGAGTGTTTCTTCTTTATCTCCTTGGTTGTTGGACTTCCGTACAGTTCAATTTTTCTGTCAGTTCTGGTTGTTTTTGTTGTTAAATTTGTTGTTGTCCTTCTTTTGGTTGTGCAAGGAGGCACAGTGTGTCTACCTATGCCTCCATCTTGGCCAGAAGTCCCAGCTTCCTTCTTGGTCCCTGTGGGGCTACTGCTCCAGTCCCACTCACTTCTCGGACCTCCACTCATTTATGTTCACAGGTCTTCCTTCACCCTTGTCTCATCCATATTGACCAGAGCTGAGTGGTCTCCCTCCCTACCTCTCAGCCATGCCTCTCAAGCTCCTGTGAAGGCACAGTGTGGCTGCCCACGTGACTCGGCCCCCAGAAGACCCCATCCTGTAAGGCTCCCTTCCTTGAAGAACAGGCTCAGAAGTCTCTCCTGGGAGCAAGGAGGAGCTTCAAGAGGGACGAGGATCTTCACGTCCACCCTACAAAGATGCTGGCACATGTGGGGAGTGGTTCAGGGGACCAATCGGGGGCCTCGGCAAGAGATGGTCTGTTCCTGACTCAGCCTTTACACCTAGGCGTGTAAACGTGTGTTCACACCCACCTTCCTCGAAGCACCCGAGTAAACGGATCTGACAACCCCCGACTTCGATGCAGCCATGGAAACGCAGCCACCCGCACTTTCACGCCCGATCTTGTTCCCGTCACCCGAGGTCCTAAACACAGCCTTCTTATCAGGCCACATTTGCTCATTGGCTATCGGAATCTTCAGCAAGGAATAACTGGGGCCCTCCTGGTCAGGTTGGCAGCAGGTTTATCGTAGTCACCGTGGCCGAGTCCAGCCCCAGGAACAGCGAGGCGGCGCTTCCTGCCTGCCCACGGGCTCTTCTGTCCTTCTGTGTCACTGTCTCTCTGTCTCTGCCTTCTTGAGTACCTTTGTCTCTGTATCCCTCTGTCTTCCCCTCCCGTCTCCCTGCCCTGATTACAATTCTGTCGCGTGCTGTGAGCTCCCTCTAGTGGTGCAACTGAGCACCATCACCCTTCGAGCTGCGTCTTCCTGGGGCGGTGGTGATTCTGGTCATCCGGCACCTCCTCCCGTCCTGGGGCCGTTGTCTGCACCCCCCCACTCCCGGAGATCCTGAAGAATGAAACCCCTCTGTGAAGGGGGAATAACAGCAGATCTCACCTGCAGCCCTGCTGTGGGAGTGGAAGGAGACAATGCCCATAAAGCACCGGACATGCGTTCTCAGCACACCGTGGTTTTGTTCCCAGGCACCCTCAGACGTCCCTCCTCCTGACCTGCATGTGGCTGTTGATTTCTGTCCCCGTAGAAAGACGCAGCACCTGTCTGTCCTCTCCTCTGCATGTCGGGGACCTGACAGCCGCCCGCACACCTCCGGGGTTCTTCTCCAGGCCTAAGCCAACACCGTCTTTGGCGTCCTCTTCTCGGTCCTCACACTGCCCTTCTCTTAGCTCCCTGACCCCACCTCTAACTGCCCTCCCCCGCACCCACTGCTGCGCACCCCTGTCCCGCAGGCCAGCCCTTCCTGCCGGGTCCGTCAGCCCCCCAGGGCCCCTTGTCGACTCTGTCCCATTTCTACGCTGGGGTCCACCAGGGGATGCGCAGACCAGCCAGTTAAGCAGCCAGCTGTTTCCTTTGCTAGGAACCCAGGCCAGCCCAGCCCAGGGCCCTCATCTATTCCCTCCTCCTCCACACCCCCCTGACCAAGAGTCAACCAGCAACTGCGTGTGGGTCCCTCCCCAGAGGGCTAGCTCCTCCGTGGCAGGAGCCCTGTCTTCTTCCCCAGTGCCCCCAGCTGTCCAGAGGAGCTCCGGCATGTGGGACAACGCCATTGGTATTTGAGAATAAGGGACAAGTCAGATGTGCCCTGGCACAGGCGGTGAAAGCGTCCACTCCCCGACCTGGGCACGGGGCCCAGGGCAGGGGGGCTGGAGGGCGGAGCGCTGCTGGCAGGAAGCAAGCTCGTTGGCACATGTACACACCCCTGCTGTGCGCACAGAGAGGGGGGCGCTCTCCAAATGCTGCTGCTTGCCGTCTTCATCAGCCGGAGCAGCGAGGGAGGAAGAAGGAAATCCGCCACAACAGAAGCGACTGTGCTGTCCGTCAAGTCTTCTGGGCCGCAAACCTCACCTGTGACCACCTGGCCTGGGCGGCAAGCTCCTCAAACTGTTCACCAGGGGATCTCAGAGACGCCTCATGGAGGGCTTTTAACCTGCAACCTGGGGCGTTCAGACGTCGGCCAGCTGGACCACCGAGAGCAAGAGTGGGGGTTGAATTTGATTTAAAATGTCCTACAACCCCCCACACACACACAGAGGAACACGCACACATCACACACACACAGAGGAACACGCACATGTCACACACACACGCGGTACCTGATGGAACGGACAGACAGGACTGTCTCCACCGTCTGCAACGAGACATGTCACGGGGCAGCCTCGTCACTGTTCTGCTTCTTCCTCACTTTTCCGTTCTCACTTACTTCACAGGAGAAAGAACAACCCTCCACCCGTGCCGGGGGCGACCGCTGACACCCGGAAGGACCTGGCCAGGGAGACCAGGTGGGTTAGGGGCCCGCCACAGTGCGTTCGACCGCTGGGTTCCAAAAACGCCGAAGGGCCCGTGCGAGGAGGGAGGGCGGGGTTGAGAAAGGGCCTATGAAAACAAAATGAAAACGTGAGGAGCTACCCCCTCGTCCTTTTTTTTTTAAAGATTCTTTTTTTAAACCTGCCATATTTAGAAACTCAGTGAAGTCTACATCTGTGCTTCACTGAAAAAAAGTGGGTGAGAAATGCAGAGACACGCGAGGGAGGTTGGCAAATATTGATAAACAAAAAATTAAAAATTAAATATTATGACATAAACACAGCTTATCATCGCCCTTCAGAGGGCCCCCTTTCCCTCCCCCACGCAGACCCTCACACTCGCGCTCTCTGGGCCTTCCGAGATGTAGCAGGAAACGGCTCCGGTCTCCCTGAGAGTGACCCAGCCCTGACCTGGTGGGCTAACAGGGCCACTCCCGGTCCCCACGGCCATCGCCACGCAGTTCTTTCTGTGTGCGCCTCACCAGCGGCGTGCCGCACCAATGCCGAGCACAGGGCAGCACGCATCCCGCAGCCGGAGTCAATCAATTCAGCTTCCAAACGCCGGGCATCCACGCTCATTCATGGAGTTATGATGACCCGGGTGTTAAAATGAGTTCCCAGTCTGGGCGCGCACACTGCTGAGGCCGGGAAGCGGCCTGTAAGGGCGGCACCGCACAGCAGGGACAGAGCGGCGGGGCTTGGGGTCGGGGTGGGGAACACAGATGACCACGGCGACCGTGAGGGGCCAAACGCTGGGGCAGGCCCCTCTAGCCGGCACGCTGCCTTCCCCATCTTCCCCACCAGGGGGCAGGCCGCCCCACCGCATGAGATGTCACAAGGACTTGCTCCAGAGAACCCGTCCACAAAAGGAATCCTTGAGGATGGGAAGTTTCTGGTTCTTTTGCCTAGCAACGCAGCACGACAGCCCAGAGAAGCATAGCCAGAGACCCACGTTCTGACGAGTCGGGAGGCGTGGAGATTTGTCCTCCATTCGCCCCTTCATTCACTGTGCAGGTCAAGGAGCAGGGCGTGCTCCCAGAACCAGGAGCTCACCTGCCAGGTCTGCCCAGCACGGTGGTCGCACAAACCGGGGCCACGTGTCCAGATTCCAGACCTCTCCCTGGCATGGGGTAAGGGCTCGATAAGTAGCTGTTACGTCAGCTTGCCGCACATGCCTGAGGACGGTGGAACCAGTAAGGCGGAGAGGTACAGAACAGCCTAGAAAGCGGTTGTGGACGACCCCTGGGAACAGGAGGGGAGGGCGGGGCGGGTGGGCCGGAGGTCCAGGGTGGTGCTGAGTCTGGTGAGAGCCGGTAAAGGGCCACTCCAGGCCACCGACACGAGTAGCATGCTCCCCGTGCAGGGTGGGGACGCTGGGTTCCAGAGCCACCTGGCCCTGCTTTTCAAGCCCCGTCAACCGACCCAGTTGACCTCTCGTTTGCTTTGCCCACCTGATAGGACTTTTCCGAGGCTGTATGACCCACCGTTCACAGCATTTGGCCCTAGTTTCTGCTCCGACAGGTCCCGTCCCACCCACAGCTTTCATACCCACTTCTTATCACCGTCCTCCTGTGCTGGGCGTCCTGCCCGAGCAGCCACGGCCAGAAGTGCTCGGGGTCAGGAAGAAGAGAGGGGCCCTGAGGGAACAAGCATCGCCTGTCCCCCTGGCTGGATGTTATTCGTAGGGACAGAGCTGTGGGGAGCGCATGAAGATTCCCCTTCCCGCTGCCTGCGTCGAGGGCCAAGTGGTTTATTATTATTATTTTATTATTATTATTATTTTTAAAAGTTGCCTCTCGAAGGCTCTACGTGAGTTAGATCACTCAGAGGAATCTGCCTCCACCAAGCGGCGCCAGAGAGGCAGCCTCCACTCTGTCTACGAAAACCTCTGCAAGACACCGTGCGGAGACTGAGCCCTTGGATAGTCCCTGGGTGTTTGCAGCCGTCGCTCCTGTCTGGCCTTGGAATCTCGGGGTGTTTTTGCCTGCGACGCCTTTGCTGCTCGGGCCTCATTCCACGGAGGCTCCAAAAGAGGCTCTGGGACAGCCGTGGCTGATTTGAAAACGGCCGAGCGCGGCACCCGGTGGACGGGCGCCCCAGGATGGGGGGACTGCAGCGAGGCAGGAGCGAGCCCTGATCGACGGTGCTAGTTACTGACACTCCCGTGTGACTGAGTCAGTCCATTTAAAAAAAGAGAG
Source organism: Desmodus rotundus (assembly GCF_022682495.2). Classification (NCBI taxonomy): domain Eukaryota; kingdom Metazoa; phylum Chordata; class Mammalia; order Chiroptera; family Phyllostomidae; genus Desmodus; species Desmodus rotundus. The sequence goes on along the minus strand of NC_071388.1, from coordinate 205,603,740 downwards.
AGAGAGAGAGAGAGAGCACCTCATCAGCAGCACCGGGGGACCCCCTAGATGGTGCGATTCCGTGAATGTCACTGATTTGCTTTGTGACAGGACCATTTCTTAATCTCCATTATCGCCATTCTCTCTGGCCACGGAGGGGTAGGTACATGGAACGCTAATGGTCTGGGCAGAAGGAGCCTGTGCGTATAAACGGCTGCGTGGGTCTCACCACTGTCTAGGGCGGTCACGTGGCTGGGGTAAAAACCAACAGTGCGCCAGGTGATATTAGGACGGCAACAAAAACCTAACTTATTTCACCCAGATACTGCAGAAGCCTGAACAGCGATTGCACCTTAGAGAATACTGGAACAAACCATCTGAACAGCAATAAGGGTAGGTTGCGATTTTAGATTTCCCCCAGATAATGATTAAAATGACGTCGTAGCTATTTATATTAATTACCTATCGTGTGCTCCCTGCTCACAGAGCAAGCCCTACGGTCACAAAAGCTGAGGTCAGGGAAATTTGCCAAAGGGGGAACGAGGAAGCCTTGTCAAGGGCAAGTCCGCCTGGGCCCCAGCCTGTGCTCCACCCACCGGCCCACCCCGGACCAGTGCGTCAAGGAGTGCGAGGCCGGGGTCAGTCCAGCTGCACCGGGGGTTATTTGAAAGCAGAGTGTTTCGGTCTTACGGAGCATCAGCCCACATGGGACTTTGAATCCTATTAACAAAGACCGCATACCCAGGAAGGCCGCAGCCTGGGTTCCTATCCCAGCATCACCACTCGCTGGCTGTGTGGCTACATGGGGGCTACTTCGCCTCCCCAAGACTCAGCTTCCCCACCTGTGGCGTGGGGGCGCTCGTGGAAGCCCCGTGAACCTCTTGCACTCGGGTAAAGTGTGTTACATAATGCCAGGCACGTGACCACCGTTAACTAACATTAGCCAGTGTTACTTAATTCTGTCCAACAATGGTCAGGGACGGCGGGGAGAGGCACTAAACCAAGTCAAATGGTGTCCCTCTTCTTATCGAAGCCCCACAACGGCTTTCCTTCTTGCTTGGACTGGCTGTGACCCCGACGGCTGCTGCTCCGGCCCCTTCCGGTCCCGCCTCCTACCGCACACCCCTGCACTCCCCCTTCCAGCCGCCTGACCTTCCCGTGTGTCCCTGCACATGCCCAGTGCATGCTCGCCTTAGGGCCTTTGCACCCGCTGGTGCCTCCCCTCCTGCAACGCTCTTCCTCACACAGCCGGGAGCTCACTCCTCTCCAGCACCGGGTCTTTCATCACAAGTTGCTTCCTCTGTGACTCCTTTCCTGGCCATTCTGTTTACAATTTTACCGCATTTCTCACCTCCCTCTTCTGGCCCGAATCTCCTCCACGGGACGTGTCATTATGTGTCACACTCCAGAGAGGCGGGGTATCATGGAGGGCTGCCCAGTGGTGTGACGGTGGCAGGGTGTATTAGTTATCTACTGTGGTGCAACAAATCACCCCAAAACTTTGAGGCTTAACACAACACACCATTATTATCCCCAAATCTCCGTGTCTCAAGACTGAGGGAAGCTTAGCTATCTGGTTCTGGCCTTGGGTCACAGGGTTGCCTGGGCTGAGGTCCTCCAAGCCTGGAGGGTCTGACTCCAAGGTGGCCCGCCTGCACGGCCTGGCGGCCCTGTCCCCGCAGCTGTCTGCCAGAGCCCTCTGTAGAGCTGCTTGAGCTTCCTCCCAGCGTGGCAGCTGCCCGTCTCCAGAGAGAGCGATCCCAGAGACAGACCACGAGGTCTCTTTGGACGCAGCCTTGGAAGTCACATGCTGTCACCTGCGCCCACCCTGATGGAGGTGGGCGGGGACTACGCACCGATGTGCACCTTACAGGCCGCGGTGATGGGGCAGCATCCTGTAGGCTGGCTACGACTGAGCTACTATTCCTGGCTTCGAAACCCAGGCTCAAGGGGAGAGTCGCTTCATCTTTCTGGATCTGGTCCCCACCGGGTAAGTACTAGCATAATCGTAGCTTTTAATGGCATTTCCGTGAGGGTCACATAAGATAGTACAGCTATTATCTCGGGAACATAGTCAGTGAGCAGAAAATACCGGCCATACGTTTTCAGTCCAGACTGCAGGTACCGAGAGAATGACCCAGAGAATGACAAAACCAGACTGCTTCCAGAAAGCTCGCTCTGGTGCAGTTTTGAGGGTGGACTGGGGGGAGCTAAGCTAAAGGAAGGAGACTAGGGAGACATTCTAGTGACGTGGACCAAGACGGGGACGTTAACATCGATGGCAGTACAGACCTAAGGGCATGTGAGACGTCGTCGTAAATTTACTACACACAGCACGTATCACCTGCTTCTGAAATGCTGGGAGCTGGTCGCTGACTCACTCACTCCCTTGGGTAAGTGAACGTCGGACAACTCAACTTGCCTTCTGCAGAGAAAGCATATTCTCTCTTCCGCTCTTGTGTGGGTTTGTTCCTAGAGGCAGTGGGGTGAACCTGAACTTCCCAAGTGTTTTGCTTCCTGGGAGGAGACTACACATCCCCCGCCCCCAAGGCAGTTGGGCTTGGCCGTGAGACTTGCTCTGATCGATGGCATATGTGACATGACATACACTTGCATTCTGCCAGGCTTATTGATTCGTTTCCTTCGGCCAAGAATCAACACGAAGCTGCCTCCTTGGCCATCGCAGGGCGGGAGGGATGTGTGCAGTGGGCCACGGCTCTGCAGCCAACCCACCTGTAACAAACAAGAAACAACCCTTGTAGTTAGAGGTCGTATGGGGTGAGGGGTTGTTCGTTGCAAGGTGAGGGCTAACGAACACAAGGGAAATGCTTATCTTCCGGCATCCTATTTCTATGAGAACGTCCCCGCAGTAGTTCAGAGAGGGCACACACACTAGCTGCCTCTCTCTCTCTCTCTCTCTCTCTTACACACACACACACACACACACACGCGCGCGCGCACGCTCACTTTATATCTTCCCCAAGGACGTCTCAGTCACGAGTCTGGGATGAGCCTGGGGATGCCGGCATCCCTCAGGGGTGCTGGCTGTGGCCCAGAGCAGCTCCACGAGACCCAGGGTGCCCCAGTGAAGAGTCCAGCTGGGGCCTGTTTCTGTCCAGCTGTGTCTGATCTGCTGTGTCCTCAGCCCAGCTTCTCTGCCTCTGCTTGAGGAATGGATCTGGGCACGGTGGTCTCAGTGCCAGAGTGAAAAAGCGACCTTGGAGTTCCCGGATGCAGCTTCACCAGTGGCATCGGTGCAACAACGTTCTGCTTCCTTGTGTCCGTTCTCCGCCAGCTGCAAAACCGGGAGAAGGGTGTTTGTCGAGAGATCAGCATCCTCCAACCGTTCCCTGAGGACCGAAAGCCCGGGTTTAATTTTTTCAAAATTCTCTTTGTGGTCTTCCTAAGTATGTTAGGGGTCAAAATGCAAACAAACCTATTCTGAGTTTTACTTATACATATATTTTTATTTGTATATATTTTATCTAGGTTTTGTTTGCATATATTATATGACCTCCCTTCACATCCGAGGGGAGCTGCGAATGGACTTGCAGGGAAGTCCCGACCGGGCCCAGGAAGCTCCGCCCACCACTGCGTTTCCCTGGGACAGACGTCACCGACTGACAGCACGTGACTCGGTGAAACAGGCTCTGGAGACCCCGAGGGTGTGCGTCTGGTCTCCGCCTCGAGGGCGCCCCGCTGACCCTCTCCAGCCTCGGTCTGCACATCTGCCAGCGGGACAGAGGCGATCTCTCCGTCATGGGCGCCGAGCGGTTCAGACTAGCGGCGGTTTGTGAACGCGCATCACAGGCCCCGCCCCACCTGCCGCATCCAGAGCGGGGAGGGGACCCCTCTGGGGTGTGGGATCACGCGGAACCAGTCGAACCCGAGCCGGGTTCCCACTTGCTGTTTCACTGTGGGCATGAGACGCACTTAGCAGAAATAGTGACTGTTGAATTCAGGGAAACATCGCGTGTAAAACCCAGGACACAGCAGGCGCTCATGTTAAGTCTCTGGCCCTTCCTTAGGACCAGAGAGGGAGTGAAATGAAGGGTGTTTGCCCACGTGATGGGTGAAAGATTCAGGGAGTGAGAGAGGAGAACTTCCTTAAAAAAGCGGACAATCGTGGAGATCAGGGTCGGCACACGGCAGCCCGCGGGCCAAATCCGCCCACTGCCTGCTTCTGTGAATAAAGTTTTATTGAAACTCAGCCAAGCTCACCCGTTTCCCTAGTGGTCACTGGCTGCTGCCACGTTACCACGGCAGAGCTGAGTTGTGACGGAGGCTGGACGGCCTCCAAGCCCCGACTGTTCACTGTCGGGTCTTTCTGGAGAGTCTACTGACCACTCTCTAGGGGAGCGGAGAAGGGGGAGAGCGCAGTGGGGACGGGGAGGGGTCCACAGCATTGAGGGAGTCGGACGCAGGCAGACTGGAGCATGGATGGGGCCAGGGTGGGACAGGAGAAGAGGCAGGACAGGCTCATGGGCTCAGGGGAGGGGGAGCTTTGAGGTATGGAATGGGAGGCAATGGGAGCCATTGCAGGCTGCGGAGCAGGGAAGAGGTGATGTTTGCTGTCAGCTTGGTGCAATTATCAGAAGGTTTAACAGCAGTCCCCGTTCTTTCATCTGACAGCGGGGGGTCTGATGAGACTTAAACAGTCAGAACAGATGGGAGGCTCGCGACGCAGTTGCCTATTTGGAGTGGGGAGCTGGCTGAGAGAGAAGCAGCTGGGATTTGTTTCCTTACGCGCCGGTGTGGGAGTCGTCCCCCCACGAAAGAGTAAGCAATTAGACGGTGGTGGCAAACGCTCAGTTGGCGAGGCCGGGCTTCCAACACGCGCGCCGGAGCTGCGCGTGGACGCGCCACCAGAAAGGGGCCTTGCTGATCTGCTGCGCTGGAGGCACCAAGGTGAGCACATTTCTGCCCCCCACCCAGACTTCTCCGCATCTGGAGCAGAGCGATAGGTGTTTTGATTCTCCTGGAGGAGATACAGGGTGCTATTTCCGTCACGTTCTTTTCACTCGGTGTGTGTGTGTGTGTGTGTGTGTGTGTAGCACGTATTAACACCCATCTCGGGGAACACTTTTGCTCTGAGAAATGCACTCGGAAGCCCTGGCCCAGAGGTTTTCTAAAGAGCTCAACAATAGCGCGCTCGGGTGGCTGGGGCCGGTCATGTGGGTCGAGACATTGCTGCTTCTTTGTCCCACAGGCACGGACGACTGGATGCTGTGTCTTCCACAGAGCTTTGCGGCTTTCCTCATAATTTATGTACATGTTGATTTCTACATTTGCAAGTGGATTCAGCTTGATTAGCAATTTAAATGGAAATTTTCTAAACAGTTTTGAATTGGCACCTCATTTGCATTTCTTGCCAATTATCTGTGGACCCAACTCATGGCCCTGAAAATATCCCAGCTGCGGAGAATATTCCTGGCTCTTCCCCTGCCAGGAGGCCTGACCGTGTTCAGGGGATAGAAGTGATCGCGGGGCAGCCCACTCACTCCAGTCCGAAGGTCACGGAGACTTCCTGCGTGTAAGACAAACTGGCTAAGACGTTTTGTTGCAGCTGGCTCCCACCCGCTGGAGACGGGCCTCCCGGGCAGCGGCCTCAAATCAGAGGTCTCTGTGGGTGAAGCAGCGTCCCGGTCGTCTGCCATCCCCTGTCACCGAGTGACAGGCCTCCCACCCTCCACTGTCTTCTCTGTCCTGTGGAACCACTCCCCGCTGGTCTGAAATCCCCCCTGTCCTGGTGAGTCGAGCCTGCACTTCCGCGGGCTCCGCTGCACTTACCAGCTGTGCAGGTGAACCCACGTAAATTTCAGTGTTGGTTTCTTCCGCTGAGGCTGGATGTGGGAGGCCCCAGGGGCACCAGCAGGGCCCAGACCTCTGGTTAACCTGCAGAGCTGCTGTGCCCCGGGGCTCGGAATGTGAGAGTGTAGGAGGCCCTGCAGGGGCAGGTGGCATCCCCACCCTGATGGCGCCTCCATTGTCTGGGTGCGGGGAGGTGGCTGGAGCCGGAAGAGATCTGTGACCATTTCCAAGGGGAAGGGGTCTTTTGTAGGCATCCTCAGAATGTTCACCTTTAGATGTTTACCCGCCAGGTGCCTGTGAAACCCGCTGAGTTCTGCAGCCGTGCTATCGACCGTCAGTGGGTGGTCCCAGGCCCCCAGGGACCACAGCCTCACGTTCTCATCCACAGGGGAGCTGTACGTATGTGTAGAGCTGAGGGGACAGATGGACGGCCTTGTTCCTGGATGAAGACGTTTATCATTGAGAAACAGCTAGGAACCTTGTTCGGTAAGAACTGCCCAAATAGAGGAAGAAGGCTGCAGGGAGGGAGGCCTGAGAGGCAGGCGGAGTGGGAGGTCTGGGTGGGGAGGGGGCAGGATGGAACTTTCCAGAGTCTCTCTCTGTCCTGCCATGGCTGGGTGCAAGCTGGCCCTGGACCCAGGCCTGGCCACAGCAGGCTATTTGTCCGCAGGTTCAGGGCCCGGGACCAAGTCGCCTTTGTTGGAGGGTGTCTGGTTGCAACCGGAAGCGCCGTTTCCTGGGACTCCCACTACTCTCTACCGGTTTGCAAACCGAGTGTCTGCCTCTGCTCTTGCCCAGTTCCGTGTGTGCAGGAGGAGGTGCGTGCTCTGCGTCCACCTCCTCACGGAGCCGCGACAGATGCGAGTCAAGCGCCTGCGCTTTAATGCGGCTGATCGTTCTAATCACATCCTGGAAAACGTCCTTAAGTTCAGGTGGCACTTTTCGGCCAGCCAGCACTTCTCTACGGGTGACACAGTGAGTGGACTCGCATTCAGAAGTGACCCCTTTGACCCGAGTGGTGAAAGCAGAAAGCCGTCCAGCCAGTGCAGCCGCTCTGTCCCCGCGTACACCGACACAAAACGACCAGTTCAGCTTTCCTGACGTGGAGTCGTTCGGAGACGTGAACAGTTCTGCAGCTGTGGCGTCGGTTGGCAACAAGAGCGCACATATCATACCCTCGTGGGCATCCTCCTGAAAAGTGTATCACTCAGAAACAAGCCTTGTTGCCTTGTCGTCCACCTCGGTAGACTCGGCCGCCTGGATTGCGTGCCACGGTGACTCACGAACCCTCCCTAACAGCTGGGCCTCAGCATCCTCTGCTGTTTCATCATTTCGTCTACTTACGGTGCTAGCCGAAAGAGAAACACGTGACAGCTTTGAACTGAAGTTCACGACAAAGGTCCTTAGCCGCGGCAGGATCCACTCTTCACCAAGGGTAGAGGGCTGCTTAGCCTCAGCAGTGCGTCAGCCACGGAGAGTGACGCTCTCAGTGCAGACACATCCGACGCAGTGGTGGCCTCCAGTGACTGCTTCTGTTCCTCGTGTTCACGTTTATTTTTTTATTTGAAAAACTCCAAAGGCTTGTCTTTTAATGCCGGGTGCTTGGTCTCCCTGTGGCCAGGCAGTTTTGAAGGCTTCGTGGCTTTGTTGGATAGCTGACCGCCACACCTTCCACAGGTGGGCTTGGAGAAAGCGAGTCACGTGTTGTAGTGAACCATAATTTAAGTAGGACTGTTGGTATTTTCTTTCAAATGCAGCTTCTGTTGGCTGGCAGTCTTAGAGTCTCTGGCTGTCTCATCACTGGGCCTCCCCCCTTTCCAAAGAAGCTCTCCAGTGACACCGTGTTTCACTCACTTTGGCTGGGGCTGGCTTGTGGGCTTCCCAAAACTGTGACCAAGACATGTGTGCTGTGCGGCAAAGAGGCGTGGACGGAGGTGAGGAGTAAAATAGTGGGCGGGCCACCTGTGGACTCGAATAAGTGTCGGATTCTCACTTAAGCCACCAGATACAGCTTCATTGTCACTTGCCACTCACTGAGAGGGTTTGATGTCAGTGTGCAAGCAATTGATTGATTATGTTTTCTGTGCGGTCCACCCTCCCTGCTAGTGACAACCTGTGCTTGCAGCCACTCCCCAGCGCCAGCATCCCCGCCTCAGCGGCACCTCGGACCCTCAGGCCTCGGAGTCTCACAGGAGCGGGAAACCCAGGCCCCTCGCAGGGGCAGCTCACCGTAGGGCCCACACTCCTGTCAGAATCTAATGCTGCCTCGCTGATCCGACGGGAGGCGGAGCTCAGGAGGTACCGTGAGCAACGGGAGCGGCTGTAAACACAGATGCAGCTTCACTCTCTCACCCACTGCTCACCTCCTGCTGTGCAGCCCAGTTCCTGATAGGCCACCGATCAGTACCTGTCCATGGCCTGGAGGCTGGGGACCCCTGAATTAGAAGGTGGCGATAGGAATGGAGACAAATGGACGAACCTCAGCAGAGATCAGGAGCTGAGTGTAGCCTAGCTGAACGCGGCTGCAGCACAAAGGGCCAGGGGAGAGAGGGCCCCTGGGCTCGGACGCTGTGGACCGTGCTATCCCCAGAGGCCCCTGTGCACAGGGCAAAGGGGAGGGACGGGGCCGCTTCCTCCTGCAGAAATCTGTGCCCACGGAAGTCCTTGTTCACAGCGGCTCCCAGCCATCCTGGCTGCGGTGGCACAAACCTGCGGGGTCCCCAGCGCCCGTCAGCCAGCGGAGGAGGCTCTTCATCACAGAGGGGCCGGCAGGCACAAGTGTGAGTGAGGAGGGCATGTGTGCTGAGGTGGAGCTGTGCCCTGTGCGTGGCCAAGGGGATATGACGAGTCGGGGATCGTGGGGAAAATGGAAGTGGCACACAGAGAGTTCAATATAGGGAACTAGTTTAAAAGTTACTGGGGCACTAAGATGACAAGAGGGAAAACTGAGGTAACAGAGAAGACAGCCGCTGCCCCTCAGGCTGCAGAAACAAAGGGAGAAGAGGGGCTAACAGAAGCCAGAAGTGTTGGGGAGCCCCCAGCCCCCACTAGGATCCAGGCCTTGGAGCACACAGGCACCAGACTGCAGCTAGACCCCCCGGGGCTCAGAGTGGCCTCCCGGAGCTGTGACACAGCCCCCTGAGGGGCGGGGACTCAGGCGGCTGGTGCAGGTGTCTCTGGTTGTGCAAGGAAGCTGAAAGCGGAAGCCAGCAGCTGCCGGGGGGAGGGGCCATCCCAGCCGCAGAAAGTCAATGGGCGAGGGCAGCCCTGTCCCGCTGCTTCCTGCTCTCCAGGCTCCCGCTAGGACCCTGCGGGACAGTGTCCGAGGTCCGAGCTCAGCTCTGCAGGGCAGGGCTGGACGCTGGGCGGGGAGGAGGGACAGAGCTGGAGCTCAGCATGCATGTGAGCATGCGTGTGACGTGCCTGTGAGCACGGGAAAGGGATTGGAGACAGAGGGGCTGCCGTGTCACTATGCAGGTGGCCGAGGGCACCAAAGGAAGCTTTTAGGTTTATAGCCGATGGGCTCACAGTCTTTTCATTCTCTCCCACAACTGGCGTGTGTTAGTGTATTCGTGGCAGTTTCCTTTCCGAGAGCCTTTGTCGCCCCGCTGCATAGGGGACAGGCACACGATACTCTGACATGTGGAGAAAGCAGGTTCACAGGACATAGGGCTCTTCGATGAACGTCGCAGTGGGAATGTTCCCTTCTGGAGACTTCCTCTGAAAAACTGCCCTGTGGCCACATAGGCCAAGGCCTCCTGCTGGCCCACTGGCCTGGCTGCCCTCAGCAGGGGGGTGTGCCGCCAGCTCGGCCCGCCCACTCAGGCCAGCTCCCGCCAGCCTGCGCCTGGCCCCGTGACAAATCTCACCGGAGCGCCTGTGGCATCAGGGACCATCTTTCCTTCCTCGCCCTCCCAGCCTGCCTGCTCCGTTGTCATGGCAACACCAGGCTGGGAATGGGGTGAGCCAGCAGCGCCCTGGAGGTGAGGTGGCTGGGTCTCAGAGATGCTTCCACACTCCTTCCTCCTTCCTTGACTGCCAGACACAGCTACCCCCGCCCCCTCCCCCGGGGCTGACCCAAATCCTGTAATCCGGTAAATTGGGTAAATCGTGCCTCACCGCTTCATCAACCCGCTTTCTGAGGCTGTGGATTCGATGTGCACCTGCTTTTATCTTGTGTTTGTGGCTCCCTCCCTTTCTTCCTCCCCACCTCTTCCTCCCTGCCCCCTCCCTTCTCTCTTGCTCTCATTCCTGCGCTCTCTCTCTATCTTTCAGAAGAGAAAAGACTGGCTTACCACCCCTGCCTGTGACCCTCCTCAGAACCCAGGCATCTTCAGGGATGAGTCTGTTCTTTGCCAGCCCTGAAACCAGAGGTCCCAGCACATCAGAGCTGGCTCTGGCCACATGCCCTGGGCCCTCACTGCCCAGCAAACTCCTCTAACCCACGGTCCCGTCCCCTGTGTGGCCCAGATCCCAATGACCTGTCGCCCCCAGCCCAGACTCAGCGATTTGAGTCGAGACTGACATCAAATGGAGAGGACTTTGAAAGTGCCTGAAGTTTAAACATGTAAGAATAAATACTCAATTTTTTATAAATAAATTCTGGGTTTTTTGGGGGGTCCCCCTCATAGAGTCCCTGTTTCCTTCTAATAATTCTAGGCTGTAATATTCTACACTTAGATCTTTGATGCATCTGGGGTTGATTTTGGTGTGAAGAGTAAAGACACCCTCGTCCTGGAACCCAGGTGAGCAACCCGCCCCCTCGGCAGCACCGCTTGCTTGGGCTCCGAACTCCTGAGTGGTTCTGGCTCCACTTCTGGAATCTGTGCTGTGTCCGCGGATAACGGACCTTTCCTTCGGAGTAAGTCGTAATTCATGGGGATTTTTTTGATGGAAGCCAGGTATGTGGTGAAGCATCACTCACAGAGCTGTGGCTTTTTGGTGCAACAAGTAGAAAAAATCATCCATAAGAATACAGTCGGTGTAAAATTCTAAATAATAAAATGAACCACCTGTGCGGCTACATCTGGAACTCTTTACCTACCCAGAATGTACGAAGCAGCTTGTACAAAACGAGGCCCCGTGCCGGCTACCCGGCGAGCCCCCGAACCCCCAAAAGCAGAAATCTCGTAGGTCATGTTTCCTGACCACGGCGACAGGTTTTTTTATAGCAGTTGAGATGAGCAACAATGGTTAAGGAAACAGGTCATTTATTTAAAAAACAATTAAATCCATGTCCTGCGCTGTTTAGAAAATACACTTGAAAGCCCTAGATACCAAACCGATGGCCTGGTTTTTCCTTCCAGATGGACTTCACCGTCACTTTGTCAGATTCAGGGACGTCATTCCAACGGGATGGCGGAGACCGCCTGAAACCCAAACATTAATGAGGAAAGAATCAACGTTGAAAAGCTTCTTTCCTCCTATCTAGTGTAGGATACCTTGGCCTATTTTTAAAAACTTTCCTGCCCATCTCTCAGTGAGGCCTTACAGTTCTCTTCGTGGAGGTCAGTGTGTGTTAGTTACGAAGCCGGCACAGTTCTAGTGCCGACTGCTGACTGAGACGGTGCGGACAAGGGGAACCTTACACCCATCGCAGGCACAAATATAGAAGGAAAGTCCTAAATAAAATCCTAGCGAAAAGAATTCCGTGCTGCATTAACGCAATATAGCACATCCACACCCAGTAGAATTTACCACGGGGATTTTACTGTGGGGAATTTATATGAATGAAGCTAATAGTAGCCTTTTGTTGTTGCTTCATGTGAAAATCATTGTCTTTTTTTTTTTTCCATTAAATTCAGAGGCTGTATTGGAATATCTGGTCATGGGGCGTAGGCATGGTTAACTCGGGGTGACCTGGGGACACTTCAAGGAAATAGATTGTTCGGGGGGGCGGGGGGAGGAAGGTGAAAGGATTAAGAGGTAGAATTTGCCAGTTATAAAAATTACTATGGGGATGTAAAGAACAGCGCAGGGGATACAGTGGAGAGACAATGTCGCAGCAACCATGGATGGCGCCAGGTGGGTGGGAGACTTACAGAGGCTTCACCTCACAAGGTAGGTAAATGTCTAATCACTATGCTGCACACCGAAAACTAATATAATATTGTGTGTCAAATATCCATTTAAAAATATTGAAAGCAAGAAACTAGACAGTTACTCTCTCCAGAGTAACGGAAACAGGTAAAAATAAGACATGCCAGTGACCGTGAGTCCGAAGAAGTCTGCCCTCCGACCAAGCCACCGAGCATAGTTCAAATCAATGTTGCTTGAAACACAAGCCCCAAATCAGAGGCCCGAGAGAGAGGTTCTGAGCCACCGGTGAGGCCCTCGCAGGGTAGGAGGCAGGTTGGGGTACGTGTGCCCCTCCGCTCTCCCTGGTGACTGTGACCCCGTGGGAGCTCGGTGCTCCTGTGGTCGCAGCTCCTGCCGAATGCCTTCTCCAGCTCCACATCACCAGGGATTCCCCATCCCCCCGCTCAGATGTCTTGTGTCCTGTCCACTTTCAGAGGGGCTGCACCTCTGGCAGCTCACCTGCTCCTTGACCTTCCTCCTAGGCCCCTGGTGGGCTCGAAGCTGCAGCTGGTCAGCAGTGGGGCACCTGGCACTGGAGCAGACGATGTCAGAGTTTTGTACTCCAGCCTCACATCCCCAGCCCCACACGCCACGCTCACTTTCTCTGCGGAGCACAAGCAGAGACCCTCTCCAGCTCGGGCAGCTGTGTCCTCAAGGGGAAGTCAAAGCCCTCCAATCAGATCCTCAAGTGGCTGAGGGTCCAGGGCTCCCCTTCAGGAGCTGGGCCATGGTGGGAGGGAGCACAGTGGTCCCTCTCTGGGGGGAGGTGCCAACAGAACAGAAATGCATGTGTTAAGCAGGCAGCCATGCCTGACCGACCCACAGCAGGGATCCCAGGGCAGGGACGGTCCCCAGGCGAAGGGTTTCAACCAGGGGCTCCGGCACAGAGGATGCCCCTTTAACACAAAACTCACACCCTTGTGGGGCAGGAGGGAGCATGTCTCTGCTCCCCATCTAGGGACCCGTGGCCAGGATTCCTCTTGGTGCTTAGCAACCTCATAGCAACATTGACAGGAAGCTCAATTCACAGTGCCTGATCTCGTAGATAAAACAATTTCTAAAGCACTTTGTGGGAACAAGCGTGCTTCTCCTCCCTTTCTCCTCTTTTCATTGCTGGATTCTTTGCTTTTGCGTTCTGATTAAATTTGGTTGCCTTCGCTGCTTCGACCTTTCTTTGACGTCTATTTGTAAAGCACTCGGGATCACTGGTGACTGGAGGAGACGCCTGGAACTCAGAAACCCAGATCTCCGTTCCCATCACCAGAATCATTCAGTGCTCCGGACCTCTCGGTCAGGCTTGCAGGAAGGTTAAAGGTAGTGTGTGAGTCTGGGGACACACTTTACTTGCCTGTAACTGTCCTGGCAGCTGCCACCCGCCCGAGGTAATGACAGTACACCTGTTGACAAGCAGACAGATGGGAGACAGACAGGAGGTCCCGAAGACATAGACTGCACACACCCTGAGCCAGCTGCACTGTGTCCCCTTCTTGCCTTTTTTAACTCTCATCTTCTAATGTGTCTTAAGGTCAAACCATTTCTTTATATCCATGAGCTAAACAGCCGTGCCAGTGTAAATAGCCTTCTTCTGCCTTCTTTCCTTAGCTTGCTAATGGCAGAGTCCAGTTTGAGGGTCTCCACCCTATACCCCAAGTGCTATTGTGTCAGAACCTTTTTGGGAGTCCAAAGGAAGGGCTGGGTCCCCTCTCTGGGAACATGAACACACAAAACTGACGTGCCATTCCATCTCAGGGGTTCGTGGAACTAGGACGAAGCCTTCTGTGGACCACCCAGGGCCCGGGGTTTCTCAAGATGCTGCAGGGTAATAACTTGATCAGCATCCCCTGCGGTGCCAGTGGGAAAAGCCTGGAGACCCGTGGAATCAGGGTCTTCGGGACGGAGGCCGGGGATCTGCGTGTTTCCTGAGTACCGGGTGGCCTCTGTTCACGCGAACTTTGAGAAGCATTTCCAGGAACCCCTCTACCGCCACTCCCTGAACTAACCTGATTATTTCCAAGGTGTTCAAATTCCTCTCGGCTGGTCCCCACGGCCTACCCTGTCTTTCCCATCAATGCACTCACGGCCTCGTGTGCAGGTGGAGAAGGTGGGCCATCCAACATTCTGCCTGCGTTACTCTCCGAGTCAATTACGTTACTGTATTTTAACCTCTGCTCTCATTTAGGAGGTTTTGCTCTTGAAACGGAACATGCCTTTGCCCACTTTTCCTGGCAGGGGCTTTCCTATTTTATTTTTAAGAAGGCGGGGGAATTAATCTCCCCTCTGTGTGTGGGGAGCGACCGTTTCATCAACTCTAGATGCAGTGACCTTCTAAATCATACTCATTATAGAGGGTAGTATCTGGAGGTTACTTTAAATAGAGAGTGTAACAGAATACTTAGGGGGAGAGAAAGTGCTAGAACAGGACCCTTCGGCTTTTTCCACGGGGCCGCCTAGCAGCAGGGGACAACCCACACGCACTCTGAGGACTGGAGCCCGGAGGTGCTGCCACCAGCGGAGAACGTCTTTCAAGTTTTGTGTTTCGCCATAAAAACTACTGAAAATTTTGCATTCTTCAGCATAACTTATCTATATTCCAAATGACTGGGTTTCCCCTCACATCTCCAAGCACGGCTGATGCTCTGTGAAGATGCCCCCCACTTACTCAGACCTGAAACCCTTCTAGGCACGCTTCTCAGGTTCCAAGTTAAGAACTCGGACCTTAAATCCACTATATTTACGTACATTTTAAAATGCATTTGCTCTACACTCCTCCTCCGTGCCCATTCGCCATTATATTTAACTTCTGGCCAAATGCTGGCCAGAGCAATAACCCAGTTCGCCATGTTCCGGGCTGATGAAGCCCAAGCGGGCAGGGCTCTGTGACCTCCCCTCTCCACAGCAGCCGCAGCTCCGAGAACAGGGCCAGGAACCGGTCGGCGCGCAGTGAATACTGTAGGACAAATAACAGGGCCCACATAAGGTGCCCGTTCACTTTCCAGCCCTTTGGGTGCTGACTGACGTTCACCCTCAGACCCAGCAGGGCTCAGGGCCTTCGTTCCGAAAGAATCCAGACGTCGCGTTAACGATGGCCTTGCCCAAGGTAGCCCTAGCTCATCTGGTTCGGAGTCGCCCTTGCTCCATCCCCAGCATGAACAGCCACCTCCTTATGTTCTCTCTCATGACTGCAGGAGAGGCTCAGCTGTGGGATCTGTTAACACTGCCGTCACCGATAAACTGCCTTCTTCACAGGTGTGATCAATTTCTACGGAAGTTGGCCTCGTTTCACACCCCAGGGCACCGCTGATGCTAAATGCAGGGCTGATCCACGCACGAATGATACTTCCAGGGAAACCGGAAGTTGTCTGAGGGATCCCTGAGTCCCATCTTGGACGCTGCTTGCTGATGTGGAGGGAAACAGTGATACTGTTCACCTATAGGTCTTCTTTGATACTGGATAAGCAATTTGCAGTCGCTCATTGGACAGGCATCCTGGGGGGAGGGGCTCTAAATGAAGAAGATACAGGATCCTTACGTTCTAGGCAATTGCCATCTGGTCGGTGAGCCCACTTTCACAATGAACACAGGATGATGTTAGGACATCAGCTGGTGTATGGCAGAGCAGAAGGCTTCTCTCCTTCCATCTGCCAGCGGGCATTCCAGGGACGGTGCCTCTCCACCCACCCAGATATCTTCTCTCTCGTCCTGTTGCTTCCGGGCCTTCCGCACACTCTTCTCTCTTCCTGCCTGCATCCCCTCCCTCTCTGCTCATCACTTCTCTGCGTCAGCGAGAACTCTCCTTTCTCTCCCTTCTTCTCCAGACTGCTACAGTCTCTTATTATTATTTTTTGGAAAAACGTGCAATCTGGTATGAAGGAACAGATTGGACATGAGGAACTGCTTAAAGCAAGATGCTGGAGAAGCAGAGCCCCGGGTGATTTCTGGGTCCTGGGACCAGGAGCAGCACGTTCACTGAGCACCAAGCTGAGCCAGGCATTCTTCCCAGCACTCCACACGGAGTCATTCATGGGCCTCCCAAAGGGCCCGGGAGGCGGGCGTCAGGGTTGTGACGGTGTCACAGCTGAGGGAACAGTTAAGCCACTGGGTACCATCCAGGGCAGAGATGTGGAGCAGCGGTGTCCCGGTAGAGCACTTCCTGGCCCCTGCCAGGCCGCTCAGCAGCCTGCCCCGCACCTGCGGCTGCAGAGCCTCCACCACCACGGAGCTGACGGGTAGAAAGAAAGTCCAGGATTTCAACTCAGGTAGGCGTGTCTTCAGAGCCCGTGTGCACCCACGTGTCTGTGGGTGTGAGCACACGCTCGCACGTGCACATCTGCAATTATTACAGGACCATGCCGCAAGCCAGTGCCACGTCCACCCACACTGGTCTGTGGCCCGCACAGCGTGCTTCTGGGACATAGCTGGGCCTCACCCCAACTTGCTAACCGAAGCGCTAACGTTCCCTGATTCAGCCATCCATCTGCTTGCTCACCTGCCAGGGTTAATCCTCAGGAAAGAAAGAAGAGAGCCAGTCCACGTCTTTTTCAACTGGTCGATTGATTTTGTGCCCCAGTTATAATGCTTGTGTTGCAGGTAGGGGTTTTGTACTATCTCAAACAGCACAACCTCTGACAACGAGGCCGAACATTCTGGTGGCTTCAACTTTTCCCGTTTGCATATTTTAATTATGAAGGTCATCGATTATCATGGTAAGAACTTTTAGGGGTTTTCATATTTAAAATAAGCAATACCATGTGTTGGATAGCACGCTGTTAGACAAATGGGTTCGCTGGACTGTCCGTGGCCTGGGCAGGTTTGTGGCCAACCCAGCATCATCCCAACTTTCTCTCCGGACCACTGCACGTTCCCGCTCAGACAACCAGACTTCCCACGTAAAAAGCAGCCCAGTTTCCCGAGAGCTGTGACTCACCCAGCTGCAAGGCAAAAGGAGGGTGGAGGAAATCTGTTTATCGCACCTTATCTGCGCAGACCCCGAGACCCCTTCCTGCTTCGCTAGACAGCTCTTGCTGCTACTTCAGACCCTTTTCTGAGGGCCTGTCTGCACCCCAAGCCGGGGCTCTCTGTGCGTCTCATGGCCTGTGGGGTTGTGCTAACTAACAAACATTTCCAGTTTCAGACTCAATCAGGGATCTTTGAAATGGCCATTCTGCAGCCCCTCTAAACCGGGTGTCGTTACAGGGTCTCGTGGGTCACGTGTGGGGCCTCTGCTGGGCCGCTGGTGCCAGCCGGTCCCAGGTCTGAGGGTGACCAGCACACCGGCTGCCTTCCCTCACCCCAGCCCGCCGCCGTCCGCACTGCTGCAGGGGGAGGACAGGGGGCAGTCAGGAAGCAGTCTCCTCAGCCAAGGGCCGCGCGCTCCCACCATCTGTGGGCTGGGACGGTGCCATCAAGCTCGCCCCACCCCAACAGGAGAGAAAACGGGCTTATCCCCTCTTGACGCAGTAGGGCTTGTCCAAAGATGCACCATGCAAACGTGTGTGACGGCTTCGCTAGCGTCCCATGGTCTGCCAACTGTGAGACAAGCTGGCTGTAGTCACAGAAGAAGAGGAACACGGGAGGGGTGACAGGAGGCCCGTGGGGACGGTGGGGTGGCGTCCGCAGGACGTCCCAGTGGAGAGGTCAGGCAGGGAGGGGCTTGAGCGTAGTGGGAGCGCAGGAGAGGCAGTCTTCGGTGCCGTGGGGAGATCTGGGGCATCGGCACTTGGGGGGAGGAGAATTCGCTGGAGCAGTAGACTGTCCTTTGAAGGTGCATGCTGTGTGGGAAGAGGGACAAGCAGAGGACCCAGAAAACGCTCCCAGTTCAGGGGAAGATGGAAGTACAGGACGCTGTCAGGGAGCCTCTCAGGCACAGAAGAGCTGGGGCCGGGACTGGAATGAAGTACGGGCGCAACGAAAGCCAAAGCTGAAAGTTTTAGCAGAAAAAAGAGAGAGAGAATGTGGACAAGAGTGCCAGAGACCACAGGGACAAGCAAGACAAGGACTGAAAGCTATCCAGCTGGCGCAGCAATTAGGAGTGACCTTTGCAGGGCAGGTTCAGAGGGCGCGGAGAGGGCACAGCAGAGCTTAGCAGACAGAGGGCCACACGGTGGGGACCAGTGGAGCCTCCGGAGTAGGGGAGCTGCCCAGTAATAGCTAGAGGGCTGCTGAAGGGCAGCTTGTGGGGGAGAGGAAGAAGAAAGAGTGAGAGAGACAGAGAGAGAGAGAGAGAAGAAAGGGAGGGGGGATTCGTAAACATCTGCGACCACGTGGCCCAGAGAGCCCCGGACCCACCGCGGAAACCCTATGGGCGCCGCAGAGGAGCCAGAGCAGGCGTGCGTTTGTGGGGGGAGCGGAGGGATGAAATGGGGTGTTCCCCGGCCGGCCCGCCCGCCCGCCCGTCCGCCTGCGGCTGTGCACGGAGGGATGGTCATAGGCTCTCTGTCCCCGCAGCCCCTCTTGGAACAACGAGACTAAAGTGAATTTCTTCTCAAAATTCTCCTGACTTGCCTTTTATTGTAAACCTTCATATGAAAACAGTGTCATCAGAACAAGTCTCTGAAACATACAGCACCGAGTCCTGGAGGTCGCGGCCCGCAGAGAACTGTCACCGATGAACGGCACACCCGACTCAGCCGGTTGCCGGGAGCTGCTCTTGCCGCTGCAGGGGTCACTGTCACCCCTTTAATCAGTGAGGCGCCGCGGCTGGCCTTTCACCTGGGCGGTACGGTTTGAAGACTGCAAAGGTCATCTTTGTTGCCCACCTGAAGTCGGGCCACAGGGGCCCTTGGGGTCCAAGAGAAAGCCCCTGATATGGTCGTCACTGGCACTTGTCGGGGTGTCATCCTCAACTCCGCTCTCAGGTCACATCGGTGCTGTCACCCAGGGGCCAGTTGTCCTCCAGACGCTGCACAGAGCCCTTCAGAACAAACTCCTTTGCTGTCTTTGTCGGCTCCTGACCATGTCGCCCCAAGACCATCGGGGCACTGCTGTGCTTTCAGGAGTATTTGGGGACAGAATCACGACACCAGAGCTGACGACACATTGTATCTGTCGATTATGTTCCTTGCTTAGATCCCGTGCATGGAGCTCTGCCTGCCGGTGCTCTCCTTACTTCCCCTCCCCCACCCACTCCTTACCATCCCCCAGTGCACCCCACTCCACCAGGCTCCGCCCTCTGGCCTCACCTCACACTTAAAACTATTCTTTTTTTGGTAAGTTTTGTTGTTGTTGTTGTTTAAGAGAGGGGAAGGGTGGGAGAAAGAGGGAGACAAACATTTCAAGAAGATGTTACTTCGGGAAGAGGCACTGAGGTTTGAAGGGGAGAAGGGTATTGTTGGTCTCACACACACTCAGCAACACGGAGAACACCTACGACTTGGGCAGTAAGCACTGACAGATAAATGACACACAGCCTTTAAAAAACGAACGGAGTCCTTCCCCTCCCCCCCTCCGTCCCCCCCGGGAAACCCGGCCCAGATGTCCAGGAGTTGTACACAAACCGGAAAAGACCCACTGTTCCTCCTGGCTCGCCCCCATCCAACTCTGCCAGGCGTGGGTTTGCCCCTGCGATTTCAGGGGGAAGAAATCTCATGCAAAGTCAGTCTGCACTTTATACCTACGCAGGCTCCACCAGAAAGCTACTTTCCCTCCACTTTCCTGTGACGAGATGTTAGTGATATGTAGATTAAACGTCATTACGAAAGACAATTAGCATGCACGCACAGCAGAAGATTTTGAAATTTTTAAGTAACAGCACAGAATGTATTCGGTATCATAGTCATACATCCGTCCACAGCTTTATCCTCAGGGTCAGCCCTGGAGAGAATCGCTTGAACACCTGCAAAGAACTTGGGATGCTGGCAGTACACACACCTTCCTGAAAGGTTAAAGGTTTCAGAAGAGCTACACCTCTCCCCGCTGCCACCTCCGCAGGAAAGCGCTTCTAAATGGTACCGGTGCACTTAACCTCGACGGCCTGACCTTGAGGTAGCCGAAGAGCAGCTCTGGATGAAAATGACGCTCTCCATCCATCAGCGCGGGGAAGTGCTTCCCCAGCCCCTTCTCGGTCACGCTTGAAGGCTGCTTGAATGCATCTGGACAGGAATCACTTACTTATGGAGATCTGACATTTGCTGGGGTGGTAATTCACTCTCTGGACATGTGTGATGTTCATTTTCATGCTTTCTGGAACGCAGCGCAGAATGTGGGGCTTATTAAATCTGCATATGTATGCGGGCGTCTTTCTCTTTCTGTGCACGCATTCATTAGCTAATTGGGGTTCGGGGACTGTCTGTGTTACTATGAAAATGATACTTTCATGCACAGGAAAAGCAAATTCAGACAGCACAGGGGTACACAACCTAACATGTCTCCTTTCCATCCCACGTACTCGGTTCCGTGGTCCAGAGCAAGCCACTTCCTGTCGTTCGCGTCCTCGCCTTTCTCTTTAGAAAGTCCCCACATTTATCATAGATCTTCACGTCTACCCATCTAACATACCCACCCATCAAATGTGTATGTATATGCACATCTACACATATGAATGAATATATATGAATATATACAAATGTGTATATATGTAAATGTGTGTATATATAGAGAAAGAGATGTGTATATATAAATGTATATATATAGAGAGATGTATTTATACAAATGTGTGTATATATAGCAAGAGAGATGTATATATATAAATGTATATGTATATAGAGAGAGATGTGTGTATATATATAAATGTGTATATATAGAGAGAGATGTATATATATATGTATATATAGAGAGAGAGATGTGTATATATATATAAACGTATATAGAGAGAGATGTATATATATGTGTGTATATATATAGAGAGAGAGAGAGCACAGATTTTACCGAGACGGGCGTATTTGTGTACTATGCACTTTCTATGTATCGGTACCTGGGTAACTTAATCATCACAGCACACACAGACTCATCTCGTTCCTCTCAACAGCTCTGCCGTGTCTGATTGCACGGATGTACCTTAGGTTATTCAATGACTTTGCTGCAGATGGACATCCTGATATCTGGCCAGTTCGAACACCTGGTCAGGAAGACGCCGGGCTGCGGCCGCCCTCTGGTCCTGCGACTGCATGCGATTGTATCCTGGTGTCTCGAATCAGCCTAGGCCTCATTTTTAAACTGGAATTGACGGTGTCTTTAACCAGGAAAAACCTAGGATTGTGGTTTTCGTAGTCGTTTTGCCCACTTAACACCAGATAAAAATCACAACAAAGCTGTGGTCCCCAAGCAGGAGGCTGGAAATTCAGCTAAGGAATGCTAGATAAATAAACTAGAATTCAATAAGAGATAGTGAGCTTCCTCTACCACCGACATTCAATTTATTCCCATTTCTTTGCTTTTGTTTTTCTTTATCTTTTCATCTGAAGCCAACAGAGGCTGGGGAACAGCTGGAGCAGCGGCTTCTGTGCCCCAGATTCTCCTGTCTGCACCAGCCCGTCACAAATCAGAGGAACCAGGGCTGCAAACCGGTCAGAGGAGGTGCCACCAGCAGCTGCAGGTCCTGACTCGGGAGGCAGGGGGTGGCAGTGCCAAATGGCTGACGGATGTCCAGGGCCCAACTTCCTGCATGTCCAGCCAGTGTCCAGAGGGAAGGCCGCAGCTCCAAGGGGTAGGTGCCCTGGAATGCCGCCAAGTGAACCCAGCACCCAACCGCCCTTGGCTATGACAGAGAGTGAGAAATCGTGAGAGGTGGGAAGGACTGACTACCGAGACCAGAGGAGGAGAAGGGCCAAGACCAACCATTCGTCACTAATGACTGAGGAGACGAAGTCCAGCGGCCGTGACGGGAGACAAGGAGGGAAGCATGGCCTTGCAGCTGTGCGTTTGCAGGTCCTGGTGGGTGGCATGCCTTTGAACCTGTGACCCGGTCATTAGCATGGTGGTCCCCTGAGGCTCAGGCAGCACATGGAACAGCAGAGGGTGAGGGAAGCCTCGCTCAGCCAGGCCAGTTGTTTTTCTTAGGGAAACCTTTTACGAAGGATGGCGCCATCAACAGAGTCAGCTGGAGGCCAGGTAAGAAGGGCAGCAAAGGGCCTTCGGGTTTTTCCTTTGGTCGCCAATGGCCTTGGGAAAGCAGACTTAGGAGATGGGGGCCAGAGCAGGAGAGCAAAAGGGATTTCCTGTGATCGATGGGCGCGAGTGTGCGATTACATACACACAGTGCAACTCACGAGGAAACCATAATCTTCGGTGGCTGCGCCTCTAACCAAAGCAGCAAGGAGCCAAAGGGCTCTCTTCAGGTGCCTGGACCAATCCCACATGGAGGCGAGTTCCACAAGAGGCCGACCGACCGCTGCACCGTGAGTGACCCACCGCACAGCAGACAAAGGGAGAGCTGGCAATGCACCCTGGCCTCCTCCGCCACAGGAAGGGGCCGAGAGGGCTCCAGGGAAGCACAAAAGCGCGATTGTTTCCCTCTCTCTTGGGTTCAGCCAAGGAGGTTTTAATTAAATGAAAATAATAGGCGTCCCGGTTCACCTGGGGAGGCGGGAGGAGAAACCAAAGTAATCCGCTTCCATCAAATACTTTCCGGGGCAGGGTGCAGCACTCCAATCACCCGGGTTTATTATCCGTTCCTTTCTCTTTCTTCACTGTAGCTTTTTAGAGGAGAAATTTAATTACAGTGATTGAATTATTAAAGGAATCAGAAATAACTTCTGCATACCAAACTCCTTCTTCTCCTTCACCTGAAAGGGGCTTGGCATTGATATGAAATCGTTTCGCATTTTAGTAGACCTGAATTCTTAGTGTCCTTGATAAATGTCCACTCAAGGGATGAAATTTAAGTATTAAGGAGAGGTTGAAAACAGTCTTATAAAAGAATCTTATCTGGAAATAATATTGATAGGAAAGATAATGACTTCTCAATTTTCATACCTACCTTGGGCATGTAATCGAGATCAACAATTGATGAATGAAGACTTGAAGGGGAAAAAATATTTTAGCTTTTTTTTCTTTTTACCCAAATCAGAAACAACTACAAAACGACCCCAGCAGTGGTTGTTGGAAACAATGAGAACCGGCCTTGCTTCAACTTTGTTGCTTCACCGAAAAATTAAAAATAAGGCACCCTGAACCGTTTGGGGTTTTTTGTTTTGACTTGTCTTGTTTTGTTTCTCATTAAAGTCATAAACTCAAGTGGACAGGAGTACTGGGTCCTTCTTATTTCCAGTCTTTGGGGCACTTGAATAAGGCAAAAGGCCATAAGCAGCACAGATTTAGATCTGTTACCAGCAAGAGCTACTGCCCCACCCTCGAAACTGCCCTTGGATGCAGCATCTTTTAGTCCCTACCACGTGCGGGGGGGGGGGGATGGGGGGGCGGGGAGGGGTGCGCATTTCACCAGGAATGCAGAGACTCTCCTGTGATGGAGACACTTCGGTCCCCCACTCGCCAAGACTTCTGCGCGTGTGGGTGGGGGTCCTCCTTAAGGAAACGCTCACACCAGCCACAGAATTCCAGTCCTGGACCAGCTGGCTCCAGCTGCTTCAGGCTCTTTGCTTTCTGTCCAGTCGGCCTGCTTTCCTCCCCACTCCTGGTCCTACCTCCGTGGATGGCTCTCTGGCCTGCCCATTGAATCGGATGCAGAAACCGATTTCTCTCAATCTCTAATCTCAGCTGGGTTTCCTGGATGCTGAGTCCCTCTCTCTTCCAATCAGGTTGTGGTTCTTCAAATGGACTTCCTGGTCAACCCCTTCGTGCTCGGCCAGGCTTTCTGGTCCCGTCCCCTGGCAAACCCACCCCTCCAGGTCTGCATGGGCCTTGCAGGCAAGACCCAGCCTGCATCTGAGAGTCCACGTCCCCACTCTCTGAGCCCCGACAGAAGCACATCCTCAACTTGGCGAGTGTGGCTCTCAGAGAACTCAGAACCAGTCCAGGAGTCACTTACCCATTCATTTTGGCGGACTGAACTTTTACTACGAGGCACTGGGCAAATTTACCCCGGCAGAGGCCATCGCCTGTTATACAAGAAGCTCAGTAGAGGGCACTCCTGTATTGTCACAGCTGAGCACAGGGGCAGTGAACCTGAACACAGGCAGCCAATCGGATCACGCAAATAATCTTGCACCTTACTTGCATGCTTGTGGGCCCGCACTGTACCCCTGCCCACACTCAGGTATAGACGGGGTGTTTGCCTTCGCATCTCATTAGCCTAACTAAAGCACAGATGACAACGACGGAAGGCATTGCTCTAGTCACTAGACCCCATCAAAAGTCGCCTTAATAGGCAGCAAACTTTGTGCCTAAGCCCTTACAGGGAAAAAGGAATGATATTTTAGGATCCAGTTTCGAAATCACGGCCGAGTTACTGCATTGTGTTTAACTTGAACTGAGTCCTTTTGTGAGGGCTCAGTCCTCCTGACACTGGAGAGAAGGGAAGGACCTGAGACACTGCTGCCGCTGGAAGTGACATTCACCTCAGGCAAGGCGCAAGTGCACCTTCCTCTCTGAGAAACGTCTTGTTCTGATTAATTAAAATGAAGGGAGTAGCACGGGCGGCCAATGTTTTCTACTCAGCAGAATACTGGCCAGCCACGGGGGGCGGGGCATGGCCACTCGAGTGACTATGTGCTACATTGTAAAAGTGATGTCCTCGCAGTTATCAAAGCCAACATTTACTGAGCACTTACCATGTGCTAGGCACTGTGCCAAACATTTTACATGTATGATGTCACTTATTCTTCACAACCACCACCTGTGTTACATGCATGTTAGAGAGGGGTAACTTGAGTAACAGTGAGCTGGGTATTGCCCGTGGCTAGAACATGGGGGGCACCCACCCACCCTGGCAACATAGCCTGGCCGTGGTGCTACGTACGTCCAGGGAGAAACGGGTTCTGAGTGAGCCCCCATTCCTGATGCGCTGGTAAACATCACTTTCCTTTTCAGGATTCCAGGGTTTCTCAATTGCAATTCGTATTGAAAGCTGGCTGACTGAGCCGGGTGATGCTGTTATGGGAAAGAAGTTAAATCATCAACTGTAAAATCAACTTATCACCCGGTGAGTGAAATTAGAATGCAGAGCGGCTGCCATTCAATTATGGTGAGTTGCTGTTTAATGGCTCTGTTCTGGAAGGTTCTATTAATGGCTAGTACTCCACTTTTTCTGCGGGACAACAGACAGTTCTTGATTGCTAAACCCCACCGTGGGGGCGCACAGGGTGGGGGCCACTGTCGGCCGTAATTAGTACATCACCAAGAAAACACATCGGGTGTTTTACTAAAGCACTTCCCTCCTACTGGCCTTAAAATAAGAGCAACACCTGATGGAGGACGGACGTAAGTGAGGGAGCGGGGTCCTGTATTCAGATCATTTGTGGGAGCCAGACCCAGAGGTTCCAGTCTGGCCTGTACCTTTCCAAGTGTCCAGGTTCCCACTAATCAAAGTCCCATCTGGGGCTGCCGCCCAGCCAAGGCCCTGACCGTGGCAAAGAGGAAGGAGAGAAAAGAAACAGTCTCACGAGAAGGCGGCTACCTGTGGGGCAGGCCTTGAAGAAAGCCAAGGAAATCACTCCAAAAACCACAAAATCTTGTCTTCCTAGGGTTCCCAATAACCAAAACGACCTCATTAGAGATTATGCCAATGCTTCTTCTTCTTGTCCACTGCTATTTGCCCTTTGGGAGCAGAGGCATCACCTCCCCAGCTTGAGCCACTGGGCCACACCTATGAGGTGTTCCATCCTGCTGGACAGTAATGCTTGATGCAGGGGTGGACCAGGAAGGCCAAAGGGATGTGTCCTCCTGGCTTTTGTCACAGTTGATGGGAAAGAAATACAGCTTTTTTCCTCTAGGATGTAAACCGAGGATAGGAGTCCAGGGATGCCTGTAGGAAAATGAATCAAGACAGAGGGAAACAAAGAAGAAATGAAAAGACACCTGGTCTAAAGACTTCTTTTGAGCCCCTGGATCTAGCCATGCCTGAATCATGCATGAACCTATCAGTTTTGCCACTGAATATATTTTCATTGCGGTCCAACTCAATTTGAGTTGAACTTCTGTTGTTTGCAACTGATTTCAGGTTGCTTACAACTTCGTTCCCCATTGAGTTAAAAGTGTGTGGGTGGAGTGGGAGGGAGAGCAGGCAGACCCTCAGCTGGGCACCGGCACCCCGGGGCTGGGGCAGCCATCTGCGGTTTGCTTCCACCTGGGCACAGTGAAATGGGCCTGGGCTGTGGTTCCCTCACTGGGAGGGCTGGACAGAATAACCCGCAAGGCCATTTCCAGCCCTGACATTCCCTTCCCAGGCCCCTGGACCCACTCTGGAGGGCAGATGACTGCAGTGGCTGCTGTCGCCATGGGAATTCCAGAGATGGGGTGGCTTGTCCTGCTTTCTACAGATACGGTCTTCTCGCGCAGTTCAGTACCAAGGGCATCATAGGTCGTACCGTGATAGGACACCAGCTCGTGAGAGGAAGGTGGAGAAGGAAAGTGTGCCTATAAAATTGATAAATGATTATCATTTTCATTTCTATCCCCCTTGACCCCATTTCCATCGTCTCTGCTCTTAGGGGGAGCTGGGCAGATGTGACAGTGTGTTCCCCGCCCCTACCCCGCCTCTCCCCCAGAGCAGGTCTCTGTGTGTTTTCCGCAAGCCAGTGTTGCCTCTGCCCCAGAGAACGTGCGTCTGTTATGTATTTACAAACTGGAATAAAACCACGGGAGTGAGGGGAGCGGAAACCAGGGTCGCACACTGGTGTTTGTGACTTCTGGTGCCACCGACTCCGAACTATGGACATGCTTTGTGTCACCCCAAATGCAGCAGAATGGTTCACCTGTGGGCAGGTGGTTCTCAGTTCTCAAAGTGGGGTGGCAGAGGGGGGCTCTCTTGAGATGCTAATGTTTGACCTGGAACGTTAGCATAGTCAGTGGGAGCAAAATAAGGCAGCCAAAGGGGCTATCTGGGAACGGTCAGTTGTCTGAGTTACCTGGAATTAAACAGTCCTTATCCTCACACCCCACCCCCCGCCGCTCCAGCCCCATCAGTGTTTACATTGCAAATGCTGGACCTCTGGTGTCATCGCTGCCGCCAGGCAGGAAAAGCTGGCTGGGCCTCCGGGGCCCCCTGGGCCCCCAGTGCGTCGGTGGCCCGGTGGAGCCAGCCCCCTGGAACTCGGGCGGGAAAATGAGCCAAGGCATGACTGAGGGCTAGGGCCCAGGGCACGGATGGGTACAGGGGCGCGGCTCGGGGTGCAAGCTGGCGGTTCGCTGAACCAGCGCCCTCCTTTGCCCTCTGCTAGGGGTCTGGGGACCTGACCCCACCGGCCTCACTCCCCAGCGGGCACTCTCACCCCACCCTCCGGCCCTCCACATCCTCTGGGATGGACGCTGCCATCGGCCGCCTAGCCCCGGATTCCGGGGCGCGCCCTAGCCTGCAGAGCTGTAACCCCCAACCCTACTCCCCGAGGCTAGCTGTGCTGCTGCGGCCCCGCGGGGCAGTCCTCGGCCAGGGCTGGGCGGGTGGAGAGTTCCGGGAGCCGGGAGCTATTTTTATAAGATGAGTCAGCGGCCTGGGAGGAAGAGCCCGCTCCCGGGCCCATTGTCTGGGCGTGGCCCGGGAGGGGGACACCGCGGGCGATTCCCAGCGCTCGGAAGGGCGCGAAAACCGCCTGGCAGGAGGGAGAAGTCCACACCCGACCCGGGGCGCGGCGTGGGCGGGGCCAGGGCGGGGAGGGGCGGGGCCGGGGCGGGGCTGCGAGGGGCGGAGCTGGGCGCCTTCAGACCGCGGCAGGCTAGAGGCGGCGGCGGCGGCGGCGCGGGTTCTGCGGGGACAGAAGCAGCAGAGACACCAGGGGAAGCCCGCGCCCCCGCCTGCGCCTCCGAGGCGCGCCCCGGGAGCGGGAGCGGCCCCGCAGCGCGGCCCAGGGCAGAGGCGAGCGCCGGAGCACCGCACCACCGGCCGGGGGAGCCGGGGCTCCGGTCGGAGCTCGGGGGCGCGGCCCGGGGACCTGCTGAGCGAGCCGGGGCCAGAGGACGATTCCAGGCGCCAGCATCCCGCGTCGCGGCAGCGGAGGCGGCTTCGCTGGAGACAAAAGCCTGCCGGAGGGACGCGATGCCGGGCCGGCGCGGGCTTGGGGGCTGCGGCGTCTGAGCGCGCGGACCGGTGCGCCCGGGGGCCGCGGAGACCAGGCAGGTCGCGGCGGAGGGCGGCAGGCGGGGCCCAGGTGCGCCCGGCCGCGGCGGGCCCGTCACCGCTCGGGGGGCGGCGCCCTCCCGCTGCAGCCGCAGTGGCCCGCGCCGCAGCGAGGAGCCATGGGCAACATCTCCTCCAACATCTCGGCCTTCCAGTCCCTGCACATCGTCATGCTGGGCTTGGACTCGGCCGGCAAGACCACGGTGCTCTACCGGCTCAAGTTCAACGAGTTCGTGAACACGGTGCCCACCATCGGCTTCAACACGGAGAAGATCAAGCTGAGCAACGGCACGGCCAAGGGCATCAGCTGCCACTTCTGGGACGTGGGCGGCCAGGAGAAGCTGCGGCCGCTGTGGAAATCCTACAGCCGTTGCACGGACGGCATCATCTACGTGGTGGACTCGGTGGACGTGGACCGGCTGGAGGAGGCCAAGACGGAGCTGCACAAGGTGACCAAGTTCGCCGAGAACCAGGGCACGCCGCTGCTGGTCATCGCCAACAAGCAGGACCTGCCCAAGTCGCTGCCGGTGGCCGAGATCGAGAAGCAGCTGGCGCTGCACGAGCTCATCCCGGCCACCACCTACCACGTCCAGCCGGCGTGCGCCATCATCGGCGAGGGCCTCACCGAGGGCATGGACAAGCTCTATGAGATGATCCTGAAACGCAGGAAGTCCCTCAAGCAGAAGAAGAAGCGGTAATGCGCCCGGCAGCGTTCCGGAGCGAGGGGGGAGTGAGCGAGTGAGTCAGGCAGGAATGAATGGATGTGCGAGAACCCGCGCCCGCGAACAAAGACAGCGAACCAAAGCGATGCTTCCAATTTTTAAAACTGAATCTCTGCGCCCAGATGCAGGACTAGTGGCTTAACCTGGGTGTGTAGGCTGACTTGCCAGCCTGCCCTGGACCTGCTCCCACCCCGAGCCCAGGAGACCTTTTGTCTGAACGCCAGAGCTCCCTAATGGAGTGGGGGGCCCCCTGGGGAGTGGACGTGCAGGGGCTGCGGTCTGCCCTCCTCGCCCAGGTGGAAGGCTCAGATGTCAGAGACAAAAATGATTTCTTCCTACTCCAGCAGGCCCGAAGTTCAGGCTGCCCCGCCCTCACCTGCGAGTTACCTGAGGTATGCAACTCCCAGAACCCCTGGAGTCCTCATCGGGAGGGCATGTGGGCATTGGGAGGTGCTGGGGGAACAGCCCCTCCTTGCCTTCATGGGCGGTGGAAGCTGGATTATTTTATGTCACAGGGCCGGCCCCTGATGAAATTTCATTTGTTCTGCTCTGGGCCCAGAGGAGGTGGTGTTTTGGGCTCTGGGAGGACCGCCTGGAACAATACTCAGCCCCAGGGCGTGGGGCGCTGTGGTGGCCTTGGCTGGGGAATGGCCGCGAAGAGGCACCTTCCCTGCTGATCTGTGGTGGCCACGGAACTGGTGTTTGTTGAGAACCGCTTTTCAGCCTGGAATCAGACATCATCCAGATGGCTTGGACCCTGTCCATGTGTAGGTCATTACCACACAAAGAGACCAATAAAAATTAAAAAAACAAAACTGTTGGAGGTGGTGGCAAATGATGCATTTGCTGTTTTCAGGACAGTTCGAGGTGTTTAAAGGGTAAGGCTCTGGATGTAAATGCTGGGTGGATGGGGGGGCAGGGGGACCTCCCTCTGTACTGTGTCATTGGCATAAATAGCTGGGCCTGGACGTGTGGAATCTGAAATTCTCTTAGCCTGCTGATGGGTTTGTGTCGGCGTCCCAGCTGCAGATGTGTGCTGAATTGCAAGATGGGTTTTTTTTTTGTTTTTTTTTTTTTGCAAGGGATGTCTCACAATACTAACCGCTTGATGATGGGCTTTGGTTTTCAGACATGTTTGGGAAAAAAAAGAAAAAACACTTCCACAAATGAATACTTACCTTAGAAATATTCACCTAGGGGAAAAGAGACTTTGCTCTGCCCTTTTATATCCTTTCACGCTGCAAGTGGCGACACGTTCCAAACCCCAGCCGGGTCCACTGTGGCCTACCTGGTTTAAGTATTTCATTAAAAATATCTCGTTAGAATAGTCCATGTCATGCACCTGAACTACAACCCCACCTGGCGTGAAAGCTGACCTTGAAGTTGCATGGATGTGAAAGCAAAGGGAAAGCCCCAGGACGAGGTCCTTCCTAACCCATTCTCGTGGGAACTGGCCTGCGTAGCCAATGCAAACCATAGTGAGGGCTTGCATTACACAGCAAGCGTGTGACGTCACGGTCGCCTGTCCTCAGGCACTGTGACAGTGTACTTGAAAGAGGCTTTGGAAGAGAAAGTGAAAGAATAGATATTTTTAATAATGTAATTTAAATAAATCCTCTATAATCAGGACTGAGTCTTGGTTTGCAGAAGCTGTCCTTTACCCTGAAACACAGTATCGCAAGGGAAACTTAAGCTCACTGTTGGGTTTTTATTTCCTCTTTGAGTCCATGGTTACAGGCAGAGTTACGTGCCCCCCGCCCCCACTGTTATAAGTTAATTCATGAAGGAGGCCTATAGAAACCGGGCGCGATCGTGCTTAAGCGTGTGAGTTAGTCCGATGACAAATTCACGCCCACTGTCCACTGCACTCGGAAAGTTAATTTACGAACCACATGTAGAATTCCTGGCTTCCTGCTTGCAACCCAATTGTTACAGGAGATATTTTAAAAGAAGGACCTGGCAGCCCATCTCCCTTTCTCTTTCGTTGGTGTATGCGGTACCCCTCCAATGGTGGTCTTTTTGTAGAAACTCAGTAGAGAAAATAGAGCGAGGCAGTGTGGAAAAGCCTGCAAGGTGTCAGCTTACCTAGCGACAGCATATTCACTGATTTCTAAATGGGCTGGTCCCATCCCCTGAAGATTCTGTATAGAATTATTAAGAAAAAAAAATCCATCTTCTTTATTTTCTTCACATGCAACGATTTCTTAAGCACTTTGACATTTTGGTAGTTCCACACTATTGAGAGAATAATATATTTATTTTGTGACATTGCAGATGCCAAATACTGTAACCTTCTCGTGCTCACAGTTCTTAAGTTCGAGACCAGTGTTCGAATCCTGCCGTGCTTTACAAATGATGCGAAACGACTGGTTTTTTTGCATTGTCAGTACTGAAAGGGTGCAGTCAGCTGTTAGTAACTGTCTAGTAAAGTAAAACCCTGTGGTGTCTTAACGGATAGTTAGGAGTCCCGGTTGATTTCTGTGACGTTTGACCCACTAATAGCCCATTTCATCTCTGACCAAACAGGAAGCCTAGACCCCAACACCGCCTTGCAGCTGTCCGCCGGGGGTCCCCCCCAGCGCAGCGGTCGGTGATGTCCGATGTCCCCTGCCCTTGGGAGCGCGGAGGGGTGTCACCGAGGGAGGCGGGCCTCCGCACAGGCGTTTTGAAATGTTTTCTGACAGACAAAGGGAGGCCAGCTCTGTTTTGGGACAATTCCCCCCACCCGTTCTCTGTCGTGGTGTCGGGACAGCGTCTCCTGGTTTGTTTTCGTTCCTCCTGCTACAGTTCTGTCTGGACCACCCTCCTCTTCTGTCCCTGCTCCCTTTTATATGCATAGATGATGCTGTGAACAGAAATAAATTATTTATACAAGCAAATGTTCGGGGGACTGCTCTGTGGATGGTTTCTGCTGTCTGTTCTCCAGGCCTCCTTTGCTGAGTGGGGGACCATCCCAAGGTGGTCTCCACAGGGGAGGGGGGGTCCACCGTCTCGGCTTTTTCAGTTGGAGTGTCTGTTCCACCCTGGGTGGTGGATTTAGAGGTGCCTGTCCCCCTTCGCAATGACGCTGCTGCTCAGGGTCTTGGCCACCCCTCTGCCGGTAACTGGGTGGAGCTCCACTCTTGAACCCACCAGGCCTCCAAGGCTTGAGTCCTCTGAGACAGTAGGTGGCTGAGACCAGCATGCTCTGTCCGAGCCCTTGGGAAAAGAGGTTGGGTGAGAAGCACCAGGACCTCCTACAGGTTCGATGCAGTGCACACGGGGACAGGTGTCAGGCACCAAAACTAGGTAACGGCTGGGGCTCCACTCTGCAGCCAGATGGTCCAGGTTCAAATTCTGCCTCAGACGCACAGGGCCCCATGGCGGAGCTGAAGCGGCGAGCCTCAGTTTCCCCGTATGCACAGTGGAATCTGGAGGGTCGCTGGGAGGGTGAAACAACAACGAACGGGATGTGCTCATCAGTCCCCCCCTGCGCAGAGCAGGTGCCCAGTGGCTTTGAGCTTTGGTTATTTCGGGCTGCTAGTAGCACATCGAACGTGTGACAAGGAGACCTCCCTGCAGGCCTCTCATCTTCCTCCTCTTCTCACCTGAGTGGTGTCCTCATCCTGCTCAAACCTGGCCACGCCCAGGCCACAGTGGAGTCCAGGGAGCATCCCGGGCAGTCTTCTCATCCGGAGCTGTGAGGGGTTGAATGAGGCACTGAACCGAGGTCTCCAGGCTCCGTCAGTCCTCACACGGCCCATTTCACGCGGCGCAGCCTCCGCACGGTGGGGGCGGGCCCGTGGCCGCTGATGCCTGGCCTGGCATTGAGCACAGAGTGCGTGCGCAGTAGTAAGTCCTGGTTGAAGGACTTCCTACCAGTTTGGGCTGTAAGCTTTCATTAAAATGGACGTTCTACAAATGGTTGTTTCCCATTAAACATTTGAGTGAGATGAAACTACACCGCTTTCTGAGGATCACTCGTGGGAGATGAATCACCCGTGATTTGTAGGGCACCCAACCGCTTGCACGTTACCGAGACGCTGGGGCGCTTAGTGAACTTTTAAAAAATCTCTACCTCATTCACGTTGCTACAGGAGTGAGTGTTTACAAGGCTGTTGACATCAGAAGAACACAGATGCCATTTCGAAGAACTGAAACCTGAGAAATGCTTGAAAAGCCGTTTAGAAAAACCATCTCAACTCTATTAGTAAATGCACTAATTAGTAAATGCACTAGGTAGAACTCAAAAGAAGCAAAGACGGAAACCCTCGTTTTCCGGTGCACCCCAAATTTAATGTTGCTTTAACAAATCAGTCCCCGGGGGGCCGGGTGGTGCGGGGGTGCCTGGGCAACACCACCCGTTGTGTTGTCCAGGGAAGTGGCCCCGAGTAACCCCTTCACCGTGACCTCTGACAGCTGGGGCAGTGGCTGATTTTAGTCCTAAGCCGTTGCCATTATTTCCCCATCTGCACCCCCGCCCCCATGGTTTCAGTTCTTCATTTGTGAGTCCCCGTGCTAGACTGTGGGCGTCCTGCTTGCCGGCTCTGCGTGCTCCCATTGTCTCCAGAGCCTGCATTCTCAGAACAACCCTGCCGCCACACCACAGGCTGTTCTGATGTCACATTCGTGTGGCACCGAGGAAGGACAACGTAAGTGCCAAGAGCAGAAGATAAGAGGCCTGACGTGATAAAGGGCGAGGAGGAACCTGACCCAGCGCTTGACCGCCCCTGGCGTCACAGCCCTCCCCCCGTCCAGCCGGCCTCTGGCTTTCCTCCCCTGCGTCCATCGTGATACCCGACGCCCACACCTTGGCACTTGCCCACCAGGAGCCCAATCCGCCATCTCAGCCACTGTGAGGGCATTTCTGTCCTCAGATTCATGCCCGACCCACGTTCACGCATCCTCAAGGCAGCCCCTCCCCCTGGCTCGCCCAGGCTCGACAACACCGTTTCACACAGCCGCGGGGCCCTCCTTGGGTTTGTTTTGTATGACCTCTGGCTGAGATGGGGCCGCTTCGGTTTCAGGGAGGAAGTTGCACCCTGTGGGGTTCTAAGAGGGTGCACAGTGCGTCTCCGCCCAGATTAGAAGTGAGAAGGAAGAGCTGTGTGGCCTCACCGCCCTGGGCTGCAAACATGAGCTGGCTTTCTTGGAATAGGAGGACTGTGGGCCACCCCAGGCCTCACCTTCTCCTGAATGTCACGGCCAGGGCGTTCTCGCGGTGTGGCCATCCTTCACAGGGGAACTCACCCAAGCACTGTCCCCAAGTGGTATTTATAGCATCTCTTCTGCGTGTGCCAATTAAAATTAACATAAGTCACGTTAAATACAGCTCCACAGATTTCCACGCTGGCTCAGTCCTGGATAACGATGATAATAGCCAGTGCTAACCTTTGCTGAGCTCTTCGTGTGTGCTAGGCACCACGCTAAACGCTTGGTCTACTTGATCTCTTTTCCTCTCAAGAGCCCCAAGAGATCAATTCATTCATCCAGTAAATGTATCGATTGACGTATCTGCACCGGCAGATGAGGAAACTGAGAAGAGAAGATCCATCACCCCCTTGGAGGTCAGCCACTGTTACCGAGAAGCCCCAGGTCCCCAAGACGCAGAGGCTGAGCTCGGAGTGCCCCCAGCCTGCTGCCCACGGAGAGGGATGCAGCAGATGAAGGAAGGTGGGACTCAGACTCCAGGGAGAAGGGGACAAAGCTGTGTCCCCCGTGGGCAGTGCCACCTTTGCTCACCCCCTCCTGCCTGAGAACTGGCGCTCCCCGACAGGCCTGGCCCCAGGCCCTGAGCCTGCCCTGACCTCGTGCTTTGGGAAGCTAGTCCTTCGGGAAGCTAGGATCAGCGTGGTGGCTGAAACGCTGGCCCCAAGCCCTCCTCAGAGAACACATCCCGGGGTCTAGAAGGCACATTCCCCCTGTGCCAGCTCCTGTCCTGAGGCATTACATTTCCAATAGTCTTTTCCAGAGACCCTCTCCTGGGGCAGTGCCTCCCTGGCACAGGGCACTTATACGCCCCAGTAGGTGACGCTGGGGGTGTCAGTGTGCCTGCTTTGAGGTGCAGTCTTGACAGAGTCACCTAAACTTCCTTGGCCTGGATGCCTCATCCCCACAGAGAGGTGGACAGTGCCTGCCCTGCCTGTCCCTCTGGCCATTCCAACGAGAAAATGAGACCGATGATGAGAAAGCACCGTGCAGCCAGCTAGCCAGCCAGCCAGGCCTGGACCCTGGGGAAGGTGGAATGTCCTGCTCGGACAGGGGCCCCTTCTCCCTGCGGCGCCAGCTCTCGCACGCGGGCCTGTTCTGCTTCTCTAGTGACAGACAAGCCACCCAGCCTCGCTGTCCCCTCTTCGTGTTCCCACATCAGCCCACTTCCAGCTCATGAAGAGTGAGCCAAAGAAGACCCAGCGAAGGAAAGCGTCTCTCCCGGGAGAGTCTGCGGAGGACGCAGACTCAGTGGGCGTTTCCAGTAGGTGACTGCTGGGAAAACAAGCCTCCTCGTTTCTGTCGTTGGCAGAATTCTCATTCTTCTAATGGCGAGCTCGTGATTGCTCTCATTTCCTTAAACTCGAACTCCCGGAGCAATTAATTTCCACTGCCCGTGTCTAGTAAAAGCTAAAACAGTTTCCGCGTGTCACTTAGCGGTCGCCACGGTAAGCGATGACAACCGCAGCCGCTTACTCAGCGCTCGTGTTTGAATCCTTTATTCCATGGGTGGCACTTCGCATTGCTGCGCAGTTTGAAGGGCCCTGGAACGCCACGTTCTTCACACAAAAAATGGTGTTGAAGGCATCATCCCCAATCAACTGTGACTCCCATTATTCTGGGGATGCTCCACCAGGCAGAGGAGCCAGGAAGAGGTAGAACTCGGTTCTTGTCCTCAGAGGGCGGGTATTCTAGCTGGTGAACCGGGGCTAAACCACCCAGGGCTGTGCCTGATGCCAGCTCGACACTTCCCGCAATGCTACCAAAAAGGGTGCCATTAATTCAAGCACGTTCACATTTTCCATAACACCCTAACCGTGCCACCCACCGCGTGTCCTGGTGTGTGTACTCCAAACGCCTCTAGCCCTCCCTTGACACCCATCTCCTGCCCTGTCTGAGGTTTCCTTGGCGGGGGGAGGAGGGAATTCGTTGTGCTAATACCCACCGCCTCAACCAGCCTCTCCTTTCCTTCCCCTGGCCTTGGGGAAGCTGGGTCAGCACGGCGGCCAGTGTCAGCGGCATGGTTCCATCCACTCCATGTGTACGGGACTCAGACATCCGAGCACCCGAGACTGTCTGATTTTAAGACAGAGCCCCCTTTTAGGTTCATGGGGGTCTGCACTAGGATTCTTGTTCATCTCGGGATTTCTAACCAGTTGAGATGTCTCCAGGGAAGAACCCCGGGGAGGCAACTTGAGCACTGAGACACCCAAGAGAGGCTCAAAAAGAAAGCGTCACAGGATCAGCCACCCAGATAAACACATGCTTCTGACCCACGACTGCAGAGAAAAGCTTGGAGAAAAGTAAATGGATGGGCTTTGGAGATTTTTCCTTATTTTTTAGAATTAGACACAGGACCAGAAAGATCTCCTCTTTCTGAAAAACTCCTCTGAATTTCAGTGAGTAAGGATGTGATGCCTGGAGTGGCTGCAGCTATTTTGACACCACGAGGAATGCCAATCCATCCACGGAAGATGGGAAATACGGAAGGAACTTGGGTCTTAGAAGATGTCATTGAACGGCCGTAATAGTCGACCCTGGGACTGCCCAACCTCAGAACTGCGGTTATGTGAGAAAATAAATCACTCTTTACTTGGGATTTCAGCTGACAAGGTCCCTTAGACACTGTAACCAACCCTTGATGGTACAGAGCATTCAGGCTCCCCACACAAGCTTCTGGGTGAGAGAGAGGCCATTCCGCCACCTCTGAGCCAGCAGGTCCCAAGCAGATGGAAACAGGTCTTGATCGGCCCTGGCTGGGAAGCATTGGCCACTTGGCTCCTGGTGTAACAATTACCGCCAGGGAGCCAGGGACATTCTGAGCAGGAGAGTTGCACACCTGGAGCGTGACTTCGAGTGAGCAGCTGAAAATGTCACTAAATGGTGAGCCCTTCACTGTCACTCACTTTCTCAAAAGGAGTAATGGAGATAATATTGTTTGCTGCCTTTCAGAGTGACCCTTTCACGCTTGACTATAAATTAAACACTTTACACAGCCATTTCATTCAATCCTCTCTGAAAGGCTGTGAGATAGGCGTGTCCATCCTGCCTGCACCTTCAGTAGACAGGTGCATAGGTAGGTAGGTATGTAGGTAGGTAGGTAGTTAGATATATAATCATAATAATAATTGGGAACCCTGTGGCGTGCCTAACACCAAACTAATCACATTGGCTGCATACCCTATGGATATGTTATAAGAGACATCATGGGGCAGGGGCTATTTGTATCATTACCCTCATTTCACAGACGCAGAAACGGGCTTGATGAGGCTGGGTGTCCTGCTAAGGTCACAGAGCCACCAACCAGGGCGAAGATCTGAGTGTCACTGCAAGACCTGGCATGGACCCCGAGGCGCCCTGAGCGGGGCCCGGCACATGGTGGGGGTCCAGACTGTGAACTCGGAACTGGCATAGCATCCCCACCACAGCCGCTCAGAAAGCCAGCAGGAGGGGCCCCCAGGCCAGCACCCCTTCCCTGGGGGCCTGTTCCATCACAGGGCTGGTGTGGTGGGGGGGGCCTGGGGGTTCCTGAGAGCCTGCTTTCAATGCACGCGGCTGGCAGCTTAGTGAAGCTCCGACCCGCATAGACTCCAGACCAGGTTTCCTCCTGAAGCCTCTAATGCCATGAGCCCCAGACCAGAAAGGAGACCTGGAAGATGGGACCCTGCCCTCCGGACCCATGAGCTGATTGTTAGTCCTGATGTCTCCTGCACATGTGTGTCCTACAAGGGGCCGACGGACCGGTTTCCACAGGACGGTCGCTGGGACGCTCACAGCCATGCCCTTCTTGTGAGATGGTTTTCTCTAGCAAGGGGGTGTGCCGGGGCGCCCAGGCTGTCATGTCTCCCCCTGCGATGGCGTGTTCAGAGCCTGCATTCTGTTGTCCTGTAGGGAAATAAGCACCCAGAGAGCAGACGTGTCCACAAACAGGGGGTCGGACATTGGGCGTCAGAGAATGACGCCTGCCAGGGCGGAGCCAGACAGGACTCACCCCAGGAGCCCTGGTCTCTCCAGGTCTCTGCTTCTGCGCAGTCGCAGGCACACGGCCTCCCCACCTGGTGGCCCATCTGTCAGCACGTGACCTTGGATTCCAAAGGACTCACAAGGCCATGCTGCCTCCCCTCGAGTTTTGGAATAAGATAAGTGTCCCCTCTGACGTTGGGACCTAAGTCATTTCTGCCTTTGACGGGAGCCAAGGGTCCCTCACTCTTTAAACCATCAGTTATGTGTCCTGATTCCAGACTAGGACGTAATCAATACTCACTTATTAGGGCAAGTGTCTACCCGCAGCCTGCTGAGCCTAGCGAGTAAAATATTTACGACCTGACAAACCGGTTTTAACTATTCTCCATCATTCCTTTATTACAGCCGAACTCTGAAGGCTCCCGTCGGAAGCTAATTGGTTTTGAGCCCAGCGTGCAGAATCTATGTCCCAATAAGTCTGAGGATACTTAGACTCTAAGAGTCGATAATTCACATGAAAAGATGCATATTCTCTCCCAATTCATGTTTAACTGTCTCAGGTGCACGCCACCTTTAATATCATTTCTTCAGCATGTACTTCAGGCACAGGAATGGGCTCCACGGTGGAGGATCCAGGGTGATGGGCGGCCAGTGGTCTGTCCTGAAGGGGCCCCCTCGCAGGAGGAGCCAAGGCAGCCCCTCCGTGCAGCCCTCAGGGTGCCCCTCTGGGACTGACCACACCCCCCGAGATTCTCTGCCTGTGTCTCTCTCCCACTCTGGGCTGTGGCCCCTCCCGGGAGAACCCCTCTGCCTTTATCTCCCCCATGCCTTCCTCACCGCATGGCAGAGAGGGCGTTCAGAGTCGTGAGAGGGTCCCCCTCAGTGACTCTGTCCCCCAGAGAGCTCCCGGGTCGGCCCCTGGGCCTTCCCGACCCCCGCCCTTCCTTAGGGCACCACTCCTTCCCTAGAAGATGGTGGCTACTGTGAGCACATGCCTCAGCGTTCGGGGACCCACCCGCAAGTGAAGCTTTCGAGGAGGAGGCTTTAGAACTTCAGTCCAAATGGAGGACCCTTACCTCTGCGCTGAAACTTAAGGAAGGTGAAAATGAGAGCACCTGCCGTTTGGACCCGCAGGCTCTGGAGCTCCGTCTCAGCAGGCACCCGGCACGGATCAAAACCGCTGTGCCGAAGCTCAAGTGTGTAAGACAGGCCACACCTGTCGGGCGGCTGGGAACGAGTGTCGGCCTGGCCTGTGCGCCCTCTCGTGCGGCGTTAGGGGCAAACAATCTGCTCGGCAAGGTGCTTTACCGCCGACTCCTTTCTTGGAAATACTCACCTCCTACTGAAGGCACAGTGGCTTCTTACTGGTTTGGCCTTCGAGGTGATTCTGTTTCTGCCCTGACCCACCAGTTGTGATCTAACATAGAAAAATGTGGTTCCCAAGTTCTAGCAGAGCACTGCATGGGGAGTCAACCCTTGGCCGTCGGCGCTCATGTACACACCGTGTACGAATTCGGGGGCTGTGCTTCTGAGTGCTATTGTAATTTAAACTCACCGCGAGAGGCCGTGTCCTTCACTGTCTAGGGTAGGTCTTTCCTGAAGAAACGAAAAGCTCAAATCATAAGTTCTCTAAAAGGTAGAATTTCCTTCAAAATCTAGGAACTTGGGGTTTCTAAACACATGGCAAATCTGATCAAAAACAGAAAAAGGAGGTGCGTGCGTGCGTGTGTGTGCATGTGTGTGTGTGTGTGGTCTCACACACGCTGTGGTTCTGGGAGATACTTGTAAGTGACAAGTTCACAATACTTACAGTGGGCACTGGAGTGTGCGTCGTGCCTCATTTAAACGTTGCAGGAACGTAACAGTGAGCTTTTTCAAAGTTGAAACTGCTAAGCTTTTTTTTCCTTCACATTCTGTAACTCAGGAGATCCTGGACCATTAATTAGTTCCCTACATAACACTTTTATGGTTGGTCTAGCCAATGTCGCAGATTTAAAAGATTTGCATAGTGTGAGATAGAATCTGAATTTTGAGCAACTCACCCTAACTGGATATCTGAACGTTTGGAGGTTCACGGCCCTCGATTCCTTCTAGAAAGGCTGATCCAGCTACAAGAGGGTCCCGCTGCATGGGCGGCACTGGCCGACTCTGCTCGGGGATGCAATTCGTTCAGGAGGCAGGGCTGGTTTATCTGGAACAAAACGTGGAGCGCTGACGGCGTGGTGGCTGTGTGGCGAGAAAAGGCGTTGAGAGTGCTCATCTCGGTGAGCTCTCAGGCGCCCTCGCCAGTTCAGGGGAAGAGAAAAGTTCCAGAGAATCCAGGATGCGCCAAGATTCACACTGAGGATAAATACGTTGTTCGGGTTCCCGCAGCTCTGACGAACTTTGGCACAACCTGAGAGACAGACACCAGGGCGTGGGAGGGAGAATCCCCCCCTTCCCGGCCCCACAACCCGCCTCTGCGCACTTGGCCTGCGTGCTGGGAGAGTAAGTGGGGTCTTCCTACACTCAGTTCTGTGTCCCTGGCCTGGAGGTTTACGTGTTCTGTGGATGGATTAGCAATGACGAATGAGCCAGCGACCCAAGAGGAGCCAACAGAGCCGTGCGCTTCACATTTCCGTAGATTTGTGACGCAAAGAAGTCCAAGCAGCAGTTGACTTCAGACTGGGTCTAAGGGGGCCTGATGTGGCTGAGGTGGTCTTTAAAACCGAGGCTGAAAAGTATCGGAGATTGATTTGCAGCTCCTGGCGGTGAACACCTAGAGTGTCGTCTAAACTGTGTAACTCAGGTTGAGATCGTGCAGGGGCGGGGGGCTCATCCCGAGGGCTTGCTCAATATTTAAATGTCAGTACTTGTTCAGCCACCCCCCATTACTTCTTAGTACATCGATTAATCACCCTTCCGAGGAAGATCTGTGAATGGAAACACTCTCCATTAGTCATAAATATTTATTTTGTCCTCCCTCTTGAATGATAATTTATCTAAATTTATTTAAGTTGGCAGTTCTTCCTCAGCCCTTTGCATATCTAACTCCATTATTTTTGGCTGCTATTGTAGCTAAAGAGAAATCTGCTGTCATCCCGTTGTTTTGACTATTATAACTGTTGTAAAATTTTTTTCTCTTTGTTATTGGTGCTCAGCCGTGTGACGGTGAGTCGCTTAGGCATAAATTGATTTGTATTTATTCTGTTCAGGATGTTCTGTGAATTTCCAATTACAGTAGGGTTGCCAGGTAAAATACAGGAAGCTCAGTTAAATTTTAGTTAATTTTAGTTTCAGGTTATTATGACCCAAATATTGCATGGGACTTACTTCTACTTAATTTTAGAGAGAGAGAGAGCGCCTGTCCAGAAAAGTCCAGCCGTTGTTAGTATAATGAGGACGGTTCGCATGACATCGATGTAACCTGGCGGCCAGGGAGAGCGGACCGGGATGCGCATGCGTGAACAGTGATGACTAGCACTTCACGGAACAGTGCTTCACTGTGCTGGTCCGTGGGGGAGGTAGACCCATTCAGTGAGCATGTGACTGTGTGGCCGTCACATTCAAAGTGACTGAGCAAATAGAGCAACGAATCTGCACCAGCTGCACTAAGCTTGTACATTTGTCTGTGGAAACTACCCTGAGGACTCAGAAGGCCGCAGCTGTGGGCCGCTGGAGATGGGCAGCTGGAGATGGGCCGCTGGAGATGGGCAGCTGGAGATGGGCCGCTGGAGATGGGCAGCTTCATCACAACGACAAGCAGGCTCAGGCACCACGTCTCTTGAAGTTTTTTGGCGAAACGTCAAATCACCTTTCGTATGCAGGTGACTCAGCCCCCCTACAGCCCAGATTTGGTGCCCTGTGACTTCTGGCTTTTTGCAAAACTAAAATCACCTTTGAAAGTAAAAAGATTTCAGGCTGTTGCTGAGATTCAGGAAAATAAGACAGGGCAGCTGATGGCGATTGGGAGAACTGCGTGAGGTCCCAAGGTGCCTACTTTGAAGGGGACTGAGGTGTCACTGTCCTGTGTACAGTGTTTGTTGTATCTTGTATCGTCTGCAGTAAATGTCTCTATTTTTCATACTGTGTGGCTGGATACTTTCTGGACACACCATATATATATATATATATATATATATATGTGTGTGTGTGTGTGTGTGTATCTTAATCTTACCTAAAATTCCAATTTTACTAGGAATCTTGTACTTTTATTTGCTAAATGTAGCAACCTGAAATTCGAGGATTCTTGTCTTTTATTTCATTTGGAAAACTCAGTCACACACTCTTCAAAGATTGCCTTTCCTCTACCCTCTCCATTCCATTCTTCTGAATTCTTATTTAACTAGGCTTGTATGCATTAGCTAGGGCTGCCATGACAAAAAACTGGGGGGCTTAGGACAACACAAGTGTCCCCTCACAGTTCTGGGGGCCAGAAGCCTGAGGTCAAGGTGTCGGCATGGCCGTGCTCCCTCTGGAGCTTCTGGGGAAGACCCTGCCGCGCCTCCCCCAGTGCCTGCGGCTGCCGGCGATCCTGCTGCCTCTCTACCTGCAGCTGCAGCGCTCCAGCCTCTGCCTCTGTCCTTGTGGGGCCTTCCTCCCCGCACCTCTGGGTCTCCACGTGGCCTTCTCGTCAGGCACAGCCACTAGAGGAGGGCCCGCTTTCCTCCCAGCTCATGACACCTGCAGAGACCCCACTTCCAAATAAGGTCTCGTTCAGAGGTTCCAGGTAGGCACGAATTTAGGGAGAACATTCTTCAACCCAGTACAATGTTACACCTCTGAATAACTTTTTTAAGAGAGAAGGGAAAGGAGGGAGAAAGAGAGGGAGCGTTTTGGTCGTTTTAGCGAATTCTGTTTTCTCAAGACCCTGAATTGCTATGGGGGTCTTATCAGTGAGGATCAATGCATCCGTTTCAGGCTGGACTGAGGCACATCTGCACCACAGCGACATCGTAAACTCAGACCGGTCTCTCTGCCTTTTCAGAGCCCTGGACAGGGGCTTGTAGGAAGGGACAATTTTCTGGGTGCTCTCCAGTTTCAAGGATCTCAGCTTTACAGAGAGGGCTCCGCTTCGACTCTCGGCCCACACCCCAGCTGCTGTCTCTGGGTGGTGCCGACGCAGGCTGCAGCCTGAGGACCCCCACCCCCAGCCCTGGTGCCCGCAGCTACGGTTCCCACTGCGTCGCTCTGGGTTTGTTCCCTCCGTTTGCAGCACCTAGGATCTCTCTTCCTTGTGCGTGAAATCGATTATGTGTTTTAAATTAACTTGGACATATTGTATCCAACAGCTTCAGATATTTTTAGATGGGGGCATTTCTTGGACTCTGCCAAGGAGCACATACTGGAAGCCCAGCTTCTGAGATTTGTTAAAACCAAGGAAACGGCTCTCCTGGATGCTAGCTCGCTGTCCACGTTGGATTCAGC
Source organism: Desmodus rotundus (assembly GCF_022682495.2). Lineage (NCBI taxonomy): Eukaryota > Metazoa > Chordata > Mammalia > Chiroptera > Phyllostomidae > Desmodus > Desmodus rotundus. The sequence continues at coordinate 205,560,432 of NC_071388.1, read as the reverse complement.
GCCGGTCACGCAGCAAAGGCCCTGCTGTTCACGTGTGACGTCTGGTGGCAGTGCGTGGACCAGCGTCAGGTCTTCACTCAGCTTAGCGGGTTTCTCGGAGCGTGGCTCCAATATGGAAGTAATTGCGTGTCATTCTGTTCTCATTATTTCCTCTTTCCAGGGATTGCTAGGAAACCCAGGAGGAATGGATGCAACAGACATTAGGCAGATGTTTGGAGTACTCAGAATAGGGCTGTTTTAACTCAAAGGTTAAGAAACATCGGGAATGGAAGTGAAGACTGGACTGAAAGTCAAAGGGTCGGACTGGGGAGGCACCTTTTGCACTAAGCAGGTGAGCATTTCTACCAGAGACTCAGGTGGGGTAGACAGACCCGCCTCCGCCACTAAGTGAGCGCCGTTTCTGCCTCCCGACGCTTCAACTTCAAAATCAGAACACTGGGAAAGTGTCTTACAAGCTCCTTCTAACTCTTCCGTAATTTGGAGAGGTTGGGGGACCGGAGTTTCCACGCTGGTTGGAAGCCACACAGAGGCCCTGACGGATGGACCATGCAGGGGGCCATCCGTGCCCGGCCCCTCCCAGGCCTTGGTCCTTGCCTCTCTCATCTGCAGCTCACCTGGAGTTCACCTACGCTCTTGGGTGGCCCTACTGTTTCATTCCCGTCCCTGGGAAATGTACCTGGTGTCGCGACTTTGCCCGCACGTCTCTGTCCTGCCTGTCCTCTCTGTCTTGTCCTCTCGTACTGGGCTGTTTCTGGAGGCTGTCCCCTGCGCTGGCAGAGTCCCCACATTCCCACAGAACCCCTCCTCGTCCAAATCCCCGTCTTTGACCACAACTTCACGCTTCGTGAGAATTTTAATTAAGTCGACCTTGTCATTGTCCAAGTCCTAGCCACTTTTCTTGGGAAATGTCTCATATGCAAATTGGCCGCATTCAATAAACAGTTTTTGAGTCCGACCAGGCACAATCCTGGGCGTGGAGATGAAATGAAGAATAAGAGGGGCAGACCCCTGAAATTTGAGGCAGAAACGAAGCAGTTGAAGGCGGTAATTATGATGCGTGCTATGTGATAAGTGGTCTGGAAGAAAACGAGGGGCTGGAAGAGTGGATGATGGGGTGAGGAAGTGGGCCAGCCTCCCCTCCCCCGGGGCCTCCGTAGAGGGCTGAGGGCTGAGGGCTGAGGGCTGAGGGCTGAGGGCTGAGGGCTGAGGGCTGAGGGCCGGGACGGAGCCGGTTCCATGAAGAGTCAGACAGTTCCCTTCCCGCAACAAGTGCAGCCCTGAGGAGGGGGAGTGTGGGGTGCCGTGGGGCCTGGGATGAGCCTGGGGCGGAGTGGCCATGGGAGTCCCGGCTGGGCTCCTACCGCAGTCCCTCTGACTTAGCAGCATCTACCTGGAGTCACCCAACTAATGCCTCTGAACTCCAGCTTTCTCAAGTCCGATTCCTCCTTCACACCTCCGCCATTTTATGTCCCTTAAACACTACTTTTTCGTGTCATCTTTCTCTTCAAGGCATTTGTTCACGTTTCACTGAGATATCATCGACACAGTGCAGCAGTTTTGAGTGTGCAATACGATGACTCGATGTTTGTATGCATTGCACCCCGAGCATCACAATGAGTCCACGTAACATCCGCCACCACGAGTGAGAACACTTCTTCATTGCTCCACATGTTTTAATGTGGCCTCTGTATTTAAAGTTGAAGAACCTTCAGCGTGGGCACCAAACTTCGAACCTTCTCTGAACTCCTAGCACATCCACCCCAAAGTCCACGCATGTCATGGAGTGTACCACTCAGCAACAAACAGGAATGCTGGTCACTATCACTCGGATGAGCCTCGCAAACATTAGCTGAGTGAAAGAAGGCACGAGCGCTGTAGATGATGTGGTTCCACTCACACTCAATATCCGGGAAAGACAAACCTGTGGGGGCAGGGAACGGAAGCTGGGTTGTGATAATTGTACCATTTCATAACAAATTTGCTAAATTCCATTGACTTGTACTCCTGTGTACGCGTAAAATACCAAATACTTCACGGTATGTAAATCACATATCGGTTAAACTCTGCGCACACACATTTCCTGATTTACGAACTGAGATAAGCAATAGTTGACTTTGAGTCTAAAGAAAAAGTAAAAGTAAAGCGTGTCACCAGCGTTGCCAAAAAGGGAGGGCACCCTGATTGCAGGCGCTGAGCAGACCAGGCTGTTGGTGCACAAAAGTCCTTCAAGGAGAGTAACAGCGACTGATCCACTGTACGGAATTAAAATGCCCCTCAGGAATGCTAAGGACCACAGCCCTTCACCCTACCATCGCCCCGGGAGCATCAGTCTGTAACTTAATGTCTGAATGGCGTCTGGCTGAGGGGCTGGCTCTGCTCTCAGGCAAATTCTGTCAGCAATAGTAGGTAAGTTCATCCTCAGCCTGATCCGAGTCATTCTCTTCCGAATCTGGATTTGAGGAACCAGTTTTTGCAAGTCCTGCACCTCCTTGGATTTGGGGTTTGAATTTTAAGCCCTCTGATCCCAGGCTGTTCCTTAGGCACAGGCACCGTTGTCCCCGAGCAGCGGAAGACCAAGCACGTCAGTAACAGCTTTAGTCCTCAGTCCCCGCGCCGCTCTGTCTCGGTTCAGCTGGGAACAGAGCCTCCTGGGAAGAAGCAGCCGAAGACCTTTCTTCCCGGCTCCTGGTCTAAGATTTTGAGCCAAGTCCCAGCAATGAACTAAGCACCCCGGACACCCAAACCCACTCCAGGTGCTCAGTTAAGCATAAGGAAACCAGCGCGAGACAAGAACTCTGCTTCCCAAGAGGTTTTCAGAAGACGGCACATTTGTGAACCATTCAAGGGTTTCAACTCCTCCCTCCCTGCGAGCCCCTGGCCGGTCAGCCCAAGGCAGGGGCAGCCACGGCTCCACCCCCTTGCTGTGGGCTGCCATGCGTTCCACGGTTTGGCCCTCTACAGCATGGGGACACGAAGGGAAGAGAGCTGGAGTCAGGGGGCTGAGGACCCGTGAGACTGCGTTCTGCTGGGTCACCTACAGGAACTGCCACCTGGGGACACTTGTTGAGGAAAGGAAGGGTGAAGTCGGGAGGCCATAAGCCACCCGGGTCTCGGACGACGTGAAGGCCTGGACGTGTTGGGCAGATGGTGCCACTGAGGCAGACGAGCCAGCTGCCAAATGCTGCGATGCTGGACGCGACACAAGGCGATGCCCAGAGCCTGAGGCCAACCGCAGGAGGAGCGCACGCCTTGCTGCTTCACTCACCGCGCCCCCTGCCCCCGGCCCTCTGAGAGAGGGCGTCTGTGTGGGTGTCAGAGGAAGGCCTTTTGTCTTTGAATTCTATTCGGATCTTGAGGAGGTAAAAAGTCAACTACAGAAATTTAAAAATATTCGTATACATGCATTAGAAAGGTAAAAGTATAATTCCTGTGACATGGGACATTTATCTGCCCTATTACAACGGTTACACTTATCAAGTGTAAGATCAAGTGGTTTTTTTTTTTTAATTTTTGTTTTCAAAATACAAGCGGACATCGGGATGTGAAGAAAGAATTTCAACAGAACGCTCATCCATCCCTCCACCCCAAAGTGTGGGGACCCTCCCCCCAGGCCCACCTCTGCCTGAACCCAGGCTGGCAGGAAAGGCATTCGGCCGTGGCGGCCTCTCTGGGGGTATTTGAAATGTCTGCAGAGCGCCCTTCCCGGGCTCATAAATCATTCCTCTTAACCCGAGCTTGAAAGGACTCATCCATTTCCACCCGCGCTGCAACCTTGCCTCCCCTCTGCACTTGCCACCCTCCCCCTCTGCACTTGCCACGAAAGGGGCCCATCCTTCCAGCCCTGCCACCCAGGCCCAGGGAGCGTCGGCCTAAGAGTCACTCTGAAACACAGAGGTTTATCTTCACTCACACCAGCTACCGGCTGCTGTTGAGAGGTCAGGCCAAGAAGGTCTTTAACGCAAAGCCCAAAGTTCCTCTTCGTTTTTGTGTTGTTAAAATGCTTATTTTATTGATTTGTGTTGCTTTAAAGGGAGTGTGCGGGACCTCCGATGGGGAGGCACAGATGAGGAGAGCGCCTGACTCTGTGTCTGGGGCCTCTGAGCACAGACAGGTTCTCAGGAGCAAGGGCCACCCCAGTCCCAGACGTGCGTCCCCAAGGGGAGCTCTTACCCTTGGGTGGGGGGGCCCAAGCTTTGCCCCATTTTTCCGCTGGGCGCTTCTGGGTCACGTGCGGCTCTCAAAGGCCTTAAACACTCACTCAGCTGGTCTACAGAGAAGCAGCTGCCCGAGATGTTCATTGGGTTAGGCCAACGAAAATGAGGAACCAGGGCCCTCTCTCTGCCACCGCTTTTCAAATCCCCGATGGAGCCGGGCTGCCCCTTCTCCAGGGTGTCCAACCTCCCGGGACTGGCATCCTGGCTCTGCTCTGGGAGCTCCGCCTTCCAGGCGACTGCAAGTCAGTGAAGGGACCCAAGTGTGGCTGCCCTGAAGCTACTTTTAGGGGTATCGATTTTAAGCTCTTTTTTAAACAACAAGACTCAGAAAGAACCTTTGACCCCCTCCCTCTTTTCTGCCCAAGATACTCAGAGGAACCTGCTTCAGGAAGGAGACTGCAGGCCCCGCCTGAGCCTGATACGAGTTCAGCGTGGGGAACCGAGGGCACCAGGCAGGGGCCTGTGAGCTAGAAACCGGGTCCCCTGGTCTCTGAGTGGCCTGGCAGGGTTTGCCCGCCGTGTGTGTTCACTCTTCCCCAGCTGCCCGTGCACCGTCCACTCCCACCACTGAGATCTAATAGCCTGTTCCGCCCCCTTTTCCTTTGTTAAAAAATGTCGTATATACCCAAGGCTACCTCCCTGTGTTTGGAATTTTCATTCTCACGTGAATTCCCCGTGCGTGTGAATTAAACATTTGATTCTCTCCTGTTCATCTGTCCCTGTTCATTTGATTATTAGCCCAGCCAGAAGAACTTGGAAGGTAAAAAGAATAGTGTTTCTTTTTTTTTAAAGCTTTTATTTATTTATTTTTAGAGAGAAGGGAAAGGAGGGAGAAAGAGAGGGAGAGAACCATCAATGTGTGAGAGATACATCAATTGGTTGCCTCTCAAATGCCCCCAAATGGGGACCTGGGCCGCAACCCAGGCATGCGCGCTGACTGGGAATCGAACCGGTGACCCTTTGACTCACAGGCCGACACTCAGTCCACTGAGCCACGCCAGCCAGGGCAGTGTTTCTATTTTTTTAGTCCCCACAATAGATAATCCACATAAAACAAGGACAGGTATGTCGTGTGCCAGGTGGTATTCCATTCAAAAATATTTTTCATTAGATATTGTACCTACTTTTTGTACTAAGTCTTTAAAACCTGGCATCAACTTTACGCTTCCAGAACAACTGATTTCATGTCAGCCACACTTCAGGTGCTCGGCCGTCCCCTGTAGCTCGTGCCCAGGGCAGAGCTGGTGACTCAGAGGACAAGGCCTCCAGGACCAGCCCCTGGGGAGGGAGAGGACACAGAGGGCTTTGGGACGTTTCAAGTACGCGAAACCGACTTCAGCCTTCGAGGCTGTCTGCATCCGTCCGTGGTTCCCTTTCCCACTAACTGCCTTCAACTACATTGGCTTCCTCCGTGAGCTGAGGGTGAAAAATGTTTACCCCTACTTGCCTCCAAGGAATTTTGAGAAGATACAAACAAACAAATAAAATAAAACACCTTGGTCCAGCACTCTGGGCCCCTCTGCCCATCCGCCCGTGCCAGGCGGTCAAGGTGAAAGCCAGGCTCTCGCCGACACCCGCTTTCACTGGTAACAGAACTGGTAACAGCACAGGCCGTGGAGGTCAGCAGCCCTGCAGGGTTTGCGTTGGAGCCTCAGCTGGGAAAACAAACAGGGAGAGAAAAGGGGTGTGTGGGCCCTGCTCATCTCCAGAAATCACTCGACAGTCTGAGGGGAGAAGCGCCCCTTCTCGGACCAAGAAAAGTGCATTGTTAATCACCTTTGAAATGTGAAAACCAACGTGAGGAGCAATGACACGTTTTAATGGGCAGGAAAATAACTTGCACAGACCCCGGGGGCCAAAGTGAAAGGAAAGTGAACAAATAGGACTGCTCCTTCCGTCCACCTGAAAATAAACCCCGTGATCAGTTCCCAGCAGAGGGTCAGCGGGCACGGAGCAGAGAGGCTTCTGGAAGGCTGGGCTCCTGAGAAGCCCGTCAGATGTTTGAAAGGAAGTCTTTCCGCCCCACTGAGCCCGCACCTTCCCCTCTGCACACGGGGGCGGGGCGGGGGAGGGAGGAGCACACACACACACACATGCACACTCACACTCACCGCTCCAGGCTCTACGTGCAAAGAATTGCCTCAGCAGGGACCAGTGGTTGGGGGTGGGCTGCCGGTGGCAGGGGGAGCTGCCTAGCAAACCCTCGTAGGGTAATTTCACTGGTCCCACAAATGACAGAGGCCAGGACCAGGGCCTGGGAGAGGGCGTGTACCTGCTCAGGAGTCAGGGGCAAGCCCCTCCTCCTGCTACGGGGCGAGGGAAGCCCAGGGAAGCCTCAGAGTGGCTCCCGAACTGCACAGGCCTCTAGAGCCCCAGCTCCCTGCCACCCCAAACCTTTACAGATTATGTAAGTGCTAGGGGCTTGTGAGGCACTTGTGCAACATCCTTATTCCATAGATGAAACCCTGTGAGGTGGAAATGGTGCCCACTCAGTGGCAGAGGCGGTATGCCTACACCCCGACCCTCTGATGGGAACGGTGCCTGGTTAGTGCCAAGGCAGGTCGACAACTCGACTCTGACCGTAGTGGTCTGAGACGTGCTACTCCTGGCAGCCAGCTGAAAGCCATCTCCTGGGGCCGGGGGCAGGGAGCAGCTCCCCTGAGTGAGGGATCCTACCACCTCTGTCCCGTCGGGCTTTCTGTCACTCTGCCATGCAGCAGGTGGAGGCTACCACTTAGCGTTTCTGCGGCAAAGAATCTTCCCCCACTGGATGGCCGGCATTAAGGACAAGGATCGCTGAGACCCTGTGATTCCGGGCGAGGGAACGCTTGCTGTTTCATGTGTCAGACTGGAAGGTTTTTAGGTCGTCGCTTTGGGTAGACGCTGCGGCCTTCTGCCCTGCGTGACAAAGGCTCAGGAAGGAGGGCCGCCGCGATGGGCCCTTCCTGTGACTGTGGGCTTTGTGGTGGTAAGTGGTGAAGTAAGAAATCCAGCCCTGAGCGGTGCGGCTCAGTGTGTTGCGTGTCATCCATCCCACAAAGCACAACGTTGCGGGTTCGATTACTGGTCGGGCACATGCCTGGGTTGCAGGTTCTGCCTCCAGACGGGGCACAAAAGACAGGCAACCGATTGATGTTTCTCTCCTTCTCCCCCTCCCTCTACTCCCCTCTCTCTAAAAAAATACAAGTAAAAACTTCAAAAAAAAAAAAAGAAGAAAGAAATCCACCACGTTATGGGCTGTAGCCCGAGCCTCTGGCGGCCCTGTGTCTGAGCGTCCCGGGCCGCCGTGACAAACGCCTACGAACCTGTGCTGTGTAGCCACGAACATCATTCTCTCGCAGTTCTGGGGGCTGGAAACCCAAAACCAACGGGTTGGCAGTCTCAGTCCCCCCAGGGGCTCTGAGGAGGAGTCGACCCCAGCCCTCTCCTGGCGTCTGGTGGCTGCAGCAGCCCTCGGGGTTCCTCGGCTTGCAGACACATCACTCCCACACCTCTCTCCATTCGTGCTCCCTGTGTCTTCACACCGTCTTCCTGTTAGGACACCAGTCGTCCCACCTTCCGTCCAGGGTGACCACATCCTAACTAATCACCTCCGCAAAGACCCACGTTCCGAATAAGGGCCCATGCTGAGGTCCCAGGAAGACAGGTGTGGTATTGCCGGGGACGCTCTGCAGCCTGGCACGCCCCAGTTCTTCTGCTCTGAGACGGAATTTTCCCCAGCTTCTTGTTGCTGTCTTTATCACTGCAGATGTCGTCACCCCGACAAGAAAGCTGCTCTGATAAACCCGTCACTGCGTTTCAAAGGGGCTCAGAGGGGACCTAAGGAGAGCGTGCGAGCCAGCTGCCCTGTGACCGGAAATACAGGGCTGGGGGTTGAGCGTAGGAGCCTGGGAGACCAGGGGGAAGAGAGAGCCGATCTCTGCCTGTTCTGTGTGGGAGGAAGAGGAGGAAGAGAGCAAGCCGGGGCAGTGAGGAAGCAGGGACGTGAGCTCAGAGGTCATGGGGGATGAGACAAGCCTGGGACGACCAGAAGACCTCTCGGAGACAAGACCATAACTGCCCCCAGGCCGGGAAGCCCACTGTTACTATGTCACCTCCCAGGGAGGGTAGGTTCTGCTATGCAGGGTTTTCATTTTGCTGAGGGGGTACACAAGTTGGGGTGCAGAGAGGAACCCCTCAAGGCAGCAGTTGAGACTCCATTCCACAGACTCCCCTGCTCCTTCTCCCTCTCCCCCTCCCCCACCCCAGCGAAACCCGCCTCACTTCCTTCTTCCCTAACCTCAGTCTGAAGAGTGTCTGATGACAGCCGTTCGGGGCCACCAGTGCATTTCGTGTCACTTTGCAGCTGCACGAAGCCTCAGTAGATGGTGACTTAACTGTAAGGGTGAAGGGGGAGGAGGTGGGCTTGGTCCAGCCCTCCCCTGCCCCCCGTAGGGGACATTTTGGTACAGATCCGAGAGCTCACTTTTTGACAAGGCTTTGTTACCGTGACTCCTGCCCTTGGCCATGTTCCGGTGAGTTCTGTACCTCCTGGCCCCCGGCCTGCACCCCCAGCTTTCCGTGGAAAGCCCCTGCTTGGAGGCCACCACATCAGAAGTCTCGAGGAAGGAAGCTGGTCAGGCCCATGAGTCCATGGCCAGCTGAGGCCTCGTCGCCTTTTCATTTTCTTTCTAGTGCTCGTTTGGAAATTGTTATCTCTCTTCTTTAGAACACCACTTCTTTTTTCTACCCTCAACTAAGATGGAAAGAATTTGTTTCATTTGCAGCAGTCCTGGGACATAAACCAGGGGTGGTGACTCACGCCCCGGGACTGCTGACTTGCACGGGGGAGGGGCAGGGATGGCAGCAGCAGCCCCGAGCAGGAGGAAGCAAGCTCGGGGCTGAAACACCGATACACTCTTGCAACCCGTCTTCGTTCACAAGTGTGCTTTTCCGTAACAATGTGTCTTATGTTTGTGGACAGAAGGTGGAGGTGGAAAAACCAGGACGCACATGCGGGCAAAGGCCTGAATTACAGGTCGAACTCCCCGTGACGAGGCACCTCCCCTAACATTCTCAAGGCTGCTTGAGGAAGCCCCGACCGACTTACACCAAACCCCTGCGTCGGGTGCGGAATGAATGGCCGCAATGCTCCCAGCCCCTAAGCTGAGGGTGACCCTCCACGGCGCGGGGGCATCTTGACGTGGGAAACTGGGCTTTGAGAAATCCCGTGGACTCTCGGCTCCCAGGCCTCTGGGGGTCCAAGACGGGCTGACACAATAGAAACAGTCCTGAAGCAGTCAGAGCCCGAGTGCCGGGGTTTCTCCAGCCGCTAACTACGCTACCTTCCCGAGTGGCTTCGCCGGGCTGCCCCGGGGGGCTCCTGAGAGGCCTGTGAATGTCTCCACACCGTGCCTGGCCCCTGGGACGGGCCTGACAAACAGTGAGGGGGCCAAAAAATAGACTTGCTCTCCCATCTTCCAAGTTCTCCTAGCTGGGTCAATACCCAAATGAACAGAGAGACTCATCGGAGAAAATAAAAATTCTCACGCGTGCGCACGGGGGATTTGTGTAAGCATGAAAATTCCGAAGACAGGTGGTCAAATTGGGTGTAGGTGTCACTTTGGACAAAGAAGAAATAGGAGGTGAGGGTCTGAGATTCCAAAGGAAGGAGGCAATTGTCAGGTAGCTGAAAAAGCAGAACATACACGGCAAGTAAATTTCTGCTGGAAAACCCAGAAACGAGGAGACACGCGGCAGGGTGGGGGCCGGAGCGTGCAGTCAAGTTCACTGGCCCTGGCTTGAGGCCCTCCCATCCACCGCACTCAATTCAAATCAGGCTGCTGGACCAGCGCGCTGAGATTTCCTTCCTGGAGTTGGCTTTTCCCTCTGAATCTCTTAGCAGGGAAGAAGAGTCAGAGGTTCTTTATGAGTCTTGTTTCTTGGTACCCAGCTTAAAGTCAGCATCCCAGACAGGATACTTCGGTGCCCCTCAGGAGCGCACCTCTCGCCGGAGCTTCGCCATTCCAGGGGGGAGTCCTTACGGCACCTCCACGGCACGGTCTGTGCAGACACCCAGGCTTGCCCTTGTACTCATCTCGGCTCCTAGAGCCGCTCAGGAGTCCTCTGAGTTACTTTCCTAGAGTTGGCGAGCGGCAATTCCCCTGGCTGGGACCGAAGAACCCTGTCGGAGAAAGTCAGTCGTATTTTTTTCTTGTGGTTGCTGTCACACTTTACCCACACATTTGGTGGCTTACAACGACAGAAATTTATTCTCTCACAGCTCTGGAAGCCCGAAGGGCAAAGTCAGTGTCACGGGGCCAAAATCAAGTCGGCAGGGCTATGTCCCCTTCAGGGTCAAGGGGTGCGTCTCTGTTCCTCACTGCCTTCAGCTCCCGGGGGGCTGCCCGCACCGCTGGGCTCACGGCCACATCACTCCGGCCCTTGCCTCTGTGGTCACAGGGTCTTCTCCTTGCCTGTGAGTAGAATCTCCCTCTGCCCGTCTCTCATACGGACCTTGGGGGCTGCACTGAAGGCCCACCCACATCTTCCAGAATAATGTCCCCATTGAGATCCTTAACTGAATCAAATGTCAAAAGACCCCTTTTCCAAATAAAGTCACCTTCACACATTATGGGGGTTAGGACCTGATATCCCTAGGGCCCCCGAGTCAGGCCACCCCAGGTGTCTCGGTGTTTTCGTTTTGCATTTCGATGAGGCTTAAATGCTCCTCGAATCCGCCAGCGGGGAGCTGCATACCCCACGGCCCCTGCATCCCCACGGGAAACAGCAAGCAGTCCCAGGAAACCTGGGTGACGGCTGCCTGCCGGCCGCACTCCACACCGTGTGGCTCATGGCCCTGCCTCGCCAAAGCTGTCTGTCCCTAGAGGTAAGAGCAATGCACATGCTTTTCTTTTTTAATCCCCACCCTATTGTGGGTTTTAGAGAGAGAGGAAGGGAGAGAGAGAAACACTGATTGGTTGCCTCCCGTAAGAGCCCAGGACAGGCGGTGGAAATTCCCCGGTACTTGTAAAGTAGGTGTGTGCCCTGACTGGGAATCGAACCCCAGCCTTTTCGTTCACGGGACGATGCTCCAACCAACTGGGCCACCGGCCAGGACACAACTCATCAGCTTCTGATGAGAGGAGCTTTTGGCCCCCGTGAAGGGGGAACGCCCCCCGGGAGTGTGTGGTTTTTCTGCACAGCGGAGTTGAGCACAGTAGGCTAAGAAACAGGGCCCCACGCCTTTCCTTTCAAAAGCATTTAAGTTGTCCTCCAACGGTTTTGGCGACGGCGTGTTTTTCCGGGGGCCAGAACCCCCCCACCCTGCCCCACCACACACACACCATAAGCGTTGGGGATGTACTTGGTATCTGAGAAGACGGGCAAGTCCATTAACCGCAGAGCAGGTCTTCAGCGTAGTCGGTAAAACGCTGCCGTTACCAAAGCGTGTGTTTCAGAGTAGTCACTGGCTTCTGTTCCTTTTCGAGGTTTTGCAGATATCTGGTGACGATGCCTGCTGCCTGGTTAAGGGCCAGCAGCGGTTGTTTCTCTCTGTTAAAGCGCTACTGTGTAACGCTTATTCAATAAAAACGGAACCACGCTGGCAATTTGCAGTTCCTCTACTCCAGGCCGATTCGCCCCTTAGAAAGATTTCTGAAAGAGATTGTTTCCCCCCCAGTGGAATCTGGAATTTGTTTTTCTAAGAATGAAACAAAAACTAAGAGTCATTTATTGTTGTGTTTACATTTGAATAATCCCCCACAGCTGCGTAACTAACAACAAATTTGGGGGTAGGAAGAGGACAGATACCACAAGTAGCCAAACTCACCCTGGCAGCTCAGTGGGTTGCAGGCACGTGGTAAGTAGAGCCTTGTATCCAAGTGGGGGTTAGAGATACGGGGAGTTTGGAATCCCCAGGTGGTGCCTGTATACTCAGTACTAACCAGGCAGCCTTTTCCACCAGAGTAGGGACTGCGGGCTCAGGAAATCTCATTCGCTCGCTCACTCACTCACTCACTCACTTATTCATTCATTCAGCTGATGTTCAAGGGACACCCAGCATATAGCTGAAGGTGAAATGGTGGGCAAACAGTCAGGATCCGCACACCCGCTGGGAGACGTCCTTAGGGAGGAAGCAGATACTAAGAACTTTCTGGTCCCTCTCATTTCGCCCTAAGTGCAAAGAGGAGCCTTGGGAGGACCGTGGAAATAGCAGTGTGACCTGCCATTACGAGATTTGCATCGGAAACGATCACTCGGCTGGAAACTGTTATGCATCCGGGGTGCCTCTCAGGACACGCTCTCAGCACATGCTGTCCATCTGCCCCAGGGGCTGACCGCCTGATGCTGCTGAGCAGGACGCTGGGGTGGGACCCTGTGCTTGCTCCGCTCCTGGTGGCCGAGCCACCCAGCCAGGCAGGAGCGGGACGTCTTAATCAAGCCTGCCGGGCAGCTGGAGGATGTGGGGGAGGACGCCCGCTCTGTCCAACTCTCCTCTCCTCCGTCCAGAAATAGGCGCACAAAGAGGAAGTTGCCTGATTCCAGATGGCAGCTGTCCCAGAAAAGCAGGTGCCCTGCGCGCTGTGGACACGCACACGCATGAATAGAGCGATTCCCGTTCACGGTGCAGAAGCCTGGCTGCCCGAGGAGTCCGAGAAGCCCCAGTTCACCAAGGGGGGAGGGACCCGGGAGTGGAGAGAATGGCCTTTGTTCTGAAGAGAACCCCTGAGGAAGCTGGGATGGGACACTCGGTTTTGAATGGATTCGGGCAAGGCCACTGCAGGGAAGCCACGGGGGGTTTCTTGCAGGGCCAGTTTATTGTTCTCTGATCCGACTTCAACCCACAAAGAGTAGACCAAGTGCTGCTTCTTGTGCTCTCTGGGGTCATGTTTCCTCAGCTAAAATGTTCTTAGTCTTCCCAAGTCAGAGGAGATCGGCACCATGCAGGGTGCAGAGGCAGACCCTGGCCAAGGCTGCCGCCCACGGGGGATGGGGGCGCCGCTGGAGTCAGACAGCCACCGTGATGGGGATGGGGAAGGGACACGGCAGAGGTCTCTCCCCCAGGTGGGCGGGGTTGTGAGAAGTCAGCACATCCCCCTCCAGGCCTCCCTTCCTCCCAGCACAAATATTTATTGAGCACCAGCTGTGTGCCACAAGAGAGGGTGGGAGCGGAAAGGCGCACAGAAAAATCCTTGCCTTCCTGATGTGCCCAGGCTGGTGGGAGGAAACCCGTGAAAATCAAAGCGACGAGCGAATCTGCAGTAGACGACCAGACAGTGCCAGGTGCTGTGGTGAAGCAAAGTGGCTGAGGGAGGAGCAGAGGGGAGGGGTTTGTTCCGAGGTGGCCTTGCTCCCGCAGGGGAGGGACACTGAGCCAACTGGTCTGTCCCACTTAGTGTCCATGTCCGGGCAACTAACTCCTCACACCGCCAGGATGCCGGGGATGGGGGGACTCCAGGGCTCCCTTGCTCTGTGGACATGTCTGAGGGGTCCTTTGTGGTGGCCCAAAGTGAGTGCCACGCCCAGACCAACCCCAGGGCCCCCCTGGGCAGAGGGAGAAGGAACTGAGACCAGGGGACAGGGCATGCTAGTGGGAAGCTCCGTGAAAGCCCCTCCCTCTCCAGGCCTCACGGCCTGTGGGGGCTGGTCCTGCAGCCTTGTCACCCCTCGGGTCCCTCACAGCCCTGGCAGCCTCTCCCAGGGGCCCCTGTCAGGTCCCCTCACCCCTAGCACCCCTGCCCACCTGCCTCCTTCCTGGGCAGGTGCCTCCAGCGTCTCCGTGGGGACTCCAAGGACCCCAGGCACGCACACAGCGTCCCCCGGCGCTGGCATTTGGCATTCTGCAGGAAGTCGCAGACAAGCAGCTCACCCGTGGACCTAGCACAGCGCTAAAAATAGCCCCTCAGCACTGCCCCAGTTCCAGGGGGCCGCGCCACACGTTCAAGTTCCGGAATCACTACCTACGGGTTTTTGCGATGCGCGTCACAGGCGGCAGCATGACAGACATTTCACCGAGGACGGGCACGTTCATGGGGCCCCGAAAGGGTCATTTCCAAGCCTGAGAGAGAGCTGGGAAGTGATCGTTGGCAGAGGGAGCAGCTTTTGTGCACCCTGGGGGTGTGTATCAAGGGAGGGGACGGAGGGACCGGCGGCTCAGAAATTGACCACTGCCCCGGCCAGCCATCGAAGCGCGAGAGCAGAGAGCAGCACAGCCCCGCCCACGCCCCGCCAGCTCTGCTGTCCACTAGCCAGGGTGGCCCCGCCCACTGCCACCAGGGTCTCCCCCAGTCTTCGCTGGCAGCCCTCTGGCTTGAGCCCAACAGGAAAAACTACAAATAAAGCCTGGAAAAGTGCGTTCAACCGCTGTCGTGCCGCTCCGATACCCGGGTGCTGCTGGGGACAGCAGGGCAGGGTGTTGAAGAACAGCCCTGCCCTCCCCTACTGCGTTATCAGTCTGTACTAAGTCCGGGGGACGAAGCGCTGTGTGGAAGGTTGGGGCAGGGGAGGGACAGGCAGGAGGGGTCCCCAGGGAGGGTGGAAATCAGACAGGGGGCGGGTGCCAGCCAGCGGGGACCAGGGCAGGGCGACTCCGGCTCATCAGACAGACTTCCGTTTCGTTTCTTCAGGATCTTCCCGTAAATGCCCGGGCCGGAGGCTTAAAGGGCAGCAGCAGAGCCTGACCTCCACGCCCCAGGTGCAAAGGAGCATTTGGGGGCAACTGCATGTGGCACCGCGAGTTCCTGAGTGGCGGACAGAGCTCCCGCGCAGTTCTGGCCCGCGGTGGACCCGCTGGTTTGAGGTCCAGGAGGGCTTGATCCTAACCCTCTTATTCCCCTGGTTGTTCCAATGCCATTGGCAGGCACAGGTGGAAGTGAGCCTGAGGCCCAGCTGGTCACCTTTAACCACAGCGATGCCTCCATTTCAGGCCAGGTGGCCTTCATGGATGCCTCCCTGACCTGCTTGGTCAGGGCCGGGGGACAGGCAAACAGGGATGAGACGCAGCAGCGCCCCCTGGGCCTCCACAACCTGCATCCCAGCTGGGTGGTCCACAGCGCAGAGCTGTTCTGTGCTCCGAGGACCCCCAATGCCTTTTGGGGTGCCCTGGAAATCAGCCACCACACGAATGCTCTCCAGTGTGAATTACGGTCTCCAGGGCATGCTCACTGTGTCACCAGCTCACTTGGTCCTCAGGTCTTCTTGCCTTCCTACCTCCTAACCCTCCCCCCCTCCCCCCCCCCATCATTGCAGGTAACCCGAAGTCTCAGAGAGAACACTACAGCCTCATGCCCTCAGCTCCCCGCCCTGACGGGAAACATCGCCTACCCTCCTCTCTGGGAAGGACACTCTTCCCCCGCGTGGGGACCTTGACCCCACGCTCACATCCTGCAGGACGCACCTCTTCTTACTTATGTACCTGCCGTTTCCGCCCCACGGGGTGTGACTCACTCCCCATGGGCGTGTGTACGCGTCTGCCATCCCAAAGCATGTGCTTACTTTTGAAAAACGTGGGCGTAGAGGGAAGTGTGGAGGGCGGGAGAGAAATGGGCACCTGCCCACCTTGTTTCGGGGCCCGGCTCACGGGCGCGATGAGCCGTTCCCGTCATTCCCACATTCTCCCACGCACTTGTTCGTATACTTGACGCCCCACGATGCACCGTCTGCACCCGTCTTATGGAGGCTGTATCCTCTGCACATTTTCGCATTTAACAGAAGAAAGTAAAAATGTAAATGCCTCCAGGGCATGAGGACCTGCGTCTTCGGGAGGTTTGGGGGTGACTCGTGTGCACTGAAGATCGAGAGGCAGCACAGTGACAGAGGGACGTCCAGGTGCCCGGCTGCCTGGCGGGTAAGAGGTGTGGCAGCTCAAAGCATCTAGAAGGCTTGGGGGGCATTGGCCAGACGGCCGGATGTCGGCAGCAGCTCAGGGCCCAAGCCAGCTGGCAATACAGCCAGCGTGTTGACGGCCGGCGTCTGCTCCACGGTCGGCCAGCTCAGCCACGTTTTAAACAATCAGCTCTTCAATTATTGAAATGGACTTCATCGTCGTTTTGGCTCTCGCAGTATCTGTTAAATATGTATCGATGCTCCGTGTAATCAAGCCTCGCTCCAGCCCTGCTACAGCAGGAGAAGGCGTTCACTTCTGGACTTATTTCTGCTCTTCAGGGAGAGGCGCTCACTGAACTTGACCCCCGCAGAGAGGCCTGGTGGCTGGCCTCTGGAGCCTTTCCTCTGACTTCTCCTTCCAGATCTGCCTCCACGCCCTCCTTTCCTGCGGGAATGGGGGGAGAAACCCTGCCCCCTGCTGTGCAGGGGGGGTGAGAGTGGCCGGCCCTCCCCAGCTCTTGCTACTTCTGGACACTTCTGGGGAGGTCTGGTGGGCTGGGAGCACAGGAGCCTGGGTGCTGGGTGAAGACCGCTTCCCACAGGAGTGGGGGCCATACCTCACCAGCCCCAGGACCCCACACGGCAGGCAAATTCCTGAGTCCAGAGCCCGGTGTGCACCCTGCGGTCCCATGTCTTTGGGGGTAGAAGAGAAGCTTCCGTTGCCAAAGTTTCCCAAGCACTATTCTGCTGCCGCCCCCACCACCCCCTCCGTCCCAGCACCCTGCGCAGCACGGGGAATGGCCTTCAGTCCCGGGACAGAGGGGCGTAGTGGCACAGAGAGATGAAGCTCCTCCTTCCTCCATTTACTTGTGTGACTTGTCTTAAATAGACAGGGAGACCGCCCTGCAGGGAGGGAGATGTGTGGTCCACTCACAATGTATCATTTTACCTTTGAAATCTTTATCGTTTTCATTTTTTGTCCCAGCATCTTCAGGGCCATCTCTACAGGCAGGTGTCTGCCTGGTGAAAGGAAACCTCAGCCCCGGCTGGGCTGCTCAGTTGGGGGGAGCGTCATCCAGTACCCCAAAGGGTTTCGGGTTCAATTCCCAGTCAGGGCACAGGCCGAGGTAGTAGGTCTGATCCCGTCGGGGCTCACAGGAGAAACACTGATCCATGTTGCTCGTGTCGGCGTCTCTCTCTCTGTGTCTCTAAAAGTCAGTGAACTGATCCTCACTGGGTAGAAAAGAATCTTCAGAGGGGGTCTCAGCCCCAACCTCCCTCCCCCGACCTGAGAGCGCTTCCCCAGGAAGTGGGTGCTGTGGGTGCGTGGACCGCCCTACTCCAGAAAGGTGAGAAGTCGGGGGGCACCCACACGAAGTGGGTGAGGCTCGTGCTGCAAAGCCTGGGGGGAGGCACGCGAGACTCACCCCTGTGCTCAAAATGTAGCCCCTCCTGTCGTCGCGTTCCCGTCAGCAACTCCTGGAGGAGTGCGCTTTCCTGCCTAGTAGGAGTAGATCCTGCTTCTGCGCATCCTTCCGCCTTCCCTGGCGACAAGCGGGGGGCCCAAGCCTCACCCCTCCTTCAGGTGGGAACGGAGAGGCCAGGGGAAAGCCTGGGACGATTCCAGAGGGAGGGCAGTGTTCCGAGGACTCAACGCCAGGGCGCCTGGAGCAATACTTTCTTCGTATTTGTTTCAGTGGGGTGAGGGGAGGGGCAGTGCCACCCGCCGGTGCCTGTGTTCTGCCTCCCACTTCAGGGCTCTCGAGAGCACAGGGGGCACATTTACTCGGATCATCCAAGATAATGTCCCTTTGTCACCACCAGCTGATTAGCAACCTGAACTCCCCTTACCAGGTACTGGAACACGTTCGCAGCTTCCCGGGTTTAAGACGTGGAGGAGGGTTGCCACTATTCTGCCAGCCACAGCGATACCGCTGTGATCTTTTTGACCCGCTGACCTCTTCTCCCGTCCCGTGCTCTGCACGGAAGCGGAGCATGTTCAAGTGCATGGGTCTGCATGGATCCGCGCTGCCAGCCCTCGCGTGGGGTGAGCCCCGGGTCGCCGTCCTTCCCAAGCGCAGAGCTCTTCTCCCTCCGCCTGGGGCCTCCGCCAACGGCGTCCACGTGACCCTTCGCCCCCACCGCACCGAGTCATTCGCTTTTTTCTGGTTTCTAAACCTGTCTGTGGTTTCTCAGTCTCTTGCCACTACTCGGCCATCTTTGTATTTCTTGGAACTTTTGATCTTTGAATAAGTAGGTTAAGTGCTCAGACATGCTTAGAACTCTTTAAATGAACACAGGGGGACAGCTAGGAGTCAGAGACACCCTTATGCACTGCAGCCCACTTGTAACAGGTCACAGCCGGGGGGGGGGGGGGGGGGGGGGGGGGGGGGGGGGGGCCCAAACAGGGATTTGTAATGGGGTCCAGAACTCAGGGTGTCCAGGAAATATTAGAAAAAAATACATATAGGATGTCCTCACCCCCACAAGTATGAGCTGGGGGATGGGACACATGGAGCAGGGCCTTTGAGAGCTGTTTTGCATAGCAACAGTTTCGCAGATAACCTCTAGAACAGTCACTTCACATATCTATGGCCTTTAACTGGTTTCATGGATATGTTAAATAGCTGTGGCCATGCTATGAGCCAGGGGGATGGGAGTGACTTCCACCCATCATGTAACTGGGAGGAAACTCCCTCTAGTTACAGGGCCTGCCTAAGAGTTTGGAGATGATTGGCTCCACGCCACAGGGCCACACCTGCCCGGACTTACTATGGCAGCCCAGTAAAGCAGGAGAAATACGGGAATGCTGGCAGCTGTGGCCAATTGTGGGAGGAGTCGGAAATGGTGCGGCAGAGGAAGGTTGGCGCGGCAGCCATGCGGGGTGTTTTTGAGACCACGCGGCTTGGACAGAGAACCATGGAGTTCTATTTCTTTTTCTGAGATACGGTACCCCGGACTGGGCAGAGGGGGAAGGAAGGACTGTGCATTTGTGGGTATTCTAAAGGACTTTAGGAACTTAATGAAGACATTAAATCATTACTCTTAAGTTTGTATAACTCTTTAAATAAATAATCCCTTTCCTTTTCACCAATCTCTGGCATTGAGAGACATCTTTCCCTGGTGGCGGCAAGGCAAACCTAGTACGGGGTGGGGGACCCCCGGAGCACAAGGGTGGGTCCATTCGGTAATAGTACATGGTCCCCCCCCACCACGGGTCTGCTCTGTAATACACTCACACTCGGTGACACGCCGAGAGTGACATGCTATAGAATTCCTAAGCTCACATTCAGAAAGAGGTGGGGAGTGTGCAAACACATATAGTCCCCACACAGCCTCCACTTTCCTGTCAGTGGCAGCATCCATGAGTAGGAGTGGCCGTGGCCGTGGCCGTGGCCGCACGAAAGCTGCGCTCCGCTGACGCTTGGGGAGGCGCCCCTGAGTGTCAGGTGCAGAGGTGACAAAAATCTTTCCTTCCCAACGTCCTTGGCCCTCGTGCTTTGCAAGGAACGATGACAGGAAAAACACGCCCAGCTGAAGCTCGGGGAAGCATGTCATTAACTCACTCATCCACACCACAGACACTAGCGGGAGTGGCTTCCGCGTCTGTAGGTCGGTATCGAGGCCACAGGCTGGGGTGTGGGCCGGCCTCTCTCTGATTTCAGGAACAGAGGCAGCAAGGCGCCGGCTGTTGTGGCAGCTGGTGTCCACCTTCTTGACCTTAAAGATGTCTGCAGGCAGAAAGGAAGAAGGAAAGCAGTGGAACCACACTTCCGCAGGGGCTGCACCCAGTTGAAATGGGCCAGGGCCACGTGGGCTTCTCAGTGGCCCTTGTAACCTGGGTCTCATGAAACGCCCACAAACCTGGGCCTCCTGCTTGCTTCTGGAGTCGGCTTCTATTTGGGTTACTTGGCACTCCCCAGCCTGCCCTCTCAGGCATCCACCTTCGACTAAAAGTCGTCTGATTTCTCCATCTCACGCTTTCTGCTTCCTGCTCTCCTCCTGCGCTTGTTCTGCTCTTGGCTGCTAATGACCGATAGGTCCAAATGTCTCAAGGTCACATCTGCCCTGACCAGTTCCCTTGGTGCTCATCCAGTGTGTCATACCCAAGCCGGGGCGTACTTTCTTACAGGCCCTCGCCCGGGCTGCTGCACGGGGAGTCCGATATTGCTGGAACGCCCGGCCCACTCCATCTCTGGACTTCACATTAACAGAAAAAAAGTTAATGTGCTTATTGCTAAAGCCATTTGAAGCTGGGCTCTGCTCCGCTTCGCAATCAGCCTCATCCTGCTCGGACGGTATTTGTTTTGTAGCTAAGCCTTTCTTATCCGCGACCACCAGAGTGTGAGCATCCTAAGGCGATCCTGGGAAAAGGAGAGAGAACGCGTGCTTGTGAAAGCCATTTGGAAGCTCGCGTGTTCGATACTAATGCCAGGCAAGGAGGTTAGCACTACCGAAGCATCCCGAAGGGGGAGCAGCTCACGGACTGCTCGGGAAACAATCAGAAAGTGCTGGGCGGCTCGCTCCTTGTGAAGTTCCATAGCCCTTGCAGAACGGTCCCGGGATCTCTCAGGCTTCACGCTGGACCCTTCCTTTGCATGCATCCCCTTCAGCTAAAGGGTGTACATGTTCTGAAGTTATATTTCTGTCAACTCAGATTCTTTTTTCCCCCAACAGAAAAGAAAATAAAAGAAAAATCACCTTCTTGCAGACTCTGCATCGCAAACAGACTAAGTCATGTCTGCTTCACAGTTAACAAAGGGCAGTTTAACAGGGGCCCCATAGCCACAGCGTTCAGAGGTTAACAGCGAGGAAGTGGCTGCTACTGCTGGACCTTCCTCCCAGCCCCCACAACCACACAAGCCAGCCCTCTAAAATGAATAAATCTCTCCACATACTCAGGGATATAATATCAAGTGTTGTCCCATAGCCTAAATCGCCCATAGAATCACCAGTCTGCCTACTGCTCCAACAGCTCTGCCGTAGCTCGCTCAGCCGCCCTGTTTCTGTTGCTTCCTTTTGTTTTTGCCATGACGACGGACGGTGTTTTGGGCCTTCTTGGATGTGAAGCTGTTCTGTCCACATAAACTGTGGATGGTCCCTGATAGCTCCGCCTGGAGAAGTTCCAGACACACGTTTTTTGACGTGCATTGAGGCGTGCCATCGAACAGCCTGACAACAGTACCGGCTTTGTGTTCGGGCCCGAATCTCATTTCTTGTGTTCTGTACACACGGCCACAGCGAAGTCCTGTGAGCGATTTCAAACGGCCAGGAGCACCATGACTCGGAGAAATGCTGAACCGTTGCCAACTTGTTTTCTAATGTTTGCAAAAGACATTGACGTTTTCTTCCACAGAAGAAAAACGCCCGATTACTTTTAATTGTCTTCATTTCTACTCTCCTCACTGTTCATGAAACCGTGTCTCTCGTTCTCATTTGCTGTTTCATTTGCGAAGAAACAAGTTTGTCATTCAGTGCGTCTGCTGTAGATATCCCACCGACGTGCAGCCGCTGTGATTCGGCTGGATGCCGACGCTGTGAGCAGGTGGCAGGGCCTGTGTCGCAGACAGGGCGGGCGGGGACAAGGTTAAAGGCTTTGTCAACCACCAGGGATGTCGGCTAGGCCAGCGTCACTCTGCACTTGATATTAATGTCATGGATTATGCTGGATGTGGAAACCGAGTTGACCAGTTGTCTGAAAGCTAAAGCAGGTCAGACTGGTGAGGAAACTACGCCCAGCAACACCATCCGCTCTGCATGCACGGCCACCCCGCAGGAGGGCTGGGCCGTCCACTCCCAGCGCAGAATGTCCGAGGTGCAGGTGTGCTCTGTGGGGGCCGCAGGTGTGGCCCCAGGCAGCCGCCCCAGCTGTCATGTGGCATTTACACATGGGACATGGGACATGTGTCTACTTGAATTTTTTATGACACCCACTCCAGATTTGCACGTAGGTACATTGCACCATGTAGATCTTATGAACACGCGAGTAGCTAGAACACCTACTTAAAGGGGTGTGTGTTAACTATGGGGGGAACACTGGGCTTTTCCAACTTGTTAAACTGAGCTTTTAAAGGAAGTATTTTCTTTCCATTTCAAGTGCTGTTCCTGTCTTTGCAAGCCCCCACTTGGCAGGTAAAATGAATAAACAGGTGCGTGTTCTTTCAGAGACTTGAGTGGGTATTGACCTCACATGATGATTCAACGACAGAATAAGGACTTCCAAGTCGGGACCTCATGCGAATGAGCAGGGATGTTGTAAGCGTCACGTCAGCAGCAGCTCCCCGCA
Organism: Desmodus rotundus; assembly: GCF_022682495.2. Taxonomy (NCBI): domain Eukaryota; kingdom Metazoa; phylum Chordata; class Mammalia; order Chiroptera; family Phyllostomidae; genus Desmodus; species Desmodus rotundus. The sequence goes on along the minus strand of NC_071388.1, from coordinate 205,538,127 downwards.
GACTGACGTCACTTCCCGGAGACCCTCCTGGCCTTGGCCTCTCTCTCCCGCGCTCTCCCGCTCTCCCATCACTGGCTGCTCCCTCTTGGTTCCCACACGGGGCCCCAGCTCCTCAGCTCGCCCATGGAATGCTCCCTTTTTTGGAGTCCCTTACTGGACTATCTTCTCTCGACATCTTTATCTAGGCGACCTCGTCTACTGCCAGGCCTGCACCACAGGCGAGTGCCCTCCAAGTGTCTCATCTCCAGCTCCAACGTGTCCCCTCAACTTCAACCCCACATGTCGGATGGCACACTCAAGCCTCTCCCCTGGACACCCTACACCAACCTCAAACTCTCATGGCTAAAGCAGCTTCTGATGCCATCCCCAACCCGGCATCTCCTCTGGGTCGGATAGCCCCCCTGTTCCCACTCCTCACATCTGGATCACCCCCAAGTCCTACGAGCTTGTCTCTGAAACATCCCCAAAGTCGCTTGCTTCTCTCACCTTTACTTCCGTCCTGGAGAGGCACTTCCTTCCCACCTGGCCTCCTTTCTTCTATTGCTGCCTCCCACGGTGCACGAAATGTGGTCTCCACATTTTAGCAAGTTTTTGAAACTTTGGAATTAGATCTCGACAGTCCTCTGCTCAAACCGTTCCGACAGGTCTGCACGGCAGACACAACCCCGTCTCCCACCTGGCTTCCCAACCCCTGCCCACGCCCCCTCCCACCCCCCACTCCCTGGGACCTGGCTCCTCCCTGTCCCCCTGGGCTCATTTGCTCTGTCCAGTCAGGCCCCGGGTTCCAGTCTCGGGTCCTTCCAGGGCCCCTCCACGGCAGGCTCGTTCCCTCCCTGGTACCTTCACATCAGCTCAGAACTTCTCCTTCACCACCCAGCTGGGCTAACTCTCGATTTTAGCACCTCCTTTTAGGTCTCTTCAGAGCCCTCTGTCTGAGAGCTTTTTCTTTTTTAATTTTTATATATTTATTTTTAGAGAGGGGGAAGGGAGGGAGAAAGAGAGGGAGAGAAACATCGATGTGTGAGAGAAACATCCATTGGTTGCCTCTTGGGCACACCCCAACTGGGAGAGCAAACCTGCCACCCAGGCATGTGCCCTGACCGGGAATCGAACCGGCAGCCTTGCACTTTGTGGAACAACGCCCAACCCACTGAGCCACACTGGTCAGGGGCCTGTCTGATATTCTTATTCTTTGGCTGGCTGCTCGTTATGGACTATCTCCTGGCAAACGATGCTTGTTCAAATGAGCAGAGTATTTCTAGAACCCAAACTCTTCATGAAGTAATGGGTGACATAAACGAGTGGCTTGGTAACCGTGGAGAGCGTTTCGCTGCTTGCAGAAATGTTCAGAACGCGCACTGCCCTCCTCTGCCCTCGCCTGCTCCTTCAGTGTCTGTCACACGAGAGGAAGAAGGAGATGGGTACCTTTGCTTCGTGTGGGTGCTCACAATCGATCAGTCGGGGGAGGGTGGTGGGCGATTTCGGCACCGCACTCTCTGTAGCTCCAAACGTGGGGTAGAAGTCCTATCACGGGGGAGGCGCAGTCCTACTCCGCTTTAGAAAAGTTCTTAGCTGTAACGCTTGCAGTCTGCAGGAAGGCAGGCTTTGGTGTGAGGGCGTGGTTCCCCACACCACACTCTCTGGTCTGTCCCTCTGGGTTCCCAGAGCCCTTTCTCCACAGTTACTGTGTAACCTTTCTTTGCCCTTCCCCTGGACCCTCCCTGATGTAGAAAATCTGCAGGACTCCTTCCCATCTATCAGAAGCGAACCCATAGATTTCCAGTTGTTGAATTCATGAAGAAAATAATCAATTGTCTGTTCCTTGTGAAATTTAGTAACACACCCACCCCATTATTGAAATTGGGATTAGAGCCTGCTTTTAAACATTGCTTTTGTCTGGTTTGCTGGAAGAAGTTACATTGTTTCATTATGACAAGCAACCCGTGCCAAAGACTTTTCCTGTTACTTTTGTAACCCAAGTAAAACAATTACTGGTGTTTACTGGCATCAGCATGCATTGTCAGTCTTTTAAAACTGCATCGTCCCTGATCTTTCATTCTTATTTCCGAGTCCCCTTTGCTCATTCGCTTGGAAGGTTCTCCAGAGGTTCCTTATTGGAGCCCTCGTGCCCCGGAGGCTGTTTGGGAAACAGGGGACAGGTCGGCTGCATGGACGGCATTTCAATCGGGGGCAAAAAACAATTATATTTCAACTTTGAAGGTATCGTTCTTGAAAAGCCTAGAGCTTTGTGAGACCTTCTCTGGTTTCTGTTTTCCTTTCTTGTGACCCTAAATTAAATCACCGCGGGGATAAGTGGGCAGGAACAGAGCGAGTGGGTCGTTCACAGCAGCACGTGTGGAGAGCCGTTTAAGCCATTTAGCGCATCAGCTGTAGGGGACTCTCGTGACGTCTCGGCCGCCTTCCATCTGACTGGCGTCCAATGCGCAGGCCTAATTAACCCACGCTCAGGGCCAATCATTTCCCATCTGTCTCTTTTGCCGGCACTATTTCTCCCAGACGGAGGATCCTGCGGGGAGGGGGAGGGGGAGGGGTCTCATCCTTCTTCATCTACTTTCGTTCACAGACTTTTCGACCTGCGGCCCCGGGGTGGGCCTCGGGCAGCCCGCGGACGCGCTGGGATAGCCCTGCGCGGCCCAGTGTTACCCGCGGGGCCCCGTCTCACGTTTCTCTCTCCAAATTGGTCCTATCTGCCCATGATGCCGAGAGACCTGTAGGAGGTCATCCTCGGACTCGGCGTAAGGTCTCGCTGCTCACGGGGAGCTAGCAATGTAGACGGTGTGCACACATGGGGAGAGCTCTGGCCTCTCTCTGGGGCTCGGGGTGTGTCTCCCTGCCGGGGCAGGATGTGCCCCCACAAGGTTTTCATAACTGACTCTCTTTCTACAGTTTTCTGGAATGTGCCCCACCTCCACCCAGCTCCTTCCCTCACCTTAGAGAACAAACGCTGTTAGAGTTGTTTTTACACGGTGGGGTTTCCTCTCTGCTTTTACTGCTTACAGCAGATCAATGAAGAATTGAATTTATCCACCTCCACCCCCCCCCCAAAGTGGTGGCAATAGGAAAATCTCTCATCAGCTTCGTTCAGGGACCATCACAGTGAAAATGAATCAACAGATGTCTATGGACATCGCCTGCCTGGGACACAGCCCCTTCCTCTGCAGGGGAGGGAATTGCCGTTGTCCCGGCTACACAGACCTCCTCCTGGCTTTGTTGATGCCCATGCCGCCACTCATGCCGCCAAGTGGTCTGCTGCAGAGTGCCTGGCGTCCCCTCCCCTCCTCCTGAACTCTGGGAAGGCCAGCGGCCCCCAGAACATGGTGCAGATGGCACCTGGGTCTCTACCCATGGACCCAAATTCAGTAGCTTGTTGTCAGATGCAGAAATGTCTTCTCTGGAAGCTTCCAGGGTGTGCTGATCATCAGTCACATTGGGGAACCTCTGAGAATGCCTGTACCTTAAATCTGTAGCACCTTGGGGATTAGTCAGCTCGGGAAACAAAGGCCCCAGGCCCCAGGGCTAGGCACTGGCTTTGCTCAGACTCACCGAGGATACCGAATTTTGCTGTGTATAATGCGCACCCACCTTTTGGGCCCAAAGTTTCAGGAAAAAAATCTTCTGTTTTAATTTTTTAATTCAATTGTTTATTTATTTATATTTAGACACTTGGCTTTTTGTATTATAAAAGAATTTTAGCATTTATTTTTTAACATATTGCAGTACAAGGAATTTTATGTAACAAATAATTGTAAAACACAAAAACAGATACAAGGTATTTCAGGTATTACCCATGGATAATCCTTATTTTTCCCTCAAAAATTTGGGCAAAAAATGTGCATTATACATGGAAAAATAAATAGTTCAGTCATGTTGAGCACACTCATTTAAGAAAGCCAGAAGGCCTGTGAGTCTTTGGAGAATACGCACCAACAAGGCTCACATTTTCCAACAACGGCATTTGAAGAGGCCGCTTCTTTCACACTGTGAACAGGGAGCCCCTCGCTGTGACTTCCTGGGGACTCCCACAGGCCCCGGTAAGTGTGCCATTTAAATCAGTCCTTTGCTGCCCCTGTAAATGATAACATCATTATCCACATTTTCACTGTGGCCCCAGAGCCTGCATTTGAAAACCTGGGCATCGACAGGGAAATCTATTTGAAATATACACAAAGGCTGAGGGAAAACAATGACTTGCTAAACTGACCACCTTGGCCCGAGATTCAGCGCACATCGGACACCTGCTGGACATTTTAGGGTAACTGAAAAGTCGTTCCAATAAGGGGGAGAGAAGGACCTCTTCTTTGTTTTTATTCTATTGGGTGACAACCATTTTTCAGAGGGCATTTTGATGTTTTGAGAAAATTTTAACTGATTTGCAATGCCTGGATTTCTGATGTTGTTGACGTGAGATTCTTTTTTTCTTACTGCAGTCAGCACGCGCTATACACAAACATACAGATAGTAAGAGTTGAGCCAATTATAACAAAGATAAGCAGCCTTAATTGGAACGTGAAAATTTCATGTTTAGAACACGTCGGAGAATGTGTGGGTTGAAGCTGCGTATTTATCCATCAGCCATCACAACGCAGCGATATCGAGTCAACGTTTTAAAAACCGGTGTTCGCGGGGCGCTCCCTGGCAACACTGCTGAGATTTTTTTCTAGAGCAGGCACTTCGTTGCAAGAATGCCAGCTATGTGAGGGGCGGGCCTGGAATGTGCGCCCCCCTCCGCAGCGACCTGAGGGTCAGCAGGAGTCATCCCTGGAAGCCAGCAGAGCTTTGAAAGCAGAAGACAAACACGATGGTTATCAGAGAACTTCAAAGAGTACACGGGCCGGTTTCCAGCCGAGGCCAGGATCCTAGCCAGCAGCCGGCCAGCCCGGGGGGGGGGGGGGGGGGGGGGACGACTCCCATTACTCTGCACCTTCCCTGTCACCACATTCCTGGGACTTCACAGACGAGCACTCGGGTTTACACAACAGTGGACTCCGCTGCCTGGAAGCATTGAGTGCCCACCACCCAAGGTGCAGAGCTGGCAGTTTGCTGCTCAGTGGCTGAGCAGGAACCCAGCGTGGTCTGCTGGTTGTCTCAGTTTGCCACTAAAAATGCTTATAGGAGTCCCGCTTCTTATCCTGAAATCTAAAGGTAATCGTGAGGCCCTTCCGTGGATCTGTTTGCCCCGAGGGTTTCCGGTGGGGATAAGTCAAAGGCCGGGGCTTTCTTCCTGAGGGAGGTAAACTGAGGCAGGAAGGCTGTCATTGATGCTGGGTGGGGGAGACAGCAGCAGTCACCGCAGTGCCCAGGACGCGTTGGGAAGGACCGTCTCTGTCACTGGCCCAGGGAGAGAGGTCCTCGAAAACTCCACTGAAACCCTCTTCCCCACGCTGTCATCCAGGGAGCTTTCTGTTCTGGCTTCCGCTGCTTCTCTGAAAATGTGCCGCCTGTCCGCTGCACCTGGACAGCCAGGCACTGCTGGGCGCCACACAGGTTCCCCAGGTGCTCTCCTCGTCTCAGACATCTGGATGCTCTGCCTAACCTCCCTCCAGCCCTCACAAGGAGTTTTATCCTGACTCCACCTTTACTCCTGTCCAGGTGAGAGAGTAAGTGGTCAAACCAGGACTGAACGCTTGCTGTCCATCGGCTGCAGCGCTGCTGGGACAAAAGTCAAGTGTCCCATTTGTGAAGGGTTCACGGGAGCCTGCACCCTAACAGCCTTGGTAAAGACCTGCCAGGTGCCCTGTCCCCCTCAAACGGCACCAGAGCGCACCCCCGTTTGGGCTGACCGCACCTGCAGGCGGATTCACCGCCCAATCTCCCTGGAGGCGGGCACCCTCGTCACCCTCCCTGGCTGGAGGCTGCACAGACTTCCACTGCAGGGGACAAACCCAGAGCCCTGTCTTTTCTGGGCTCTCCAACAGCTCCCTGTTTCCTCTTCATGTGTTCCATTTTGTTTCTTATTGTGTTCCAGCTTCCTTCTTTTGTGTAGGGATTCCCCTGTCTCCGGCCCAGCCCTTCATTTTCCCTGGCCTTCCTGGTTGCTCAAACCTTCACAGCGAATGTTAGGAGACCCTCCCAGCCTCCAACAGAGCTAAGCTCAGGAGCCTCACAGAAGGAATCTACCAAGGTCTTCGGGGCTTGATTCTGGTCATTTTCCTATGAGAAATCACCTCTGGCTGTCCAGTTGATTAAAAGTGTTGATAGAACTTGAGAATATACATTGAATTTGAATTCCTTACACAGGGAAGTTTTCAGAAGGGTGGGGTTCTGAAGTTTCCTTTGCTGATTGATTTATCTGAAAATCAGGAGGCTCTTTTTTTATATGGTAATTGTGATGGGGGAACTCAAGAGTTGGAAAATTTTAGTTTGAGGTAATAGTTACTAAGCTTAGTAGTTAATGTGTGTGAACAGCTATCGTTTCAGAAACTGAAGATGCGGCCCCCTTGACTCCAGGAGACCACAAGCGATTCGACCTTTGTGCTCCAGAAGAGACCCTGAGCAATGGAGGTGGCGTCCCAGCCACTGTGTTCCAGGAAGGGACAGTCCGCCATCCAGGACACAGATAAGGAAAATCACCCAGGACGCAGGACGCAGGACGCAGGACCCAGGGAGAAAATCTCCAGTCAGTGGAGGAAAGGATGTGAGGGAAATTGCCTGGCTGCAGCTTTTATCTGATTAACCTCTTTCCTGAATTCCAAATCCCTCTCCTACACTTTTTTTCCTTTGGAACTCCTAATCCCTTACCTGCACTTTTTCCTGCTTATAAAAAAAAAAAAAAAAAAAAAAAAGCTGTTTTGGAAGGAAATGTGAGATGGTCTGTTAGGGCACATAACCGGCCATCCTCTCAGATGGCCGGCCACCTGGATGAAGCGCCCACAAAGGTCCAGCCCCTGTCTCTGCCTGTCAGGTCGGGTGGTGACAGGCAGCACGAACACCGGCTCTTCTGGTTTCAGTTGTTAGGCCCGCAAAAATTTGTCTAATGTGCCCTCCAATAATAGACCACTCTAACGAAAAATGTAGTAAACAACACAATTCCATCACTGGGAACTATGCCATTTGAAACATATATCCCAATGAAATTAAATGCAAACCCGTTTCAGATGCAGAGGGCAATGAAAATGCGCCTAGACCTTTATAGACTAAAAAGTGTGAGTTCCCAACATTTTTAAGAGCTTTACAGAAATGTAATATTATATCCGGTTTCACTTAAAAAGCAGGGTTTTACTTTCAAGCAACAAAGTTAGTAACACCAGTTTACCGCATCCACCGAATCTGAATCTGAATCTCATATTGTCAGATTCACTATGTCTGATGTAAGAAGTAGCAAAAGCCGTTGGCAGGTACTCCTCAGATGCGTGTTACTTTGAAGGGTTACTATTCCCATCGCAGAGCTGTGGAAACAGGTTCACGAACACCGGTGAGCTGGAGAGACAGGGTCCAGGTTACGCCCCAACTAAGGGCCCGTGTGGCTTCACAAAGAGAATGGACCAAGTGAGGAAAGACACAAGTGAGTGCTTGGGTGAGGGGGAGGGGGAGAGGCATACATATCAGCTTCCTCTTTCTCCCCTTGTGTCACTCCATTAAATCCTCGAGGTAACGCCAGGTGTCAGGGGCTCCCCTTACCGCCCCCATTTTGCACGTGAGGTCACGGAGGCACAGAGAGCTTCAGCTGCTAGTCCAAAGCCACGTCTTGTGCACTCAGAGAGCTGCCCCTGAGCTGCCCAGCTCTCTCCGCCGTCGCATCCCCTGCTCAGCCCAGGCTTCAGGTAGTAGTGAGCAGCAGTCATCGACAAGCAGGGCTGTTTCAGTGGCAAGGTGTCTCCTGAGAGATGGATGACATGTGAGAGAGGGGAGGAAAAGAAGGAGCAGCATGTGGCTTCCTAGGGCGAGGGCCGTCGCTAGCACGGACAGCTGGGCTGTGGGGCCTCTGGTGCCTGAGCAAGCCCAGCCGACCACCCGGAATGGAATGGCACCCCCATCGAGCTCAGCCTTGCCCTGTGCCCATGCAAAGGGCATGATGGCATTTGACTGTCCGGGGACCTGCCAAGATCTTGGGTAGAATCCCAGCAAAGGTCCATGTGTGGGTGACAAGTTTAAAAGGTTATCCTTGGAGGGGAGAAAAATCCCTCCGGCTGCTTCTGTGGCCCCCGTGCCTCTGGGCTGGCCCCTTTCCCTCCCCTGCCAGCTCTTGTCACCTGTAGACACTCAGCTCAAGAAGGGAGAGGCTGTCTTAGGGCTGGCTCTCTCCCTACGAGTGAATTTAACTCGATCGGTGTCTGTGTGGGAGGGACCTCCAGGCTATCTTCCTACTTCCACTCACTGTGCAAATCGCCCTTTGGAAAGAGCGTACTTGATTGACTCTGTGCTGTATTGGTATGTGGAAAAGCATCTATTCATGTATTAGCTTCTCGATAAATACTTGTGCGTTTTATTGGATTTTGTTTCCATAGGTGGAAGCTACATCCTCTGGGAGTTCCACATGTGCTTCAGGTCCTAGAAGGTAACAAGAAACCGCAAGTACAAAACGAGAAAACCATTATCTATGGCAGAGATAGGGGAGCATCCTCGAAGTGGGCTCCATATGTCGTTCTGATCTTTACATTATAAATGTTTGATTCCGTCATTAGGAAATGAGTCACTGAGGTGTCTTTGGAAGCAACAAAATAACCCCTAAATGTTTGCCTTCTGGTTGGAATTGTTTTGAATGCAAAACAAGTCCTCGCATCAACATACTTTCCGAATGGACATTCATCAAACATAATAATCAAGGAGGGACCTCTCAAGTCCCAGAGGGCCCAGTTGCTCAGGAGAATAGCTGACAGTCCCATCTCTAGTGATTGCCTGGGCGCGGAGCATCCAAGGTCGCAACCGAGTTCCACTGCCATCAGGCTGCCCAGCTGGGCCTTTGTTCTAAGAATGTCAGAGCCTGGGAGCACGGGCCAGGTCATGTGATGGATATTTGCCGTTTCCTCTGGGAAAATGCTCCTTACGAAGGCCTGAGAAATTGTATCACCCACCTAAGAAATTGCACCATTCCATCTCTTACAGCCAGTTTCTCTTAACCCTACCTGCAGAACAGGCAAAAGTTAAGACTTTTTCCTAAGACGCTAAATACTGGGCTGTGATGATCTCATTTAACACTCATAAAATCAAGTGATTTCATTTTTATTACCATCCCTCCTGAAATTTTAGAGATGAGGGCGAGGAAGAGGGTTAGAGACAGCCTAAGGTTACACAGCCACTGAGCCATTAAATGGAGGACTGGGAACTTGACCCCAGGCAAGCTGACTTCATAGCCTGGAGTCCTGGCCCCTACTTTACTCTGCGTCTCTAACTGCCTTCCAGCAGGGGAGTGACATTCCCGAGGGGGAGCCCTGGAGCCAGGTCCACTCTCCTGGCAGAGTCACCTGCTGGGGAACCAGAGGCCCTAATCTACGCCCCCTGTGGCTGCACATACTTTCACCCACTTGCGATCTCCCCATCCCTCTGGCCCCCGAGATACATGAACACCTGGTGGGGACTGAAACAGCCCTGGGGTCGCCCAGAGGGCCATTCCAAGACCCAAGACAGAGTCTGAGAGACTGACCTGCGTCTTTCCTGCAGCCTAAGCTTTCCAGGGCATTCAGACACACATGGGCCAGAACAGAAAGTAAAGGGACTTTGTTTCCCGAGTTTTTGGTTGGTTTGTATGTGTTTGAGACCACGGACAAATCGGAGACTGTGAATGCGTCAATGCCCTGACAGAAGCATGCCTTCACACTGCCTGTGGAAATGGGGTTCCTCCATGGGGTTGTAAGAAAAGCATTTCAGGGACCCATGCGTGGGAGGATGAGGCACAGTGGTGAGTTTTTTGAAGAAAACACCAAGGCCTATTTCCAGGTGCCCAGTGTCTCATCCACGACCAGGTGGCTTAGCTCCATCTCCTGTGGAAGACATCCAGCCTTGCCTCACCACAACCAGAAGAAGCACCAGGGTCCATAAATTCTGCGCCATTGGCCCGGCATTGGCAGGGCATCTGAAGCTGCCAAGTTCAGTTGAGTCCGTGCCAAAGCTCAGTCCAGCTCCGTCCAGTTTCCCCTTCCAGCTAGCTCAGTCTCTGCTCCCGGCTGCTCTCTGCATGGCGGCGCACAGCCGCACCCAGGTCTACGCTTGCGCCCACACTTGGAGCCACGCTTGGACCCGCAGGGCTGCTATGGAGACAGAGTGTGAGAACATGCCGACGAATGGGCGAACACGTGCTACCAAGAGAGGCCTTTGTGAAGCTTTAACTGTATCTCCCTGGGTTTGGGAAAGCGTTCTTTCAAACTAACCAATCTCTTACTTCTCTCTCTTTTCAGGCTTATGCTGAGCCCTCCCCTCAACCAAATCCTTTCCTGGATCTTCCAGGGTTCCACGCCCTCATCTGATCCCACCTTTTTCCCAGGCTAGACTCTGCCTCTCTGTGGTTTCCATCTCGGCTTCTACTGCATACGCCCCAAAGTTCTGCTGCGTCATCTGGTTTCTGCTGGGCCCGTGCTTATCTCCCCCCAGGCCTTCTTGGCTTCTGCTGTGCACGTGCCAGCAAAGGAATTTTCCCTGCTGTTTTTACTCCTCCCTTGGTAATCCCAGCTAAGGACTGGTAACTGATCCTTCCTGCCTGCTCTGGGGATTAGGTCCCCTTGGTGAGGGTGTGGCTGCCCCCTGGGGAGCCTGAGTGCTTCCCAGTGAATGAGTCTTAATGTCCGATTCAGCTCCCTAGTGTACTGGGCTTAATGTGTGGTTCCCTTTTCTCCCTTTTTTAATATTAATAGTAACTAGTTACCTAAGCTAACAGTGTGGCTGAGCCCAAGCAGGCTCTAAGTAAACCACCTAAGCTTCTGCCCCAGTCTACCACGTGTCACCCGTTCCTTGTCCTACAGGTGTGACAAAGTCTGCTGAGCCACGGTTTCTTCCTCTGAACAGTGGGCGTGGTGCTAGGACCTCCCTCTTGGGAAAGTTATGAGAATTTAAAAAATAATAATGACTGCTGACCAGGGCCTGGTTCCAAGCCAGACGCGATGGAAGACAGGAGGTCACTTGTTGCCACACCAGTCATAAAAGAAGAAGAAAAGTGCCCAGACCGCGCTCACTGTCATTTTTATGAGCTTGCCCGCGCCATTACTAAGCAGGTTTGCTTCCCTAGGAGGGGCTGATATTCTCTGCGAGCTGTGAAGAAATGCTGCTTTCGTTAGAACACTGGGTGGTTTCATTGATCAAAGGTTATTTAGGGTGACCTTGAACCTGTTGCAGCTTCAGGTTCTTCACCTGTGAAGCCAGCATAAGAAAGGTAGGAGGGTCCAGGGGGAAAAAACTAGGCAAAACCCACGGCCCCAACTCTTAAGAGACACTCACTAAGCCAAGGTTTTACTTTATTTCACTCCTACAGCCTGCGGGAGGTTGGGGAGACCTGGAGCACCACGGCAAACCAGTGCTGTGTGCGTTGGCTTTAAATAGTCTTCCCAGCTACTGTTGAAAGACTTTGTTGTGCTGTGTGGATTTCTCAGTAAGGAGTATTTTTATCATCGCCTTTGACATCAGGTGCCGTATAATGTGAAGTTCGCACGCAGCCACCATGTACTGGAGCAGGCCCCGAGCTGGCGCACCCTGGCTCTGGGACTGTGTGTTTAGTAATATCACTGTTTGGAAGGGGTCAGTGATAGTCCTACTATAGGAGGCAGAGTTGTGGGGGACAGGTATGGGGCAAGCACCCCGAGGGGAGCCAGCCTGGGGTGTTTCTACTGTCCAGTAAGGCCAAGGAGTCTCCTGCTGGCACAGCTGTGGAAACCGAGATGTTCTGGAAATCTCACACTCAGCAGTTCTTGGGCAATCAAGACAGAGCAGAGAGCAGGGGTGCTGCCACCTCTGGCCTGCCAGGTTCACAGTGGCCTGGCAGCCATGACCCAGCCCTCATGTGCTTGGGGTGAGGCTGGGTACCGGCTGCAGCCTCCCCTGCCACGCATGTCACACCCTGTGTCCAGGACTGTGTCTCACCCCTTTGAAAGTCTAGTGGGCGTCGGACACAGTGCGCACACAGCCACCTGCCCAGGCCTGGAGCTCGCTGGCTCCTGCTAACCTGTCTCTCCAAAGGGAGGCTACTTCAGGGCCCCGGGCTGAGGGCCAGCCCTGAATCCCACACGTGTGCCCGGCATTGCGTCCAGCCAAAGGGGACCTGATTAGGTCCCCTTTGATGGTGCTGTGAGAGAGGGCGGGTCAACCTCTCTCCCCCGAGTGGGTCCATAAAAGCTGTTTCCTTACTCCTGGGGCCCAGAGAGCTGCCTCCCCGTCCTAGGAGCCAGGCTTGCCTCGGCCCAAATCCCAAACACGTGGTGTACAATAGAGGAAGTGCCCCACCCAATCCCAGGGACCACCGCTCCCAGGGCTGAAACCTGTCAGCAACCATTTAAAACCAACAAAAGGATGGCCGCTCACCCGCTCACCCGGGTGAAGGCCATGAACGACCTACAATGGCCTGTCGGCTCCTCGGGCACCAGGCACAGTGCGGCAGGTTCTCCATCGATCCAAAGCCTCCCTGGAGCTTGTATTTTCAGCTGGTGGTAGCCGAGTGCCCTTTATCCGATAGATGATTCCCTAGCTAGGAAGGTCAGCGCTTTCACAGCGTATCAGGAGGAAGAGCCAGTGGAGAAAGAAGGAAGAAGACGATGCTCCCCCCCGCCCCGCCCCCCCCCAGACCTCCACGGTCTGACACGGGCGGCCCCACCCTGGTCTCCCACGCCTGAGACTTTAAGCGGTGTGAGACGGCCAGGGCGTTGCTCATGTACTCGGCTCCTAATAAGCCCTGGGCACCTTTGTTCCGTGAGAGAAACCGTGCCCCTCGGTCACCCTGGCAGCACGTGCTTCCGAACGCGGCCTCGGCCCCTCCTTGCAGGCTGAGCCCGAAAGAACACAACATTTGAAATGAATTTATTTAAACGCAGAAGCTGAGCTGCCGAGTACGGAGCAGCAGGGCTCCCGGGTTCCCACCTGGAACCACCGCAGAGATGTGACCTTCCTGCCCGGTGTTCTGTGAACTGCATTCTGCTAAATGAAATTAAAGAGCCGGCGCCCGCTGCGCGCGCCAGAAACCAGCATGCTCCCTCCCACTCCTACCAGGTGCCTCCGCAATCAGAGAAGAGCAGAGAGGGAAGTTCAATTACATCGCGTTGTGATGGTTAGACACACCAGAAACCGGAGAAGCGCGGTCAAGTAATTATTTGAGATTTTAAATGCACAAATGCGACTGCTAATGTTTAGGGGCAAGAAACCGAAGTTTAGTGCCCTCATCTTTCTCCGATGCAGGCCTAAGTGTTTGGGTGAAAACTACGGTATCTGACTCTAAAGTACTTCAGCAAAAATTAAAGTTTTTTTAAATGGCAAAAAGCGTCCTGTGACTATAAAAGGAAAAGAGAGATAACTGACTACGCGAGACGGTGGGTGTGTTGAAGCGGATTGGGGTGATCATTTCCCAGCAGGTACGTGTAGCAACTGCGCACAGGGCACACTTTAAATACACGCGGTTTTGTCTGTCGATTAGGCTGCAATAGAGCTGGGGGTGGGGCCAGGGTCGGGGACCAGAGTCAGCCTGTGCGGCCTTTTCCGGTGACTTTTCCTGACGAATTTTTATACCACGTTTACAGTTCCAAAGGAGAAACTATGGAGAGTTTGAATGTATTCACACGAAAATTACAGTATCCTTTTTGTAGCGTTATTCTAATCGTTCTGTGTCCCTCAGTGAAGTTTTATGTTCTTCTTCTAAGACCTAGCGATCTCTTATTTCAGCTATGCCTTAGGTGTGCGCCACCTTACTGCCCTTTCAGGTAGCATCCTTTTTTTCCTAAGCTTCATTCTGGAATGTGGAGCTCTGTTTAATTAAAGCGTAGTTGACATACAACAGTATAATAGTTTCAGGTGTATATAACACAGTGAGATTTCACATTTATATGTCTTAAAAAGCGATCGACTCAGAAAGCCCACCGCCCGTCTGTCACTGTGCAAAGTCACCGTGGTGGTACTGTGTTCCCCACGCTGCATTTCACATCCTTGTGACTCATCAGTGGGCTTGCACCTCTTCGTCACCTTTTCCTTTTGCCCCTCCCCCCCACAGTCCAACCCTCTGGCAACTCTGTTTCTCTGTGTCCATGAGTCTGTTTGTTTTGTTTATTTGTCTATTTTTGAGAATCCACATATAAGTAAAACTATACAGTATTTGTTTTTCTCTGACCCATTTCACCTAGTATGATATCCTCTAGAGACAAATCCACTCCTTTTTCTTAAGATTTTATTTATTTTTAGAGAGAGGGGGAGGGAGGGAAAAAAGGAGGGAGAGAAACATCAATGCATGGTTGCCTCTTGTGTGCCCCGCACTGGGGACCTGGCCCACAACCCAGGCATGTGCTCTGGCTGGGAATCGAACCAGCGACCCTTTGGTTCTCGGGCTGGTGCTCAGTCCACTGAGCCACACCAGCCAAGGCTAAATCCATTTCTTTATCCATTCATCTATTGATGGACACCTAGGGCGCTTTCCTTTCATAGCCATTATAAACAATGCTGCAATGAGCGTACGGTTGCTTATATCTCTTAAATCAGGGCTTCGTTTTCTTCAGATAAGCATCCAGAAGTGGAATTTATTATGCTTCAAGGGTCATTTTTTGCACATGTATTATGTATATGTGCATATATATAAAACTATATGTACATACATAAATACACATATATACCTATACACATATTTTTAGTTTTTAATTTTTGTGTAACACGACCCCACTGTCCTGATTAGTTGTAATAGTTGTTCAATTGCGCCACAATTGTGATATCATGGTGATAATTTTGGCTTCTTTCCAATAATTATATCTCTCTCATTGAATTGATTAGAACTTCCAGGAGAGTGGTCAGTAAAGCAATGCTGTGTATATAGCAAAAGAAAAGGAAAGGAAAAGAGTGAAACAGACAATGATTGATTTATTTCTGTATTTTTACAGGTTAGGATTGTAAGTGAGCATTTAAGTGATGTTGAAAAACAATATTTAATGCAAACGGAATTTGGCCGTTGTTAGATCTGGGCAGGCCTAGGAGGAATGAAAATCACCAGGCGGGAAAATGGCACCTGGGAAGCTGCCTGCAGACCCCACCCAGGAAAGATGGATGAAGATTAGGGTCTGGGGTCACTTATCCCCCATAACAGGATGTAGCCTTCACCCGGCAACCAGCTCCAGCCAGACTCTGATACCGCAACTGCAGGTTTTCGTGCTTAAAAACCCTAATCTAAGAACAACCAAGCGAGTCCCAACCTCCCTCGGTTGGCCCCACTTTCCCTCTTATTCCCACTGATAAACCCTGCTCTCCTTAGCTCACTGTGTCCGTCCGGTTTCCTGAGCAACTCCTCCCTAACAGCCATCACATATGTTTACCTGGGAAAACTGGGTCCCAAAGTTCGTAGAATGATTCCACTATTGTTTGAAATTAAAGAAGTGAAGAAATGCAGCTATATCAGGGCTCCAGCTGAGCCTCACCAGGGATGTGCTCAGAATGCGATGCCCCGAACACCTAAACATTCTGGTTGCTCTCAGAGCAGCCAGGGCAAACAGGAGCTGGGGCTGTCAGTTCCGAGATGCTAGACTCCCCAGGGCACCTGCAGCAGTAACGAGGGGAGGGGGTCGAGGTCTCAGTTCAAACAGCGGTGCCCACAGCCGGTGGCATGGGCCCCATGGGGAAGCTTCTCACGGGGAAGCTTCTCCCATATACAGGAGAGCTGGGGGCGGGGAGGTCTTCTGTTTCTTTGCCTGCACTTTGTACAGTAGACTCCATCTCTGCCAGCCTTCCCTGAAGCACCTTTGTGAGACCAACCACCATTCCTGCCATCACCCGAACACAGTCAACCGGCCTCGGCTTGAGGCTACCAGGTCGCTTTCCGATGTTAAGTCCTCCCGATGTTACCGTAGGTAGTTAACTAGTTACTAATAAGAAAGGGAGCAAACGGAACTTGACATTGAGCTTATTATAAACTGGGGAGCGTGAGCCTGCGTGCTTGGCCAGGAAGCTGCAGCCCTTGCAGACTCACTCACACGCTCCAGGGGCTGCAGCCGAGGGCACTTGACCCATGGAGCACAGGAAATCTCCCCGGGAGCACTGTCCGCCCTTCAGGACCGGATTGGTGGTGGTGGAGGGGCCTGACGTGAGGCCTGACAGTCTAAGTGGGGGGTGGGCCCGTCATAAGACGGCAAATGTGTGGGAAGTGGGTTGGTTGTTTTGAAAAAGCCCCTGGTCTTTTCCAAGCCCAAGATATATAAATGCCAGGGAAACAAAGAACACCCCCCACCGGGTGGACCCACATGCACCCTGCGTGTCTGTGTGCTCTCTTGCCCAGGAGCATGGGACCTTGTGGGTCTAGCAGCTACCACGACCCGTGGCAGATGGCACGGACTCGAAGGACTCCGCTTTAATATGAAGCAGAGACTCTGGACACTGTCCTTCGTTCTGACCTTGCTGAAGACATGGTCGGGACTTTTTCATGGTGGGGCAGACGGAGGTGGGACATTGGGAACCCAGGGGCAGATTTCCACCCGAATGAACCTTGCCACTCACAATCTCCTGCGCGAGGGCCTGTGAGACGCTTTTCTGGTGAGCCTGTGGAAGAGCCTGATTTCCACCAGCAACACCAAGCCTGGCTATGCCATTGTGTTGGTTATTGTAACTATGCAGTTTAAACAAGTACTACATCAATCTATGACGTATGTGTGCATGAGGAAAGAGCTACTGCTTTAATGAAAACTAAGACACATGCTCTGGAAAGACTGGATAAGAATGAGTCTCTTTTGCCCTGACTGGTGAGGCTCAGTGGATTGAGCACTGGCCTGTGAACTGAAAGGTCAGCGGTTCGATTCCCAGTCAGGGCACATGCTTGGGTTGCAGGCCAGGTCCCCAGTTGGGAGTGTCAGAGAGGCAAACAACTCATGTATTTCTCAAACACAGATGTTTCTCTCCCTCTCTACCCCTCTCTCTAAGAATAAATAAACAAAATCTTAAAAAAAAAAGAATGAGTCTGTTTTAAAAATGATTTTAAAGAAGCGTGGTGGACAGAAGGGCTTGAGATTGGGGGTGGGGTGCAGATTGTCAGAGCCCAGGCTTCTCCCCTCATGTTGCTTTGTGTTCCCCATTTCTCACTCCACCTCAAAGAAATAATATCCAACGACTTTACATGATGCAATAAACATGTGGTTTTGCAAGAAAAATGACGTACAACTCCTATGAGGAGACCTCACCCAAAGAACAGAATTTGGTGGTTGTCACATCAAAAGGGTGGGCAACAAATTATGTTTATCTTTATGAAGTTAAAGTACGATATTCTACACCTGCGATTCCTTCACGGCATTGACCCAGAGGACTGCGCCGCACGGCTTTCAGAATGAGAAGGGTCTGCTGCCACCTGCTCTGAAACACACCCGCCTCTGCCCGGACTGGCTCCTCAGCACGCCCCAGGTAGACTGCGGCAGACAGGGCTCTGCCGGGCAAAGTGACAGCCACTCCATTCAGCCCAAAGGCCAGGCGGTCCAGAGCCCGCGCCGGGCTGCTCGGCTGTTGGTCTCAGAAAGTCTTCCCAAGAAAAGAAGAATGATTTCTCGCTGTCAACCGTCCTAAGAAGTGGTGAGCTACGAAAGCTGGCCCCAAGGGTGGCTCTAGAAAGGACAGGTCTACAAAAGAGACAAGAGAGGAGTGTACCTGCATGCACCCTGCCCTGTCCCGACTTCCCCCGGAACTTTCCCTGCGGCTGCTGGGACAGAGGTCAGCAAAGCTGCTCACGTCGGTCACCCTTGCTGGTAGCCCCAGGGGGCTGAGTTTCCAGGCAGCCTGCCACCAGGGGCCCCTCCAAAGGGACCCTGAGCTCCATGAATGCTTCTTGACAAGGCTGGAGAAACACCTGCGCTGTTGGGCATCGCTGGGATTGAAAGCATAGGAGAGCCGAGGGCTTCTACACTTGTGGAGGTGACAGTGTCAGCACCTACAAACCCACCAATTCAAAGACAGAACATCACCATCCTAAAAACCCAGACAACAGGCCATTCTGACCCACCCTCTGCGCCCCACCCCCTTGCCAGGGGGTCTGTTACCATTTCTTTCAGT
Organism: Desmodus rotundus; assembly: GCF_022682495.2. NCBI lineage: Eukaryota > Metazoa > Chordata > Mammalia > Chiroptera > Phyllostomidae > Desmodus > Desmodus rotundus. The sequence continues at coordinate 205,519,980 of NC_071388.1, read as the reverse complement.
GTGGACAACACGCCCAGCACCCAGGGCAGAGACCACCCATCCCCTCCAGTCCAGGTGCTGTTCAAGACTCACTGATAAAACAGGAAGGTATCTCCCCATCACCCTAAGGTGCCTCCCAGTTGCCAATAGAAGTGTGACAATATTGGAGGGACTATGAAGCAAGCTGGATTCTTCCAACAAATGTGAGTGACAAAAATTTGCCCACAAAAAGCTTTAGAATGTGTAAAAACAGAGTCGTACTTGAAACTGCATCTCGTGTAATACATTTCCTGGATAGGAAAGAGACATGAAATATAGTGATAATGCACGTGCTCAAACTTAATATTTATGTTGTTGCTTCCTTCTTTCAAACGTTACTGACATTGAGACACTAGCAAGCCCTGGGTTGTCGGAAATCCCCACTGTTGTGACTCTTTAGGGAAGGCAACCGAGACGCTGTTATAACATAATTACTGTTCATGGGGGCCGACTGACCGCTCACCCTTCAGCAGTCGCTATGAGAACACACGTACCAGTCAGATCTGTTGGAACGGGGGAGACAAGTGAGTGGTCTGCCCTTCCCTCCTCTTTCCCCCCTATTTCCTTTCTTTCTAAATTTCTTTCCTGCCTCATGTTTATTTTTATTCACACCCCTTTCATTGTTCTTACTTGCTCTCAAGGGTGTGCCCCTGGGAGACAGAGGCTGAGTCTACCACTGTCCCTAGGGGCGGACACACCCTCTCCTCTCCCACCAGAAGCTACTTTGGCTCTTGGCGTCTCGCCAGCAGAAATTTCCTGATACTGCAGGGTCCCAAGAAAACTTGGGCGAAATAGAAAAATAAGCTAGACACAAGCGCAGAGAACACAGGCAAGAAGCGGGGCGGTCCAGTAGGAGGCCAGCCCTTCCTCATAGGCACATGGAAAGGCAGGAGGAAAAAGCCGCTCAGTGCTCTGCTACACTCCTGCCCAGTGCCCCTCCGCTGCGGCCTTCTCAGGGACGGCCAGCTCCACGGTCTCTACCCCACATGGGGCGGGCAGGACCCCAGGGACCTTCCAGAACTGTGGGGAGCGCTGCACTGTGTAAGCACTGCCTCTCCCCGGCTCCCCTCTTCTCTCCTGTCCCCTCCCACCTCCAGGAGACTTCCCGACACACGTCACAGACCCTCTCTGATTCTCCAGGTTTTCTGTCACCATCAATCTCAGTGCCTGAGAGCACAGGGACCGCCTTGTCCGACCTCCCTTTTGTACCCTGCACCCCGCACGCCCCATGGAGAGGAGGAGAATAAAGGTACAATGACGGGCCATCTTTTGGGGACTGAATTTTAACTCCCACTATCACCAGCTCTCTTCCTAACCCCGAGAGAATGAGCGGGTAGGCACAAGGAGCTGAACCAGTACTCGGCTAATTGTGGAGACAATTAGCATTCGTTACTGGTTTTAATGAGCCAAGGGGGTCATCGTTTCTGGCCAGAGCCCCTAGGAATGCATCCAGCCGTCTGTGCTCCTAACTGCTGGTGAAATCTTCGTGAGTGGAGTGCTCCTCTCCGAGGGAAGCCTGGAGGGTTGCTCTTAGATTTGATAAGAAGATCCCGCCACCCCAGTCATCCAGTTGCCCAAGACCGAGGTCAGCAGTTCGCTTCCCCCATCCCTTGCAGGGGTGTCTAACCCACTGGTGTCGCTGGGCCACACTGGAAGAAGAGTTGTCTTGGACCACATGTAAAATACACAAACACTAACGAAAACTGATGAGCAAAAGAAAAAGGCTTTAAGTAAATTTGCGGTTTTGTGTTGGGCTGCATTCACAGCCACCCTGGGCCGCATGCGGCCCGCGGTCCACGGGTCGGGCACCCCTGCTAGGGCTTTGGTACCAATGTGCCCCAGCAGGATGGGGCAGAGGACTGGGCGCATCCTCCTCCCAGTTCCTGGGGGAGGGAGGAGGGGAGAGCCCGGGGCCACAACCACAGGTCAGCCCTCTGCCCTTCTCCCCAGAGACCACGGCCTTGCTGTGAGCACCCCTAACCCTCCCCCACCTCTCTGCCCCTGGGGGGCGGGCAGCCCCAACCCTGCACCTGGCACCTGATCTCACAGCAGCACCTCACGGGGCGGGAGGGCCGAGTTTCTGGAGCTGCCCCAAGACGGGACTTGCAGAAGGGCGTTTCTCCGAGCCTCCCCAGCCGCCCTGACACCCCCGTGAGGACTGAGTTTCTGTCCTTGGGTCTCCGGGGTTTGCACAGCGCGGTTTGGTGACAGTGAGCGCAACTGGGGGCCCTAAAGCAGACTTCCCACAAGCATACTGAGAGTTCCGGGTAAAGTTTGGTAAAAGTTATACCTGTTGTTTTGGGGGATCTGAAGGGGCCCAGACACGCCACCCCCAAATAGGCCACTTTGGCACACAGATTATTTTGAGCTAAAGGCAATGGAGAACTAGAAGACTCAGGAGAAGCTCTTCACCTACACCTAACTACCTATAACAAAGTAAAAAGGCCCCCTTCGGTACGGGGGATTTACACTTATAAAGGAAATTTCTGTTACTAAATGTAGCTGGAAGAGAGCTACTCCCAGGGACAGCCTCCTTCACCTGAGACAGCTTATCGGCACAATCAGAAGACCCATATCACCCTCCCTTCCTCCCCTCTGCTGCCCCAAGGGCAGTCCCAGTCCCAGCAGCCCCCAGCCCTGCCCCTTTCCTTAGTCCAGGATGGTGTGTGAGTCTCGGTCCTCTGAGAGTCGCCTTGAGTATCTAAGTTTCGTGAAGTCCATGTGAATTCACATAACCTAAGTTGCTTTTTTTCTCCTGTTAATCTATTATGTCAATTTAATTCTTAGCCACAGAACCATGGACCCTAGAGGTGTAGAAGGGAGCCTTTTCTTCCCCTACAGTTTCGAGGAAGCCAAAAATACCAAGTTCCTCTTTATTAAGTAGTCGGATTATTTAATTATGCCAGAAAGAGAGAACAGATTTGTTACGAATAATTGCAAACTACAGCCCTATTACGAGACAAGCGGGCGGGAGGAGGGAAGAACCAGGGACGTGTGCGCAGGCGCAGGACGCGGCATCATTTGCCAGCGTAGGTAGAGGAACCTGCCCTTGCGGCTTCAATTCCCTCCCTCCCCCTTTTATCTACGGCCTAAAAGCGATGGAAAACAGAAGGGAGTGCTCCCCGCAGTCTTTGTTCACTCCATGAAGTTTCCCCTAGCGTATCCATCTCCTAGGACGGGGGGTGGGGGTGGGGGTGGGGCGGGAGTAAGAGAAAAGAACAAATTTACAGGAACGTGCCGCACGGGGGGCATCGTTTCTGTGTCTCACTCAGCTCTCACGGAGACTAGATGTCAGACAGGAGAGTAAGCAGCATTGGTGTCAGTCTGGCTCAGGTAGACTCACAAAAACTCTCTACAGGTTTGAATGTTTCTTACGCTGACAAGAGACAGCCACCCAAAAATGTGCTTCTGGGGTAGGTGGGTTGTTTTGAGTGTAGGGGCTAAAAAAATATTAATACTTTGTCTCCCACCTTCTAAGTTCTCCTGGCTGGGCTAATAACCAAATGAACAGGGACAGACAAACAGGAGAAAATCAAAGCTTAATTCATGCGCTTGGGGAACTCACATAGGCATGAAAATTCCAAAGACAGTGAGGCCACATCGGGCATGTAAGACACTTTCGGACAAAGGAGAAAGTGAGGGAGCGGGCACTAGATTTCAGGAGGAAAATGGGTGACTGACAGGTTGTTGAAGGAGAGTGGAACACACAGGTGGGAAAGCCCTTGCTGGGCAGCTCAGAGACGGGGCGGGGTGGGGGGCATCTAGCTAACAGACCCCTGCCTGACGCCCTCTATTCGCCGTAGTTAAGGTTTCCCCATAGTTAAGGTTTCCCCGTCTGAATCTCTTGCACAGGAAAGGGAGGAATGTCACATGCTCCCTCTGAGTCTTTTGTTTCTTTATAAACAGCTTGAAATCAATGTCCCAAAAGGGCAGCTTCAGGGTGGCAGAAATTGGGTCCTATCATGAGCTAAGGGCAACTTTAGCGGCAGCTCAGGGGAAATGTCCTCCCATTCATTCCTTGACTGACTACCTTGAAGAACTTGAATTAGGGACCTTTCCCGAAGTGTGAGATTATCAGAGAGAATCTCTTTTGACCTGCCTGGAGGGCAGGACAAATTTCTGTTCCTCAAGGTCTGCTCTTCTCATCTTCCAGCAATGACCTCCTGAAGCCCCCCAGGGTGCCTGACCTCCTCCCTAGCGCAGAGTCCCTCTCGGTCTCTGAAGCACTGGTGCACGCGGGGTCTCTGACTCTCATGTATGCGGGCTTCCCAGAGGTGCCCATTAAATCTGGTCCTTTGCTCTTGCTAATGCGTCTCCTGTCTATTTTATTATTAGACCAGCTGCCAGAACTGTGAGGCCGGAGGGAAGTTTCTTCCTCTCCCACAGTCCTAGACCAACGGTAGAGCTGAGCGGTGGGATCGCAGCCCGCAGCTCTCTGGCCCACTCTCCCCTCCCCTCTGCCTCCAGCTGCCCCTCCACCAGGACCTGGCTCTAGGGCTTTTGCCACAGTGCAGATGGGAACCGCCATGGAATGAAGGTGAGCTGTAGGACACAGGTTAGCTTTCTCTCTGTGGGCTCCCAAACAGCCTGAACTAGAGAACATCATCCCGTCTGTGAAGAGAGAGCATCTCACGGGTGATTTCGTCCAGGCTGCCGAGTCCGCTCTCGCTCTGTCAACCCTGCAATAAGGCCCTGAGCAAGCTCTCCTTTCCAGAGACTGAGCCGACTGGAGGGGCGGCGGCATTGCTTCACTCAGTGGAGAAAGCGGGGGGTGGGGGGGGGTGGGCAAGGGGCAATATTTAAGACATACCTATTACGAAAACAAATTGTTTCTTGTTTACCTGACATTCAAATTTCACCGGACATCCTTATTTTACCTGGCCGTCCAAAAACAGGCAGGAGAAGAGGAGTTTACACAAGAAGTGTCGTTTCATTTCACGGAACTCCTTTTCGCTAAGGGAAGACTCGGAAACTTGGAACCTGACCATGTTCCCGTGCACACCTGCGTGAAGGGAAACACCTTCTTAAATCCTTTGAATTCACTTTCCACGCATTAACCACTCCAAAGGTGTTGAAAATATTGGGTGAAAAGCGTTGCACTGGGGAAGATGTTGTTACCACAATATCCAAGAATGTTGTCAGGTGAGCCTGGGGACGTGGCGGCTTCAAAATGCATTTAGCATCCAGCAAAATAAGAAATCAGCACCCAAGAAGCGCCTCCTCGCAAAGGCAGGAGAGAGAAAGAAAGGGGGAAACACCCCAACCGGGCCGACTTCCCTGCCTTGAAGCTTTCCTCAGCTTCGCGCACCCCCCGGAGCAGGCGTTCTTGCCTCTCACCACCCACGGGAGCCTCCCCTGAGGGACCTGGAGCAGCTGTGTCAGCTCTGGGAGTGAAGAAATGAAGGCCTCCCAGCCCTGGGACCATAGACGTTACTTGAATGTTTCGCGCAGCTGCAGCGGCTCCATAAAGAGGTGCTAATGCCGTCATGCTTCGTAGACAAAACAGTTCAAGTCCAACGCAAGGCAGTGATCAGCAAATTAGTTAATTGTGGAAGGGCCTGTGTTCCTGCCTCCGCCTTCCGGGCGCGCGGGCCGGGGCTGGCCACGTGGCCGCTGGAGCCACATTAGCGTTTCCATTCTGGTTTCCAAAGCCCGTGGCTTTTCCCATGAGGTTTGTAAAAGGAATGCATGCTCATTACTGAACGTGTAGAATGTTCCCAAAAAATCCACAAAAGCGAGCTTGGAAAATATTATCTACAGTCCCTGAAGGGACCGAAGTTTGGCCATCCTGAAGCTGCCTTTTTGGCATATTGATTTAAAGCTGTTTATTAAGAAACAAAAGGCTCAGAAAGAACCTTTGATCCTCCCTGCTTTCCCGCCCAGGAGATCCAGACAGAGAAACCTGCTTCAGGAAGGAGAACTTAGGACGCTGCCCGAGCCTGACGTGCACTAAGTAGGGTGAACAACAGGGCTTCCGTGTGAGTCACCGGCAAGCTTCATGCGTTCCACTTTCCTTCCATGGCCCACTCCCACTGCTAAAACTCAAGACCCCACTCGGTGGCCCGAACGTTTTATATACTCAATGGTGTCTCACTGTCTTTGGAATTGTCACGCCTATACAAATACGGCCTGTGCATGTTTAAAATTTTGATGTTGTCCTGTTAACCCGTCTCCGTTCATTTGACAGGGAGCCCAGCCAGAAGAATTTAGAAGGTGGGAGAAAAAGTATTTTATATATATACACATGTGTGTATATATATGTATGGGTATGTGTGTGTGTATATCAGCCCCCACATCCCACACCCCAAGACACTCACTTTTAGCTTCAGAGACATTTCTTTCCAGTCTTCTTTGAATGCTGTGTTATAGAGATTATACATTATTGTGTTCTGCTTTTTTCCCACCTTGTTAAAAACCCTTGAAACATCATTTTAAATAGCAACCATAAAGTTAAAGGGGAGATTATCAGAAAAATATATAACAAACTATTAAAGACAAACAAGCCCAAAATGGAGTCACTTATGTTAAGCCCCCTGTCACCAGACTGAGACGTAACTACGGTTTCAACTTTCCCAGAAATGGAATCTTGAACCAGTCGATCAGGAATTGCTGATCGGGGCTAGTGCGGTCACCTGTCGGGCTGACCAGGGGCCCAACTGTGAAGGGAAGGAAACCTGCAATTGCCCACCCGCTGTTTTGCCAGGTTAACTTCTCTGCCCTCCCCTCCGGCCCATAAAAGTCTCCACTGTGAGCCGCTCCTTGGAGCTCTTTTCTATCTGCGGGGTGGGATGCGGCCCGATTCACGAATCATTGAAGAAAGCCCATCAGATCTTTAAAATTTACTCAGTTGAATTTCGTTTTCAAACCAAATGATGCTAATTACTTGCAAGAGGTAAGCCGCAAATGGGTGTGCTCCCTCGTAGTTGACACCGAGACATGAGCGTGAAGTATGCGGGGTTCAGGAGGGCCGTTAAGGGAAAGGAAGGAAGCTCTTCAGAAGAGGCCCTCCTGACGCAGAGGCGCGATCTCCTCTGTGAGTTCTTTTAGGGAGCATCCACTGATCCCACAAATAAGCTTCCGCACACGTGACATCAAAGACACATTCGCCCTCCTTTTGTTCTTATAACAGGACGCACTGTTAGGCTGCGGGCATTGTCATAAGTTCTTGAAGAAAGGGCCTTTGCCACAGATTCCAAAACACAGAAGAAAATTAGCATCATTTTTCTTAGGTTTCTTGTAAATATGCAGTACCGGTGTCTGTCCTACTCTTGGGAATCTAGCCTCGTTGCCTAAAAAAAATCAGATGGGGGTGCAAGCTCGTGTCCATGCTATTAAACTAACTAAACAGGGAACTTGTCGGATGGAGGCGCTGTAACGCGGTGGTGGCCCGTGGTGGCCCGTGGAAGCCGACCGCGATCTAAGCCTGGGAACCTCGGGTCTGCGGAGCCCCGATGCTAAGTGCAGCCAGCCACGGGCAGCCAGCTGGGCTCCCGCGAGGGCCCAGCACTCATCTCCTGACTTTGCTTCTGCCTGCTCTCCGTGGAAGTCTCTCCCAGCCCCCCTGCTAACCACTTCCGGTTTGCACCGCCCCGTTCAAATCAGTGTTCGCTCAAACTTAAAAAAATGTTTGAAGGGAGGGAGAGAGAGGGAAAGAAACATCGGTGTGTGGTTGCCTTTCTCACGCCCCCCACTGAGGACCTGGCCTGCAACCCAGGCATGTGCCCTGACTGGGAATGGAACCAGCGACCCTTTGGTTTGCAGGCCAGCACTCAGTCCATTGAGCTACAGCAGCCAGGCCCATAATAGTGTTTTATAATTGCAAAAATATAAAATAAAAATCACCTAACTGCTCAGCATTGAGGGGGTTGGTGAAGTAAATATGCAAATATTCTACTCAGTAATGGAACGTTATTCAGCCATCTAAAGCAACCAGTATGGAGAACACCTGTGGATGTTAACTTTAAAAAAACTGGGTACCAAAGGCCATGGAAACTACCATGTACACTCACATGCATACGAAAAGAGACAGCAAAATTTTAAAAATAATGATGGCTAAAACGCTGAGGCACGGGAACTTTTCCTCTCCTATTCTCCTAGATTCCGGGGGACTGAAATGCCTTTCCTGTCTGCGGTGAGCCTGTTGTTGTTTGTTCTCGCTAGTTGCCTTTGGGTCACCGGGTCAAGGAGTTGAAGTTTCCGGTCCCCTGGTGGCGCCCAGGCTCCGAGGCCCATCCCCTCCACGAGTTCTGGGAGGCCCACCCTGACCCAACCGCTGGTTTGCGCAGTGGGCAGGCCCTGCTTGTTCTCGGGCAGACCAGGCCAGTTCTCATTCCTCCGAAAATCAGTTTGCACCGACGGTGCCGGTGCAGCTCAGAAAGTCGACCTTTGCTGATAGGACGCGGACAAAGAAAAGCACAGACGTGGCAGAACGGGAGACACATGCTCATGCGTGGAAGCCTGGTGGCCCTGTGTTTCTCTTCCAACAACGTGGAGCAGCACGGCAGCCCCGGGCCAGGAATCCGAGGTGCAGTTCCAGGGTCAGAGCTCCCGCCTAGGGGCGACATCCCGGGGTACGGAGAGGAAGTGCAGAGGAGTAGAAACAGCCTGAGAGGGGAGGCTGCTAATTCCAGCCCCTCATCCCCCAGCCTGGGACAGCCTGTACCGTCCCCTGTCCCCTGTCCCCTCGGATGAGGTATACCCAGCAGCCCCCATTGGCCTGTGGCTACAGTATCCAGGCTGGGCGGCTCTGCTGCTCACCCCACTGGGGGGCTTGGGGATGGGACTTCCTCTGGCCGAGGAAACAGGAGCAAAAGTGTCCTGGCGTGCCCGTGCTTAGCTGAGGCTTTAAAAGCCATCACCAAGTATTTTAAGCTTTCTTGCTCTTTCCTCTTTGCCATGAGAACACTTAGGCCCCAAATCAGCTGCCCCTTCTGAATCTGGTTGTAGGCAGTGTGGACAGGGAGTCACAGCACCCCTTTGCCGACATGTACCTGGTGTGAGAAACAAACCTTGGTGGTTATAAGGGACTGACAGGGGGGCTATTTTGTAGCCAAGGGCTTCCCTTAAAAATGCTATTTCCTTAAGCCCGTCACTTAATCTGTGACACAGCATTTGATAGGGCCATCTCCTCTGGCTCCTTTGAGAACTGAAAGGGGTGACAGTGGGGACTCCTCTCGAGGAGGGAAGGGTCACTCTCTCTCCTGGACGCTGCGTGCTGGTCTTGGAGAGGGACGGTCAGTGGCGAGAGTCTCAATGGCTTTCATGTTTTGTTTCCCCCTAAATTGTCACCTCTCTCCCTCCTTGGAAAATCCTGATCCAGCAATGAAACTGTTAAAACTCAGGCTTTTTATTTTTTATTTTTGGATGTTTTGGAGAAATGCATTGTTCCTGAGGGAAAACGCGCTCCTTGTGGCTGAAATCCCCCTCTCTTTGCCAACCTGAGCGTGACCTCTCTTGAAGAAATCGCACCAGGCTCCCAGGCCTTCCAGCTCAGGTTTGTTTTCGCCAACAGTGGAGCTGGAAAAACCTGCTCCCACCAGCACGGTCCGGCAGAGCAGCTCCTTCGGAGGGCTGAGGTGGGGAAAGAGGCTGCCCAACAACCTAGCAGACACCCCTTAGCTCAGCTGTCTCCCTCTCTAGCGCCCTCCATTGTCTCGGTTTGAGCATCCACCACTTCGTGCCCGGACCCGGGGCACTGTGCCAGGCTCATTTCCCCTACACACTGCTGCTAGATTCTTCTTCCTGAACCCCAGCCCCAGCGCAGGCTTCCCAGGACAGCAATCTTGGCTCCCTCCCTCTTGTCCCTCCACTCCCCCACCTCTTCAGCGGGGTTCTCTCCGATCTTGCCGCCTTCCTGCCCATACAGACTCTCCACCGTCCCTGAGGACCCAGGTGTCTTCCTGCGTGGTAGCCTTACTAAACTTTGCTAATCTGGAGTCGTACGTAATTTCTCTCAACCGCGAAATCTACTTAAACTTCATTTTAGAAAGTTATGAAATAATTTATAACCAAGGTAGAAAGTCTCGACAGTGAAGCAGATTTTGGAGAAAACAGTAACAGAAACACAACCAGGCCTTAGGAGATCGCGGCTGGGAGCCCAGCGTCGTCTCCTGGGCAGCTGAGGAAGGAGGGCAGTCCTGGGGTTGGCAACGGAGCAGAAGGGAAACCTCTCAGGGGGTTGGATGAGCGACGGGTCAGCGGGATGCTGAAAGGCAACCGGGAAATTAAAATTTAAAGCCGCCGGAATCCAAAGATGCCTGTATTCTTTGGCCCAGCAGTTCTCGTCCTCAGAATTTGTCCTATGGAAACAATGACATAGACCTGCAAAGGCATTGGCTGGGGAGAGCTCAGTGCATCCTTGTTTTTAACCACAAAAAAGAAAAAAAAAAAGGAAACAGCCTAAGGGTCCGTCAGTTGGGAATTACTTTCCTCGATGATGAAACATCCATTTGATGAAACACTATAAAGTCGTTAAGACAAATTGCAGTTTAGCCATGGAGTGTGCTTGAGTCTGAAAGATTTCTCTTTACCTAACGCCGGTCCCTCGCCTCGATTCTTCACGTAGAAAAAGTGTGGGTGTGAGCTGCACCCTTGGCTAATGTGGGTTATCTCCAAGGGATGAAATTCGGAGACATTCTTTTTCTAACTTGTACGGTGCTGTGTTTTGTAATAATAAATAAAACACTGCAGTCCCATGCTAGAATACCAATAACAAAAATTCATGACTGGACTGTTTGGGATAATTACAGGTTTGTGTTTTTTTTTTAAGGACTTAATGAAAAAATAAAAGTTTCTTAGAAATAAAACGGTGTATTTAAACTTGCACCTAGAAGTGAGAGCTAACAGGAGAAGTGGCAACAGTGAGGCCCTGAGTGGGCCTCCTGAGCTAGTGCGTTCTGGGAAGTCTGTGAATCTCGACTTTCGCTCCTCCTTACAGCAGGCCCTCCAGGCCCCTGGCCTTGCTTCCCGCCACCGTGGGGACTCCGGTTCTGCCTGCCTAAGGCAATCCGAGCCCCTTCTTGCCCCCAATCATCTTTGCACCCACAGGAATTGGCGTTAAGATACGGGAAAGGTAAACACGCATTCCTCAGCTGCCCGCCCCCCATACCAGGGGGCCCCAGGTATGGACTTTCTCAAAACCAGGCCTTATCACTGATGTCAGGGCCTGTGACCTGCAGTTACTCAAACGTCAGCTTCTCAGCCACGGAGACTTCAAAAGACAGTGGTCGCGGGTCATCAGCAGGAGGCCCACCTCCTCAGCCTGTCCCTCCACAAGAAGGCCAGCCCCGGAGGGGCCTCCTTAAGGCCGGGGGTTTGGGGGTGGGGCGGGATCCTGGGGAGTCACCTCTTTCCTGTGAAAGGCAAAGCCACTCTCAGGGTAAGGCCGAGCTTGAGACAGGGTTCACTACCCAGAAAACCTGCATGTTTGTCCACAAAACAACTCCCCGCCCGGCCGCCTGACTTAAACCTGCTCAGGTTTTCTGACGTGTTTCCTCGTCACTGAAAGGAATGTAATTTCCACCCACAGCTCCGTGAGGCTCCCGACTAATTATTTTCTATGGTGATGGCCTTCCCCGAGTGGCCCCCCAGCCCCATGGGCCCAGGTTCCGTCCTTCATGAAGCATTAACTCTAAAGGACAAAATGCAACGTCCGTGGGAGAGATTGTTCCAGACCCTGCTGGCGGTGGAGCTCCTCAGCACATTCCCCAGCGCTTGCTACAAACCCAAGAGTAAGCGAGGAAGACCTTTCCTTTCTGAGGCTTTTCTGGCGTGACCTGAGGCTGCAGCATTTTCGGAGAGTTGCTGAGACTCCTTTTAAGGTTCTTGGGTCGCTGGGCTTCCCAGAGGCTGAGAGGGCTCTGAGGGCCCTTTGAAGTTTTCCGTCTGCCTGCAGGCTGGAGGAGCAGCATGAGTCAGGAAGGTCAGCGGGGGAAGCAGTAAACCCGACCTCCCCAAACAGATAAGCTAATGGAGCCAGGAGTGGCTGGGACAGCCGGGTGCCTTTCGCACCTGGTTTATCCAGGGGTGGGGTGGGGGTAGGGGGTAGTCCCCAGGGGGCAGAAGCGGACACCACGGTGGGAGGACTAGTTCACGCTAGGATGAGAATTCTTTGCATAAAGATTAAAGCAATCATTTTTGTTCAAAAGAGCTCTGAAAGATTTTTTTTTTTTAGGGTTCTTGGAAGAGATGGGGGAAGAAGCTGCTCCCATCAGTATTCAGTTATTCTTTTTCTTCTTCCTGTTGCACTTGCTCACGTAAGCACAGAATATGCATCTGCAGAAACAAATTCCTCAGAGCTCTCCTCTTCCCAGTGGCTTCCCATGATGAATCTCCATGGAAACTGACCTCAGATATGTCCGTCCCTTCCTGGAGGTCGGGGGTGCCAGGGGTGGAGGTGAGGCCCGTAGCCAGGAGAGAGGCTGAGACGCGGATAAGAGAGAATAAGTCACCGAGATAATGGCTTTAGTGCCTCAGGTGAACACCTACATGGTGGCACTTCCCGACAGGACAGCCGGGACATGGGACACACAGACCTGTGGGCACACCCACCCACCACCTCTGAGGTTTCCACACTCAGAGAAGTTTGGAACATCCTGCCAACAACGGACGGGCTTGGTCTTGTGACTGACACTGCAGAGTGAAAGCCCTGGCCAGCCCTGCAGAGAATAAGCACCGTTGTGCCCTGTGGTCCCAAGTACAGAGCCACACCCCCGTCATCACAGGCTTCAGGCTGTAGCAGTTCTACCGTGCTCCATGTCCAAGGGCCTTTGGCCCGCTCGGTTCCACCGCAGCAAGTTCTGGGGACGGCTGGCTGTGCCCGCAGGGAGGGCGGCTCCTCTCTGTGGTTATGTAGGGAGCCCCACACATTCGACAGAAGGAACTGACAGTCTTTGGGCTGCAGGGCACATAAGACTGTCACCCGCTTTTCCCCCGTAAAACCGCACGGAGCCCTCCCCGCGGCCCGAGGGTGCACAGGGAGGACTCTGCCCAGTGCTGCTGTCTTCCTGCTTCCTCCTTGGAGTCCACACTGAGTCTAGTTTAACTGGACGCAGGACCATCGTTCCAGCGTGGCCAGAAATGGGAGACTGAGCTGGTGGCTTCACGGGCAGCACTGGAGGTCCGAGTCCTCTGTCCTGCAGTGGGGGACAGAGCTGGCCAGCCGAGTCTGTCTTCACAGGACAGAACCAGGGTCAGGAAGCAGGATCCAGAATGCTAGTCATTCAGCCACGTGTAGTGGCACTTAAATCGGAAAGTAGTTGCTATTGTGGGCCTCCTCTGGAACGAGAGAAAACACCCAACACTGGAGTTGGGAGTTAGGAGAGAGGCGATCCAACTCCACTTTCGAAGACCTGGGCAGAGAGAGGCGCGCCTGCCTGGGCACCTGCGGGCGTGTCCGTTGGCTAGTTACTGGGTTCCTCTCTGACGCCATGTCCTTGGGTGGGAGCCACTGTTCACTGGGGACAAAAGCCACTGTGTCTGTCTCAGCAGCTGTGAGAGACGGAGGTTCAGCCTCGTCATCGGGCACAGGGACAGACTCTGATTTGGGTCACCTGGAAGCACCAGCGGTGCAGGGAACCATTAAGCATACCTGCCCCTGTTCCAGGACCAAAGAGTACCTCGGTTATGAAGACAGGCACTGGCTGGGAAACTGTAGTGAATAATTCATAGTAAGTAGGCTGTTACCATAGGTAGTTAACTAGTTATTTGTAACAAACGGGAGCAAAGGCAATCAGACATTAGGCTTACCAAACTGGGGAGCGTGAGCCTGTCTGCTTCACCAGAAGCTACAGCTTCACTCCCCAGGAGACCGCAGCATTTTGCTCCGAGGGGATTAACATTCCTTCCTTCCCCCTTCCTGCACCAGCTTGCAGGGGGGTGGGGGTGGAGGCAGACACGTGCACAATAAAGTCAAAATAGCACTGGGAGGTGCTTGATCATAGAGGCAGGTCAGTTTAGCCTGGGGAACAATGGATTGGCTGGGGTGGGGGTGGGAGGTGGACCCATCAAAAAACCTGAGAAAGCTTGGGAAGTTGATTGTATGTTGGAATAGCACCTGCTCCACCCCAAACCCAAGCTAATATAATCCCAGGGGGACAAAGAAGTGCTCACTCTCCGTGTCTCTCTCCCGCCCTCCACTTGTGACCTGCGCTCACACCTCCTCGCCCCATAGCCCTGCGGCCTCTGCTGCCACGCTGCCAGCCAGCGGCCGTATGGACTCCACACACGGGCCTGAGGCGGGAGCCGACACACCTCGACACAGCAACGGCTGCAGGCAGGGAAGGGACTCAGCTCTAATGAGAAGCAGAGACTCTGGACCCTGGCCTTCGCTTTGGCTTTGCTGAGACCACGGTTGGACTTTTCCATGGCAGGACAGAGAGCAGGGACACTGGAAACCCCAGGGCAGCCTTCCTCACAGATAAGCCAAGTTGTCACGACAGGATTCCCGTGCGCGGGTCCTTGGAGTGCTTTCCTCGGGGTCCCGTGGAAGAGCCTGATTTCCACCGGCAACGGGTCGCCGGCAGAGGTGCCTGGACTTCAGACTGCTTTCTGTTTCTAATGCCGAAGCTTATACACACGTGACCTCAAAGCAACACAAGCCTCAGTGTTTGCAACTGTAAAACGGGTATTCTTTCACAATTAAAAAGTTATTTTTCAATGACAGCCCACATACAGTATTTCTTAGTTTCGGGAGTACAAACAGTGGTTACACATCTACGCGTTTCATGCAGTGACCCCCAGGGAAAGTCCAGCACCCGCGTGACACCGCACAGTTGTTACAGTGTCACGGCCTACATTCCCAAGGGGCATTTTACGCCCCCGGGGCTGTTTTTATGTCCGGCAATCTGTCCATAAAACGGGTGTTCTTTTACACTCTCGTCTCCTCTCATCGTCGGAGGGATTAAGTGAGAGAAAACATGTGAACTGTAATAAAGGTAAACCATTGGATATGCGTTGCACATACACTACACCATGACACATAGTAGGTGCTCAGCAAATGCTTATTTCTGTGTGGTCAGAAGTAAGAGAACACTCACACCCTCTCAGGAAGATACCACAAGCCAAACTGTCCCCCAGTTCTCTTACTGGTAGCTTTACGCATGAAGCAGCTCTGTTTGCTTTTCTGGGATGTTTCTGGACTTACAATGAATGCGTGGATGAAACAACTCTTTCTACATTTTCCCTTCGGAAGCCAGAATTCCACGTGGTGCCGTGTCGGCTCTCCCTGCTGTTTACAGGATCCCCTGAATCACTGACAATGGCGGGTGAAATGAGGGGCCGGAGGAGCACCCCACGCTGTGGGCGCCAGGCCTCAGGCCTCGTCTGCGGTGAGGGGAAGCTTTCAGAGGCGGGAGCGGAGCCTGGCTTTCTCTTTGTTTGTGGTTGCTCTTTGGGGCTGTTGAGGACAGAGGAGGAGAGTTAATGGGTAAGGGAAGGCTCACACATCCCCGTCAGAGTTTATTTCAAGCAGCTCAAAGAGGCCCTTTATTGTCCTTTGCTCTGTTTGCTCCAGGCGCTTCAAAGCTGGAGGGGTTCCTTGGGCGCAGACCCGGAGGTGGCCTAGTCCTGGCTGGAAGAGGGCGGGCGGGGCTGGGGAGAGGACAGTGGCTGCTCACTGAGCGGCAGTGAGGGGAGGAGGGGGATGGTGGTGTGCTGACAGCAGAGAGGTCAAAGACTTGGTGAAGAAGATGGTTTTGTCTCTGAAAACAAACGGTCTTGTGCACGCATGAGAACGATCACCTGGGGGGCTTGTTGCAAAGGCTCGTTCCCAGGTCCCACCCCCGGCAGAATGTTCCTTCAGTAAGGCTTTAGGAATCTGCATTTGGCCCCAGGAAGCTGGTGCAGGGGATCCTTGACACAGCTCATCTGATACAATTCGAGAAATTTGGATCTTGGGGTACCACTGCGCCTGCCCATAGGCAGCTGCTGACTTGCTCTGTGTGACCCTGGACCCCTAACCCCCTGCCGCTCTCTGGGAAAGGCCACCCTGGCTAAAAGGAGAGTGAACAATAAGGCTTTTTAAAAGCGCCAACCCCTGGCTTCATCCTACCTGGAAAAGTAGCTCCCAGCGCTCGGGCAGAGCGGTTAGCTCAGGTCAGGGGTAGGATGTGGGAAGGAGGAAATGGAATTGGTCCCCACAGGTAAGTGACTCAGGACACTGGCCTCAGGGTCGCTGGACACTAATAGCCCCTAGGAGCCTGCAGGGCACCAGGCAGAAGGACGCCTGCTGAGAGCAGCCTCCGCAGGAGGGGCCGTTGAACAGCCCCGGGGCCCTACCTGAGGAGTCAGGTTGCGTCCAAACAGCGCAGGTGTCCCTGACGGACAGGAGTTCAAAGATTCGAGAATCAAGTTCAAAGATTCGAGAATCACAGGCAAGATTCGTGGCTTCCGTTCCGAAGGCAACAAAAGCGGAGGTCGGCGGAACTCCCAGCAAGCACAGGACCCATCTCCATAGCTATTATAGAGTCGGACTTACGTGTAGATCGCACCATAAACTCAGTGACGGTTATCAACAACTTTGAGTGACCAACCAGAGGCTTCGGCACCGTTTTCAAGTCGCTGCTCACTAGTGCAGCGGTAAGACGTCTCTGGGAGGAGCGGGGCGATGTGTCTTCCTTAGCGTTGTGCAGACCTGACACTCTTGGTGGGCAAGCAAAGGCCGCGTGAGAGAGTGTGTGGGAAATTCCAGGTTACGCTCAGTGAGATGCGTTCTTATGCCGCAGGACCCCCTTTGCTCAAGGCAGGTCTGTGGGTCAGACCACCAGACCCCTTTGGCGAAGATCGTCTTTCAAAATCAGTGTCTGCTGGGCAGTTTCTGGGAGACACGGGACCACAGGACTCCAGGGGTCCCTCTGGGTCTCAAACCAGGGCACAGGCGTGCGAAGGGGGGAAGGTGCACAATGCCACTGCGGGTGTAAAAGGACGAGAGCTGGCCGAGCAAGTCCCTGCAGGCAGTTACTGACATAACGGAACACTGACCGTCAAAACCCCATACTGACCACTCCCAAAGTAACTGCCTCTCCAGAGCACATGTGATGGAGAAAAGAAAACTTCTATTGTGTGTCCTCAGGAATGAAAGTAAAAACCGGCCTGACCTGTCTTTGTGGTCTACAAATTGCCGAAAGAAATTGCACTACCACACACACACACACGCACACAAAACAATACCCCCTTTCAGTCAAGGGCAAGTCTCATGGAAAAAAGAAAATAAACAGGCAGTCCTTCTGCGGCTTCCAAATTCCGATGCACTGGCTCTCAGAAAATCAGACGTGGGACCACGGCGACGATCGGACAAGACAGCTACCCCTCAGAAGGGAGCAAAGCGCACCACTTTGCCCACGGGGGTGGCAGTCCAGGGGAGCCCAGGGCAGGAGCAGGGAGGGAGCTGAAGAGGAGCACAAATGGGCATGCCTTTGCTTTCCCTCTTCGTTTTCCATCCACCCCCGCCCCCCCCGCCTTTTTATAGGCAGTGACTTGGAAAACTCAGAATCCCAGTCGGTAAAAGATGATCAATCGGGATGACTGCATGACAAATTTAGTAGAAATAAAATTAAGGGAAGACAAGTTTCATGAAGGGAGAATTACTGCAGGATTAATGTAGATTCAGGGAGAAAAAGAGAAGGGCAGACCTCATGTTCCCAGGAGACGAGCGTTTCGATTCTAGCTGGAGCACAGCAAGTAACTTCGGTTTGCTGAGCCTCTGATCTCTCCTTGTAACTACAATGTCAGCGCATGCCAGAAATTCAACCACTGGGTGTGGTAGACATGAAGTAATATTTTACTGTAAGGGCGAAAGGTTATCTTCTTTAAAGAACATTCAATATCAATCTCAAAGCAATAATTAACATTATACTTAAAGCTAAATGCTCTAGGAAAACCCACTAAAGATAAGACCACAAAAGGATTCTCATTATCACCACCCCCTCACCCCCCTTTAACATTGGTCTTGAAATATAGCCAATGTAATATGACATGTAAGAGAAATAGCTTAGAGAAATTGCTTATTGTTCAGAGACTATATAATTGTTTGTCTAGAAATTGGGATTGGATTGAATCTACAGATCAATACTGAGCCCTCCTATCTATGAACATGGAATATCTCTTCATTTACTTAGCTCCTCTTTGATTTCTTTCCTTAGAGTTTTGTAGTTTTCCTCATATAGATTTTGTACATATTTTTGTTAGATTTATACCTAAATATATTATTTTTGAATGCTACTATAAGTGGTATTATGTTTTAAGTTTAAATTCCACTTGTTCATTGCTGGTATACAGAAAAGCAATTGACTTATGTATATTTACCTTGAATCCCGCAAACTTGCTACAAAAACTTTATTTGCATATTGGGAAGGAAGAAATATTTTATTCCAACATGGTGTCGAAAAGCAATGGTGAGAAGACATTCTTGCCTTGGTCCTGATCTTATTAGAAAAGTTTCTAGTTTCCCTCTACTAAGTATGATATTGTCTGTACATTTTTTGTAGGTGTTCTTTATCTAGTTAATAAAGCTTTCCTCCATTTCTAGTTTGCTAAGAGTTCTTATCATGAACGGGTGTTAGATTTTGTCAAATGCTTTTTCTACATTTGTTGATGTGATTGTGTGATTTTCTTCTTTGATTACCTGTTGTGATGGCTTACATTAATTCATAAGTAGCCTTGCATACCCGGGATAGAGCTTACTTGGTCATGGGGTACACAGTCAGCCCCCCACATCTGCAGACTCCACATCTAAGGATTCAACCAACTACACGTAAAAAATATTCAGAAAAGGAGTGACCTTGTCCCTAATGTGTACTATGTAGTCGAGACTACAAAGGTAGCATCTTTACCGAACACGTACAGAGCTTCTTATCATTATTCTCTAAACAATATGGTACAACAGTTTACATAGCATTTACATTGTATTAGATATTATAAGTAAACTACACACAATTTAAAGTATAGAGGAGGGCCCTGGACAGATAGCTCAGTTGATTAGAGCATCGTCCTGATACGCCAAGGTTGTGGGTTTGATCCCTGGTCAGGGCACATACAAGAATCAACCAATGAATGCATGGATCGATGAAAAAACAAACCAATGTGTGTGTGTCTCTCTCCCTTCCTCTCTTTCTGAAATAAATAAGTAAGTAAATCAATAAATAAATACAGGAGGATGTTATACGTAGACACTACACCCTTTTGTATAAGGAACTTCCATCCACAAATGTTCTCATTCACAGAGGGTTCCGGAACCAATCCACACAGACACCAAGGGAGGACTAATTCTTTTCATACACTGTTGAATTGGATTTGCTAATATCTTGTTGAGGATTTTAGCATGTATATTCATGAGAGATATTGGTCTGTAGTTTTTGTTTTGTTTTGCTTTGCTTTTTCTTATCATGTCTTTGTCTAGTTTGCTATAAGGGCCATGCTGGCCTCACAGAAAGAGGCCTCTCGCTGCTGCTATCTTCTAGAACAGATTAGAAAGATCAGTACAGTTTCCTCCTTAAACGTTTGGTAGAGTTCACCAGTGAACCCATCTGGGCCTGATGCTTGCTGTTTTGGAAGGTTATTAAATTACTGATTTAATTTGTTTAATAGATATAGGCCTAGTCCGTTGTCTATTCTTCTTGTGTGATTTGGCAAATTGGACTTTTCAAGGTATTTGTCCATTCATCTAGTTTGTCACTTCGGTGGGCGTGGAGTTGTTCATAACATACCTTCATTGTCCTTTTGCAGAATTTGTTATTTTAAGCCACTCGGTTTGGGAGTCTTTGTTGTGGCCGTCTCAGGAAACCACTGCAGTAACTCCCGGGGTGAGGAAAAAGTGAGGCGATGGGGAGGTATCGGCCCATAAATGAGTGGAAAAGTCATCTACCAGATCAAAACCAGCCACAAACGCTCTTCTTCAGCAGTCGGAGATTTTACATCCTTCCTTTTCTCTTTGAACTCATATTTCCATTCCCACGGAATTTCATCCGACATAAAACATTTTATGCATTAAGATGTTTTATTGATTATGTGTCTCTGGATCCAAAACAAATGTGCCCATAAAGAGGAACTAAAAATATGTTTTTAATATCCTGTGACTATAAGCATCTAGATGCTAAAAATTTCCTCTGGATCCCATTATCATTACAATTATTAGTAGCAAAGAATTGATCAAAACACAAATAGGCCCCAAGTTTTAATGGGTAAATATTAAACCTAAAGAGGGAATGTGATCAGAAATTCAGGTCCCCATGAGATGGATGGAGTTGTTTTAATTTTAGTTAGCTCACGTTTCTGAGTATTCTGCTGCTACAGTAAGTTGGAATTCAGTATGATTTCTGATTCCTATTTTTCACTGAACAAATGGCCCTCAAGTGTTCTGCACTATCAAGCTGGCTGGTCAACACGCTGTCTCCTGCATCTGCTGGAAAGGAAGGTGTTACAGTCAGCAGGTAGCCTGGCAGCCCAGGGCGGGGGTGGGGAGGGCTGGTCCCAGGAGTCCTCATGGATGACAGACCTGAGCCCGTCCTTACATCCTTCCCCTCAGTGCTGACTTCTGATTGGGCCACACACCCACGGTGTAAGACAGAACAACACAAAAGAACTTATCTAAGCTTTAAAATCAAAATAATAACTGGCTCATCAGTGAATGAGCAAATCTATGGTGTTTCCTCACGGACACTCAGTTTCTCATTTTACACACAGAGCATCTTGGTCTGACCAGCGATGTGCTACGGTTTGTCTCTTGGAGGATTATTTCTACAGAAGCACGACTACCAGCCAGCCTTGCTGTGACCCATGCTTTCCTGGCCACGTGACCACGGGAGAGACCAGGGTCAAAGGAGCGGTCACGTGGAGTCTTCCTAGGGCTCCGCTGTCACCCACTGTCCTGGCAGTTTCGTTCCATCATTCTAGAAGTCTCCCTCCCTGCAGGCTGCCGTCCTGGGTCTTTTAGGGGGAGGATGAGGAAAGTGGACCAGGTAATCGGGGAACCTGCCGGGGCTGCCACATGAATCTAGGAGTCTGCAAGCTGGGCTCCGAGTGACAGTGTTTGTCTTGTACAGACCGTGGCTCTCCTGTCAGCCCTACCGCAGCGCGGATTTCCCAAACCACGTGCTGAGAAGACAGGGACAAAGAAGCACCAGATTTAGAAAAAAGCCAGCAGGGCAGGAGGAGGGACGCCATGGTCAAGCAAATCGGAACATCAGTGTCCTCTCTGCCCCGGGACAGTCAGAATACACCCACGTGTACTACAGTTTAAGGTTATGCCAGACGATCAAACAAATGGACTCAGCCTGGCTTAGACCAGCGCCTCTCAGTACGGTACTTGGTGTTGAAATCTTTGTTAGTGCCCCCGGGGCGTCGAGCAGCACTGGTGGTTTTCCAGAGCGGGCGTAGGGATCTACCGCCCGAGCGCGGGCATGAGACTGTGGGCCAGCGCCCGGGTTTCCCCAAAGCCTGGCCGAGGACACGCGGTGTGTTCCTTCTTCTAAACTCTTCACGTTGGTTAGATCTTCAGGAAACAAAATGCCTGAAGCACATTCGCCTCACCTTCCACGGAACCAATGCTGCTGACTTATAACTAATAATGTATTTTCAAACTTCGTAGAAAACTAACTCAGAAGCTTTCATTTAAATTGTATCTCTGTGTCTTTTATAAAATCGCAACTGAAGGTGCTGTCTTTTAATGTTACTCAATATCCAAGAATAATCTTTAGAGATACACCGTATTTCACCATAAGTAGTTTCATTACAAACAGAGATTAAGGTGTCCGATTTCTTTTTCAACTAGTGAGTAAAATCTGCATTTTTTTTTTCTTGGCCTTGGTTACCAGGAAACTCAGAAACAAACACAGCGGTGTCCTGTCTCCAAGTTACTTTCTCAGAGTCATCGGAAACATCAGCTCTCTCCGCTCATGCTGTGCAATCTCTGAAATGTGTTCCAGCTCTGTGAAGGGACACTTGACATGTAATATTGTGGAAGTTCAAAGTGGACGTGATTGGACACACGCATATATTATCGCGAAATGATTACACCAGGGTGACTTCACACGTCCATCACCTCACAGTTACCGTTCTGTGTTTGTGGGCGATCAGAAATTTCAGACTCACTCTTAGCAACCTGCAGGTACACAGTCCAGTGTTGTTACCTGTAGTCGAAGAGCTGTGCATTGGATGCCAGAGCTCAACACTCTTACAACTGCAAGTTTGTGCCCTTTGACCCTCCTCACCCACCCCCATCTCTGCCCCTGGGAATCACCAACCTACTCTCTGTTTCTCTGAGTAATCTCTGAATTTTAAAATCCCCAGTTCATTGTGGAAAATGCTGTGTTACACAGGCAACAACATGGGGTATCGACAAGAACCATCATCTGGGTGACTTTTGTGGTGAAAACTGTACACAATAATATTCAAATTATATTATTTTTATTATTATCAAAAAAAGAGTTTTCCAGGAATGCTTCTGTGCAGATAGATATTTTGGGGGGTTGAAAATTTTCCTTAGGATTAGTTCTTAGGAACAAGATTTGGGGATCTCAAATTGAACATTTCTTAGAAACGGAAGCAGAGGGAGAGAGAGAATCATATTGTTTTTCAAAAGAATGATACTAACCCCCACGACATAAACACGAGTCTTCAGGACAGCTGTATTTCTATACTAGCCCTAGAGGGTTTGAACAGCAGGAATACAGAAATTAGGAAGAAAAACAATGAAAACCCTTCTGCCCCATTCTGAATGCTTGAAATGAAACCTTTCAAATACATCTCCATAATCCTATTTGAACAACAGGGACCTTACAGTAGAACTAATTATCTCGACTGGGAGGAACTCATTCCGTGGAAGCTCTCAGAGAGGAGTCCAGCTATGGGAAGACCCGCAGCTGGGAGGGGGATGAAGCTGTGACAGAGTCGAGCAGGCTCAGGAATTCCTGCAACTAGTATTTTGAATCTGCGAAAGCTAGTCCAACTAGAAAAGGCCTTAGAAGTCACCTAGTGATAGCGTTTCTATTTCTAAAGTGACGATAAACAGTATTTCTTGCAGTAGCAGCACCGAGAAGCCGGGTAATTAAGAAGTCTGGAGCCAGGAAGGCAGCTGGCACGTTTTGCTTTCCGACACAATAGCAGCCGCGAGCGTAATTGATGTTTGTTTAGGAGCAGCGAGCTGTGCCACGGAATCTGCGAGACCACGCTTATCTGACAGCTATAGGAAGTGCAAAGTCAAGTACCAGGGGAAAAATATGTTCCAGACGGTAGCAGATGTTCCGACAGGAAATATTTCTGTAAAAAATCGTGGTAGAAGAATCAACTGATAAAACAGCAGCGGCTATTTCAGGGGCTTAAATCACGGTAAAAAAAAAAAAAACACCCCCAAACAACAAATTTGCACAAAAAGCGAAGAAGCCACCTCTCCTCTGAGCTCAGTCTCCCGGCCTGTAGTACCTTTGCAGTCATGGGTCTGGGTGCAGCTCGGGGCGGAGGTGTGTTTGTCGTTCCAGAAGGGAAATGTTAGTACTGGGGACAGGGCAGAGGTCTTACCACCGAAGCAATAAGACAGAAGAAGAAAAGAAAATGGTAAAAGAACAAAAAAAGCGAGACAGAATGAGGAGTAGAATGGGGAGCGGAGAAGAACTCTGGCATAAGTATCTAAGTTTCATCAGCCACTCGGAGTTGGGCTGTCCCTCGACGAGGTGCACACGTTGTCTCAAACGCCACCCCCTCCATGGCCACCGCCAGTTCATGGCATATGAGCAACGCTGGACGAGTTGGGGGGAAACAGCGAGACTCATAGCACTGCATGCACGCCTGGCATTTTCGCAGAATCTTGAGGTCCTCCCCGCCTCTGGGCCCCTCCCACCTTCCACGTGTCACCCAGTCTTGAAACTTGGCCCCTTCCTTCAAGAACTCTCTCTCCAAGCTTGTGACGCTGCAATGCTCCCGAGATGTTGGGCGGTGGTCACAGGAGGGCTCGCTTTCTGCTGCGCTCCGCAGGTTGCATCCTTCTGGCCCTTCTTCCCCTTCTCTCTTCCCTCTCGCCTCCTCTCCCTCCCTCCAGTGGGGATCAGAAGCTCCACATCCTCGCCTTCCTCCCTTCTGAGCAGTCGGCTCCGCCCTTCTCCCTCTGCGAGCCTGCACCCCCAAACGGAGCAGGGCGCGCTGCTCACCTGCTTCCCGTTTGTTGGGAGCATCCTCCTCAGAGGGCCTCACGGTTCTGAAGAACAGACATTCAGAACCGCCATCCAATGCGAGCATTCTTTGTCGTCATTTGTTCATTTTTGTCACCACCAGTCCCGCCATTAAATCTTCAGGCCAAGTAAATTTGGCATCTCCTAGGCACGAAAAAGAAGTGGGTGACAGCTCCTGACAAGGAAGACCGGGGATCCTCGCTTCGTTCACGTGTGCGTCCCAAGGTCCTGGGACAGGATAGCTCCTCCCACACGGCGATCAAGCGAGCGGACCCCTGAAATGTACTGATAACTGAAGATCCAAGCAGACCGCGGAGGGAGCATTTACGTCAGGGCACACCATCTGCGCACGCGTACGCATGTCATCCGTGCGCGCGGGACGCATGCATGCACGTACGTACGTACGTACGTACGCACGCACGCATGCGTGCTCAGGGCAGGAGGTACAAGGGCCAACATCCTGCCTGCATCGCCCTTGGAGAGGCAAGGGGACTGGGCCTGAGGGCGTTTTCATCCACTTCTGTCTTTCAAAGACAGAATAGATTAAGAGTAGAAAAAGAATTAATAAATCAAACACAACGCCGGTTCTTTGAGGGCTGGTTGGAGGGAACGTTGGCAAATTCATCAAGAACCATGATGCGTGTAAATCGGAAATGACAAAATGCTGACGTTCAGCTACATGAGCGGAACGCAGCGATGATATGCTGACAAACTTTAAACTATGAATAAAGAGACATCTCTTTCCTGTACGTGTATTAAGTGAAACATTTTAATCCAAATAGAAACACAAATAGATTTATAATGATTTAAAAAAAACGTTAAATAAAAAACAATGGAACATAAAGTAAAGCATTTCCTGGTCCCCAAATTCCAGACGCTGGAAATTCCACTGCGGAATTCATTTTAACTTTCAATGAGAAGAGACTGGACATAATTTATATACTCAACCAGGAAAGACATCCTGGGCCCTTATTCCGGTCATTTTCAGTTGAACCGGTGAGCGGGCAAAAGGAGAGGACGCGGTCCTTCAGCTGCGCCTCCCCTGGTCACACGTGGCCTTAGGCTGTGGGTGCGGTTTGGGGGCAGGCACTTCCGCTTCCGCCTGGGGCGACCAAGTGCAGCTGCCCCAGCTGGGGGGGGGGGGGGCAGATGGAGCCACTGGAGGTAGGTGTGTCCCCGTGGCCTCAGGCTGGGGGCGGGGGGCAGGGAAGCTGCCTCCCTGGTTTGTGCTGTGGTTTCCCCATTTTTTTTTAAAAAAAAGAGGAAGCAGTTACCGTGTTTTTCGGACCATAAGACGCACCTAGGTTTTAGAGGAGGAAAATAGGGGGAAAATTTTTGAAGCAAAAAATGTGGTAAAATATTTAATAACATAATATTTCACCAATGTAAATGTAAGTTACATTGGGACTCTAAGACGCACCCCAATTTTCCTCCCAAATTTGGGGGGAGTGCGTCTTATAGTCTGAAAAATACGGTAATTTCTGAGTCACCTTATATTTTTGTGACTGATGGTAATGCCCTGAGAAATGCCTCTGGAAGTTACATGGGTCGCATGGATGACTAGCAGCACTAAGTAGTACACCCTGTCTCCTTCAGAAAAATCTAGAAAAACAGTATTAGCTTTTGGGGGAGGACCTGTCCCGGTGCCCTTCAGACTGAGAGCTACACTTGCACATGCCTCCATGGGCGAGGAGAGGTCTGCGGGGGTGACGGCCACATGGTCCCAGCCACAGTCCCGCTTCGTCCGCCTGAGCCCCCCCGGGGTGGGAAGCCTTGACTCCCAGGAACGTGCTGGGGTCATGAACTTGCACCCAGCCCAGTCGACTACTTTCTGGGATGCCAAGTTCAACACAGAGGTGGCTAGACTTTCCCCTCTACCGTCGGTCGCTTTGGGGCCTCCAACAATTCTCAATTTTATAGACTCAAATGAAATTGTGGAAAGATGCTAATCACATAGAAATTACGCAGAAATCTCAGACTCTTCTACTTTTCTGTGCTGTCCACATCAGGTCTCTTGTCCTTGTCCTGTGCCAACTATTACTGTAGGCAAACAAATTATATACGGTCGACACGTACAAAGGATTTTTCATTTACATGGACTACTGGGGAAATTGATCTAATTGTAAGCATTTTCTGAGGCCTCAAAACCCAGGTTTGGAGTGTTTCGTTTCTAGCGCTCGGTTTTGTTGAGTGATACGACAGCCAAGCAGAAACTAGGTAAGAGTGAACCTTTCGTTTACACACACAGCTTCCATGTGTCTTATTTTCTTTCATCTTCTGAAGAGCAACATGTGATAAGGGGGATGTTAGGCTGAGAAAACCAGGGAGTAACAAAGAATGTATGTCACTTTCCTAAAATGATCCAGCAAGCAAGCAGCCCGGGCCAGACTAAAACCGGGTCATCTGACTTGAAGTTTAGAATCCTCATTCCGGTCCGCTGGCTCCACTCACAGCTAATAAAAACCTCGCCAGAGCTATTGATTGTGGAAGTGACATCCCGCAGGGGAGCAGATCATGGGCCAGGGAATGCATTTGGGGACTCCGTTGGCCCTACCCCTTTCCACCCGTATGCCTGTTCTATGTGGGCATCAGGCAGATGGTATTGGGTTGGCCAAAATAGTCCATTTAGTTTTTTCCATAAAATAAAAGACACATTTTTCATTTTCACCAATAACTTTATTGATTTGGATATTCTGAGTATGTCGGCTGTCTCCCGCTATTGGCTTCTAGTGGGCAGAGGCCAGGAGTGCTGCTAAGCATCTTGCAGTGCATGAGACAGCCCCACAGCAAAGAGTGCTTTGGCCACAATGTCAACAGTACCAAGAAGCTTCACAAACCACTTTTGACACGTTCAGTCAGTCACAGCACCTTCTCCATACACTGCACAGATGCTTTTTTTATGTTTCAGTTGCATTTTTACCTTTCTTGAAATAATAAAGCATATTACGTTGACAATGTTGCTTATTTTCTTCCACCTACAATATTAAAATGGCTGCACAAAACTTCACCAGTTTTGATAAATTGCTTTTAAATGGCCACTGATATGGCAGCTGTCACAAGACAATCTAACAAAACCATTTCGATGCAAGTTAAAGACGACAAGCACTACCAGAGCCGTCGTGTGGAAAGAACAGAACAGACTTTTTGGCCGACCCAACATAAGGTGGATTCCTCCTGCCCCTCGGAATCACTGTCACAGTGGTTCTCAAAGTGTGTTCCCCGACCACCAGCATCCGTACCACCTGGCTACTTGGCCTCACCTGCCCTCCACCTTCTGAACCAGAAACTCAGACAGAATAAGGTCCCGCCACCTATGTTTGCACAAGGTGATTCTGATGCTTGTTCAAGTTGGAGAACCACCGATCCAGAAGTTTCCAAGTCATTTTCAGTCTACTGAGGACTTGTCTGGTGATATACCAGGCCAGGAAGTAAGGCAGTCCTCAAGTACACAAGCGCGTCCTTCCGTGTCCCTGGCGCTGCAGAGTCGGGAGAGGGGAAGGCAGAGGACGGATTTATGAGAAGACACTGGGGGGTTTGGACGTTGGGATTGCTTGTTTTCACATCGGTGGGATGCGGGCTGGGAACTACATGGGGGATGTGGACGGAGCGGCTGGACTGTCCCTCTGAGCAGTGGACACGATCAAAGGAAGGCCCGTTAGTTTTACACATAAAACACAACCCTCGTGCTTCACGGTTCTCTCCAGCTCTTGCCTCTCCAGGTTTAAATTCTCCCGCCGGTCCCTGTAAGCAGCCGTTCTCAGGTCCGTTTTCGTGGCTCTGAGTGTGCCTGACCCCAGACGAACGTGTCAGGCTGTGTGCCGTTTCATACTGCGTGGCACTGTGGATCCGCCTGTGGCCCCTGGGACGGGAGGGGCTCCCCCTTACTGTGAAGATGTCAGAGACTGTAAAGGTGAGCCAGCAGGGGCAGACAGCCCAGGGCCCGTGACCCGGGCAGCTTCACCCTTCCATCAGAGCATCAGCCTGTCCCTCCTCCTCCAGGAAGGCCACCCGGCAGGCTGGCTGAGCGCTCCATCCCTGTGTTCACCTGTGTGCTAGCAATTATTGTGCAGAGTCGCAGCCGGCAGGTGGCAAGTTGATTTCCCACTGCCCGGGTCCTCAAGCACAGGGTCCAGGATGCAGGTCCTTGGATTCCACGCCTTCTCCCACAGTTTTTAACACCGTGATTGACCGTGAATCGGTGCCCCATCCAGGTGTGCCGAGGGTACCGTGCCTGCAGGGCACGCTGCCTGACAGGTGGGGGCCAGCGGTGCTCTGAGCAGGAGGCTGCATCTAGACCTCTTACCTGTGTTTGTGGCAGGAGCAACCACCGGACAACTCCCGGGACCCCCCTTCTCCAGGAACTCCAGGCCCCAAGCCTGGGAACTGTCCAGAGCAAGCTGAGAGACGAGATAGAGAAAATTCAAAAGAGAGTGATAAGAGAGGCCCAAACCTCTTCCTGATACAGAGGCTTCTCAGGAAACCCGAAGCCAGGTGGCATACCTGTGGCTCCTCCCCTTTTTCAAAGTAAAAAGAAAATGAAATCCTCACACAAAACTGACGGGACCCTGTGGGTTGGAATTTCTGCCAAGAAGTCATGTGCATGCATGTGCATTGGAGCATACGAGTGCATGTGTGTGCTTACATGAGTATGTACATGTGTAGGCATGTAGGTGTGCCGGCCTGTACCTGAGCGTGTCTGCCTGTGTGCGCCTATGTGTTTATGTTTATGAAGCCGTCTGCGTGCGTCTGTGTGTCTGTCTGACTTTGTGTGGTTTCAGTGGGGGGGTAAGCGTGTGTGCGTACATGTGCCCACGGGGGCGTGCAGGGGTGTGTGGTGGGGGCCGAGACAGGAAGAGGACTGTACACGGGATCACTGAGCCAGGGCTGAGGCCAGAACTGGAGCCGTGCGCCCTGGGCGAAGGTGCCACCGTCCAGAGCACAAATCCTTTGCTCTCCTTGCTGTGACGTGTGCTGGAGCCGCAGCCTGGGCACCGACATCCCGTGGCAGGCGTGGGTCATTTCTCCCCGAGAAAGTGGGAAGGAACTGCGGTTCTCTGGGTCTGCTCTGCGATTGGCTGAGTGCCTCCTCCAGACTTCCCCTTTCTCCACAGCGCCTGGGTCTCGTGACGTAAGAATGTGACCTCGGCGGCCAGGGCACCCCAGGTGTGCCGAGCCTCGAGCTGGGTGGCGCAGTATTCTTCTGTCTGGGCCAGGGTGTGCGTGCATGTGCGTGCGTGTGTGTGTAAGGGTGGGGTGGGGGAGAGCCCGGGATTCCACAGATAAACATGTGAATGAACACGTACTACACAGGGTGTGGGATCAGATGACGCTCTCTTCCGAGTGTAAATCGAAGAGCTGGAGTTACCCACGTCTGTTAGCCAGTCTTGCCCGAACCTGAGAGTGCGGGCTACCATCTCAGTGGAGCCCATCTCGACCTGTACCGCTCTCACCTTGAGATCTCTAACGTGATTATGTCAGCCAGGGCCCATTTTCCGAATGACACGCACGGGCCCTGGGGCCTAGGACTTCGACACATCGTTTCAAAGGGACCACCGTCCATCCCCCTGCAGACACATTGAAAAGTCCACGGATTGTAAGTGGGCGGTTCAATTATGCACTGGAGGCACCCAGGCAAACACTGCCTTGGCCAACAGCAGAGCCCCTCCTCCTCGGCCTCACCTTCCCTGCTCCCACAGCCAGCCTCCATGCTGACCTCTGACCTCTGTCTCTAGGCACTGGCTTTGGCTGGGCTTGAACTTCATGTAGACAAAATGCTGGCCGCCTGGCATGGGGGTGCACCTGGTGTCCCCCTTCAGTTCCTTCCAGCAGTATCCCTAGAAGCACAAGAGGTCCACGTACTAGTCGAGAGAAGTTATAAAGTAACCAAGCTC
The DNA here is from genome assembly GCF_022682495.2 of Desmodus rotundus. Classification (NCBI taxonomy): domain Eukaryota; kingdom Metazoa; phylum Chordata; class Mammalia; order Chiroptera; family Phyllostomidae; genus Desmodus; species Desmodus rotundus. The sequence continues at coordinate 205,489,916 of NC_071388.1, read as the reverse complement.
ACCGGTAGTACACCAAAGTAACTTTTCCGTTTAGAAACATTTAATCAGTTAAAAATATAATGGGGAAAAATCCCTTTTATAATAGCACCTGCAAATAGAATAGCTAAGAATATTCTGCATAATCCAAATGAGAAGACAATTAATAAAACTAAAAAGGAAGCTGAAAAATAGTCTTGCTTTCAGACAGAGCAGCTATGTGTTAGAATGGAAAATTCTATGTTTTAAAGTGAATAACTTGCCCAAATGAAACTGGAAGCATAAATAAGTGAAAATACCTCAAAAAATCTTCTCCATGAAGACAAATGGAAGGAAACTGGCCCTGACCGGTCTCGTGCTGTGTGGTGAATCGCAGACAAGGGATTCTGGCCATCCCTGGTCCCAGGCGTGGCAGACTGATGGGCCGGAAACTGATCGGTATTTAACGTAGATTTAATGGGTGTCTCTTATCAATGGGAAAGGAAAGATTTATCAATCAAAAACGACACTGTAATTGGCAAGACACTTGGGGAAAATATCTGCTTCTAACTTTACCACACTCCCAAATAAACTGCAGATTAATCAGATGTTGCTGTTTGGTTTTTTTAATAGAAGGAAAAAAAAGAGCGAGAATAACTCCTTGGTCTCTGGATGGTGTGAGGACTTTCTAAGTTTGAGAGCACTGGGAGGCAGTAAAAAGGAAAATGCAGATTGGACGGCACATAAAAATTATATGTCAAACGTCACAACACATATAAATGACAAATTACAGGCTGAAAAAAAAAAACCCCACGATTGAGACAGGAGCTAAAATGTTGGTGAATGAATAGTTTATATGAATTAATGAGAATAGCTGAAATAGTCCATTAAGTAAATTGGCAAGAAAAAGAGTAGAAGCTCAGAAAGAAAAAAATGCAAATATCTTAAATACAATGGACAACATAGTCCATCTTACTAAGAATCAAAGAAAAGCGAAGCTGAAAAAAGAGACGGCGTTTGCCTCTGGAGCTAGTAATTAACACCAGAGCGGGGGCGCCGTGGAGCTAAGCTGGGCAGCTCCACGTTTAATGATGGGAGGGTGGATTTTTACGAACTTTTTGAAAAGTGATTTAGCAGCTCATGTCCAAAATGTAAAACACTTTAATATGCTTTAAGTGGAACCACCCCCACAAGAGTTTAAATAAATATCTACAATCAAGGTAGAGTAAATTAAAATACTAGGGAAAAGGAAGAAAATACACCCAAACCACACAATACTACATGCCCAGTACTTGGAGTTCTCTCTATTATACTCTTTTCTAGTTTTCAAGTGACTTTTATTTCCAGCAGAAAACGACTAACAAAAATAAACTGAAGATGCTAAGCACCCAAAGGAACCACTGTCGCCGCCCGGTAGCCGGTCGAGGGCATGCCGATGTCACATGGTGAGAAGCAGACAGCTTTTGGCTCGCAGGGACCGAGGGACAGCACGTCCGCCCGATCAACCGGTGGTTTCCTGGGGACTCTCCGGGTAAATGGGATCTGGCGTTAAGTGGAATTCACCGCGTTCCGCAGAGAAGTTCCTGTTTAGACTAAAAGGTGAATAATGCGCGGGACGTGTTGGGGCAGAGAAGCCTGGGGAGGACGCTGGGACCAGCGTGAGCCTGTGCGAGGGCCGTGGGCCCCCAGGGGGCGGGAGAGAGGGTGCGTGAATGACTCCTGGCGGGAAGGTAGGGGCTGGCCCACCAGGGGCCGCAAAGGCCTTTGGAGCTGGGCCTGTGCGGAGGGGACGTGGAGACACTGGGTCTCCAGCAAGACCGTCCCACGAACAGATGTGTCTGTGGGAGGGTCCGCGGTGCCGGGAGCAGAGTTGGAGGGCGGCAGTCGCGCAGGGGCGCATGGGTACGGGAAGCCTCTCCCGTGGTCCTGCTGCAGGCGACGGCGTGCCAAACAAGGCCTGCGCGGTGGAGAAGAACTGGGGGCAGGTTAGAAAGCGGGCTCCCCAAAGGGCTTTCTCGGTCACTCCTGTTTTCACAACCACTAGAAAAATAATTGGCCGATAGCAGATGATCGATATGTTTGTTGAATGAATACATGGTTAAGAAGACACGAGAGGTTTTTAAGTGTAACTAGAAGGACATTGGTGAGTTCCTGGATGTGAGAACGAATGGTGGAAGACTTGAAAAACAACCAAATAATGTACCGCAAACCAACCTCATCTCAGTAAGTTCATCCTATGTGGCCTCGCAAATTTCCTTAGCCACGGCTGTCGTGTAGTAATTCTGGCCGTAATTCCACAGGCTATCAAAATATTTTCAAGGGCCACTTAATATTTTTCTTAAAAATGGGAAAATGCTCGTTATATAGACATAAACTTCTTGCTAGGATTAATGCAAATTAATCCTGGCATTTTCTCCCTGTCTGGTTATTTGGTAATTTAATTTAAGTTGGTTTAAAAAAAACCAGACATTTTACATTTTTATAACTTGGGAAGTGACAATCTATCTCTTTAAGAGTTCTCAAAACTGAACCGTTGTATCACACATCAACTTCCTGGTTGCTTTGTTATGCTGTTTATGGAAAGTATTACCTCGGGGGAAGCTATGAAGGGACCGTTTGTTATCTCTTACAACTGCAGGTGAACCTACGATTATGTCAAAATTAAAAGCTAGCCCTGGCTGGCGTGGCTCAGTGGATTGAGCACCGGCCTGTGAACCAAAGGGTTCGATTCCCAGTCTGGACACATGCCTGGGTTGCGGGCCAGGTCCCCAGCAGGGGGCGTGCAAGAGGCAACCACACACTGATGTTTCCCTCCCTCCCTTCCCCTCTATCTAGAAATAAATAAAATCCTTAAAAAATGAATAAAATAAAATAAAAAGCTAAAACCCCTCATCTTCCCCATCCTTCACAGGGTCAGGTCCATAGGAACCCTTGGATTTACACGCAGCCCTGGGAAATGTTTCCTCATCTGGGTTTTCTGGAGAGAAGGGTGCAGAGGACTGCTGCACCTCTGTTGCCATCACAACCTGTGTCTAGCTGCCTTCCAGACCAAACACCGCCTCCTCAGGGCGGGGTTGTTGCCCCAGCTCTTCTCGCCACCCCTCTGAGCTTATCATTTCCCCTCCGGATGTGATGCGGTTTGTTCTGCCCGTGGAACGTTTGCTGACATTGCATTTCAAAGGAGCGAACAGGGGATCCTGTGCAAGTGCTCGGCGCACCCCGTTGCTTATCTTGATGTGACGCGGCCCAGACCAGGCGCAGAGGGTTTGGGTTCAATCAGCCCGGCCCCCTCACTGTTGTTGACAACCACAGATGCACAGCCCGGGCCGTGCTGTTGGAGGAAAGAGCTCCATGTGTGCCTGTGGCCTCCCTGCGGGAGGGGAGGGGACGGTTGGCGGGGCAGAGAGAAGTCTCCCCCTCTTCTTCCTCTGCAGGGCGTCTCTGGTCTCATGGCATCTGTAGCGCAGATGGGCACCCGGGGCCCCAGGCCTCTTCCTTCCTCAGGCTCTCCCGTCCAGTGTCTGACCTTAGAAGGCGCCTCTCACAGCCTGGCTGCCAAAGTCTGGTTCCCCCTGCATGTGTTTTCTCTCTCGGTTACAGGTGCTGGCCCTCTTTGCGCCTACTGCACAGCCTCCCAAACCGGCCTCCTGGGCCCCCAGCCCCTCTCCACCTCGTTCTCCGCAGGCCTCCGGAGCGATCTCTGAAACATCACTCCACGCTGACTGCCTCCAGGGGTGTCCTACCCTTCGGTGTCTCTGGGCCACACTGGAAGAAGAGTTGTCTTGGGCCACACATTCAATACACAAACACTAAAACCGATGAGCAAAAGAAAGGTTTTAAGTAAATTTACGATTTTGTGTTGGGCCCCATTCACAGCCATCCTGGACCACATGCAGCCTGCAGGCTGCAGGTTGGACACCCCTGTTAGACTCCAGTGAATTTCAAGATCAAGTTGAGCTAAGGCACATGCGTCCCCCTGTGACCTGCCTAGGTGCACCTGCCCAGGCTCCAGGCTCCTCGTTCCAGGGGCCACCCTCCAGTTGCACATGCGAATCCCACTTAAAGGGCCCCCGCGGGGCAGACACAGGCACCTCGGACCCCGGGGCTCATAATCGGGAGCAGTTGGGCCTGGTGTCCTTGCCTGTGTCTTAAGACTCTGGGAGAGTGACCTCACACTCGCTCCACTTCCTCCCAGGGTGTGTGGGGCCTGGATGGAGGTGTACCTGGCCTCAGACTTGACCTTATGCAGTTGCCATCTGGGTGGGGTGGGGGCGGCAGCTCACATGAGTGATTGCAGGGCACCCAGAGGCCACCTGCCCCCAAATCCTCTCCTCCTGACCTACTGAACTTGAAGTTACCTAGTCAAGGGCAATGTGTATCTCCCGACACAGATTTCCTGCCATGATCCACGAGTCCGCTCTGCGAGTTGTCTGATTCCGTCACGTTGGCCTCTCTGGACACCCCTCCCCACCTCCTCAGTGGCCTGTCTGCCCCTCCTTGCCTGTGAATGGGCCGTGTCCCCTCTGGGAGGCACAGCTTGTCACTGGGGCCTTAGGAAGAACATGCCCTGATGGGGGAAGGAAGACGCTAGAACAGGACCAAGAGCTGCAGCAAATTGAGGCTGAATGAGGAGAAGGACAGAGCTGGGGTCGGAACCCCGAGGCTGCGCCCAGGCACATGCCTGGTGACATCAAGGACGTGGGTGGGAACCCCGGAGCAGGGGGACTAAGGCACGTGTGAAAGGGTCTCGAACCCAGTACCTAGTCCAGTGTGGCGTGTCTAGGTGAGTGAACTTAGAAATCAACCAATCGAGCCTCATACTTTGCAGGTGAGGAAACGAAGGGAGACTCTGAGGCCTGGTCCCGTCTCACAGCTGGGAGAGGCCAGGGCCGTCCAGCAACACGCCGGGGCCAGCATGCCCGGACCGCAGCTCCGTCGCAGCAGTGGGGCAGGGCTGCCGTTCCCGGCTGCTCAGGCCTGGCCTCGCTCTGCGGAGGCTGCCGCAGGAACACCCCCACCCAGCGGGGTGTAGACAGGCACCGATCCAGAGTCAGGGCCGTGACCAGCAGCGGCAAGGAAGTCCCATCACCTGGTCCGGGTCCGTCTTGTAAATGAAACCGGCAGGGCCACCTGGAGCCCAGACAGCGGATGTCAGGGCGTGTCCCCAGAGAAGAGGGCTCCCGTGGCCTTCGGTCCTGAGGGAGGCTCTGGGCCAAGTGCTGATCACCGAGCCCACAAGGAACCGGGCCGGGAGCCGGGGCCCTCCTCCCTGGGCCGTGGTCAGGCTGAGTCAGCTGCAGAGTCCAGCAGGCCTGCGCGATGAACAGGTCTGGGAACCCACAGGGCAGGAGCAGCCCTGGGCTGGGTTCACGACCCTCACAGCAGGCCACGCGAAGACACCTTTGGGACAGCACGCAGTGCCTCGTCTGGGGGTTGGTCATAAAGGAGGCCCTGGAGAAAGATAACCCCTCATATTCTCAGATCTCCCAGCCTGCAAACATTTGTGCATAATCCACAGGCGACAGAAAAAGCCACAATGAAAACTTGAACCCAAGTCTCTCGTGGATGCTCATCCTGTGGCACAGCGACCCCTTCTGGCCACAGCGGAAACTTCCTTTCCTGAGGCTCCTAGGCGCTGAGGGTGGAGTCTGATGCGGGGAGCAGGTGGGTGGGGCCTCTTCACCCAGGTGACCTGGGTGAGAGAGGGTCGTGAGGTGCGGTCACAAGTGAAATGAGTGGACCCTGACGGGTGGACCCTGAGCGTGGAGACAGAACACTGTTTGGATCTCCAGGCACCATTCCGCCCCCAAGGGGACAAGATCAACTCCTTCCACGGGCTGCTCCCTGCCCACGTCCGCGTGTTTTCTCCCGGCCAGTCCCTGTGGAACGTGCACGTCCCTCTCTTTTCCCGACGGCTGCACCTTTCGTGTTCGGACGTCCTTCTCCCGGCAGGTCTCAGCCCCAACCCAGGCCTCTGTTACCCTGCGTTGCAGGCAGAATGCGTTTTAGACTTTTACAGTTGTCCTGTTAATGAAAGAAGTACGCTCACCTTGCGTTTTACGTGGAGAAGGTGGAAGAATACAGAGGCAAAAACACAAATCACCTGCCAGCCAACCCCCAAGATAAAAAAACCCCATTACTCCGATAGCGTGTGCCATCTCCTCCCCAGTCTCAGGTATATAATTGGATTTACACTTTCCCGACAGCGTCACATTCTATCGTGTCGCTAATGTCGCATTGCAGGTGTGCTATGGAATGTTTCCCAAGCGCCCTTTTCAGTGGACTTCTCGCCGTCGGTCCCACGGCCGGCCCACTATCCAGACAGGCGCCCACCCTGGCTGGGCGTTTCCGCTGTTGCAAGTTTACCCTTTTGATCGTTGTTACAAGGAAGTTTGCCCGTGAGTCTATGTTGGGGAGGAGAGCTGAGTGTGAAATCGCCTCTCAAAGGACCCCACAGTTTTAAAGCTCCTACGACCAAGGGCCGACTGCGCCCCCAGCTGGTGGGAGGACACCCCTGGTTTGCCTTTCCCACCTGCCCCCATCTCTTAGGGGAGAGTTAGGGAAGGGGCTGCAGAGAGACCAAAACCCCAGTGAGATGTTTGGAGGAGGGGGCACGGCCAGGAGGCATCTCTCTATTGCTTGTATCTGCCCTGGGTATTTTCTTCCGTTAGTGTCTATTTATTTGCCATCTTTTCTATTGGGATTGGGATGCAAAAGTGCTTTGCTAAGTCATTTTTGCTCTGTTTGTATTTTTCTCGTATGTGAAATGATTTTGAACTATGAAAGTTTTAAATTACTATCTAGCCAAATCGAGCATGTTTTGCATGCCTCTTCAGTCCTGGGAATCAGGCCGCCATCTTCCTCTTCATCACATTTGGGTGAGAGCCCCATGTCAGGCGCTCTGCTGAAAGCTGCGTGAATATAATCTGAAATCTTCACGGCAGCCCCTATAAGGAAAGAAAGTCTCCAGACCAAGGTCGTCAGGTACAATGAACTACCAGCAAAGAGGACAGGGTAGGGCCAGGGTGGCTTGACTCCCATCTCTGTGTCCCCAAAGGCAATGTCACCCTGGAGTCAGGGATTGGGGCTCAGAGCTCACATCCCAGAGTCTGGCTCTGGGGAAATGAAAACGCTCATTTATTTGGGCTCCTAATCCCTATGCCGGGAAGTGAGCATGTTACTGCTGATAATTTGGGGGAGGAATGATACGGATCCCAACTTCGGAGCGAGGAAAAGCTGCGGGAGAGACGGTGACTCATTTTCATGCTCTATTCGGAGAAACATCAAAGCCACCACAGACGTAGCTGTCTGCCTGCGGATTCAGCTGTTCCCGGACGGTCGCTCCTACTCGTCGCAGTTGGTGGCCTCTTTTCTCTATTTCATTTCTCAGTTACATAAGTAAATCATAGTCATGGAAATTAGTCCCAAACTATAGTGATGTATTTAAAAATTAGTTAATAACCAGCTATCCACACCTCCCATCAACTTTTTAAAGTAACACTTAAATAATAAGTCATACATAATTTGAATAATATTCTTAAATGGTTAATACGTCAATACTAATAAGCACCACCGTCCGTGGAGTGCCTCCTGTGAGCCAGGAGCAGAGGCTAACTTGTCTGACGGACTCAACGGCTCTCCGAGTTAGGCGCTGCTCTCGCCCCAGGTTCGCAGGCAAGGACACGGGGCACAGATAAGCTAGTAAGTTGACCCGGGCTCCGCAGTTAGTAGGTGGAAGAGCTGGGATTTCAGCATTCACGTCCAGCTCTAGAGTTCACAGTCCTAACTATTCGACCCTGCTCATCCTTCCAGGGAAAAGTTTTGGGCACGTTCATGCTTTTGCTCAAGTAAACACGGGTGAGCGTGGATGAACAAGCCTAGGTCAGACTGCCACCTTCTCTGTTATCCTTTTCCGTTGTTTTTTTTTTTTGTAGAAAAATTACCGGTTTTACTTGACAATATATTTGGACACCTTTCCAGAATAAACATAGAGCATTAAGTGAATCTTTCACAATAGTGGCCTTTTAATCTATGGTTGAATATAGTATATTTAACCATTTCACTACTTATAGGCAATTAAGCTTTGCATCTCTGCAATTTTAATGGATGGACCCCACGTGGTCCTGGCCCGTTCCACCCAACTTCTAAGGAACCAGTCGTTTTAATTGTATAGAGCCTGTCAGACAGTGGAGTAGGAGGAGTGTCTTCCAAACTCGCTCTATGAAGTCGTCCCAGCCTGCTACTGGTCCAGCTCCAGGCTGCCCCAGGAAGGACGTGTCTGCCCCACGAAATGCAGGCGTGTGCACGCCCAGCGCTGGACGGGGAGCCCGGCTGCATACGGACAGGTGAGGCAACGCAGCCAGTTCGCGTTCATCGCAGTTGTGCAAGGGCTGCTTCGTATTGTTGTATAAAAGCCCTAAACGTAGTTTACTGCATTAATCAGTCGGAGAAAAAAATACAATACTCTCAAAATTCAGGGAAAAAAACATGTGATAAAAGGAAATGCCTAATCATGATTGCTTTTAAGAAATCAAGTTTTTGGAACAGAGAGGATTTCCTTGACGTGGTAAAGTGTTTCTACGAAAAATATAGAACAAATGTTTTTCCAGATGCAGAAAGTTTAAAAACTTTCCTTTTAAACTGAAAAAAAAGGAAAATGAGCCAAGGATACCCTATCACCACTTCTACTGAACATTATGTTAGAGTTTCTATCCAGTGCAGCAGGTCCAAGATAATAGCAATAAATATTAGACGTTAAATAGACGTTAACGTTAATAGATGTTAAAAAAGACTATCTAGTTCCTTAATTCCAGGTTGGCTATCCCTGAACCAGTGATGAAAATGCCTCATGAACCAAGGATTATGGGTAGTCCGAGTGTGTGCACCGAGCTCCAAGGAGAGAGACAAACAAACCCATTGCTCCCACCACGCGGTGGGTAACAGTGGGATTCCCTCCTCACGTCCTCATCAGTGTTCGCTGTCAGCACCACTTTTGAGTTCTGCAAATGATGCCTGAAAATGAGCATGGCCATTGCATCCCGTCTTCTTGCGCTGGTCACTCGCCTTGACCTCTCGGCCTCACATTTGCCCTTCTCCCCTCTGCTTTGTGTTGCTGAGCCTGGGACCTGGCTAAGTCACCTTCCCAGCTCCCTGCCAACCAGCCTTCTGTTGGGTGTCACCACTGGGGGATGCGGGAAGCAGGTGAGGAGGTCCTGGGACTTGACCTCCAAGTCGTGGAGCGTGACTTTGACCTCATCCTGCTGGCTGCAGGTGAATCGAGTCCAGCCCAGACTCAAGGGGGAAGGAGGTTAGGCTCAGCCCGAGACAGAGAAGTGGAAGGTTCTCCCAGACTCCGGACTTCAGTAGACGGAGAAGGAGGTAATTTTGGAAAGCACATGCTTCCATGGCGGAGTGGTCTTTTTCTGGGGAGCTCGGTTTCAGCTGAGGATGCGTGAGAAAGCGGGGGAGGGGGGGAGGAAAGCTTGGGTGGAGGGGTGTCAGGCCAGGCTGGGACTGGGGCGAGGTGAAGGAGGCACCTGTGGCCCTGGATTCAGGAGGCGCTCCCTCTCAGGCCCTGATGCCAAAGCAGTGGCGAGAGGAAACCCATTTACGAGTAGAGGTGAGCTCAAGGTCACTTCTGGGACAGGCCAGCAGCCCTTCTTCAAGACCCCGCACTCGTCCACTACACCCGTCCACTCTGAGCTCCACTTCCCCAACCCCTCTCACTGGAGGGCGTCACCATCCTGTGCAGTCGGGGCTCCCCTGTGCCCCTGACGTTGCAGCGCTCCCAGCTCGCAAGCCGTCCTGAAGTCTGCTTCCCTCAGAGGTGAGTGCTCAGACCCGATGGCCGCCCCCCACCCCACGGCTGTACAAGGTTGGGGTGGGATGCCTGGGGGCAGGGCAGCAGCCTCACAGGCCGCTGCATTTTCTTTTACTTTCAGTTTCTTACAGGAGATGAAAAGCTCAATTGCTGAGGGTGTGAAAAGCTACATGTTTTTTTTTTTGTGCTGCTGTGCAATATTTTAAGGTGTTCTTTGAGTGGGAAAAAATAATTCCAAAAACAACAAAAAAAAAACTTCCGGTGTTTAAAACTCCAGGGTTTTCACATGATACGCTGAGGCACGAAAGCATAAAAGAAAAAAATATATTTTAAAATGTTTACTGTTTCTGAATTTCCCCAAGGACAGGTGCGTGCGTGGTTTCAGACACGGAATTGTGCCTGGCTGGCACTCTGCGTACAGCGCAAGGTTCCCGGAGACAGGGAAGGAGCCCTCAAGGTCCCGGAGGGCAGGGGCTGCCCCATCCAGCTCAGGGAGCGAACGAGCCCTTTGGTGCCTGGTGGCAGCTGAGCCGTCCGGGACCGGCCTTGACTGAAGGTCTGCTATGGATCGACAACCCGGCCAACTTGGGAAGAGACACCTGGGTCCTGACTCGCCACATGGGAGGAAGCTGCAGGGCTGACATCTCTCCCGAGATTGGTCTACCCCCCCCCCATCTCTGCAGCTGAGTGGAACAGGACCCGGGACACGTAGACCTGTGTCCATGAACCTTACGTCCGTCACGGAATCGTGGGTTCCTTGCTGGCCCGGCCTGTTTCTGCTTCCGCCTGCGTCACCCATGAGCACAACCGTGCACCTTATGCAAAGTTTGTGCAGAAGATGCAAATATTGGCAGAATGAATTCATTTTTATTCTGATCAAAAACATCCCTGCTTATCCAAATCTGCCCTATTTTTTTGGCACGTGTCCATCTGTAACCCCCGTCAGCCCCAAATCGCCATGGAGCCTTGGCCTCTGATTACGACGCCCACTACGGAGCCATCAGGGGACGCTGTAAAAATTGCTGAGCCGTTCATCCTCTCTCCGTGTCCTGTGATCTCCAAAGAAGCTCTCGCGGCTGGTGCTCACAGTCTTCCCTGGAGCGGAGGGCTGGGCTGAGAGTGGGGTGTGGCCTGCTCCTGTTAGAAATAAGCGTCCAGCCAGGTCCACCCTCTGCGCGCCTCCAGCTGGGGCTTGTTTGACCCACTTCCCTGATTTGGGCCCAGTTACTTGTTTTTGAAGTGAGTGACGCATCACCAAATAGCTCCTTTCCATGTGCTGCTGAAGAGACAAAACTCTGCCACCCTGCAGCTGCCCTTTCGGGTTACTGAGTTTAAGCTGTTTGTAAAGACACAAAAGACTCAGAAAGAACCTTTGACTCTCCCCCTTTTCCTGCCCAAGAGATTGATGGAGAAACCTGCTTCAGGAAGGAGACCATGGACCGCCCCGCCCGAGCCTGATGTGAGTTCAGCGTGGGGAACTGAGGGCACCAGGCAGGGGCCTGTGAGCTAGAAACTCCGGGTCCCCCGGTCTCTGAGTGGCCTGGCAGGGTTTGCCCGCCGTGTGAGTTCACTCTTCCCCAACCGCCCATGCACCGTCCACTCCCACCGCTGAGGTCTAAGACACCATTTCCCCCTCTTCTCCTTTGTCCAGAACGTATATACCCGATGTTGCCTCACTGTCTCAGGAATTTTCATGCCCAAGGGAGTTCCCCAAGCGCATGAATTAAAGCTTCGATTCTCTCCTGTTCGTCTGTCCCTGTTCATCTGGTTGTTAGCCCAGCCAGGAGAACTGAGAAGGTGGGAGAAGAGGTATTAATACTTTTTTAGCTCCTCACTGCCAACTACAGCGTTTCTAATGAATGTATAACCCCCTTTTGCCACGCTTGAAAGATCCAGCCAGTGACTACCAGTGGTGAATTGAAACAGTCATCGCTGTTTGATTTTCTGTCTCGTCCCCTCGGATTCCCCCAATCCAAGGACCCAGTGTCTCCGGCACCCTAGGGAAAGCCAGGGGGTAACTGATCCACATCGTTGGAAAATTGCGTGATGAAAATTAAAGAACTTATCCCCCTCTCTCCCTTTCTGCGGACTCTGGTGGGCCCTGCCCTCCTCCTCTGGACCCTCCGCCCCCTCTGTTTCATATCCTGTGACTCACAGGGCCTGGGTCTGAGTCACAGACTCACAGTCGACGTGCTTGGCCCAGGCCAGGCATCCCCCCTCGTCAGGAGCTGGTTCCCACACGCGCTCCCTGAAGCCTGCCAGAGCAAGACGTGGTGGGAGCCAGGGACTGGAGAGAGTATTATGTGTTGAAAACATCAGTTTAAGCCCTCTCCTCCCCACAGAGCGACATCTCACATCCACCCTCCCAGCTCGGGGCAGCAGGACTTTCGACAACTGTGGTGGGAGGTGGACTGTTCTTCAAACACAGGCCACCGTCCCCCCCGCCCTGGAATGCTGTCTCCGGGTTTCTAGTCTCAGCCATGAGGAATGCCGCAGAGGCTCATAAGCCGGTGATTTCTGACCAAACGGAGCCCAGGGCACTGGACTACTAGATGGGATTTGCCAAACTCATTCCCCACACGGCGCCTGAGTGTTTGCGCCTCTGCAGGAGTTAAACCTTCTTTCCTTTCATATCAGATGCTTGGCACCTGGTGAGGGCTTCTGCAGGTCTTTGTTTGGTTGACTAATTTTTCAAAATTAATGTGAAAATGTTCCGAGCTCAGAAAGATAACAGAATCTTCTCAGCTGCCGCCCCCTGCCCCCCGCCTCGCCTGACTCACCCATCACAATGGTGGGTTTTACTCACCGGCTCAGGGCCAGCCCCTGGTTGATCTCATTGACTCACAGGGAAGCTGGTGGGGTCGACATTGTTATAACATGCATCTTTGCCGCCCATGTTACCGAGGTTTCCAGGCTCTCCCACCTGTACACAGACGGGCAGGGATTCAAATCCGGCCCTGCTGTGTCTATCCGCAGGTGTCTGTCAACAGGTAGAATTTATCACCCACACGGGGACCTGGGAGAAATGACTTTTCCTTCCAGTTTCTTTGGGGATGGACACAGCTGTGAATGCCAAGACTTCCAGGCCTTTGACCGTCGACCACCCAGAAACCCCTGAGGGCGGCCGATCAGAGACCCGCACTCTCCCGAGAGGCCAGGACGGGACCAGGACTCCACAGAGTAGCACTTATTCCAAGGATGCCCTCCTGGTGGGGTCAGCATCCTAGGTCACACAGGGGAAGGATCGTCACCTCGACAGGGGCACACACGGCTGCCACCCTCACTGACTGTGGCAGCCATTGTGGGAGGCTCGGGACTCCTCGGTCTGGTCCCCCACTTGCACCAGGTGAGAGATAGGGTGCCCAGCACCCCCACCTCCCTAGGTCTTCTGAGCTTGGTGTGGGTAGTCTCTGTGTCTCCCAGGTCAACACAGACAAGGGTGGCTTTTTAAAACACATTTCGTTAAAGACAAATCGTGATAGATACAGACACAGATATAGGTATGGATGCATTTAAAATCTATGTACGTATTTAAAATGTGTGTAAATACCTACTTACACACACATGTACCTGCTGAGCCCGGATTCCTTCGCTCAGTAGAACTGCAGACCGGCAGCACCCAGCCGTAGTGTGACCAGACTGGGAGCAAACACCAGCACTGAGTACCACTCCTCTTCCAACCCTGACCTGGCTGAAACCAGGACAGGTCTGTGGCTGATGGGCTTGAGGCTCTTGGAACAGGGACCTTGGCTGTGCTTTTAGAATTTCCGCACTTCTGCAAGAAACTTCTTGGGCTTCTCAGGAGCCTGTCCAAATGGCTTGGCTTTGCAAGGCGTTTGGTCCTGTTAAGGGCCGCTTTCGGTTGCATGATGGGTAGAAATCGGGGTCTTCCACAGGATCGCGAGAAAAGCATTTCAAGGACTCATGCACAGGAGATTGTGGTATGGCAAGATGGTTTATTCAGGCAGAAATATTAGCTGCCCCTGGGTTTCTCAACTCTGTCCATCCCACCAATGAAAAAGGCCAGCCGTGTCCTCAGCAAGGCCAACACAAAGCCAAGGTCCAGAGTTTCTGCTTTATCTTTAAGCTGAGTCCTTCTGGGGCCCACAGTCTGCCGCAGGCCCTGGCATCTGCTGGACCCGTGTGGTCTCGTGCTCCTGGGCGAGAGAGAGAGAGAGAGAGAGAGAGAGAGAGAGAGAGAGAGAGAGAGCGCAGATGCCCAGGGCAAGCTAGTTACTGGATGGGCAAGAGAGAAGGGGGGTGGGGGGCGGGTGCTTCTTTGTTCCCCTGGGGTTAGAGTGGCTTGGTTTTGGGAGGACCAGGTGCTTTTTCAAAAGGACCAGTCAACTTCCCAAGTTTTTGTGGACTTTTGATAAGCACAGCCCCTAGCTAGACTGACAGGCCTTTATAGTCAAGCTCCTCTCTTGTGCCCCCCAATAATTGGTACTGGAGAAGGGAAGAGAGGAATGTTAATCCCCTCGGAGGAGCAATGCTGTGGCCCCCTGGGGTGTGAAGCTGTAGCTTCCTGGTGAAGCAAACAGACTCAAGCTCCCCAGTTCATTAAACTCAATGTCTAGTTTCCTTTACTAATAATCAGCTACCTACCTATGGTAACAGTTGTATTCTGCAATGAGTGACGTCTACCCAGCCTCCTCACTGACTATGCTGGGGTAACCGGCTTATCCTAGCGGCTTCTAACATTGCTACTGTGATTCATATCCATCTTTACAGTTTAAATGCGTGGCTCTGGCTTCTTTGTTCTAACAAGTCTGCATTCCATGTATCGATAGTTAGTTGCTGAACTGACAAGTCTAATGCTTTTTTACAGAAAGTGTTCACTTTTAACAGTGAAGACTATCCTGCTTTATATACATATTTTTTCATCATGTTCTACAGATCATCGATAATTGGATCACTTCGATTTGGGGGCTGCCTGCTAATCATACCCTCCATGTGGCTAAAGGACCGCGCTATCTGTTTTTTCAGCCAAGGTACCTTCACTTTTTCCATTAATAACAATAAGCAGTGAAACCTCATCTGTTAAAGGAATGGCAAAAATGGAACTTGAATTCAATTGTGTGTTATAGTTATTAATCATCTAATTAATTGGCTGAGGAATACTGTTGCCTGGAGCCATATAAGTTATTGTGACCCAACAGAATTTGCTTAATCAGATCGTATAAATCACCTAATGGAAAGATAAATAAATGTGGGCAAGAAGTCTACCATGGACACCAGATGACCGGGCGTTCAAGAATCTTACAATCTAGCTGACGATACACGATGCCGGTTTCTGAGCAAAGAGCGGGCGCGATTCGAATTTAACAACGAAATGCAAACCATCTGGAGTCGCTGCTGAGGTAAGCAGACGTCTGTGTTTCTGTGTCTGTGCGTCCGCAGGTACATGCAAACATACATGACAGAAACACCGTGTGGCTCCATTGCGAAATGAAATAAAAATCAGCCACATCCCAGAACCCCCGGGTATTTCTGCAGACACGCGCTGACCGGACTAGACGGACCGCTGCTGAGAGACCTCCCCACCCGGCGGCCCGGCCCTGACAGCACCCCTCAGCACCCTCTCATTTGAAAACACCGGCTCTTGGGAGATGGGCTGTACGGGCAAGTTGGGGTTCTCCGGAGCCCCCTTCCTTGTCTTTGCTTCCCGCCTCCCTGCAAGAGACTCTGAAACTCCACCAGGGCGTGGAGCTTGCTCCTGATAGTCTGGCACCCCAGGCAGAAGGTCGGGTGTATGTGTGTGTGTGTGTGTGAATGAGAGTGTGTGCAAGCGTGTGAGTGGTTGTGCGGGTGAGTGTGTAAGCGTGTGAGCGTGTCAGTGTGACTACAGGCTTGTAAGAGTGTGTGGCCATGTGTGAGTATGTTGTGTGTATGTGTTGCTGTGGGCATGCGTGTGAGAGTGCGGGCTAGTGTGAGTGTGTGTCTGTGCATGTCCACATGCGTGTAGTGGGTACAAGCCCTTTCCTGGAGCTCCCGTTAGCGTGTGTCCAGGAGTCACGCTGGGGGCAGGACGAGACGGAGCTCCTGGCTACCTCCACTGGCCTGTCTGGACCCGCTGACCCCCACTCCGCAGCCCAGGTCACCCCACCGCCAGGCTTCTGCATGCCCGAGCGGACGACCCACGGCAAAGGCCACTCTTGTCTCGGGGGACAGAGAGACCGCAGAGCGCCGAGTCACGTTGGAACTGCACGTACACCACTAGAATTGTCAAGTAAAACTATGTCCCCGTGATTCCATAGGATGTGCTCACACTAAAAAAAATGTTTGTGTGAAATTCGAATTTCACTGCACACCCGTTTTGTTCGTTTGCTTCTTCGTTTTTCTCACCAGTCTAGCCCTGCACAGCCGAGCAGGCACACGCACCAACCTCAGCCAGGCACAGTGCCAGCTGCCCGGGGACCAACTCCGCCACTCATGGCTGCAAAACCCTGGGCAGGCCACCCAGCCTTGCCGGGCCTGTGTCCTCATCTGTCACTTGGGGTTAATAGCAGCACCCACCCTGATAGTTTTACATTCCAAAACCAATGGCGGGAGAAGAGGATGATTATCAGGTTGGTCGAGGCTGGTGAAGAAGGCCAAGCACGGACTTGAACCGTCGGGCCAAAGTGAGTTAGGAACTTGACCATTGTACATTCCTAATGCAGATGCCTGTTCAAAAGAACACCAGGACGATGTAAGCAAGAAGGCTCATCTGTGCTTTTTAATTTTACAACAAAATGTGGAATCATTGCACTATAATATAAACAGATAAAATCATCTGAGTTGGCAGAACCAGAGCCCCCCACGAAAAGCGTTAATGGGGAGTACCAGGTGCCCGCTTACCACGCCGGTTCCCACACGCGGTCCTGCTGGTCACTTGGCAGCTGCCCTGGAAATCGTGGAAATGACTGACACGTCTATTCTCACGCGTCTGTCTGCCAAGAACGGAATGAGACGAGAATGACTAGATTTTTCCGCAGCGGGACTTGGGTGCCCGGTGCTGACAGAGTCGAAGGCAGGAGAAGGCAGTGCTGCCGTGTCTCACCTAACCCACCACGCTGACCGGGACGGTCTTTCTCTCTGGACGCGACCTTCCTTGGAGATGCGGCCCACTCTCTGCCCGGGTGCCTACAAACTCCACGGCCTCCTCCACTTCTCTTTGGCCAATACAGACGTGTGTTTGAGAGCCAGCTGAGTGAGCAAAGGTCACGGGGATGTGGGGAAGAGGGCCCGCAGGTCACCTGAGTGATGCTCATGAATAAGGAATAGGCAGAAGCAACGTGTGGTTGTTCACTTCACAACGGTTTCTTGGCCCAGCCTCCAGCCTGCAGCCTGTTCATGCGTGCGCGGTGGGGCGGCAGAGGTGAGCCAGGCTCCAGGGGAGCCTCACCTTCTAGGTGGTCAGCAAGAAAGCAAACAAATGAAGTAACACTGTCACGCATTTGCACTTTCCTGGGAGGGGGGTGAAGGAGGGTGAGGGCTGGGGGCTGATGAGCTGGTTCAGGAAAGCTGCAGAGATGTTACCTTGCTCATCAGTGGCCTCCACGCCATGCTGTCCTCTGCAAAGCAAACAGGGGTTTGTGTGGGATGTGTGACTGTGAAGTGGCCTCACGACAATTGTCACACGCCGCCCGTAGAACCAGTCTCAAAGCTGACCAGCATGCAGGAGCCAGTCGGTCAGTTGGGACTCACTTCCCACAGTGACCCCTCCCCTGTGTGCCCAGCACCGGGCAGGGCTCCCCCCTCACATCACCCTCCCTGGTTCCCGTGTGCTAGCAGCTGCAGTCAGTAAGTGTTACGTCGCGTGGATCTCATTGAGACCATGAGTCAGGTGTTTTCTCTACGGTTATTATTTTTTTTCTTCTTGAAGAAACGTTATTTCAAAGGGAGGCAGGTCCTTGTGTCTGCCGGCACCGGCCGCTCTCTCTCTGGAACAGTGCTGCCTTGTCATGGGCTGGCGCGTTCTTCAGCCGACTTGTCCGAGCAAGCCTGCGCTTCACGGGCACTGACATGCAGACCGGTGGGTGTTCAGCTGGACTCTGCCTGAGATCACTGCCGATTCTGCCAAAGTCCTTCCAGAAGGAACTCGGGTCTGTCGCAGGAAGGCGGGGGCAGGGGGAGGTGCAGGAAAGGTCAGGGATCATCAATCAGATCAGGGCCTGGAAAGCCAGGCGTGAGCCGTGAGCTGTGAGCTGTGACTCAGAGCTTTGTTCTTGGTGCTTGGTGTAGCCAGGACTCCAGGAGAGCAAGGCCAGCTCCCCGAGGGGTGGTGGCTGGAACCAGGAGTTCACAGTGACCTGTTGTGGGAAGGTGCAGGGCTCAGGGCTACTGAAACTCTCATCCCCCCTTAGCCCAGGGGTGTGGGGGAGTCACTGGGCTTTCCCCGAGAACTCTGGTCTCCCGCTCTCCTCCTTCATTCAGACCGCTGCTGCCCCTCTGTTGCCGTGACATAGAAATGGCGTTGAGGCCAATCTTGTCGCAGGGTGAAATAGGGCCACCTTTGTGCTTCTGAACAAGTGCTGCGATTCGGGAACTGAGAGGACTTTACAGTGTTCGGGGCGATGGGCCAGCTGCTGGAAAGTGGGGTGTGCGTTGGCACAGAAATGGATAGAAGTGGTCTGCGAACACTCTTTTCTCTTTTTAAAGAATGTGTTTTAAATGTATGCTACACGCATTAGCAAATACAGATCCATTTTAAAAAATCACACGAGGTCTGTCCAGAGGTACCCAGCCATGTAATGGAGAAAATAGAAAGATTTATTGAAGAAGATACAAGAAATATTGTACATGGGACAATGATGCCTCAGTCCCCTTCAAAGCAGGCACCGTGGGACCTCACACAGTGCTCCCAGATGCCATCAGCTGCCCCGTCATATTTTCCTGCATCTCGTCGACGGTCTGAAGTCTCTTCCCTTTCAGAGGGGAGTTTAGTTTGGGGAAAGGCAGACAGTCTCCAGATCAGCTCTAGTTCTCACACTGTCAGTCGCTGATCTTTGTTGATGGCGGCCCGTACATGTTCAACGTTCTCAGGTGTTCTGCTTGCTGCAGGCCTTCCAGGATGTGCATCAGTCTCGAGAGATTCTCGACCACCTTTGGAGCGTTCGTGCCACACGTTTATTTGCTGTGCACTCATTGCGTCATCCCTGGAAGCCTTCTGAATCATCCGAATAGTGTCCGCGGAAGGATGTTCGAGCTTAACACAAATTTGATGCAGATTCATTGCTCCACTCCCTCAGTCATTTTGAATGCGACGGCCACACAGTACACATGCTCCCTCAACAGCGTCTACCGCCCCACTGACCAGTACAGTGAAGTTGTCCTTGTTCACGCATGTGCATTGCAGTCCACTCTCCTTGGCTGCCGGGTTACATCGATGCCATGCAAACCGTTCTCATTACATTAAAAATGGCTGGACTATCTCCAGACACAGCTCAGATATAAACCATCACCCGAAGCTGCCCACTCAAGGTTTTAATTCCTAGTGTTTTCTGTCACTCATCTGTCTTTATTCTCTAAACAAAAACGGCTCAGCGCACATGGGAGGCAACCGACTGATGGTTCTCTCTCACATCGATGTTTCCCTCTCTCTCCTCCTCTCTCTCTCCCTTCCACTTTCTCTTAAATCAGTAAAACACAGCCTTGGGTGAGGACTTTTTACAATGGACCCTACCCTGTGCATTGTTTTGTAACTGTGGACAGACATTTGACAAAACTTCCTCTAGTGGCGGTTTAATTCATTCTGCCACCCGCTCCTTGGTGACAGGCGTGTGCTCCTTGGTCTTAGATCAGAAAACTTTGGGGCGCAGAGGTGGAGAGAGTTGAGAGAAAAGGGGTACAGAGCCCATCAGAGGCCAGCGCGAGGTGAGGGACAGCTGCATCGGCTCCGCCCCGTCTCAGGGGCCCTGTGCTCTCAGAATCCTTAGAGTGCCCCACCCATGTCCTTGCAGAAGCCCTCACCTCCAGCATCGCCAGGACAAGGGACGTGCCAGAAGGCAGCTATCGGGGTAACTGGACATGCCTGCATCACACCCTCTTTTTAAATGCTGAGAGTGTCCTAGCAAAGCTGTTGGCTAGCTATCTGCTGAGACCAGCTGATTCTAGTTAGCCAGCGGCCCCCAGCCACAGAGCGGGCGATTCTCCACAAACCCGACCCACCCCAGCTCGTGTCCCTTGTGAGCAAGCCCCAGGAAGTGCCCTGCTCAGGGCCAGCCCGGGCCGGCTTGCCGGTCCCAAGTCAGGCCCGAGGTGTGTCCCAGTCCACTCACTGCAGCAGATCAATGAACCCGAAAAGTAAGAGTTGGAGTTGGCACAATAGAGACTAAGAGTGACAGTTTGAAGTGAATCACACAGTCACAACACACTCCCAGGGCCAACCGGCCCCTGGGGGCTGGCGTCTGAGTCAGTCCCTTCCCTGTTGTTAGAAGCTTTGTCCTTGTTGAATACGGTTTACTTGTCAGGGCTGAGCCCTTTTCTCTGAATAGTTTGGGAATGAGTTGCCAGTTTGAAAAAAATTGCTTAATAAGGGAAAGGGTGGGGGCCTGGCCTCCCTCATTTAAAGTGGTGGCACCTCTTGCCTCTAATCAGGGGCACAGGAGGAAGGCCTTAGTAGTTTCCACGTGTGAACGGGACGGGGAGAATGTGGCACAAGGCCACTCTTGTCACGCCAGGTCAGGGTCCCTGTGCGCACACTCTGAGGTCCACTGTGCCTGAGCAAACCCTTTCCTGGCCATCACACACGCCCCCGCCACCCACAGTGACAGTGGCTGTGTGTCTGTGTGGAACTGCTTCCTAGATGTGGTCCCAGGAAGGACCACAAGCCCTGAGCCTTCTGTGCTGGTGGAAAGTAAATTAACAGCTAATGTCTGTCCCAGGGAGGGAGAGAGAAGTCCCTTGGAGGAGAGAGAGAGGCTAGAGCTGCTCAAAGCAGTTGAGCAAGAACTAGGCACAGGGAGGAGTGTTGCGGCCTCCAGGTCAGGAGACAGGCCGGGTGGGACAAGAACTCAGGTGTGTAAGGGACCCGGGGGCTGGGTTCCTGAGAGCTGCTCGGCCAGGGAGCTGAAATCGAGGGAGAGAGATGGAGCGGGTGGAGCCAGCCAGGATGCGGGCTTCCCAAGGAGCCAGGTGAGGAGACCTGGGCTCAGGGGTGGTCTCTGGTTAGACGTGTTTTAAGTGAGGCTGCGTAGCAAATATTTTGCATGGCTTGAATTGTGCCCTTCTTATAGTTTGTGCCTTTATGAAGTTTTGAATGTGTTGTAAAATAGCCTATTTTGCCCTCTTTAAGACTAGCCTAAAGGGTTTTTGGTAAAGATGCAATTCTGAAGGAAAAAAAATGAAAAAGAAATAGAAAGGTACCTTAAGGTGGGGAAAAACATCTTTTTCTGTCTGATTTTTCTCGTTGTAGAAAATTTGGAAAATTTAAAGAAACATAAAGCAAACATACATACACCAACTGATGGCAATGAACTTTATATTTTTCAGCCTTTGTCCAGTGAGTTTTAACATAGTTGTCATCATATGAAATCTAAAGCTTGGATCTTGCATATGTTGCTTAATACTACAATGCATGCATTTTTCTTTGCCATTAAAATGCCTCTGAAAAACACAATTCTTAATGGCTATAGACTATTTCACTCTAGCGAGCACCAAATCTTATCATTACCTAATGTTGAACATTTAAGTTATTTCTGAAAATTTAGTCACTTCTGCAGTTTTGTAATAAACATATTTATGTGTTTTATCTATTATAAGGATTGTGTCCTAGAAAAAAAAGCCCCAAGAAGAGTCATAGGCTATAAAGTATTTTGAGATCATTCATTTGTACTGCCGTGGGAGCACCAATTTCCTCCCAGCCACTGCTCCCTGCTATAAATAAATCTTAATTGACCATTGACGGTAATTCGTAAACCATTTCAGAGCAGGATGATGCTAAGCAGGGTTTTTACATCAGAAATTCTGTTCAGACTGAGTAAAGGAAAGTGTTTAATTGTGGTCAGGAGAGTTTATTTGTTTCAGGAAATGAGATGGTGGGTGGAACGTCCAAGGACATTAAGGCAGCTCCACAAAGTCACTGGGGATGCAGGCTGCTCTTATTGTCCTGCTTTGTCGTCTTTCTCGTTGTTAGCTTATGCCTTCCAGTCTCATAATCCCAAAATGGCTGCTGTGACTCCCCAGTCATGCTTCATTCCAGGCAGGATGAAGGGCAGGTTGAAGACAAAGGAGCCCATCTCCCAAAGCTTTGCTTATCACACAGAGGAAGCCCTCCCCGGGGGCCTCCGCTTCTACTGCATGGCCTGAACCCATGCCACCTGGGCACGCTTAGCTGCAAAGGAAGCTGAGAAGGTGAGCGAGGACTTGGGCCATTGGAACAGAATCTGTCGCGGTGGCAGAGGAGGGGAATGCACGGTAGGTAGACACCCCCTGTGGGTCTACAACACACAGAATGTGTTGTGTGAACAACTCCAACACATTCTCTTTTCCAAAGCTAGTTAAATAGAAAGAAATGTAAAGGTTTTGGAGACGTTTTGAATAATTGATCTAACAATATGGCCGTCATTAGGAGGAAAGAGCCAGCTTTGAGGAAATCAAATATCAAGACTTTTTGGAGGCAGGAGGAAACTTCTGAGGAAATAGAGAAAATAGTGTAGAAACAGGTGGAGAGAGATGTGAAGGCCTGACTGGAAAGAGCCTCACACCTCAGGACAAAGGTCGTCCGTGTACGGTCCCCACAGCCTCGCTCTCTGTCGTCGCATGTCCTCTCCGCTCTGGGTGAGTTTGTTCTGCAAACCCTTCCTCCACCGCACGTTTCTCTCTCATTTGCTCCAGATCAACCTTTCTCAAACTATTCTGAAAAATGGTATCACCTTATCTGGGCATTTCAAATAGTTTAAACCCAGTTGTCTACAATAGCACTGTACACCTCGACCTTAAATAGGACCTCACAGAGTTTTTTAAACTATATTTTTATAGAAATTGAAATTTGTATTATAGACCCAAGATAGACCTGAAGGTTGAGAAGTATTGCATATTTATAAGGTGTATTAATAGCTATCGATTGGGGTTAAAGTTCTTTCTCTCCTACTCTGTGCTGTTTGAAAGTCAACTTGATAAGGTTAGACCTCTCTCTCTCTTTCTCTCTCCCCTTCCTTCTTTCCGTCCTTCCTTCCTTCTTAACATTTTCCCTTCCTAGCAAAATAATTTCAACCTTTATTGTTGAAAAAGTTGTTAACGAAGCTACTTGGTTAACAACTGGCTGAATAACTTCAAGCAAGTCACTCACCACACCTTTCAAAGCCTGGATTTCATCAGGTATAAAATGAAAAGTTTTGGACCAATCAGTACTTCTTGTATTGCAACAATCAATGTACATATGTTATAAAAATCTTGCCATTCTAGGTCCGGGCAAAGCCCTAGAGAGAAGTTCTTCATATTTGAGCAAACCGGGATCCAGGGAGCAGAAGTCACTTTCCAAAGTCAAACGAGACGTCCGTGGCAGAGCTGAGATCGGGACAGGAGTTCCAATCAGCCAGTGAGGGTTTCATTGCGCCAGTAGTGTGTCCTAGACAGGACTCGTTGAAAAAAATCACACGCTTGATTTTAACAACAACTAAATTGAGGTTGTTACTAAAATGTCTCATCGCTACTGTTTTCATCATTGAAATAGAAAAAAAGACCCTTTTGATCACGTTACTTGGCATCAACAGCAACTACATCAGGTTATTGCATCTCTCGTCCAGTCGTGAGTGCTAACGCGATTAGACTTAAATGTGCACTGGTCGTCACACTGTCTCCCAGATGAAAACGATTTATAATAAGTTTCTGAGATCCCCTCGAGGGCTTAGATAATGTAAAGTTTAACATCTGTCCTGTAAATCAACACTTGAAACACTCAAGACTTTCCGCTGGATGTCAGCTGCTTTCAGCAACCGCGCTGGACGAGGAGCGGTTGATGAGCCGCCCCATCAGCGTGTCGTCATCTGCAGAGAATGTTTCTGTGTGCACCGTTTCCCCACACATCTGGCATTTCCCCCCTCTCTCTCGGTCTCGTCCGAGAGTGTGGCTTTCTCAGGAAACCAGCAACTCGCTCATCGTGCTGCCTTCGCCAAGACGCAAAGTCATCTGACCACCAAATCTAGCAGAGTCTTGGAAAACCCACTCAAAACCACTGACCTCTCAGGGGGAAGTTTGTTCAAGAGCAGCTGGCTCTTTTTCCATGTTCTCAGCTTCTCGTCAGTGAAATCACTCTGCAAGGTGAGGGAGGGAGGGAGGGAGCCCAGCCAGGAGGAGGCTGCAGGGGGCCGGGGACGCAGGCGGGAGTGTGGGGAGTCCAGGATGGCCATGCCTGGCTCCCAGCAGAAGCAAATCCTCTGTGGACAAAAGCGTCCTCAGCATACTCCCTGGGATTGCCTCGGATCACAGCGCAGGAACGTGAATTCAAAGTTTACTATAAAACAGGCAGAGAAGTAAAGCCATTGTCAGTGAACGCAAAACAACAGAATTAGTTCTCCAAGCACCTCAATGTGGAATTATCATATACAGACCAGAAAATTACTATTTTTATTTGAAGAGGTGAAAGAATAAAAATGACCATTGACATGGGATGATTGAAATTTCTAGGAATATATTTTAAGTAATTGAATTTTATAAATATAATAAAATAAAAGCTCGGTAGATGGATTAGAAATAGATTAAATACAGTTGAAGAAAGAATGGAAAATCGGATTTTAAGACATTAGCCAAGATTTAACGCAGAAAACCAAGAAGCTAGAAAATGTGAAAGGGGGAGAAATACAAAGCAGGGGGTGAGAAAGTAAAACTGTGGTAGGGCTACGATCTCAATTCCAGAAGAGAGAGAACGGGGGAGCAGAATCATTTGAAGAGACGGTGGCTCAGAACTTTGCAGAATTCGTGAGGAAATGAATCCCCACTTCCAGAAAACACAATGAACCCCAAGCTGGTTAAATAAACAGAAATCAACACCACGTCAGATAACAGTGAAGTTACAGAAAATCAAGTGAAAAATAAAAGATCCCAAAAGCAGCCAATGCGAAGAAATAGTTCACCTACAGGTGGAAATTAGGTTCACAGGAGACTTGTGCTTGGTTGTGTGGACGAAAAGGGGCCACATCCTAAATGCGACAAATTCAGCGGAGGCCTGCAGGGTGGCCTTAGAAACTCAGAGACTGAGGGCAACCGCGTAGGATGGTCTGAACATTACAATTCCTACCTAAAAGCAGGTCGTGGCAGGTAGTCTTCCGGGGCCTGTGGCTTCCCTGACAAAGGTCACTCTTCACCTTGAGTAGCCTGTCTTTTGTCTTTTTGCATCTAGGGTAGCAAACCCTTGAAATGGCAGAGTGACCTTCCTGTCCAGACCCCTCAGGGCACGGCCCCTGGCACCAGAGCGGGAGGGAGACTCCGAACCCTTGCTGTTATCTTGTTCCCTGAATTCCATCTCCCTGTGCTGTGTTCGCTTTGCAGTACCTGCCGTGTGAAGGAAGTGTGCGCCTCTCCATTTTGCTTTTTATCCGATCCCAGAGATTCCCCTGCTTTGCTCCCCCCTTGCCTTCCACCAATGAATTCCATGTAACCCTCCTTAACTCTCCTCCTTTGATTCTAATGCATAAAATATGCTGCAAAATTACCGTTCTCCAGAGCATTTGCTCAGTCCGTTAGGATCTTGCGTCCCTGCGATCGTTCATTTGGCTCCAACAAACTCATGAACATTCTCTACAGGTTTGGACGTTTCTTACACCGACAGCTGCAGTGGCAGCCAGAGAGGGCACGGTGACCTTCAAAGGGCCGACTTCGGAGGGTCGACCCCGCACTCTGACGCTTAGCTACAACAGCAAAGTGAAGCGTTTGATTGACAAACACTGGTTTTACCACTACAAGACTAGCCACGAGGACTCCAAAATACGTTCTCCAGGAAGAAGAAAGGACCCAAAGGAAGATCTGACATTGAAGAAACAGGGAGTAAAATAACTTTTAAACAAGTGGATGCATTTTTAAAGTCTACACAAAATAATAACAATAATTGAACAAACAAAACACTGCGCAACAGTAGCAGCTAAGTCTGGAGGAGGAGCGATGGAGGAGTGGTTATTAACTTCAGATATAAGGCCCAGTAAGCAGGAATTCCAAATACAACCACTGAAAAATTAAAAAGATGTAAAAAGAAAAAAAAGAGTATCACCTTCAAATTGGAAGAGGAGGAAACTAGGAGGAAGAGGAGGAGAGGAAGAACTTCTTGTTGCAGGGGTTCTTGTACGCCCAGATACGCTAGCGCATGCTGTGCACTTCTGAGGGACGGCGTGCTATGCAGCGTGTGCACGTTTACTGTCCCCATGGGGTGACTCACGGTGACACCGGCATCCTGTGGGTCCGGAACCGAGGGTCCGCGCCTGCTGTGGGTTCTTGGCTTCCTGCGGGAAAGCACTCAAAGACGAGCCAGCACCTAGTTTAAAGTGAGAGTGAGTGTATTAGTGACATAGCGAGGCAGAGCAGCCCCCGTTAGTGGAATTTGCTCCTTGTATCCAGGTGCATTTACTCGGGGTTGGGGGGGGGGTAGGAATATTTAGGATCTTCCCAGGAAAGGGGTGGAGATTTCTCCAAGGAGCTCTACCAGCCGTTTTGTGTTCTTCGATGG
Source organism: Desmodus rotundus (assembly GCF_022682495.2). Lineage (NCBI taxonomy): Eukaryota > Metazoa > Chordata > Mammalia > Chiroptera > Phyllostomidae > Desmodus > Desmodus rotundus. Next base: position 205,463,502 of record NC_071388.1, on the reverse strand, counting down.
GGCTTCCCGTTTTCCCGACCACGGGAGCTCAGTGTTGTTTACATGCAACGATGTATTGCAATGAGCACATAATGAGGCTAGGGGCCACCGTTAGGTGAAATCAGTCACATTGTCGGGTTGAGCTGGTTTCCACTGGTTTTAAACCATAAATCTGGTGGGGGGGGGCGGGGGTGGTCTTACTTCCTTTTTGACAATTCCTGCAGCTTTTATGGATGGCAGTCACCCCACCACATACGCTGTAGGGGTGGAACACGCTTTGGGAAACGACGCTCCACAGCGACCCCGGCAGGCTCGCCAACACCAGGGTGTTTTTCTTGGCCCGCTGGCCCAAGCCAGGCTGGCTGCTCCCTCTCCCGGATGCATTCGGATAAAACCAGGAGCCAATTCTCTGGATCAGACGTGCAGGGCTACCCCGAGAGCGGCAGGGAGAAGTCACGCAAAGACAGGAATGTTAGTATTCTTTCATTGCCCTCGTTTTTCAACCCCCCTCGAGCTGCTCTCAGCCCTGTCAAAGCTCTGGGACCCGCTCTGCAACTCCTTACACTGCTTCTCCAACTTGTCCGGACAGCTGCAACTGTCTCAGATTTGACCTCCTCCAGGGAGCCTCCCTTTCTAGACAGGGAAGGGACCTGCCTTCCTTCCAGATGCGCGCGGCTCGGACAGGACAGTGAATCACCCTGCGCGTCACTTTGCCTGGAGCAGTAAACCATTTCTGCCCTTTCCGGGCCCTTCCATCTACTCTCCCTCGGACTGCGACCTGTCACTAGTTCCGCCTTGTCAAGGGCCCGCAGGAATCACGCCCATGAGCAACCAGAGTGCGTCAGGGGATGGGCTTGCACTGGGGCAGGGGCAGCTCCGAGGGGTGGGGTATGCTCTACAGGAATCTTCCATTCTACAAGGCGAAATAAGCTCAGACATGGTGAGTTCACTAGAGAGTATTCTCACACATTTGAGGAGATCTGTATATGTTAATTCAAGATGTTGATTGTACAGATGTGTCCAGAAGTTCTTGATACTCCTCCTTTCAGGAGAGGAGCTAAATTCTTCTCCCCGGGAGCGGGGGCTGGGCTTTGTGACTCACGTCCAATGAGCAGAACAGAGTAGAAGTCAAGGTCTGCCCCTTCGGGGGCCGGGTTACAACAGATGCCCCAGGGTCCCACCTCACCCTCCAGTCCTGGCGTCTCTTACTCTGTAGGCAGCCAGGTCACGGGCTCGTGTGGAGCGGGCCCCGGGGCAGGAAGTGGAGTCCTCCTGCAGCAGCCACGTGACTGAGCTGGAAGAGGAACCTGCCGCTCGCCCCCGTCAAGTCTTCAGAAATGGCAGTCCCTGCCTGCAGTTTGCCTGCCTCCTCCTGAAACACCCTGAGCCAGGAGCACCCATGGGAGCTGCTCCGGGGCCCCGACCCTCAGAAACGGTGAGCTAATAAGTGCCTGTCGTTTCCAGGCACTGAGATTGGGGCTCATTTGTTATGCGGCAATAGATAGCTCATACACCTGGGGACCAGAGCTGCTCAGGGTCCAGGCAGCCATGACTGTGTCATCTCGGGCCATCCGCGTCTCCTCCCATGGGGGGGACTGCCCCGGGCCGGTGGGGGAAAGCAATCCCTGTAACCGGAAGCCTGAATTACTGGGGAGGTGAACCACGAGATACAGGAGGGGTCCTGCAGCTCAGTTCTCTGCCGAAGGCAGGCAGGACAGGGGAGACCCTGACCACATGGACACAGCAGTGGGGACACAATGTGGAGATGGTGTCAATGAGGATTGTCCTACCTGGGACGGAACAGAAAGACCCTGGTGTGACGGGGTGTGGAGAGGTGTGGGTGTCAGTGCTAGGGGTGGTTGGCTGGTGACCGTGTCTATAAGAGTCGGGGGGACTGGGCCGACTCCCACGGGCCCCACCAAAGCCCAGGTGGACAATTCCAAGCAGTCTAAGTGGGGGGGTGGGGGGGCAGGGGGGACGGCATTGGCAGCAATGGTGCAAAGCCGTGAGAAGGAGTTGGCCGACCCACACCCAGGGCTTAACTGACAGAGGAAACGCCGAAGTGAGAGATCTTGGTTTCTCCCGCCCGCAGAGGATGGAAGGCTCCCGTTCGGGCATTGGAACTGGGATCTGAAATGCACTCCTTTTGCCGTTGGGATTTACTGAAACTTTAAGGTACTTAAATAGAAGGGATCTTTTTTTTTTTTTATCACCTCTCTAATAATTCATTTTGAGACTTAATGAGAGAAAAATAAAACAAAAGTTAGAAAAAGTTTTAAAAATCTTTAAGAAAAGAACAAACATTTTAATAACTTATTGACACAAAGATTTCCCCCCAAATTCTTAGTTCATTAAAATTAATTCCATGGTGGTATGGTTATAGTGTAGGTCTGAATAAAAATTAACATGCAGTTGGTTTTGTATTCCTGATGTGTTCATTGTTCAAGTGTCAAGGTCACACTGTAACACTTTTTTCTGGGTAAAGTTACTGAGTCATTATTTTAAAACCCGATTGGAGAATAGATTTTGCATTAAGTAACCGAGTTATAACATCAGTTAGTTAATGCAAAATCAGTTACTTATAACATCAGCGGTGTTATCCACAGTATAACATCAGGGAACGTGGTAAAACAAAGGAACAAATTGATCTATGATATTGCTCCCGCAGATGTTTACTAGGTGTCTACCCATGTCAGCCAGTGTACAGAAAACTTAGAAAGTGAATACTTACTAGCTTGAACCCAAAACAGGTTTGTCCAAAGGAAGGCACCTCGGCAGTGATGAAGATGATGGTTCACTGGTGACCATGGAGATGAGGCTGGCATTTATCCCACACTCCACGCGTGCAGCTGGGCTGCGTACCATTCAAGCCTCGTTCCCAGAAAGGTGACACCACCATGAAGCTGTCACAACTAAGTCCCTCTTCTCACAGATGAGAAGAGACTTACTGATAAGCCTCAAGTAACACCGTTATGGCCAGAGCCTGCACTGACAGACCAATCTGTCAGATTCCGAAGTTCGCGTTTTTAATTCCCACGTCAGCAGGAGAAATGGGAAGGGAGCTGCCTACACGGGGAGAAACGTATTAGAGACGCTAGCTAAAATTTCAGAGTTAAAGTCTGCACGTGGAAGCCGTGAAGAAGAGAGACCCAGCTCCCGGGCCAGGGAGCCCCGCTCGAGAAGTCCTCTCAGCTTGTAGACGAAAGGGACAAAATCAAACCCTGGGTCCTGTGAAAACACAAGGGCACTTGGAATTCCGGTGGAAGGGGCCAGAATCCATGGAAAAGAAGTGCCAACACGTGATAAAATAAAAATTCCTCCAGTTCAGAGAAACCTGACTCTGCAGCTTGAAGAGATTCACTGAGCGTGGAGTGAAGTTACCAAACACAGGTAAACGATGTGTGCTCTGTGTCGATGGCTTTATTTTTGGTGAAATACACAGAGATGCACAGACCCTACGTGTTTGGTTCTATAAGTTTGACACACAAACAAGATAGAAAATAATCCCAAAGCCCTGGGATTATTTACGGTTGGGCTCCATTCTCACCGGTCCCTGCTCCCAGACGCAACCGCCACTCAACTGCTTCTCTCCAGGGGTCCGTTTCGTCTGTACTTGGACTTCATGCCATGGGGCTATATCGTGTACTGCTGCCGGGACTCTGCTCCTCAGATGCGTCCTCAGCTCATTAGTAGTTCATTGCTTCCTTTGCTGAGAGATCCTCCACTGTAGGAACAAACGCCAATCTGTTCGCGTGCCTCTTGCTAATGAACATCTGGATGTTGTTTCCAGTTTGGGGCTGTAAGAAATACAGTTGCTGTGAGCATTCTCATGCAAGGCTTCTTGCAGACATATGTCTCCATCCCCCTTGGGTGAACACTCAGGAGAGGATTTGCTGCGACGGGGCCAGTTTGTGTTCCGCTGCATGCGGAACTGACAGGCGGTCGTACCAAGTGGTCACACTGTCTCACACCCGCCGCTGCCGCCACGCGCCCGAGTGCCAGGGCGCTGCCGTGTCTTTCATTTTCACTGGGGTGTGAAGTGGTCTCTTGTCATGGATTTCCATTTCCGTTTTCCCAAAGACTGGTGATGCTGAGCATCTTCCATCTGCTCCTGGGTCACTGTCTTCTTTGGTGCGGTGTCCGTTCAGCTCATTTCCTACTTTTCACAACCAGCCGGTGGGAAATCACGGAGACCTGAGCAGAAGTAGCCGCCGTGGTCCTGACGAGGAGAATGTATATTCAGGGGATATTTAGGAAGTAAAACTAACTAAGTGGTGCAAAGGTAAGAGAGGGCATTGCGCAGGCTCGCCTCCAGATTGCTCCCGTGTGTGGGTAATGGCAAAAGTGGGTCCATTCGGAAAGAGGGGCTGTGGCCCTAATCATGGGAACACTCCTGATGTGACTCAGCAGAAGCCCCGGAGGAGGGCGCTGCGGACAGGACTCCTGCAGAACCTGGTTTCCACCAGCGCCCAACACCCAGCCCCACCCTCCAGTGTCTGCACCACTTCTATAGCTGGCACCCTCTTGGGAGCACACCCAGAGCTAACACAACTGCATTAAGTTGTAAACTAGGGAACACTAGTTCCAGAGCTAAAGCAAGCACATTAAATTGTAAGCTTATACGTTCCCATTCATTTAAAGTAACTCAAAGGCTTTTTTGGTTCAGAAGTTTCTAAGAGGTCTCCATGGAAGATTTTTAAAAAAAAAAATGGTATGAAGTTTTCAAAGTTTACAAAATGCTAACTAAGCTTTGTGCAATATTTATGCCCACTGATCCCCATGTTTAATCTGGTTTGGATTTCGGTGAGAAACAGATTGTCTCACCCAGTCCCTAAACAATCCTGCCCCAGAACACAACTTTCTGGGCACTCGAAACACACAGGAGGGGCGTTTTCTCGGAGGTGGCTGCTGGCCGCGTGAAATGATGTTTGCCGCAGGGTGTCAGGGGTCAACCTTCGGGCAAAGTAAACCCACCTCTCAGCTGACCCAGAACTCCTGGGTCAGTCACTTCCATGCCTGGTTCTAGAACGAGCTTAGTCCCAGGACGGAGCCGTGACAAAACCCTCTTCACCGGTCTTTCTGAGTCATTTGCAGAGAAGTCACGATGCCTTGATTGGTCTTCCACTGTCCACTCTCTCCCTTCACTTGTGTGCGTTTGAACACAGGACTCCTACATTCTTGTGGGTGGAAGCTCCCCAGGCAGGACGCACAAAACGGGCTGGACCTGCTTCTGTGCATATATTTGTTTTAAACACTTCGCCATTCAAGTGCAAATCATGAGCTTAGTTTCCCAATAAATGTCACTGGTTTCCTAGCAACATAAGAAATAAGTTTGTACGGAACAAAGTAAGTGTGAAGTGAATTTCAGGTGGTATGGAAGTAAGGGTGTCTCTCGGATTGTAGCGTGCTGCCGCGGGCCCGTCATTGACGATCTGAGCGCCTTTTCCAGTTCTGGGCTATCTTGTCCCAGTTATTAAATTTAATAGAACACAGTACTAGAGCAGTTTGTTGTTTTTTTAAAGCATGAGCTTTAGACAAGAGAGACAAGAACCCAACTCTACATATAAAAAAGCGGGAAATGTTGCAACGGAAGCACAAGCAATGGACACAGAAATAACACAGGGAGATTTCTCTCAGCTGACGACGGGCACAAGTTAGCAAACTGACAGGTCTGCCAAAACCCTGAAGACTAAATGCGAGGAGAATCATAGCCGATGATGATGTTTTTTCAGGGCAAAGGGAGTTCCTTTCTTTCTTAAAAAGATTTTTTAGATTTATTTTTAGAGGGAGGGAAAAGTGGGAGGAAGAGAGGGAGAGAAACATTGGTTGATGTGTGAGAGATTCATTGGTCAGTTGCCTTTCATACAACCCCAGCTGGGGACCTGGCCTGCAACCCAGGCACATGCCCTGACTGGGAATCAAACCGGCGACCTTTTGGTTTGCAGGCTGTCACTCAATCCACTGAGCCACACCAGCCAGGACAGGAATTTCTTTTTAGCATCTAGGAAAAGCACTTTAAAGGTGAACTCATAGTCAGATTAGCATCAAACTTATCTTCTGCAGACCAACTATTAAAAATCAACACATCAATAGCTCTACAAGGTTGAGGAAAAATTATTGCAGCCCAAGAATTCTATAACTTACCAGGCTGTTATGTGTGTGTGAGAATAACGCAGAAACGGTCAGATACAGAGGAACTTAGAAAGTACACTGTTTGAGCCCCTACTCGGCTGTAACAAATAGCCACACACTTAGCGACTTAAACGATAATGGGCTCCAACTTTCTACCAGGTAACTTAACAACAGGTAGCAGAATGTTAAGTCTGCATATCCTTTGTAGCAGCAATAACAATTCTTCACCAGGTGACTACAGTGATGCTTCCGCCAGCAGGGGCTCCCCTCTCCCCTCCACGCTGAGGGCCTTGTTTTTGCTGCAAAGCTGCCCCATGCGCCCTGCCTCAACGCCCGCCTTTCCACTGCATCCTAGGTGCTGACCCAGCAGGTCCCTCTCATTCACGCCCAGCTATTGCAGAGTCGGGGCTGGGGTGGGCGTGGCCCCGTGAGGCAGCGTGAGTGTGAGCAGGTAAAGTGTGTGTGTCCTATGTCCCTGTGACTTGCCTGAGACCCTCCATCAATGCGTGGGTGTCTCTGCTCTTGTTATGTCTCCAAACGCAGCCTAGCCCCCTTTGCCCCTATGTTTGAAAGATTTATAGCAAATAAATTTCTCTCTTTTCTCTCTGTCTTTGACAGGGGTTGGGGTGGGGGTGGGAAGTTCCTCTCCTTGGTCATCAATAGAAAAAATGGGGGTGGGGGAAGACATAAGGATCCCTTAGTTAAACTGAGAGGCAAATCAAATACTTTCAGATAAACTCTAAATCATCAAATCCTTTGACATCCCAACGGCCTGTGGCCTTTATCTCGGACAAGGGAGGTTTACACCTTTGAAGATGTGGGTGTGCCCTCCCCTGGGGACATGGGGGCTTGGTGTCCCCCAGTACGAATTATCTGCCCCTTATCCAGCACACACATGCCCAGGGCAGAAAGTGCATTTAAAATAAACTAATGCCTCAGATGACTAAAATATTCACGGCAGCCTGGGGCATGTGCATGCACACACACACACACACACACACACACCCGCTTCTCCAAACACCAGATATTTCTCAGTGGAAACTTTGAAGCTCAGAGAGACCAGCAGAGCCACAGGGACAGGTTCAAAGTCTAAAGCAGCCGTAGCCGGTCCTCCGTAGCCATTCTTGCCTCCGGGGTGTTCCCCACCGGCCACCGGGCCTGCTCCGCCACTTGCACTGTGAATGCATATTTTTCGATTAAATTATTCAACTGGGATTTGCTTCAATTACATAAATAACGCCTTTTTCAATCAGAAAATTCAGAGAAGCCAGTGTCGGCAATCAAACCCTTCAGGGACGCCACGGGCTCCGATGCTGTTAGCCTTTCCGTGACAGTCCCGAAAGCAAGGTCACGGGCCTTGGAGCTTTTTTCACTGAATGTTCATGACAATGTTGGTGACATTGTATATTTTAAATTGTTTCTTATTGATCATTGGTTCCATTCTGTGGATTACTATAATTTAACCTAACCCTCCGCCTGTTCGATGTTTTGTGTTTTAAATTTTTCACTATTGGGTACGACCCAGCTCCATGTGTTCATGCACGACCACACTCCGCGCTTACAGCCAACTCGTGGAAGTAAAATTGTTCAAATGTGACATGTTTCATAGTTTTTTGTAGATTGAGCAAAACTACCCTCCGAAGGTCTCTAAAAGCAGACCCTCCCACACGGTGTGTGACGCCAGGGTGCTCCTTTCTTTCCGTGGGCTCGCCAACCCTGGGCCTCAGGTTTCAACTCTCACCTGATTTGAGCGGCAAAGTATCTATTTACACATTTTGTTGATGATTCTACCGTAGGAATGTCTCAAGTTGAAAGATAGAAATGTTACATTTTACATAATTTATACACTCATCAAAGAGACGCTCAGAAAACAGTGGTATAACTGTATATATAAAAATAAGAAGTAATAACCCATATTTTTTTGCCAACCTTGGTTTTGGGCCTTTAACGACCCCAGCGGTGAAGGCATGATCGTGCCTTAGCAGATCTGGCTGTTTCTGAAAGTGCTGAAGAAAGGGACCCATAGTGCAGTTTGCCTGGAAATAACTAACTTTGATATTATTACAAAGGGTTGTTTCTAAAACTTCAAAGTAGGAATGATGAGCTCCTGGCATGAAAACGTCAATGCCTAGCTTAGTTGCTTACTCTGGTGGAAATGATTTCTGTGAGCAAACAGACCCGGATGAACAACACCTATTACCAATGTTCACGCACCCAGGGGATCAGGGGAAAGCGCACTAAAGGCGGCCAGTACCTCTTTTTAGAGAACGTGCCAGCCTCCCTTCATAGCTTCTCCTTTAATGAGCGCATGGTCCCGCGGGAATACACAGCGATGGAGGTGAGTAAACGAGTGGGCCTCAGTGTGGTGGTGCTGGATAGCTGTCCGAACGCAGAGAAGGACGAGCCACCCAGGCAGGACCGCGTGCCTGTGGACCCTCGCCCTGGGTCTGGCAGATGTCTGGGGCCCTGCTGAGTCACAAGGACAGCGACCCGGCTCTGCTGAGCAGGCAGAGCTTGGCCGGGCAGCTGTAAGGGGCACGCTGGGTCTGGTGCTGTTGCACACACCTCTGGTCCTCCTCAGCCCCCAGGCTGGCTAAGGTAGGTCCTACTCCTGGCACAAGGGGCAGGGAGGATCATATTGGGCCTCTTAACTTAAGTTGGAGTAGGAATGTTAGTCTCATTTCCACTCACTTGCTCCACAGCCGGGGGAGATGGGGGGAGACCAGCAGGAGGCAGTGTCGTCCGCCCACCCGGCCATTCAGATGGAGCCAACCCTCCCACCTGCCAGGAGATCTTCAGCAAAACAACGCTGCCAGGAAAGCAACTTCTGCCCCAGAATAGGCCTCTGGACTTATTCTCACCTTCTGTCCATCTCATCTTCCTAGCAGATGATTTGTATTGTAACTCCGCACCCAAACTCCTGCTCCCTGGTTCTGGCCACGTGAGTGTGCACGGGGCCCTCGGGGTCCTCTCCCTGGACTCTCGTTCTGGGCTTCCGCTCAACTCTCTCCAGCGGGACGCTAGAGCACTGTGCAGTGTATACATGAAATACTCCCCCAGCCAAGGAGAAAACTCATTACGAAAATGAAGGACAGTACTTTAGAATCTTTGGCCAAAACTGAACCAGCTCCTTAATGAAAAAGAAATGCAAGAGCTCCCTTTCAGTGAGGAGTAGGTCCAGGGTGTACGCCTGTTTCCGTGGGGTCCCGTCCTAGTCTGGTGAGTAGGGGAGCCCTGCACCACTCCCTACAGCTGCCCTACTCGATGGAGTGTATTCTCAGACGAAGGCCAAGAAAGAGCCTCAATGTGAACCAGCTGGATTCTTTATGAAGCTGAGTACGAGGAGCCGAGATGCTGGAGTTCTCACCCTCCATCATCCTTCAAGTTCTTGGCTCAATTCAGTTCCGTGTTTTCACCATGAAGGGGCGTCTGTCCTGGAGGATCTCGGCCTCGAGTGTCCCTGACATCAGCCGTGTGCTGCTCTCCTCTGCACTCTCAGATTTCCCGACTTCGCTGTCCCTGAGAACAGGTTTCCTTTCTCAGACGGGCCGCTTTCACATGCAAATGCATCAGCAGCCATTGCTTATGCTCACGAGGCAGCAAGAAGGCTTCGGGTATTTTCATGTGACTATTCACCAAGACAGAACCGAGAAAGCCTCCATAACTGCACACTTGTCTGCAAGGGATCCAGCCCTGCGTTCTCATGAGAAGAAAACTCACTCTGTTTTTCATTTGGAAAAGCTGTCAGCTCTGCGTTTCCATTGTGAAGGGGTGGGGAAGACTTGATTGCTAGTTTCAGTTCGAGATGGGTAATTTTCCTAAAAAGGCTGCTCACGCAGATGCATTTCAATCAGCGCTCCAGAGCCTAGAAAAAAATGTTCATTAATATTCCATCAAGAGTTTCAGCATATGGTTCTGTGTTCAAAGGATTTTAAATAAATCCACTGTGGATGCCACTCTGGTTACGAAGATGATATGATCTGGACCCCCACCCCCTGCAAATGTGGCCAGTTGAATATAGACACGGGGTACCCTCAGATACGTAGGCTGAGGCCAGGGCCCGGCGTCATCCAGAAGGGATCGCTAGCATGTAGCTTAGTGCCCAGGGCGCAGTGAGGACACAATAGGGTGAAATGACGTGGTTTTGGGCCTGTAAAATCCACAGATACCATGGACAGAAAAATCAGTGGCTTTGCCAGGTTCTCGGAAGACCATAATCGCGTGGGTACTGCTCACAATGACGAACTTTAACTCTTAACTGGGCCCATGCGTTTCACAAGCTTTTTTTTTTGCACTTAAGTCTCCTCTAGCCCCTGTTCTTCCTGGACACGACAAACAGGTGTTCATCAAAGTCTACTTCCCCCTTCCCAGGTGCACCAACAGACTGCGCTTCCCAGTCCCCCGGCAGGGACTGGTTCTAGCCAGCAGGAAGTGCACACCCGTCCTCAGGTCTGGCCCTTACGTCTTTGTAAATATCTTCCTCTGTCCCCTTCCTCCCTCCCAGGTGACAGGGACAGAAGTAGCCACGGTGGCTTTGGAAGCCGTGTGCTATGGGTGGTAGAGCCTTCTTCCACCGGGATCCCCGACAGACCCCGCGAACAGCTGTGGGACTGTCAGGTGAACCAGAAAAGAGCTTCCACCCTGCGGGACCCCACCCCAGCTCGAACTCAGGAGGTGCGCACTCAGAGCAGATGCAGCCCTGCCTCCAGGGCCTCTGGCCCCGTGTGGACTCTGCTGGGCAGGGCACCGCCAGGTGGCCCTTTGTGGCTCCACAGAAGACAGCGACAGACAGAGAGAGTCCCTCCATGACACATCTGCTCTGTGACGAGCAGGTCCCTCAGAAGCTTCCAGAGAAGGCCCTGGTTGGAGACAACCAGCCCAAGACCCCAGCCCTCAGGCATAAGCAGAGTACAGCAACCGGCCAGCGCAGGGCTGAGCAGCGAGGGTCGGTTCTGTAAGAGGCTGGACGATGGCTCTGTCCCTCCAGTGTCCCCAAGGGACTCAGCAGGCGCTTGCCGAAGAGGCCCCTCGTCAGCAGCGGCAATTCTGCCTGAGGCCCGGCTCCCAGACGGAAGGCAGGGTGCTTGCTAGCAGGCCCCCTCTTTCCACAACACTCATTTGATAGGTCTCGGGACCCCCCAATTCTAAAGTATTTTTATATGTAGTTTTTGTTTAATCCTCAAAACGACCTTGCCAACCAGTGAGGCAAGTCAGTTCAAGGTCATACAGTCAGTGGAGAAGTTGCAACTTTCATCTTCTGACAACTCAGTGTCTCCCCCACCGGGTCCAGCTCTACTTTACCTCAGGGCTGAAGACATGCTTCCCTCTAGGACCACGCGGTCCCTAGCACTTCTGAATGTTCTCTGGAGTCACAGTCCCACAGCAGATGGAGGCTCAATCAGGGCGCCCGGACCGCACCCACAACGGACACTCTGCCCCCCGCACCAGCCTGCAGGTGGCTCCCAGCTCCGCAGCGCACCGAGGAAATGTCACTGGGGAAGACTTGAAGTCCTGACATCCTGGCAGGTCTCCACTCAGTTCCCAGGCCAAATACAGAGGGGAGGACCTAGGGGTTACAAAGGGGTGTTGGGAAAAGCTGGGCTATTTGCTGAGAATGGCGGGGCAATCGCTACCCCCGTCTGCGGTGTAGCTGGTGTATGTGAATCTCAGCTTCTGCAGAAGTTTGAACTTCAGCCTTCACACTCCCCACCTTTCATACCTCACACGTATTCCTTCACATGGTTCATTCTGGTTCAGCGAGTAGGTGCCTGCTGAGGCAAAGGCTTGCTGAGGTCCGATCGCGGCCCATGTCCTCGAAGGCACAGAGTCCGATGTGCGAGTCAGCTATTGCAGACCTGGACGTCGGCCGTTCCCGAGATCCCCCATCTTCGGGGACCCTTCCCATTCGTGTTTGAGTGAAGAGACTTGAGCCCCAACCCCACTGGGCCCTGCCAGGGTCTGAGGATGAGCAGATACGTGCCCGGAAGGTGCTAGCCCTCTCTGAGATGCAGTGGGCACTCACGCACTCCCTGCAGGGGTTCCCTGAGCTCCTGCCAGTGCCCAGGCACTGTTCCTCATGATGACAAGACAGAGCCCTGATCTGGGGACAGGGCTCCCTGTGATCCAGGGAGAAGCCCAGACGGTTAACCAGCACTCGCTCTGTGGTGGGACAGCTACTCACATCACCCACAGCCTGGACAGCTACGCCCCTGCAGGTCCCCGAGCTCCACAGGCTCCAGGCTGTGGCGCACAGCCTCTTATTGAGCGTTTGGGGGAAACAAAAGTGATTATAGAGTAGAACTAAGGAGGTCTTCAAATGTACTGTCCGATGTCGCTATTACCAAGCGTTCTCTGGCCATTCCCCTGAGACCCCGCCCCTGGGCCCCCACCCCCTGGAGGATTTTCTTCAATCTGCCCTTTGTCATGGGTTGAACTGTGCGACCCTGTCACCACCAAAAAAAAAAAAAAAAGAGGTGATGTTGAAGTCACCTGTTGAAGTCAACTCCCAGGACCTCAGAATGAGACCTTATTGAGAAATGGGGTCTTTCTTCCCAAGTCGGCATGTTAGAGGTGGGGTGGGAAGAGAACAAGAAGACAAAGGGGCCTGAGGCCTTCATTTCCTGCTGTTGTTTTAGAGGCTGAAGGTCATGGTTATTGGGAGACAGGGCACAATGTGAGCACTGGTGTGTGTCTGCTGAGGCTGCGGTTGGGGGCCGGGGGGCGCTGCAGGGACTGAGTCCTAACCACCCCACCCCAGAACTCATTCCCGGATGTAGAGGTTGCTGGGATGGCAGGACCATCTGCCCGGTACCTCTCCACCCCCACAGCCCACGCAACACTCCATGCTTCCAGAAGAGCTGGAGCAGAGCCCCCCAGCCCCCGACCATAACCACAGCCCTCACTACCTCGGTCATGGGCATCTCTGGAGATGCAAGTCCCTGGACCGGGGGGCCCCTCTGCAGTCACCAGCTTCAGAGGCCTATTCGCACCATCACCATGCCTCCCTGTTCCTGGGTCACCTCTGCAGGTGATGGGAGAAAACAGCAATAACAGATGTTCATATTGAAATCAGAGGACCCGATTTGAGGAGAAAGGGGCATGGGCCACATTTGGGATACCCGGTGTTCCCTGTCCTCCAGTTTCAACACCTGACCCCCACAGGGAGGATGGATGCTCACGTGTGGGCTGTCTAGGGCTGTGAACCCCACTTCCCATCAAAAGTCCACTTTAATGTATGAAAAGTGAGCCCGAATCCTTGATTTCTGAATTAGACACCTCACAGAGGATCCGAATGGAGAAAAACACCAAGTATTCTAGAAAAGACGCAAAGACGAATGAGCCATCCACAAAATTGATCTCTGTGGCTCCACCCAGGTCAATGACAGTTCAGTTAAAGGTCATTAACAAATACAAATCGTGATCAATTATTCAAATATACTTCAAGGCAAACACCGTGCAAAGGCTTCCCAAACCAGACACAATCAATTCACTGAAAATGATGTTGTGCTTTCAAGAAACCAGCCAGACCCGAATCAATAAGTTTACCCCAACCAGAAACCTTTCATCCAAGGTCAGTTTATCATTATCAATACCTTTTAACAAGCTGAGCATTTCATGTGCCACTAAGAAGAGCCTTGGAGGTGATTTTCCTGGAAAAGCTTCTGAGCAGAGAGAGTAACTCATCCCCGGTTCACACATGCTGTTTCCCCTGCCCCCCAACCCCCGGGTGAGGCTTTTGTTCAGAGGAATCCATCTTGTTACCTCTGTATTTCTGTTCTGAATAGAAGCTGCATAGTTCAGCGTCCAATTCCACTCTGCGAGCATCTAAACCGCGGGTCTCAGCCTTTTCATTTTGCACGGGAATTCCATGGATGGACGGGCACAAAACCTAAAATAAAACTCATGAACTCTGGTGCCGAAACGCCCATGAGGTTCGCGCTGCTCAGGGTCTGTGATGTAACCCTTTTCCCTGAAACCTCCCAAGGACTTTTAAAAGGGAAATGCTCTCATGCAGAAGAAAGCAGTGTGGCTTAAAACCTGTTCATTAGACAAATGAGCCTGGGTCCCCACTAATGGCTCAAAACCCATTGGCCTGTGAGGTGTGACTCTGCAAATCTGTCCCCTGAGGTCACGCAGTGAATTGAACTCTTCATGGGACAGATCTGATTTTCCCACTTGTCAGGTCCCTGGGAGGACCCTCCCTGTCGTTCCAACATACCAGCCACCCGAGAAAGAGGAAAGAGGAGAATTTCGGGAGGATTAGGTCACAAGAATAGGGGACAAGAGAGGATCTGTCCCCAGAGTCACTTCTCCTCTGGCCATTTCAGCAAGGTGGGCGGTGCAGGTGGATGGTGGGGCTCTGGGCTGTGGAGGAGACTGGGGTTCAAATCCTCGCTACGCAGAGAGCTGGTCCTCAGCCAGGACGCACAGGGTGGGCCCTCCAGTTACTGACAAGCTGCGCCTCGTCCCAGTGTGCCGTGTCCTCCCCAAACCACATGGTCAACACGTTTTTCACTTTTTATTATGAGGATTCCCAAACACAAAAAAGCAGAGAGTATAGCATCACGAGCGCCATCTGCCACCACCGGCCCTCGACGGTTGTCGCCCTGTGGCCAGTCTTGTTCGTCTGCACAGCTAGCTTCCTTCCCCAACTGGGTTATGTTCAGAATTTTAATTCACCCCAGATGCGGCCCTCCTCACTGGATAAACTTTGGCAAATCGATTAATCTCGCCATTCTCGGGCTCCTTGTCTCTAAAATAAGAGCATCTCCTCCCGGGCAGACGGTGAGACTGAAAACACAGGTGAAGTCGTCAGTGAGCCTACAGGGGGGAAGCGGGACGCTGGCTGATGCCCGGCTGTCCCCGGGCGTTCTACGCAGACCCAGCACACGGAACCTGGGGACTCACTGTCTGCAAGGGTCACACCAATGTGTCTTCCGATGTCCCGCCAGACGAATTCCGTGGCACTGGGTTTTCCCAGCCGTGGTGAAGATCTGCGAAGCCCGTTGGCTTTTCTGGCCATTCTTAGGTGACACACAGGCCCCTGCTGGTCACTAGAAGGTCCAGTCCATGGAAGGGCTGCAGGTTAGGGTTTCACTCAGGCACCTGGCCTCTCCTGCTTCCCCCAGGCCAGGCCTGTGCACACAACGGACCCTCTCCGCGGGTGGTTCCTTTATTCACCTCTGCTCCCAGGACCCTAATTCACATGTGCCCTCTGCTCCTGGGAAAAATTCTGACCCAAGATTCAGGCTCTCCCAGGCCTCAGAGTGATGCCCCAATTCTACTCATGCCTGTCTGGCCCCGCTACAAGTGCCTGAGGTGCCCCGGGGCCCCCCACTAGTTCCCTCTGGAGCTGGGGGACCCCATGGTCTCAGCCACAGCCTTGGCCATGGGGTGGGCCCACACTCCCTACAGGATGTTCCAGAGCTCCCTGCTTCTTTCTCTGGGTCCCTGTGGACCTCGAGCCACTTGGTTTCCGTCTTTCACCTCCTTGCCCTTCTCTCCTTTCCCCTTCTCCTCCTCCCTCCCATTCTGCAGGGCCTCCTCTCCCCTTCAGGCTCCAAGGGGACATGTCCCAGGTCAGAGGCATCACCTGCCCTGCCCTGTGAACCTCTGCTCCAGGTGCCCACTGTCGCCCAGGAGCACCAGGCCACATAGCTGGGTCTTAAGAGCGGGTGGGTTTACAGGGAGAGAAATTGTTCAGCCTGGAATCTGCCTCCCCCATCCCCATACCAACATGGGCTCAGAAATTCTTACTGGACTAACATTTGGGAAGTATTCGGTTGGCCAAAAAGTCCATTTAGATTTTTCTGTAAAATAAAAGATACATTTTACATTTTCATCAGTAACTTTATTGATTTGGATATTTTGAGTTGTCGGCTGTCTCCCAGGTGATAGAACGTTGATTGTTCTCAGTGTCTCAATTGGATCGCTATCACCTGGTCTACCTGATTGTGGAGCATGGGCCAGGGAGAAGTCTCCAGCACGAAACTTCACAAACCACTTCTCACACGTTCGATCAGTCACAGGACCTTCTCCATTCACTGCACAGATCTTTTTTTTTTTTTTTTTGCATTTCAGTTGCATTTTTACCTTTCTTGAAATAGTATGTGCTGAAAATATTGCATATTTTGTTCCAAACCAAACAAACTTTTTGGCCAACTCAATGTCTTCTTAAGGACTTCAGGCTAGAATAGTGGTGAAAGCCCTCCTAAAAGTACCTCTGGAGACAAAGACAGGCGCCCCGCCTGTCCTCTGCAGGACTCGTCCGGACCTTTTCCGTGCTGTGCTCCCCTAAGACTCTCCACGGGGGGTGGGCGTGCCGCCTTCTTTGTGATGTTCCGCCAGACGCGTCTTTTGTTCCACACACCACCCCACAGGGCTCTGCCAAACGCACTCTGAAAAAGCCCTGCTCTGATAGGATTGAATGTAGAATGTCGGGGTTCAAGACCATTTTGGAAGATAAGAGCAAGCTAAACACATTGCTCTAAGGCAAAGGGCAGCCGAGAAAAGGAACAGCGAGGCGCATTAAAGCCGAGAGCGCCACGCACAAAGGCAACGCAGGACAAGAAAAGGATTAAACCTACTTCTGGAAATACCAAGATTCTCCCTGACACGCTGCTTATAAAAATACACCCAAAGGGAGAAAGACGGAGAGGGGAAAAATTAAAGGATGAGCCAGTGTATAGCATGCAAACGTTAGCACATATAAAGGAGAAATGGAATTGCAGAGAAATTGAATTCCATGCAAACATTAATGGGGCAAACAGAAGAATTTTTAATAGACACAACACCTAATTCAATGTGAGACAGGAACAGTGTTAGAACTGGGCTTAACCTCAATAAAGCAAGAATTATTAGAATTGCAAAGGACATTTTACAGAGAAGCAATGGTAAGATTTTCAAACAGTCTGTCAGTCCAGGAGAGATTAAACACAAATAAATGTTGACCTGGAAGATTTGACCCACGTAATTTGTAAGGGGAAATGTGTAGACATGTATTATTAATTTTTTTTTTTACAAATAAGCTTCCTTTCTTACCTTAAGCACCCATGAGAATTTGGAAAACGGTCACGTGCTCACCCGCACAGTCTCACGTTTCCTCGAGGTTGTGCGTACCACACATTTTTTCACTGTGATACAACAAACTCACAAAGTAATACCATGGGCTCAAAAGAAAGCACTGAAGTCACTCAGAAATCTGAAAATAAATGAAGATGACAGTCACTTGCCTAAAAACCTGAAGGACGAAGGAGTAAATAAAAATATACGATGGCGGGCGACTTCAGTGAGAGTGGGAGCGGGAAGCAGGCCCGTCCGTGTGCGTCACAGCCTCTGTGACAGGCCGTGGCGGAGAAAGCACTCTTTTACAAAGGGAGTGACACAAAGGACGTGTACGAAAAAGGCACCTCAGGTTTCTTTTTTCATTCTGTTTTTCAGCAAAATTAGTCCTGAGAAAACCTGGAGAAGAGAAATTTAAAAAGTGACAGAAATTAATTAATTGGAACATAGATAGAATCCATAAATAGAACCAAGAGTCACTTCCTTTTTTCAGTAAATCAGTAAACTAGACAAATCTTTGTCAAGTCTAATTGTTAAAAATCTAAATACAAGGAAATGGAATGAGAAATGCATAAGTTGCTATAAAAAAGCTGACTTTCTTAAGGATGAGTCTGCTCAGCATAATTGTGTGATAATCAACTTGAAAATGTCAAAATGACATGTCAGGACCGTGAGAGGAGCTGGCGACCCAGCGTGTCAGACTCCGTCAGGGGGTGGTGATTCCATGGAGACCGGGGTACAGGGAGGGACCTGGGTACAGGGTGCAGCTAGTCCGGACTGGGTGTCCATGGAGGTGAGCTTGGAGCAAAGACCTCAGTGAAGGGCAAAGGAGCTCAGCAGATGACTGGGAGAACTGAGCCCAGGTGGGAGGGACGGCCAAGGGTGAGGGGCTGCTTGGAGGGCTCGAGGAACAGCAAGGACATCAGGGTGACGGGGACACCTGTAGGAAAAGAGGTCTGGAGGTGGCCAGGGAGCAATGCGCATCAGTAGGGCCTTGGGGGTCCTGGTGGGCCTTGTCCCAGTTCCCCAGGACAGTCTGCTTTACACTGTTGGCCCCCACATAATGAATAAAAGCTCCTTTCCCTCTCAGGCTCTGCCGCTTCCCTCGCAGAGCGCGCTACGGCTCCAGGAACGGAACTCGGTGCGGGCGGGGTTGCGCACCCACACGTGAAAGGGAAATGTGGTGTTAACGCCCGTAGAAGAGTCTCCCAACCTCGGATTAAGCTGGGATCTCCTCATCGGGATGCAGGAAGTGGGGCCCTTGAGGGAACTGTCAGGCACTTTGACTTTCGCTGACATTTCGTCCATTAAACGCCTCCTCGAATGACCCCGGAATATCTTGTGCCACAAAAAGCAAGGAGGTGCTCAAAGACTGGTCCCCAACACGATGTGTCCAAACCGGCATTAAGGACCCCCACTGACTAGATGTAGGACAATTCCATTCTCCAAAAGAATGATGACAAAAATGAATAGTAACACATTGAATGCAAAATAAATACAAAAGTAAGGAGATCCAAGATGGAGGAGGAGTAAGCAGAAGCTACACTGACCTCCTCCCAGGACCGGTCTGGAATTGCAGCTAAATTGTAGAGAAATCATCCCAAATACCCATCTGAACACTAGGGGAAGAGAAGTCTAATTGCCAAGGACAGATAAAATGAACACAAGAGTCCACACTATACAAAAAATACAGACAAGTGAATAAACAAAGGAAAGAAGGAAAAGCGCCTTATTTAAATGGTGGAATACAAACTAATAAATGTAAAAGGCATAATGGAGTTAGAAAATCACCATTTTTGCAACTGCCATAGTTACCATTCTTTCAGACAAGAATTTGGGTGAGTGTTTGTTGGGGAGCCTGATGCCCATCAACATGGCATCCTCGCCCCATGGATTACATGCTCACTGCATGAAGGGCAAAGGTGTCTTTCAGTGGAGACCCCAGTAGACACCCCCTATCTGAGGGACTGAAGTGACGAGCAGCCTTCTGCAGTGGTGCGTGGAGAGAGACACGGTGTCACCTGTGGAACATTCTGAGAAAAATAGATACACCGACTTCAATCCAGAAGAAGCAACCAGAGACAGCCATATCAGAACACGTTCTACAAAGGGACTACAGTCTGTAGCCTTCGAAATGGCCGGTGCGATGAAAAACAAAGACCAGGAGCCTATTCAGGTGGGAAGAGCCCAGGATGTCTGAAGCTCACTGCCAGGTGTGGTCCTACGTGAGAGAAACACCGCTGGAGACAGTACTGGGGCAATCGGCGGCCTTTAATATGGAGTAGATGTTACCCAGTAGCAATATAAAAGTATGAAACCCCTCAAACTTGGTAATAAGACTGTGGTTTTGAAGAAAATGTCCAGTGCTAAGGAATTCCCCAGTATTTGGAGACGAAGGGTATGGTGTCTATGACTTACTCTCAGATGAGTCACAGGAAAGTTGACTGGCAGGTAGATATGTAGGTAGATGGTAGACAGACAGACACACGCACCCATAGCCACACGGATGCCGGATAGACAGGCAGATAGGGGCACAGGCGGAGCAAATGTGGAGAATCGTTAACAATTTGCAAATCCAGATGAAGAGATCTGTGGGCATTCATCAGACAATTCTTCCAACGTTCCTGTAAATTAAAAGATTTTTAAATCAAAAAAAAAATTAAAAACATTTAAAAAATCAAATAAAATGTTTAAAAAACCCAAAGAAATAAGATTCCCTAGAGAAATGAACAAAAGCTATTGGACAAATGGCTGATAAATGTTGACAGTGAGAGTTTGTGCCGTCGGTCCGTGGGGACAGAAGTGACGGTAGAATGAATAAACAAGCTGTGGTTGGTTATGGAATATTATACAGCAATGGAATCGGACAAATAATTGCTAAACTTAGTAATATGAATGAACCTCACACACCTGACAGTAAGTAAAAAAAAGAAAAAAGACAGAAGAGTACATAGTCAATGAGTATATAGTACACAGAATATCGGGTGTGAGTCTGTGAGTACACAGTATACAGAGTATCGGGTATGAGTCTGTGACTATATAGTATACAGAGTATTGGGTGCGAGTCTGTGAGAACACAGTATACAGAGTATCGGGTGTGAGTCTGTGAGTTATATATAGTACATAGAGTATCGGGTGTGAGTCTGTGAATATACAGTATACAGAGTATCGGGTGTGAGTCTGTGAGTATACAGTATACAGAGTATCGGGTGTGAGTCTGTGAGTATACAGTATATAGAATATATAGTCTATAATCCATTGGCCCGCAACCTTTTTGGCACCAGGGGCAGGTTTGGTGGATGACAATTTTCCCATGTACCGGGGGTGGGGCATCTGGGATGATTCAAGCACATTGCACTCCAGCTCACCTCCTGCTGTACAGCCCAGTTCCTAAGAGGCCCGGACCAGTACCAGTCCACAGCCCAGACGCGGGGGACCCCTGCCATAGTCCATTTATATGAACTTCAGAGACAGGCAAGTCACTTATGGAGTTCAAAATCCAGGGTGCATGATCCAGCAATTCCAGGTCTGGGCGTATAACCAAAAAAATGAAATCAGTTCTTGAGATACCTGCGGTTCCCAGTTCATCACAGCATTAGTCACTGCAGCCACGCGAAAACAGCCTGAGTGCCCACCCAGGGATGGATGAACACAGAGAATGGAACACATACACCCGCAGTGGAATGCTATTCAGCCTTAAAAAAAACCCTGTCAATTGCGACAACACGGATGAACCTGGAGGGCGTGAGGCTGAGTGAAAGCAGCCAGTCACAGAGAGACTCGCCCTGCGCGATCCCGCTCACATGTGGAACCTTAAAAAGTCTCTCGCGCAGAGACGTGGTTGCCAGGGCCGCAGGGGTGGGACATGGGGAGGGGCTGGTCGAATGACACAGTTTTGGTTGCGCAGGGTGAAGGAATTCTGGACATCCGGCGAACAGCAGACGGCTGTTGTTAATAATATCGTATGGCTGCGGTTGGCTAAGAAAGTAGATCGTAAATGTTGTCACACACGCAAAAAGAGACGACCGTGTGAGGTGGCAGGTGTGTTACGTAGCCTGATTGTGTGACCATTTCACCGTGCCCACACATGTAAGAGCATCACGTGGCACCCTACAAATACCCACAATGTTTCTGTCAGTAACACCTCGCCAAAGCTGGCTGAAAAAGACGTCGGGGAAAGAGGGCTTCCAGGGCGGAGGAAGCTCCGATGCTTGTTCTTGGTACTGGGTAGGACAGTGGGCGCACGCGCTCAAATCCATCAAGCTATGTACTTATTATGTATATTTATTTCTGTATGTCGTTATGTTTCATTGGAAAGGTTTAAAAAGAGAAATATAAATATAATAGTCCTACACTGCCAGGAAAACCCTCTTCTAAGAAAACTTCCCTCTCAAAGTCAAGAGCAGAGCAGGGGAGGAGGCCGGCCGGCCGGGCGCCCTCTCCCTCCTTTCCCGCAGGAGCGGCGTGGCCCCCGGTACCTGCTCCGGAGCCGGGAGAAGGTGGATCACACCCCCGAACGCCGAATGCGACAGAGCCCGAGAGCGGCTCTGACTAATTCCCACCTGAAGAGGAACCTGGAATTAATCACTGACTGTGAAGGCGGTGCAAGTGTTTAAATTAGGTGCCAACAAAATAAAACACAACCTATTAAAACATGTGCTTGAACAGAAGACGTACTCGTTTGCTTCAGATGTGCGTTCCAGACAAAACAAGTGAGTCATCCCCCGCCCGGGCGCTCCACGGAGCGTGTGCGTGAGGGTGCCAAGGCCGTTACCACCCCCCGCCAGCGCCAGGCCGCCCCACGCAGGACTCCAGGACCTCCAACGCTGGGGTTGCAGTTGCGGCACCAGGATTACTTCCTTAGCACTCTGTTAGTTAGTGTCCTGTAGTTGGGCTTTTACCCTTAGCGTTCGCTGGTGGCTACTGCCAGCAGAAACTCAGTGTTAACTTGTCACAAAAGCCTGGCGCTAGTAACCTGGAGACAGAGCGGCATTTAAGCATGGCGCGTGGGGGCTGCGCTCCACACGTCTCGTCCTGGTCCTAGGAGCAGCAGGCCGCCTTGGCTGTACATCTCTTTGGCCATTGATGGCCGAGCCACAGCAGAGCGGGCAGGAAAGTGTGTGCACGTTCCTGCCTTTTGCATTCAGTCTGCTAACATCCCATTGGCCCAAGCAAACCACGTGGTCGAGCAGGGGTGGGGAGCTTATCTTGCCTGCAGTGGGTGGAGCCATGAGAAGTCACGTGGCAAGGAGCTCGGAGACTGGGAACCAGACTGTATTCCATTTGATTCTCATCTTCCTTGCAGGCAGGTGCAGACGTTCTGTGCTATCCGCCATGTCCTCTACCAGACTCCCACAAAAGTCCCCTGCCACCCCTCCCAAAGGTTCTTGGCTTCACCAAACTTTGGTCAGGCTGTGGAACCTTCTCGAGACCCACCTGTGCACTCCCCTATACAATCTAGTTTTAGCAAGTCCTAGTCAGGGTAACCAAGATGGATGACCTTCAATATGGGATCGGCCTCAATATCGGATCAGGACCCTCATCCTTCTCCACCGCCCGCCCCCCCCAGTGACATCTGACCACCTGGCCTGCCTTCAGCCAGAGTCCTCTCAGCTCTGTTAGGACAGATGCCTTTACCCTGCACATTTCCTCCCAGTGATTGCCCGCCCACTGACCCCACCCTGCGCCTTGGCTACAAATTCCCACCGAATATTCGACGTGAGCCCCGTCTCCCTCCCTCAGTGCAGAACCCCACTGCAGGGGTCCTCGTCACTGCCCCCTAGTCTCGAAGAGCCAGTCTCAAGTGTCATCGGATGTTTTTCTTCACACCCCTGCTCCCTCCCCTATTGCTCTACATGGCAAAGGGCCACTTCTGCTCATGCTCAGAGGAGTCTTCCAGGGCCCCCCAATTAGTGGGGCCCTCCTATTTCCTTCTCGCATAGTGCCCTTATGTTTTCCTTCCTACCGAGCACGTATTTCGGAGTGTGAAAGGAAGTAAATCCTGGAATCGTAAACCCTGAGAACCTGCAGAGGACCCGAGCACTCTCTGGCCCGAGCACTCTCTGGCCCGAGCTCCTGGCTTGAGCGTTGTTTTAACCCACTGTGCTACCCAGCCAGGGTTCTGGCTTGAGCGTTGTACAGTCTGCGCAAACGTCCATCCTGACTGCACGCGCTTTTTGGTAAGAATTTTAGATACGGTTGAAAAGAACATGCGTTCTCTGTTCATTTGGTCTTGAGTTCTCCATACATCTAATAGTGCACGCTCATTAACAATATTGTGAAAGTCTTCGGTGTCTCTGCTTATTATTTTTTAATTTTGCCTGCTTAATCTACTATTTTCAGGGAAAAGTGCATTGAACGCTCTGAAGCTGTTGATTGGCCTACTTCTCCGCCGTTCCATCCATTGTTGCGTTTTAGGTTTCCAGGTTGTAGTTCTTGGTGCACATATGTTTGTGAGAGGTATATCTTTTTATTCCACTGTGCTTTTTACAAATATGCAATAAAAACACCCTTCCTTGTTCCTTATGACACTTTTTGCTTCACCAGACAGTGACATCTCTACCTTTGCTCTCTCCTAGTTTGGATGTAACGGGTCTCTCTCTTCCCACCATTCATTATCAAGCACCAAGCTCCATGCGTCCTTTCTCTTGAGTGCCTCTAGCACACAACGTACTGTTGCAAATGCTGAAGGCCAGGCTCACACGTGGGGGGCCTGATTGATCTACGGAGGGTCCGAGTTGAGGTCCTAGTGGACGGTTTTGAGCCCCACGGGCCACAGGTGTCACTTCTAGTGCCACCCTGACTTCAGTCTGCTCCTCTGGTCACGGGGAAGCGGCCCTGGAAAAGACAGGTGTTTAGGTTGAAACCCGTCCTCGCTGGTGGCTCGGAGGTGAGGACGGCGGTGATGTTGCTGCGTGGGAGGGGCCTGGTGGTCTCCGTACACCTGCCCTCATCAGCACCAGCCAGCAGGGCTTTCCTTTGCAGGGGTGATGGGACCCCACACGTATAAAATGAGGCAAAGGTGACCTCTGTGTACCAGCTCCGAGATGTGTATGGCTTCACCGCAGGCTGCCACACGTTAGTGCAAAAGCTCACGACGGCCAGGCTGAAATTATTTTTAAAGTAGTCCAGACCAGCCAACTCTTAGCGAGGCAGAACCTGCCTTCTCTGCACATCCCGTGAAACCTCACTCGGCACTATTAGCTGTTGGTAAGATAGGGTCGGTGAAGGAGCTAGGCCCCACCGACCTTCACACTTCCCCGACCTTGAGACTCTCCACTCTCACCTAGACAGGCAAGCCTCCCCTCCGGTGCCCCCTCTCCCCAGAGTTTTCCTACTCTCCCGCCTTCTGAAAAGCAACCCCACAAAATCCAGCCCCAGGGACTTTCCCCATGTGCAAGCCTGTCAAAGCATCCCAGGATAAAGCGTGTGTGTGCTATTGCCACCTTGCGGTCACATCAATCAGTCCCGAGTCCTGGAACCCCGACACTGGCAGACACTGGGACTGGGGGTCCAGGCAGCAGCTGCCAATTTCTGCAGCAGAGTGGCAGACAGTGACCGCCAGGACAAGGCCAGCAGAACTCAGAAGGCTGTCCTCTAAGCTGTCCTCTTGCTGCTGCCTCTGACCACCCCCCGCCCCAGCAGAGGCTCCCCCAACCCCCAGACATGAGTTCCAGACAGCAGCTACCTCCCCGGACCTTCGTGGCTTCTATGGGTGGCTTTGCGAACATGGTTTATTTCTTTGTTATCTTGCTTTTGCAAGTTAAATGATTTTCGCCCCTACTATCAAAATAATGCTTGGGTTTTACTTTTTTTTAAGTTTGCACACTAAAAAAAGTACAAGAAAGAATTGCAAATATGCTCACAGTCAAAGACAAACAGCATTTACAGTTGGGTACATTTCCTTCAAATTTTTTTCTATTCATTTTTGTCTTATAGTTATTAAGATCATGTGGTACATTCAAATTATGCATAATGGCATTGAAGTCTATTTTCCCCTGTTTATAAAGGAATTGCATGCTCATCACAGAAAAGCTGCTTCTTGGAGGTTCGTTAGCTATTCCTCATCTAAACCATACCCAAAGAGTCAGGCCCATCATCATGAGTTTTGAAGATGTGGAAAATCACCAGTCTGGTTTTTGGCACTGAAAATGGCCATTACGTTGTTCTCTGCAGCTCTGCTTCTGGTGGAGGGGGAAGGAAAGTCTTTCTGTTCAGCTTCTCATGTCACAAGCACGCAGAGCGGGGCCACCATTCTCACACGCCAGAACAGAATGGCACGGGTATTATTTTAAGTGGACGCCCAGGCTGGAAAGAGATTCCATCTGAGCGGAGAGGACGAACAGATGTGGAGTCTCTGCATGTTTCCTTCCACCCAGGACCCGAGGCATCCCCTACATCTTCGCTCTGTGTCTCATCCGGGCCCAGACCCCGAGAAGCGGGGCGGGAGACACAGGCAGACCGAAGCTAGCCTTTCCGACTGCGTAAAATTGGAGAGCATAGCCATGTGTCTGGATGCGTAAGCCATGTAAAATTCTGTAAGACCCTGGGGTTCCTGCACTTTTCCAGTGATGTGCTGGAGGTAGCTTGTACAGTTTCTGAGACCTGACTGTGCCCAAATCTTCCCAGCTGCACGTTCAGGGAATTCATGGTGGTAGATTAGAACTGGACACAGTGGTAGTATTTATACCACTGAAATTGGCAAATGCTACAAGTCAGGGGCTTTTCCTTACTCCAAAAAGCTGATTGTTAATCATTTAGGAGCACACCACTGCCTCTGATGTTCTAAAACAATAGAATGTAGGAAAAAACCAAATCCCACACGTGAGACTACAGCTCCCTTGTACAGACCACAACTCCCAAGGTGCAGTGCGCCACGAGTGTACCCATCCTTCCTGTTCTGTGGTTTTCCAGGGGATGTGGAATGATGGCAACAGATTCATGTAAGAACCAACGGCACCTGTACTACTATAATTCAAAACACTGCAACAGTCAACTTCTTTTTTAGCAATAGAACCTCCTATTTCAAATAAATCAGAGCCACTTAGACGAGCTACTAAAAATCATGGAGACTTTCTAAATGTACTAGAAATATTACAGGAAATGCAAAGGGAAAGCAGATATTTTTAGCAAGGCCAATATCTGGGAGCTTACTATCCAGACCTTTGGTGTGTGTGGCTGAAAGGATTTGACCACAGCCTGGCCAGCCTGCTCTGGAGCACCTCCCTCCCAGTGTTCCTCCCCCCGGCTCTGCTCTGTAAGCCGGTTTGTTCTCCTCACTGCCGTCGCGGAAGAGGTGGGCCAGCCCTGCTGAGAAGACACCTTGGACACCTCCGACCAGGTTGTCCTTCCTGACACAAACATCCGTAACCTTGCCCGTCTTGCCTGAGCAGCCGATTTCACAGGTGTGTGTGGAACGGTGTGATCGATGCCTGTCTGCACACCCATGAAGGGAGGCCATGTGCTTTCACTCAACTCTCAGCCCAGCACCTGTCAAGGAGACTGCCAGAAAGGAGGCAATCTGCAAAGACTTCTGGACTAATTAACGAGATTGATGGTAGAAATATAGAATCAACATTTATAAATTTCCTGCCAGACTCTTACATCCAATAAATAAGGACCATTTAAAAAAATAAGTATATTTGCTCACTGAATAAACACTTACTGAGTGTGTACCTTGTGTAGGGAACAGCGCTCCGTGCTGGGCACATGGCTGTGGTTTGCACGGTCCCCACCCCTCTCTTGTGGAGCACACGATTCTTCTCCACTGTGTAGGAGACCCCGTCCCTAACCCAACCTCGGTTGTGTTCTCCCGAGTCGTGTTTGTAACGGGTCTCGCCCTTGGGCTCTGGCCTTCGTCCATTTGGTACAGTTTTAGCAAGAAACCTGCTGGATCAGTTTAGCAAAAATTCCCTGCCATTGATATGACGTAAGAACAAAATACATATCGTGTCTGTCTCCCCATTTCCTGGCATTCAGTTCCTAAAATTCTCGGAGTATATCTGAAGTGATAAACGTCCTTCTGTATGCTCACAAGATGACCAGGGGCTCCTGGACAGCCTCAAGCTGAGGACTGGTTGCCAGGGGAACCAACCATGTGATTAGAGGGTTGGCACTTTCAGCTCCTCCCACCCCCAGAGGAAGTGAGGGGCTGGAGGTCGAGTTAATCACGAATGGCCAGTGACTTAATCCACCATGCCTAGGGAACGAAGCCTCCACAGAAAGCCTTCTGTGATGGTGTTGGGAGAACTTCTGGGTGGGTGCTCACACAGAGGTGCTGGGAGGGCGGTGCAGCTGGAGGTGGCATGGAAGCTCCATGTTCCTTCCCCACACCCAGTCCTATGCATTCCTTCCACTTGGCCGCTCCTAAGTTGTCTCCTTTCTAATAAATGGGTGATAGTGTTGCCGTAGGTAGGTAGCTAGACATTAATAAAGGAAAGAGAGCAAAGGGAATGAGACACTGAGCTTAATAAACTGGGGAGCGTGAGCTTGTCTGCTTCACCAGGAAGCTACAGCTTCGCACTTCAGGGGACCACAGCATTTCTCCTCCAAGGGGATTAACACCCCTCCCTTCCCCCTCCTGTACTGGATTGTTGGGGGGTTTCATGGGGAGGTGCTGGACCGGACTGGAGTGGCCTGTCAATCTAAGTCAAGGGTGTAAACCTCCTAAAAGCTCACAAAAGCTTGGGGAGTTGATTGGTTCTTTGAAAAGGCACCTGGTCCATTCTAAACTCAGGCTAATATAATTCCAAGGGAACAAAGAAGCTCTCTCGCCCACCTGGTGATGCACTCGCCTCAGTCCTTTGACATTCTTTCTCGCCCAGGAGCACTCGGCCATGCGGGTCTGGCAGCTACCAGGCCCGCAGCAGACTGCATGGGCTCTGAAGCACTCAGCTCTAATATGAAGCAAGGACTCTGGACACTGGCTTTTGTTTCGGCCTTGCTGAGGCCACAGTCGGACTTTTTCCATGGTGGGGTGGAGGGAGCTGGGACTTTGGAAGCCCAGAGGCATATTTCTACCCAAATGAACCATTTGCCACACCACAATCTCCCATGCGTGGGGCTTTGGAATGCTTTCCACACTATTCTGTGGAAGAGCCTAATTTCCACCAACAACAATAGTAAATAAAGCACTTTCCTGAGTTTTGTGAGCCATTCCAGCAAATTATCAAACTCCAGGAAGGAGTCCTGCCTTGTAGCTATTTGGTCCAAAGCACAGGTGACACAATGGGACTTTAGACTGGCGTCTGGCATGGCAGCAGCCTAGTGGGGCTGAGTCTTGAACCAGTGGGGTCTGCTCTGACCCCGGGCGGCTGGTGTCAGACTTGAATGGAGGGCACACAGGTGGTGACTGGGGAGCTGGAGAATTAGTTAGTGTGGGGAACGTACGCATTCAGCGACAGAGGGCGGTCAGCAGAGTGAAGGAGAGTGTTTTTCCTTCATTGGTATCTGACCACCCTGACTTTTTGATCAAATTCTGCTCTTATCATCCTGGCCTGCCTTCCGCAAAAATGTTGCCAGGCCGGTTTGGCCAGAATTCCCCCTCACCCACTCACCGCCCCCCCTTCCTTTCAGTACACGGTCATGCATTGACCCACCCTTCTCCTTGTCTCCCTGAATAAAGTTCCCTCGACTCTTCTTTAACAAATGTCATGAATACTTTTTTTACCACGACCTGCCCAGGCCTCTATAAGTAGAGCATACTTGAAGAACTGGCCAGAATTCTTCTGCCCAACCAATTATTAGTTTTCTATATATAACAATGGATCTATTTTTGCCTCTTCTCCAGCAAGGCACGTCATTCCAGAATAGCGGCTACAATTCATATGCAACAGAGAGCCGTGCTCAATTAGTACGGTCTTTCATTTGGACCAATCCTTTATTATAACTCCCCCCAACCCCTGCCGCCTCTGTGTATGACCATCAGGAAGTTTCTGGGTTCCTTTTTGGCTGTTATAGTGACATTATATATAAATTGAGCCAAAACCACGTTGAAACCGGTATTTGGAGTCCAGTGAAAATCAATTGAAAAAGACTGTGTTTCTTGTAAGATATTTCTGAAATTTGCATCCTGCTACTGTGAATTCCTTTGATCAATTGACAAACTTCATTATCAGCTTAAAACTAAAGTGCTCCATTTGTCAAAAATTTCAAGAAAAGCATGATTTTCCTAGCCATAGCTATAGGAAAAAATGGTGCAAGAGTTTCTCTATATGGTAGCCCTTGATACAAATCAGGCTTGTCTGAGAAAGAGCTGCTTAAATCTGTATTCTCTGTAACACAGCGAAGGGTTACACAGCTTGGAACCCTTTTCATGAGCACTAAGTGAACTGCTTTGAGAAAATGTCTGTCCGTTCCTTCTTTCTCTCTCTCTCTCAGTGCACCTCCCTCACTCCCTTCCTCCAGCCACCAACCTCCCTCTTTCTCACACGGTCACACAACCACACAAACACAGACGTACACACAGGAGCAGTCCATCCCCGAGCACTTCAGTAACATTTTCCATCCTCATTTTCTTTTTATTCAATGCATATTTCTGGAGCACAAAGACTTACAGAAGTAAAGAACATAGGATCAAAATTTGCTCCCAGCTCTATGCCTCCCAAAGCTACCATGACCACCAGAATAGCAAAGAGGAGACATCTGCATTCTTGTTGACAACCAAGGAAAGTGCCTCTGTGCAGGGACCCTGGAGGGCTGTGCAGAGCACAGAGCTCCTCCGCATTGTGCCAAGTGCTAGCCAGTTCCCTACGGTGGCTGTGACAAGGCACCGTGGACTGGGTGCTTTAACATCAGCTAAACATCTTCTCTGGTAGTTCTGGAAGCGCTGAGGAGGAATCTGTTCTGCATCTGGTGGCTGCCAGCAACCCTCAGCTTGTGGCTGCATCCTCCCATCTCTGCCTCCAGTCGTCACACGGTGCCTCCCTGTGGGTCTGACTCCAGACTTCCTTCTGATAAAGACACCTGTCATTGGAGAAGAACCCGCCCTAATCCGGTAGAATCTCATTTTAACTTGATTACATCTACCTATTTCCAAGGGCAGGAGGAGGGGAGCCCCGGGGGGCAGGGACACTGTACAGTCCAGTACCTAGCAATTGAAGGAGGACTTGAGAGGAGATAATTACGCTGCCTCTCAAACATTCATTCCACCCCCTGCCCCCGGGAGAGGAGCCGCCTGGGCTGGATGGGGCCATTCCCACACCCAGAGAGCTCTTGTCCCAGCCTCCGTGCCAGTGATGGGTTCAGGAATCAGCAAGACACCTCTGCTCCTGACTGGTTTGAAGGTAAACAAATGAACCGAGCCGGCCCCTTGAAAGGGAAGCCAGAATTTGCCTTCCATGGTTGAGGAGAAAGCAGTCTTTTTTCTCCCCTGTTTTTTGCGTGGGTTTGATTTTTCAACAATGCTTTTCATTTTTTTTGAAATGCCCATTTATTGTAGGAAATAGAGAAAAGTACCAGAATTATGAGCTTATTCCTAATTTTGCCAACCAAAAGTCGTCACCATTATCAAGCATATTCTTCCAATCTTCACAACATTGACACCCCGTGTTATTTCAGCTTTATTGAGATGCAATTGCCATACAACATTGTAGAAGTTGAAGTGGTACATACATAGCTCAATTCTTTCAAATATGCACCTAAGTACAAACATGTGTAATTAAACACAGAGAAAATGTCCTGAAATAACACACGTTTACTAATTTCTGGAAAAGGAAACTGAACTGTGAGCTACAGTGAAAAGGATTTTTGACTTTATGTTTGTGTTTTCTGGCAATGTAAGAAGGTACTGCTCGGTTAATTTAAAAACACAACTTCAGAAAAGCAAGGAAGCTATAAGCAACATTGAATAAATAAATTATAAAGCACATGAAGTATTTGGAGTGTATTTACATGGTCCTTCCTCCAGGCCTGTTTCAAACGCCCCATCCCCTTGACACCTGTTTTGGCCCACTCGGCCAAATCCATTCTCTCTCCTTCCGACCCCGCAGCATGGCCTCCCCCCACAGCCCGTGCCCATTCTGCCTCGACTGCGCCCCAGGCTCTTCCTCCCCCACTCAACTGCCAGCGTCTCCAGGGTAAGGCTGTTTCCTCCCTGACACATCCACTGTATAACACCCTCACCCCAAGCACAGCGCCTTGCACATAAAAGATGCTACTTATTTGTTGAACTGGATTTTGAAATAGTCCCTTGCGGAACCCTGTAACCATTATTGATCTCTCCTTGTAATAGCTACTCTGTTCTTTCCAGGACTATAATCCATACACCGCTGTCCAGGGCAGATTCGTATGTCTCTGGTTGATGAGTCAGCTGGTTAGAACTCTGTGAACAAGACCTTGATCTTGTTAACTGTCTTCTGTTCCAGGGCCACAGGCCGCACCCCGAGTTCCAGCCAGCTGTGATCAAAATGGCCATCGTGTATAACGAATGCCAAGTGAGAAAGTGGGAGGGGCTGTTTCCCAAACCATCGCCTTGCGCTGGGTAGAGAGAGATGTTTCCACACGCGTGTTCTGTTGGGGGCCTTTCTGCTCGCTTGCCTTTCTCACGTGACTGGAACCCTCACTCACCTCTGCATCTGCTTCAGGGCCTGGCCCTACTTGGTGTGTACATTCAATGCGTGATTCTCAAATGGAATTTTACTAAGAGTGAGTATTTTGCTGGTGGAGTATTATTGTAATACACGAGGGTCAAGTGCAAAAGCAGTTGTCTGTGTTACAGGACGGCAGCAGGCCTCTGAGTCTTTCCTTTGTCTAACCTGACAACAGCCGGTAAATGAGTCCATCACTATGTTACACAATACAAAAAAAAAAAAAATGAGGCAAACAAAGTATAAATTCAAGGGCACCGGGATAATAAAATGTTGCAGTCACACCTAAACTAACTTAGAGTCTATGCCTATAAGAGTTATTGTTTGATATAAAAACACGCAGCTTTCCAAATCCTACTTAATCTTAGTTCATAGCAGTGCATCTCTACTGCCAGCCACCCAGAAAGCTACGGTGGGGCAGATACAGTGCGTACAAGTCTTCGAAAAGATGACCTACGATGGAGTCACTGGATTTGAGTTATGCTGCAGTGCGCTCTGGGTCTGCCTAACCATTGCCTGGAAGTGGGGACCACAGAATGGAGAGGGTCTCGCCAGTGCGACAGCAAAGGCGGCCTCGGGTGGGGGTGGGAGGGGAACAGGGCTGTCATGAAGACAGTCCTAACGGGTGGTATTGGGATACGGACAGCTTCCTACACAAGGTTTAGCGAAACCAACTCTGGGAAGAGGAGTCCTGCTTTGGTTTCCCCTGGGTTCCAGCGCAGGAATGTGCTAAGTTCCGTGCACGGAAATTGGCTTCCAGATCCCTCCGATTCTCAAAGGCAACTTAAATATAAAATCAAATTTACCCTCTTTCTTGAAAAAATCTGTTATGAAAGGCAGAACAGTGGCCTCCTGAAATATGTCCATACCCTGACCTCCCAGAACCTGAGAGTGTGGCCTTTATTGGCAAAAGGGACTTTGCAGGTGTGACTAAGTTAAGGATCTTAAGGTGGAGAGATTACCCTGGATAATTGAGGTGGGACAGATGTGATCACAGGGTCCTTCAAAGACGGATGTGGGAGAGTCAGAGTCATACCAGGGGACATGTTGGCAGAAGCAAAGATTCAAGTGACAGAGAGCCAGGAGCCAAGGAAGGTGGCAGCCACTAGATCCTCCGGTGCCTCCGGAGGAACGCAGCCCCTCCATCCCGGTTTTAGGTTCCTGACCTTCGGCACGGTACGCAGATAAATGCGTGCCTCTTGAGGCCACTGAGGTCATGGCTCATTTGTTACAGCAGATGTAGGAAACAAGTACATCTGTCATCCTCTTTCTGTGACCCAGAAAGTCTGCAGGAAGCAGGTGACTCATTCCCAAAGGGTCACTGAGGACAATTGTTCAATAAAGGAACCATTTTCAAGACGTGGGCTTGGTTGAAGAAAACCAACCAGGCAAGGTGGTACGTCCCCGCGTGGGCAACATCACAGCCGTTACTCTGCTGGACTGGGGGGCTGGGGTAATTCAGGGCACCCAGACAGTGTGGCAGGAAAGGGCCCGCAGCTGAGTCAGCCTGCAGGGAATGGAGAACATCTCTGTCCCCTGCTCCCACCCTCTCATCTTGGCCAATGCAGCCCAAGGCCAAGTCCCCCCAGAGGCCACGGGATGAGGGAGCCCACTTGAAACGTCCCTAGGCATCAGCCCTACTGGGCACAGAATGGAAGGGAGAGAACAGAGAGGAGATCCAGCCTTCTCCGACCTTCCTCACCCGGGGAACGGCTCCACCATCCTCCAACCTGGAGTCACCTTGGTCTTCTCCTCTTCCTCTCCCTCTTCCCAGGCAGGTTCAGCTCTGACGCAGAGTCAAGGCTGTCCTGGTTTCCCACATCCCTGAGGGCCCTGCACCGTCAGAGCTGACCAGGGCGGGCAGACGGGCCTGCCCCTCCTTGCTCGCGTCTTTGCCTCGTCCCCACGTCACATTCCAGCAGCACAGAGCACTGCTGTCCATGCTTCCAGGTTCATGCAAAGTGATAAGATAATACAAACAATAACTTGGACACGGGATATACTACTAATCTGCTGCCTTTTCGCTCGCATTGTTGCTTTACGGGATTGCGTAAATTGTATCCGTGCAGCCCATCACACGTAGTGACCTCAGACGGAAACATTCACAGGGACCTGTTGGTGAGGGGCAGGTTGAGTGACTTTATTTTCACAGCTGCCCAGAATCTCAGCGAGAATTGTCAACAGTGAAACTCACCGCGAGGCCCCGCGAGGGACGTGGCATGACTGCTCAGAGCATTAAAAAAAATAAAAAGGTATGGTATTTCCAGAATCTAGGGGACTAGAAGCAAAAGGAAGAAGAAAAGCATTAACGGCAGGAGGGTAGGTGAAGCCCAGGCCCCGCACATTAGGAAACAGGACTTATCTGCGCAACTCAGTGGCATTTCAAATATTCCACCATTTCCCTAAAAACGCACCATAATTCTTCACTCAGGAAAACTCGTATTTATCTCACTGCTTGGAAAGTTTATGGGGTGCTGAATGTGAGCTATGGAGGCACGGTAGAGCAGAAAATTAGTTATGCTGCTAGACTTCAGAGAACTCTGAACAGAATCGCTGAGGCAAGGACAATGACTCCGGGAGGGAAGCAAGCTGCCTTCCTTTGTTCAAGAGCTCAGCAGTTTACAATTATATGTGTCTCATTCTGATTATAAAATAACACGACACACTGTAGGAAATTCAGAAAACACACCGAAGTATTAGGATGTAAAACACTCTCCAAAAAACGGCATTATACAATTCCTTCCAAAATTTTTCTATAAATACGTTTGCTTGAGAGGGGGCTCATTCTATCTGTCCCAATTTTGTGTCACTGAGTTCTTTTTAGGTGGCATTGTACTGAATATGTTCCCACATCATCAAAAGCATCAGACACTTATAAATGAACAAGGATAAGGAGAAATGGCCTCATCAGTGAAATTGAGACCACTTATTAAGCAGCTGGAAAAGAAAAGAAAATTCGATCGCTAGAATTCTCTCCTTCCTCCAAAATAAATTCTAGGCCATAAAAATTTAAGTATTAAGAAATAAAAATATCAAAGCACTGGCATACAGCTGCAGATAAATATTTATCATTTTGAACTTTTCTAATTTTTTTCACTTTCTAGGCATGCCATAAGAGCAAAACCTTTATGTAAAAAATGAAATTTGACTTATATAAACATACATTTCTTTGTGTAAAGAAATCATGAGTCATCGCTTCCTGGCCTTTTGGCTAAGATCAAGTGTAAGAAAGCGTGAGTCCAGCTGGAAGAAAAACGACAAAGAGGGATAAAATGTTTGCAACCGACCTGGCAGGTAATGGGTTAATATGCAAAGAATACTTACAATAAAAAGCACTTAAATGACTTAAGAAGTCAGTTCACAGCAGAATCATCACAAA
This sequence comes from Desmodus rotundus, assembly GCF_022682495.2. NCBI lineage: Eukaryota > Metazoa > Chordata > Mammalia > Chiroptera > Phyllostomidae > Desmodus > Desmodus rotundus. The sequence continues at coordinate 205,428,366 of NC_071388.1, read as the reverse complement.
TGGGCCATCTGAAGTGGTTCGACTTCATTAATAATCAAAGAAAAACAGCTAAAGAGATGCAGACACTTACTTGCTACCAGGCTGTCAGTGGTTGATAATAACTGGTTAAATCCACTGTTGACGGGAGTGTTGGCAAATGGGCAGCTCATTCATCTCTGCTCCCATCCCATTAGCCAAAGCCAGTCCTGATCCACACCCACCTTTAAGCGGGTGGAAAGTTCAGTCTTACTAGGTCCAGAATGAGAGAAGCCCAGCAAATAAATCAGCCGCCAGAATAGCGGCCATGCTGAGCACTGGAATAGTTACTGGATTTTTATTTTCTCATTTGTTGATATTTAATACTGTTGTTATATGTTTACAACTGACTTATATCTTTAAAAGCTAGTAAAATAGCTTCAAAGCATAATTCTAAATATTTTTTAGAATTTTTAAAATTTACTGATATTTAGAGAGAGAGAGAGTTGTTCCACTTATTTATGCATTTATTGGTTCCTTCCTGTATGTTCTGCTACCGAGGATCGAACCTGCTACCTTGGCATGTTGGCACGATGCTCTAACCAACCGAGCCACCCTGCCAGGGCTAACTATTTTTAATAATAATCCATGTGTGGCTGAATCATAATTAGTAACCCATTACCTTATCTTGGAGATTTGTATTTTCTAAAAGTTTTGCTGTTATACATAACACTGCCATAAACATTTTATTGCAAAATGGCTTTCCCTGCATTTCGTCAGAATAGCTTGTCATCTGAAAACATTAGTGGATCAAAGAGTGTGAACATTTTCTCATTCACCTTGTTTTCTTATCTTTCTTGCAACAAAATACAAACTGCATGAAATAAAATGAAAAATGACAAGGAGAAAAAAACGGTATCTGGAAAAATTTCTCATTGGCAATTTATTGGTGGATATTCTTATTTCACAGAGCAGGGTAGTTCTATAAATTTTATGGAGAATTTCATGGGAACTGGGGAGAGGGCAAATTAGACAGTTAACTGGCCTCCACCCTAAGTAAGAAACCAGAGCAGTCACATGAGAACCAGGTCCCCGAGGTCCTGTTTCCACGCCACCATGTCTTAAATACATCCCCAACGATGGGCCATTTACTTAACCTCTGTGGCCTCAATTTATTGACTACAAAGGGAGATTAAAATGCCCACCACTCGGTGACATAAAATAAATACTAAGATGTACTAAGGACCTGCTGTCTCTCTGACAACCACCATTCAGCTGCTTCTGTTGGCGTTTTAACAACAGTGGCTTAGGGACGTGTTGTCAAGGCTAGAGAGGAACAGGGGCTGTGAGCCCCTCCGGAAGAAGGGGACCAAGGAATCAATGAAAGGACGCCACCGTGTACTTTTTGGAGCAACCCCCTCCTCCTGCTTCCAAAGCCCAGGGGAGTGGCCCTGGGCGGGAGAGGATATTGAAAGGGGTAAAGACAATGCATTTAAGACCTGCAGGTTTTAAGCTCACCCTTGAGCAAGGGGAGGAGCCCCTTTCTCTAACGCAGTAGTTTCCAACTGGGATGATTTTGTCTCCCCGGAGACTGTCTTAGGCAAGTTGGGGGTCGGTGATATTTATATTGGCACCTGGGTGGACGCCAGGGACGCTGACAACCATCCTACAACGCACAGGGCAGGTGTCACCACAGAGAACTGTCTCGTCTAAATTGTCAGTAGTGTCCAGGGTGAGAAGCCTTGCTCTAAATTGATATTTGTACACCCATATCAATAGCTTTACAGATTTGATTAGATGTCAAGATTGACTGTACTTTCTTCTAATTGGTTATAACACTGAAGGTCTATATTATCATTGAAAATTTTTTTTAATTTTGGAAGATAAACAAAAACTGAGTGAAAAAAGTTAAATAATGTTTTTCTTAATAAAGGGAATCAACTTGCATTATAATCTGTTTAGGGAATAATACCCATTCAAATACTGTTTATCAAAAATCATAGGATTGAAGTCTGTGTTTTAAAAAAGCTTTTATTACATGGCAAAGAAAAGAGAAAAATATGAATAAAGTAAGAATTTATTTTAAGACTCTAGATAAAGGGAGAAGCAGAACCCTGAGGGAAAAATAATAAAGACAAAACTAGAAATTTATGAATTTCAAAACACAAAGTGTTAAATAAATCCAAAAATTAATGATTTGAAAAGGCTGTGACAATATGCCAGTTCCCTAAACTTACATGGCCCTAAGGGAATCTCTGGTGCTTGATAAAATTAGATTTCCAGGTCCCCTACCTCCCCAAACTCAAATCCAGAACATTTAAGGACGGTCCTGAGATGTGTGTTCTTAGCAAGCATTCCAAGTGATGGTCGTAATGGGCAACTTCAGGAAACCCTGCAAGCAGCCAATCTTTAACCAGGCTAATCAAAAAAAAAAAAAAAAAAAGGAGAGGCGGACAAACTATAGGTGAAGCGATTAAGCAAAACACACAAGCGAAAAATCCCCTCATAGACACATAGACACAGCCAATAGTATGGTGACTCCCAGAGGGAGAGGGGGTGGGGCAGGTGGAAGGGGGTACGGGGGTAAGTGGTGATGGAGGGAGACGAGACTTGGGGTGGTGAACACACAGTGCAGTGTACAGGTGACGTGTTATAGAACTGTACACTTGAGACCTGAATCATTTTATTAACCACTGTCGCCCCAATAAACTCAATAAAAAGGAAAAAATCATAATGAATGAAAGAGGATTCAGAACCACATTGATGAAAAAGACTTTAAAAATATGAAAGAAGGAAGTGTCCTCTTTTACAGAGTAGTGTCCTCTATTACAGAAAAGTCCTATTTCAACTCTGGCCTTTGTAGCTATTTGCATTCTGGTGATGGATGGGACGAACCCCTGAATTTGTCCTCCCTGCCCCTAATTTATCCCTATACGTCTCCCGCTCATTGATTTATCTGTGAACTTTGCTTTTCTCGTTCATCTCAGTAAACTTTTCCTCCGAGAATTCTGGAGCATCCGATCTAAAGTTTCCTGCTTCCGCTGACTCTTCTTTCTCTTAACGCAGTCGCTGTACTTCTCACCCGGAACCAGCCCTCCCTGTTCTGCGTCACTCTGTGAGCACCCTCAGGTGGTAGCCTGGTCCCTTTGCCTGGTGGTGACCCTGGGACCCGGTATGCCTCACCCTGCCTTGCAAGTGAGCAGAAACGTTCCAACCCCGGGCTGGCTCGTCAGGCCTCGGCGCACCGGTGCCGGCGGCAGCTGAGCCTATGGAGATGCGGCCTCCAGGCTCACGGCTCTGACACTAACCCAGAGTGACTGAGCAGCAGATCGGTGACCTGCCGACCCCAACGTAACTCACCTAATGCTTGTCCCCAGGTCCAGAATCGTGCCAGCGACTGGGGCCAGCTCTGCCTTTAACTGAGGAGCAACTCTCTGGGCATCTAAGACGAAACACGTGAAATGCACCGTTAACATTTATTTGTTGGTGCTACAACATGCTCTAGATTGTTCCTTAGGGTTTGGCTGTTCTGTCCTGTCCCACAGACCTGCCGTGGGGTGGGCACCAGTGGCACGTCTGTGGGACAGGCGGACATTGAGGTGACTTCCCCGCAGATGTGAGCACGCTGTTTACCAAATGCAAGGGGCCGTGTACTTCCCTGGCTGCAGAGAGCTTTCAAAGTCTGGAACCCAGGAGAATCTCCCTCAGTTCTCTCAAGAAAACAATGGAGCACTGTCTTTTTTTTATTATTATTATTAAGATTTTATTTATTTTTAGAGAGAGAGAGGACAGGAGGGAGAAAGAGGAGAAAAACACTGACGTGTGAGAGGTAGGAAATCGAACCAACAACCTTTCAGTTCGCAGGCCAGCACCCAACCCACTGAGCCACACGAGCCAGGGCTGAACACTGTCTTCAAAACAGCAGCACAGCGTCTGGCCCAGAAAATGGTGCCGTTGCTCTTATCGGCAGAGGCAGTCAGTCACAATTCCTACTCCAATCTGTGCATCCCCTAAGCCGTTTTAATGAAAGACTCCCCCAGATCGAACATCTTTGGGTCTGGGTGACACCCAGCTGTCACTGGCCCAGCTGGAGGGTCCGGAAGGCTTCACGCCCACAAGAGCGAGCCCCGGCCGGGCCTGCCGGGAGCTTACCTGTCAGCAGGCAGGCCGACTGTAAACAGGCCATCCTGGTTAAGTGGCAACTTGTCCCGCAGTGGGACGGTCTTGTCGGGCGATCTGTTGTTACTTTACACACACTCGCTAGTTGTGCAAATCACAGGGTCCCTGGGTGTGCCCATCACCTCACAAAAGTAAACCTCAGTGGGAAGAGGTGGAGATCATGGAATCCCACAGATGGAGCTCGGAGCTTGAATCACTCTTTCTTGTTGTGCCGTGAAGCTTTGCCCTCATTGTGGGACTGGTCTTTTTTCCCTGGCAGCGGTGTTGGAAGTTGCCGACCCTTCGCCTCTCGGTCCATTGGCCAGTGATGTGTCACAACAGCCAGGACTGGAAATGCAGCCAGGCCCGGGACAACTTAAAGACCCATCGCCAATGTGCTTCTTTTTACATTGCAGCCTTTAGTTGCCCATATAATTATTATTTTTAATGTACGGGCAATCAAAGACACGGACAATAAAATTTAAGCCAACCCTAGATTAAACTGTGGGCGAAATGAAATTTCCTAAATTTGGCCCCTTCTCCCTCCCTTTCATCTCCACCCTGAATACTCGAGTTTCCTCCATTGCGTACGGTCCAGCAGCCAGGGTGCCTCAGCTGTTCGTCAGACCCCATCCTCCGGGCTCCCCACTTCCTCTGACCACCCAGGCCCCTCATGGGAGCCTGTTCATTTTCCCAGGGAAAATGACCCACGGCATGGGAGGCGTGGAGGGCCCTTGGTGATAATGTGGCCAAGCCCCTCATTTTGAGTCTGGAAAGTCCGAGGACTGGAGAGGTGGGTGATTTGCCCCAGGTCAGCAGAATCTCAGGCGCTGGGGCCCAAAGAGAAACCAGGGGAGGGGGTGCATGTGGAGGAGGGGGGTACTTCATAGGCCTCTGACAACCTGGGAGCCTCCTCTGTCAGCAAAGGGTCCTCACACCGCATCCCACAGGCAGTTCTCCTCACGATGCAGACTCCAGGTGTGATTCACGGGAAGTTGGTTTTGGAATTCCTTTCTGCCTAAATACATCTTCAAGTATCGAGAATCTTCTGTCGGGGCTTACATTCTCCGACTAGAATGAGAATGCGAATGGCTGTTTTTCAGGGGCAGAAATTGGGGTGATTTTTCTCTTTAACTTTCCTTTTTGAACTAGTTCTGCCCTGCCTGAATTCCTCACGATAAGCATAATGAATTTTACAGAAACAAACGAAATTAATAGAATATTGTCATAATATTTTTACCTTAATTACACAGGTAAGTCTAGCTTTGCAGACCTGACCATAGAGAATCAAGTTAACAGCTAAAGGTTCCCAATGATAAAAGAGCAGCTTTTAAACACTCTCACTATTATAGATCAGGACAAATGTGACTGTCCCTGGGGCTGATGATAAATGGACACAGGTGCATGTTCACCTGAGCGCACCTGGGAACGCTCAGGGCTGGCTCGACTCCAGAACGGAGAGAGCTCTTTCTGGGAGCAGCAGCAGCACGCGCCTGCTGGGGATTCACATGTGGTCGAACTCGGCTTTCTACCGACTTCTAGATTTACCCAGAAATGTACACAGACACTGTTTGGAAGCAGGGTGGGCAGAAACCACATACCTCCCAAGGGTAAAGCAGTAAAAGTAGTCAAGAGAAACCACTGCTGGAAAGTGGAAATTTAATTGAACTTTTCTTAGTAACTTATATTAAGTGCTCAATACAGTCACTGGTATACAGTCAGCCCTCCGTAAGTACTGGCAATCAGTGTCTATGCTCCTGGGAACCACAACTCCCATGATGCACTGTTCCTCCTTCATCCTGCCTACAACTTCCAAAATGCACTGCTTTTCTTCCATCCAACCTTCCTGCCTACCTTCATCGCCCTTCTGGGAAGAGGACAGCTGAGAGCAGGTGGGGAGCAGAGCAGAGAATGCAGCCCCCAAGGAGAAGTAGCTGACCACATAATTCCCTTGGAGGTGCAGGCCCCCGACCCCTCAGTGAGGAGGTAATAGAGTGATTTAAAGAAAACAACAATAAAAGAAGGCCATCGTAATCTTGCTCAGGCAAAGTCATCAGCTGACTCCCCAGGACTGTCTGTATTCATTTGCTTGTTTGATGTTACCCAGCTCCGCCTTGTGTTAGAAACGGAGGTCAGCTCCTCCCAGACCACGGCGCGAAGATGTCTGCTCATTACCAGAGTTCCAGGTCGCAGCGGGGTTTAGTGTTTTTCTGTTTCCGTGGCTGGTTAGAGAGACGTTAGAGGAGGCTCTGCAGGATTCCAGAGAGGAAATCTGATCAAATTTCTGAGTGATTCATGGAGCTGCTTTAGCTTTGCAACCAGAGAGCCTTCAAGGGTTACATCAAGAGATATCACACGGTTCATTCAAACACACACCTTAAAATTATGCCAAGCGTAGATCATTCAGGAAAACAACGAAATGGCTCTGCTTGAGCAGAGACCAAGTCCAGAGTTTTCAGGTGACTGTATTTTATCTTAGGAAAACTTCTGAGAGCTGACAAGAATAATGTATATTGCAGTTTTAACGAGATGAAAATGAGTGCCTCCACGAATCATGTCGGTCCGAATGAAGGGGTCGTTTTGCGGGTCAGAAGTGGCCGCATGTGGGCAATTTCACAGGGTTCACCCTAGAGGCCGGGTCTTCCACCGAGCACGTACTGAGCGCCTGCTCTGTGCAGGCCCCCACAGCGGGGCTCATAAGGCGGGGTGCGGCCCAGCCCTTGCTCTCCCAGGATGCATGGGCTCTGGCTCAAGGAAGCTGGAGTGTAAGGGGGCCACTCCAAGAGGCAACTCCCCGGATCTCCCTCTGAGCTCCTCTTAGATGGGGCGAGGCTGACAGACCAGTGAGGGAGCTGCGGAGGCACTGAAAAGCTTTCATGTTGTGTTTTGATGTTGACACGCAATACTGAAAGTCAAGGAGTCTTGAGGGCAATGGCCGCTGTACACCCCAGGGAGCAGCCGCGTAGCTCTGGGAGGCAGTGCAGGCGGCTGGTTACTCTTGCACAGCACTGTCCCAGGCTATGGGCTGCTGGTCAACCAGCTATTGGTGCAGCTGCCAGGAAGACTCATGCTGACTGACAGAAAGTCAGCTCAACACCCACACCATCAGCTAACTGTTGTCACCAGCCATGGCCAAGGGAAACCACCCCTGGGAGAAGAGAGCGAAGCCAGCGGGGGAGAGGGCACTTCCCACCGTCCCACCGAAACCCACCCTTGGCATCCAGGGGAAGCAAGAAATGTTCTCGCATTATAATCCTCACTCTGAAGAAAATGAGCAATTCGCCAAGGAAATCTGTTGAGTGTGAAGATCCAAACTTTTGGGGTGCGGTTTCCGATCAGCTACCAAGGTCTGAACTTCAGCCAGCCTCTGGACTCCCAATAAAGACTGAGGCCAGAGCGCAGACTGTAAAGTAAATGGTCACGTATTTATCGGAAGCTTCCATCTAACATCCACGCAAAGAGAAGATGGGCGTCTGGATTGCTTGAGTCTCTGAGTGTATGCGTGTTAACTTACCCTTAACGGTGCTGCGTGAGAGGGAAGGCCCCAAGGAGAGTCAACAAGCATCAAAACTTTTAAAAATGTTTAAATATCAAAGTGAGGAGGAGTAGCCCACTGTGGTACAATCAGGCATAAAAGAGATTAATTCAATACAATTAAGGAAAATATATGGTAATATGAGCCAACTAAAAGGGAAGTGATTCTCTTCATGTGACCACAAAATTATCAATGAAGAAAGTTTCATGAGTACCATCTGTTGAGATAGTTATTAATAAACTAGATAAATAAATCAAAAATACTGTGTTCTGTAGTTAGAGGGAGACCCTCCCAAAGGGAGCCGCAGAAAGTCCTGAGATGATGCCATCGTTAAGGCACGTGAGACCTTCCCGTACTTGTGGCTGTGACTGGCGCGTGGGTAGCAGCCACTGGGTTTCCTTCGGAATCCGGGGATAAGCTAGGAGAAGTGTTTTCCTGGTGATGCTAGTGTGTCTCTCAAATGTAATCAGGGGAACCCATGTGCTCCCAAAATGTCACAGAAAAAACAAGAAGAAACCTTGCTGAAATTGACTCTAGAATTAATCATTGATGATTATAGTTACAAATATAATACACATAGATACACCTACATACACACATAAACTGTAGCTACATCTATATCAATCTGGTTATTTATTCATCCATTCACGTGACAGACAGATAAAGTAATACTTAAATCTATTGCAAAATGTGTGCCAGGAAGCACCACGCACAGTAAGGGGCACAGAAATGAAAGGCTGAAGGAGACCCATTTCTGATAGCCACAAATAATCGGACCTTCAAACTGGATCAACACAGGCGCAAAGAAGGTTCACCAGGCTCATTCGAACAGTCCACGTTACACGACATAATGTATAAAGTAAGCAAATAACATTAGTGGCATTAATGGACTTTAGTTACTATTACAAAAACTATTAGTAGCTGCATGTTCAGATCCTGCTGTGCAGCTGGGCCCCCTGACCTCAGCCTGGTGACTGCATGTCTCAGGGGCTTTACCACCTAGAAGGGATAGACATGGGGGTTCTCGTTGCTAGAAAGGGCGGGTCCCTCTGTGGGCATGGTGCTCTTCTCCAATAGTCCCCGTTCTTATCCTTCCAGGCCCTCCGGGAACCATGTTTCCCTTCCCCTGGAGGTTGGACGTGGTTGCGTGACTTTCTTTAGCCAATGGGCTGTGAGTGGAGGTGGGGTGTATTAGTTCAGGGAAGCATTTAAACAGCAGCAGGGAGACCCTCCAGAAGGCTCATTTTCCTGTCCCCACGAGTGTGGTTACAGGGAGGTGCCACACCACGCCACTGCGCGGAGGCCAGCTGCCCAGGCCGTGGCTGGGACCCACAGCGGCCTTTGCCCCTGAGGGAACGAAAGGTCTGTTGCTGAGCCAAGTGTTGGAGTGATCGTGGCAGCCCAGCCAGCCTGCTCTGACTGGTCCCAACCCCAACGTAAATGAGCCAGATTTCAACCCAGGCTGTAAATCAATCTCTCGTAGATGCAGTTAGCATAAATCGGTCCCCCGAGGCCTCATCAATCTCGAGGCAATTGAAAACACAAAATGTCTAAATCTTTCAAGGTCAAACACAGGTCCTGGTACAGCACAGAACCTCCCTGAAATACAAATCGAGGACGAATCAGCCATGTCTTATCAACATTCTTCAAAAGGCGGATCAGGAAGGGGCTGCAGACCTGAGCTTAGGGAAGGTGCCGCCCGCCGATGAGGGTGAATCCTCACTCCCTGGGCCCACAGCCACCGCACACATGCAGAGCAGGCTCACTCTGACCCAGGCTGGCTCTGGGCAGAGTCTGACCCTGACTGCCATCAAAGAGCCCACAGGGGACAGTAGCCCAGCTGTCTGTCTACGGCCCTGGGCACTAATTGCCATGGAAGTGTGAAGGCCTGAGCTAGTAAGAAACTATGGGAGCTTTTATGGGCACATGTCTGCCTATTAAACCATTTACAAACCCCTAGCAGTGGGAGGGGACAGGGGCATGGATACTTGTCGGCACCTGTTTGTTGTGGTAAGGAATAAGGTAGATCATGGCTGACACGTAGCTAACCAAAGCCTGATAATGTTACCATGGAGATGAACTTTAAAACTTCAGGCTAAGCAAAGGAAGCCAGACCTAAAAGGCCACCTACTGCATGACCCCACTTACACAAACTGTCCAGAATATGAAAATCCACAGAGAAGGAAGCAGGTGGGTGCTGCACGGTGAGGCCCGGAGCTTGCAGGACTGGAATCTCAGCCTGACCCCCCCCGGACTTTCTGGGCCCCCAAATCAGCATTTCCTGCGATGTACGCAGGGCCTACCTCTCCCTCCGAGCCTCTCATCACTGCTTCCACAAGCCTGGGGTGGGGGGTCGAGTGTCACATTATGTGAGGATGACATCGGAAGCCACAAGCACAGCCCTGGTTTCTCCCTTCGCTGGGTTGGTTCTGCCAGCCCCGTACATCCGCTGGCCCGCGGAGGATGCTCGTCCATATTCACCCACAACACACAAGCCCTTCCTCATCAGAACTCACACCCTTGCTGTGAAGGGGTCTCTCCCAACAGCCCAAGCTCTGCTGGCATTCGCAATGAGGCAGGAAGCTGAGCGGGTCTCACCGAGCAGCAGAAAAGGACACTGTTCCTCATGAGCCAGCGGCAGGTCCCTGCTCAGGGGTGACTCTGAGACGTGGTGGCAAGGGGGTAGCCAGAGTCAGTGAAGTGTGTGACCAGCACGCCCCACTAGCCCAAGCCTGAGGATGGGCGGGGAGCAGGCTCTCCTTCCCTGTCCTGCATTTTAGGGGGTCCTCATATCCCAGGAAGTTACTCTGGGCCCCAAGGGACAGCAGACAGGGGACAGCCCAGACCTGTGGGGAGAACTGGGCAAGACTGGGTTGGACCACAAGTTTGAGGACAGGGCAAATTAAACCCACCGATTGTTTGAAGGGAAGCAGGTATTCAGAAGGTGAAGGAAAGCCATGGCCAAACACCCTGGAGGTGAGTGGACATGTCTCCCACCCACCCACACGTCTGTCCTCCTACGGCCACAAGACTGGGCAGGAAACCCGCAATCTGGGGCATGGGGTCTCAGAACCGGACGCAGCACAGCTAACCCTGCCCCACCCTCAGGGGAAATACACTCTCCTCTCTTTCTCCTCATGGACTTGCCCTTGCGAGGAGTCGGTGAGGCCACTAGGAGACCCAGACGGGGAGAACGTGGGGAGGCCTGAGAGTATGAGAAGCAGACGACCGGGCGCCCAAATCCCATTGTCAGCTACTTCCAAGAAGCTGCGCTTGAATTTCGCACTGGGGTTGAATTTCGTATTGGGCTCTCCCTTAACAGCTTCCTGTTAGTACGCCCAAACGCAGACGCTAGAATTGAGTCAGTCTCAAAAATGCCAAGTTTAATGATTAATCTGGCAATGGAGTTGTACTTCAGCTTCCAGAGAGAGAGAGTAACCAGGCTTATGCTAAACAAACATTCACCACACATAATTTTCCAGGTTTGGCTATAGAGGGCCGACTTGTAGTCTGTTAAACTCTTCCCACCTATCACGGCAGACGCACAGTGCAACCCTTTGGGGAAGAGTAAGACTCTCCTCCAGCTCAGCTCGTCTGAAAAGCAATAGCGTGAGTTATGACTTCCGGTCTGTTGGATCTTGTTATCTGAGTTTATAATCTAAAGGTGATGATTAACATTTACTCTTAGCGGTTAGATGCTCTGCAGTGCTTCGCTGAGCAGCTCCGTGAACCCATGTTAATTATTTACTAGTCTTAAGAGGTTTCTCTTCAACAGTTTGCTTGTTAGAGGTCATGGCCAAGTGGGAGCCCCTGGGTCTGGGTTCAGCCGCTTGTTCCCACAGAGCTGACCTGGGAAGAAGGAACCGCAGACGCCTCAGCGATGAGGGTCAATGGCCTGCGGCTTCGGGGAGTTTGTTTGGTTACTGGACCGCAGCAGGATTCCCAGTCCTGCCCAGCCACGGTGACAGCTGAGCCTGGTGACAGCTGAGCCTGGCGGCCACTCAGCAAGCCTCCCCTGGTGGGACCCGGAGACGTCCAGCCAGGTCCCACCCTTTCCCCGCAGCAGGGCCGCATCTGAAAGAAGAAAACACGTTGGCATAGGAAAGGGCAGCATTATAAACAACAAGTAGGACACTTGAGAAGTAGCGAGAGAATTCTCTCCCAAGGCCCCGTTCTTCCTCCGGACAGCCCTCTGAGAAGCGTCACTGCCCTGGTAGGCTCCGCGAGGACACGCCCCGCACACCCAGAAGGTGGGGACAAGCAACTCCCCTGTGCCCAGGTGAACGCCAGGGCCATGCAGTAGCTTCATCCTCCGGGCAGAGTGGTCAGGTCTTCCTCTAACATTGACCTCCTGGATGGCCTTTGCCAACCTTGGGAACAGTGCGCGCTCCTCCACGTTAGAGAGTCCCCCTCGGTGTTCGTGGGTGTGACTGATGCCCACACAGCTCTGTGAACACACACAGCCGCCTGTTAATCAGAAACAGAATCGGAGACAGGATGTGGTCTCCCCATCCCCTGAGTGAGTCAGGGTCGGGGCCTGGGGCCTCCCCCCAGTCCCTGGGCCGTGCCCCCCTCTCCCCAGCACCCCGCCTTGTTCTCGCCAGCGCCGGGCCACGGAAAGCGCACTGACTGTTTTCTCGTAAGTTCAGCAAAGGGTCGGGCACAGCTCTTTGTAGTTTCGTAGAAAAGAATCCAGTGTATAAAAATTCTCTTTATGGAAGACCTGGCAAATAGTAAGCTCTCTTAAAAAGAAAGTTACATAAGCAATGTTGTGACATGTTTTGTTGATTCTGCGTTTGAGCCTCAGCCAGAGGAGCGGCTCAGGGCGAAGACGCGTTGGAGCAGTCGCTGCAGGTCAGCTCGATTGTTCCGGAATTCCTGCAGACGGCCGTTCCTCTCCCCTTCTCCGCCTGCAGGAGATCCAGTCAGCCTGCTGCCGTGGCTTCCGTGGGCCTCTTTGCCTTTTAGGTCTCTCCCATCCTAATAGGTTTTCGTGGGCTCCGTCGTGGCTGAACTGCGACCCCCAAGTTCGTGTTGACGTCCCAAGCCCCCAACCCCCAGAATGTGCCTGATTCAGAGGCAAGGCCGTTACAAAGATAATTCAGTTACAGTGAGGCCTTGAGGGTGTCCCTAATCCAACCTCACAGGTATCTTTATGTGAAGAAAGTAGGACTCAGCAAGGGACCCTGGGTGTACACAGAGTAAACGCCACGTGAGGAGCCAGCAAGAAGACAGCCACCCACAAGCCAAGGGGAGAGGCCTCTGGGAAAGCCGGCCCTGCCAGCACCTTGATCTTGGACTCCCAGCCGGGAGGACTGTGAGAAAATACATTTCCGTCGTTGAAGCCACCCAGACCGCGATATTTAACTGTGGCATCCCCAGCAAACTAATACAGGCCCTAAAATGTTTCATTTATTCCTGATGTGAGAAAGCCCATTTTGTTCTTCTGAGTCGAAAAGCAATCGGAACATTCTTGGGAGCCCCTCAAAGTATCACAGATCCCTTGTGCCCGATGGAGAAGTCGGCCCGACGACCACCGGAGCTACTGGCTCACTCCTGGTTTGCGTCTCTGCGTCCCCTTCGGGTGTCCTGCACAGAAGCCCATGTTCTATGGCAGCCCGAAGCCAGACCACTGGAGTACGAGGGCTTTGCCCTTTTGAAACCCAGCCTCCTCTGATGATCTTTGAGGGAACGCTTTGATAAACGTCGACTTCATAATCAGCACGGAGGCCTCAGATCACTATTCAGTCAGAACACTGCCACCTACAGGCGTCAGCCGGCGTCTGTGCCCCAGCGGTAGGCAATCCCTCAGGCTCTCAATTGCATCAATCATGCGTTTGAAATCAAAATAAGATAGCAGAGGCCGAAATGACTCCCAAGAAATCACAGAGAGTGTCCTATTTAGCGTGGGACAGTTACACACATTTTATGTGTGACTTTGACGGGACAGAGGGATGATTCTTTAGGCCGAGAAGTCACTTGGGCTCTCCTTTTTCTGCCGCAACATTGGGTCCCCATTCAGTGGGGCTTAGGCAGGGCTGGGGCCCACAGCCAGAGGATTCTGCGATGCAGTGTGGGTCCCCCAGTGCGGAAGGAGTGTGGGGACAGCATCTACAAGGACTCAGAGGCACCAGACACGTTGGGGAGCTCAAGACAGTGTCGGGTGTGGGAGGAGGAGGACGAACCCAGAGGTAAGGGACTGGACCAGTTGTGGGGGATTGTTAGTGCTCCCTGCAGGGCTGAGCTCCACAGAGCCCCGGTCCCAGAACAGGAGGTGTGAACCTGCAGGTTGCAGATTGAATCATGCCCTGTCCGAGAGATGTCCGCATTCTAATCCCCCAAAGCTGTGAATATGGAACCTTAGATGGCAAAAAGGGACTTTGCCAATGAGACCGCATTAAGAGTTTTGAGTTGGAGAGATTAATGCGGATTATTAGGGTGGATCAGTGGAATCACAAGGGTCCTTATAAGAGGGAGGCAGGAGGGTCCCAGAGAAGGGAGATACACAGATGCGCTTCTGGACTCCAGAAGGAACCAGGTCTACGGGCCTGCTTTAGACTTCCGCCCCCCAGAGCCATAACACCGTACATTCCTGCTGGTGTAAGCCACTCCGTTTGTGTAATTGTTACAGCAGCTGCAGGAAAGTCATACCCTGAGTAAGAAACGGCATCTCATCCGTCCCTGGACACACACAGCTGGCCCTTACTGGGGCTCGATGGTTCTGCCCAAAGGTGCCTGCCTCCAGCCGGCCCCGCCCACACTGCCGAGCTCACGGCTTCCTCAGCGCCCACGGGAAGTCTAGCAGCAGGTCGGGAGAGGCTGTCTCAGAGGCTGCTGGCCCGGCGCAGCTTCAAACCAGAAGTCCACACCTGCAGAGTGATAGATTCTTAATGATATTCAGAACAAGAGTGGTTGCCATGGCAAAGCACCATACATACCACTTAAACAACTCTCGGCGATGCTATTGCTTAAATAATTAATTGCAGGGTTGCTGTTCTGCTGCCCAGCAGATAAACACTGGCTGAGAGTGATCTTTTCTACGACAGTCAACTACATAAATGGGCCACGGTCACGTTTATTTCTGGCCTTTTGAAATGTAATATCCAGAGCTTCTGAGGAAATGCTTTTAGTCTCGTGAGTTTTGTATCCCCGACTTAATCAATAATCCGCGTTACCTCTGAGTCACGGTGAGAGATTAAAAGATGACAGTCGTCAGCCCTGTCCATGGGAGGCCGTTCTAGGGGTTCGATCGGGGCAGAGGGAGCCATGGAGTGGGCCACTGTGTGAATCCATTCGGGTGCCGCGACATGCCGAGGGGTCTCTCCTGGCTCTCAGAAGTTACTTCTCGACGGCACAGCATTGGCCTTGAAGACAGCACACTCCAGGGCATGGTTTCAGGTCTCCGGGGCTCCCGCAGAGCCACCTCGGTGCTCAGCATCAGCCCCCGTGACAAAGAGGCCAAACTGTGAGGGGCTCCTGCCCCTGAGACTGGGACCGGGAGGGTCAAGCCTTTGAGTGGAAAACACTGAGTCGGAAGAGTCACAAACCGCACGTTCCTCCTCATCCCACCACTGGACCCCCTCATCCCACCACGGGACTCCTCATCCTACCATGGGACCCCCTCATCCCACCATGGGACCCCCTCATCCCGCCATGGGACCCCCTCATCCCACCACGGGACTCCTCATCCTACCATGGGACCCCCTCTTCCCACCACGGGACTCCTCATCCTACCATGGGACCCCCTCATCCCACCATGGGACCCCCTCATCCCACCACGGGACTCCTCATCCCACCATGGGACCCCCTCATTCCACCATGGGTCCCCCTCATCCCGCTACTAGTGAGCCACTAGTTGCAAATGTAACCTTCGGGCATTTGGGGGCAAGGAAGCTCTGATTTCTCCCAGAACGAAGGCAGGGCTCCTCGGCACCTCAGGCTGAAGTCAGAAACTGTCCTGAGAGGGTCAGCAGCTTCCTCCCCGGGAGCTCGGTCTGCAGGTGTTGCATCCCGGCCCTAAGGCGGGCGTGGAAGCAGGAGCCCAAGCGAACCGAGAGTCCTGCCCCAGGCCAACTTCACTTTCAGCCTCCACGATCTCCACAGATCTCGTCGATCTTAAGGCTTCTCAGAAATGGTTGTGAAACCTAAAAACACAACAAACAAAACCAGACTCACAGAAACAGAGACCGAAGGGGCGGTTCCCCGAAGGGAGGGCGTGGGAAGGGGAAGGGGAATTACTGTTCTGTGCTAAGTTCACACAGTGGCAGATAATTCCTAGAATTCGTAATTATGTGTACATTGTAAAGTGTAAAAACACCAAATTGCTACACCTGGAAGTAATATAACCAATAAAAGATTGTATACCAACACAAGTTAAAAAATTTTTTAATAGAAAGAAACGGCGGCCAGCACTCTCCTTATTGGGCAGATGCACATGGGAATCTTCTAGAAAGTGCTCTGGCTGACTCCTACAAGCCTGGGGAAGGAGCTGTGCGTGTCCCACTGGCCGAGCGTGTCGCAGCCTCACCCACTGTCCCAGGAAGGACTGTCCTGATGCTTTGGGGCCACAGAAGGAACGCTCTAGCCCATAAATGAGCTGGGTTCAACATATCTGTCCACACTGGTCATTGGAAAAGCAACACACAGAGACGCAGAGTAATGAGTCTGGGTTTGAATCCAGCCCTGGCACCTACCAGCAGCAGCTTTTGCGCGAGCTCCCTACTCTCTCTGCCTCGGTTTCCCCACCTGAGAAATGACAGAGATGATAGTGCTAGCCTGCGGCGTCAGAGGGAGGATTAAACAAGTCAATACTACAGGGAAAGTGTTTGAAACAGCGCCTGGCCGTGGATGAGAGCTGAAGAGGTGGTGTCACCACTACACACCTTTATGAGCCGCCTGGGCCATGCAGGGCAGCCCCGGGCAGCTAGCTCCCGCCCTGCGGCCCTCAGCACCCCGCCCACTCCTGCTTCCTGCCTCGCTCACCACAGGCTCCCTGCAGCCAGAGGAAAGTGTGTGTGATCCTTGGGCGAAGTCCTCGGCCACCAGGCCCTCGGGTCTCCTGCCCACAGCCATCAGGGTGACACTGCCCACAGGGTCCCTGTGGGCAGAGGAGGAACCAGCCAAGCCCAGGCCCGAAGGTCCCTGGCCTCCTCGTTCAGCCGTTTTGATGCCTGGTCGCCATCTAGTGTCCGAGAGGAGAGACTGCGCCTCTCCCATCCCAAAGGGTGGGGAGCCGCTGGAATGGAGGACTAGGAGGCCCCGTGGAAGGTGTTGGACCCAGAGTGTTACAGAGCAAGAGGGTGGGGGTGGTTCATGATAAATTATTACAGAAAGGATTCCGCCTTTCTGTCTCTGGAGGTTCCTTCCCCCCACGCCCACCTGCTAGGTTCGCAATGCCCGCCGCCAGAGGAAAGACGTCTCTCAATGCCAGAGACTGGTGAAAAGGAAAGGAATTGTTTATTCAAAAGTTACACAAACTTAGAATAATGACCTAATGTCTTCAGTAAGATACTAAAGTCCTCTAGAATACCCACAGATGCACAGTCCTTCCCTCTCCCTGTGCCCAGTCCGGGGTACCGTGTCTCAGGAAAAGAAGTAGAAGTCCGTGATTCAGGCTCCCAGCACCATCAGCTGTGTGGCTGCTGCGATCTCCAGTTAATCCAAAGCCATGTGGCACCTTCTCATGGCCCAGCAGCAAGAGTCCTTTCTCCCCTTTCTCTATGGCTGCAAAGTCTCTCCTGCTGCCTAAGCCGCGTGGCAAGAAGAAGCACTCCAAAACCTCGTGGTCCTCTTTACTCTCCTTCAGAACCGCGTGGTCCTTTTCCCCACTTCAGAACCACATGGACCTCTATCTATCTACTTGCTTCAGAGCCTCGTGGTTCACTCCTTCCTTCAGAGCTGCATGGTCTCTTCTTTCTCCTAAAACCTTGTGGTCCTCCCTACTCTTTGAAGCCACGTGGTCTCTCCCCTTCCTATGGCTGCCGGGCCTAGGTTTAAATCCCAGTGCCCATCTTCCTTTGCAGCCCCATTTCTGACTCCTCCTACAGTCAGCTACACCTGCCAGCATCCCTGTATTCTTCCAGCTTTACTGGGCTGCCATAGTAAGTCTGGGCAGGTGTGGCCCCATGGCTTGGAGCCAATCATCTCCACGCTCTCACGCAGGCCCTGTAACCAGGGGGAGTTGCTTCCCAGTCCCATCTTGGGTGGAAGCCACTCCCATCTCCCTGGCTCAAAGCAGGGCCACAGCTATTTAACATATCTATGAAACCAGTTAAAGGTTATAGATATGTTAAATGACTGCCAGGGGTTAGCTGCAAAGCTGTTGCTACCCAAAACAGCTCTGAATGGCCCTGTTCCATGTGTCCCATCCCCCCTGGCTCAGGCCTGTAGGGGTGAGGACATCCTATATACATTTTTCTAATGTTTCCTGGACACCCCGAGTCCTGGACCCCATTACAAATCCCTTCTTAGGGCCCTCATCTTGGCTGCACCCTGCTTCAAGAGGACATCGCATTTTAGGATCCTCATCTAAAGAACCCAGATCTGGCCCCTGCTTAAACTCCCCAACACGGGGACTCCTTGTTGCAATTTTTGGACAACTCCGAATGCTAGAACCCTAGTGCTTAGCTGAGGCCCTGTTCCGTACCTTTTTAACTTGTCGCTTTACCCCAAAGTTTCCCAAAACAAACATCTGTGGAAAGGCTGGGACTGGGCTGGGCCTGACTTCTGGCGTATACATCACTATGTGGGACCAGTTTCCAAGCTTCCGGTTCATTTTTGTTTCATTCCCTGGTTATGTAGCCTCACCCACGTTCCATGGCCCAGAGAGAGCCAAAGTCCACCCATCCCAGGGGAAGCGAGGAGGGATAGACCAGGTCCTCCCGCTACCCAGCACAACCGCCTGGGAGGCCTTGGAGCCAGGGCCTGGCCACCTCACAGGCAGACTGGCTCTTCCAGGCCAGGTGTCCTGCGTAAAAGCTCCATGGAGGCTATGTTGACTGTCCTGTCCCAGATGGATTGGGCCGATAAGCCTGGGCCCCAGGAGGATGTGAGAAGGTTTACTACTCACATGGTGGGGCTTTGGGGGAGATCAAGTGGGCGCAAGCCAGTCCAGAGCTTGAGCAAATCAGAGTGGTGGTGCCTTTGGTTTTCAGGGTGGTTAGGAGTGGGCCGGCTCAGGGCTTCCAGCCCCTCAAACTTCCCACCCTGCCACCGTGGGAGGGGCCATCAGCCTTCTCAGCTTGTTCACCGTGGAGCAGATGGGGGAGCGAAATGTGGCAACTGAAATGTTCTCAGCAGTCAAAGATCACAGCGGAGTCTTCCTCTTGATGTCACTCCCCCAGACAGCCAGGGCCAGGCCGCCTGGAGGGACGGCCTGCGTTTCCCAACCTTCTACAAAGAATTAACTTGAGAACACACGGATTGCAAACCCCAACCCAGCCCCACTGAGTGACTGTCCAGGAAGCCGGCTGGTAAACCTGCACTGGATCCAGGGGGTGCTCACCAGCCCGGGGAACGTGAGGGGCCCATTGGATGTGGAGGACTGACCCCTGGAATTCAGCCACTCTTCAGGGGGACCGCCTCTGGCACCGAATCATTGTCCGCACACACTGCTCCTGTAGAACAGAAGTCCCCTGGCAGGACGCGCGTGCCGGCCCGGGACACAAGCTGTGTGTGTCTAAGGAGCCTGTTGATCGGGTGGAGCCGTAGGTCCGCGAGTTCCTGGTCACCTAGGGCCCGGTGGTCTGGGGCTCTGTGTGGAGGGAGGGAGGTGACTGGAAAATAAAAACCAGGGTGTATTTTGTATTCGAAAGACATTCCAACCTTGTTGAGTTGGCAGGGCCGCTTCTGAAAATAGAAGTTTCTTGAAAAGTGAAGCATACATTTATCACATGACCCAGCAATTCCACTGCTAAGTATCCACCCCAGAGAAATGAAATACGTGTCCACACGGCCTTTTGCTGTGCTCTGCTCCCAGGACGTAGGGGTTCCCCCCAAAGTCCTGTCTCACTCCTCAGTGCTGGCCCCCAGCTTCCTTCTGGGCACCCAGAGTTCCTCCCTGCCTGGTCTGCCAGCTTCTGGGACGCTGGCTTCGCTCGGGTTTCAGATGCTCCCTGTTTTCTGGAGCCACGACTGGAGATCCCCGGACGTCTGGAGCAGAGCCCTTGTCTTGCTGGTGCCCCCAAAGCTACAGGACCCTGCCGGTCCCACCTCCTTCCCTCCACCTCCCTGTTAAGTCTGAGGGGCCCCTCCCTCTCAGTGACCATGAGCCCTGCCCAAAGCCACCGAAGAGCTGTGCCCTCAGTGGCCGTTGACAAGAAGAAGGAAAAGCAGAGTGGTTGACAGGCAAACGAGCCACCCGAAGGGAAAAGGAAAACGTGAAATGGTCTCGGAAACGTGCCACTGAGAAGAGCCAGAGGACGTGCGTGGTTCTGGCCGCGGAGGTGCCGGGGCTGCAGAAGCTGTGAGCCGGGCACCCAAGGCGCCCTCAGACTCCGTGCTCCTGCGGACGGAGAACCGGCTCTCTGCAGAAGCGCGGAGAGGCTCTGAGCCGGGCAGAGACCTGTGCGAACCCCAGCATGCCAGGCAACCGCGAGGGAGCTGCGGCGCCATGGCAAAGACTGGGGTCACAGAAGGGAAGTTCGGGGACACTTAGGAAAGCACAGACGGTCGGGAAGAAATGAAAAAAGAGGCAGAAGCGGAAATTCTGTTTGAAAAGACTCGGGCAGGGGGCCCTGGTCGCAGTGACTGGTCAAGGGACTGAGCCCTTTGGAGCCTGAACTGCTAGGAGAGATGCCTGCCTCCGAAGGGAGGGGGTATGGGGGGGCTGTGCTTTATAGCCAGGAGCCAGCCCACTGTGCCACCCCCAGCCCACCCACCCACAGTGACTCCCCCCAAAGCCACCGGCTTCTGTGTCTCTCTCTGCTTCTCCCTTTTCACTCTCTGCAGAGGTTCTGGAGGACTGCCTTGGATCTCAAACGGACTGTTCTTGTAAGAGACGGTGTCGTTAAATGTATCCTTTTCAAGGGTATCAACAGAAGTGTCTCATGGGAGAGGGGGGGCAAAGAATTGTGTCTTACCACAAAGTACTTCCAAGAATAGAGTCACCTGAATGTTGAGGACGCTACACGTTTTTAAGGCTAATTTTAAAACTCTGTGGAACTTGTTTTTAATACATTTCTGCTTTACAAAAAGGGAGCGCACCCAGGAGTTGTAGAACACCTTATGCTGGCCATACTGTGCGTACTCCAATTACGTAAAGAAAGTACATACTTTCTTTCAAAACTTAACTATAAACCAGTAAGAGTGGATGCTGGTACCGCTGTATTTTCACCTTCAGTTCAGGCCCGCGCTGCTTCCTCTGGCCTCTCTCTGGTCCTGATGCGGGGCCCTCGGCCTGTTTGAGTCCCTCCTCAGGTCTCCACCTCCACCTGACATGTGTCAGCATCTCCGCTGACGGACCCTGGGTTCCATCTGCCCTCTCCCCCTAGAAAATCCTGCCCTTTTTTCACGTGCTACCTTCTGCCCCAGCCCTGCTCCCCCCGCGCCACCTCCCAACAATTTACCCTCAGTTTCTCTTCCATTTTCCCAAATCCTCACATCGAGACTTTTGGGTTAAGTCTCCACGGATCCTAAGTCATTTACACCGGGCATAATGAGGAAAAGAAGGGAGCACACGAGACGGCGCTGCAGGTGACGGCTGAGAGGAGGAAGAGGCACCCACAGAAAGCCGATGCGAAGATGAAGAAACTGAGCCCGGATCCGGGCTCACACCTGCACGGCCTTCAGGTGGGGCCGTGCGGGCTTCGGCACACAGCCATCTCTCCTGGGCGGAACACGGCGTCACCCCGAGTCTATCGGGCTGGTCTCAGAAACAGCAAAGAAGAACCGGAAAAACTCATCACCAAGCTGCCCGCGGACTTGGGGACCCTGGCATCCGTCAGTGCCTAAGGGTCCTGGAATTCCCACCATCAACTGACCCTCAGGCTTCGCACCTTCCTCTCATTGGTCCCAGCAGAGCGGGAAGCGCATCCTATCATTCTACTTTTCACACTCTCATTCCCGGGTCTCTGTTCTCCCTCTTCCCTCACTGAACCCTCACTCTTCCTCTGCCCCCCAAACAGTCCCCTAACCTCCAGAGGGAAGGAAAACTTTCACGGTTAATACTCCAGCCTGGGCAATGAGATACTTCTCTACCTCTGACGTGACAGAAGCCTGGTCGTGCCCGTGGGTGGTGATCTCCAATAGCACGCTAGACAGAGAGGCGTTCTGCTGCACCCCCATACTCCCTCCTCACTGCTACAGTGAGGCTACTACTCCTCCCTCTTTACAGCCAACTGCCTGCCCGACACCCCCACCTGGATGTCCTACCTCAACCCAACCCAACCCCATCTCATGCACTCGCTCCCACACCAGCCCCTTCCACGCAGCCCCCATCAGTGCGTGGCTCTCCATCCACCCAGCCACCAGACGCAGAACCCACAGCCCCACCCTTGACTGCTCCCTTCCCGTCACATGCAACCCATCCATCATCAGACCCTCTGGCTCTGTTCCCAGAGACCTCTCGAGTCCTTCCCCTGCCTTCTCCACCCCTGCCATCGCTGCGCTAATACAGCGTCCCATTCCCTGTGTCGTGGGTGACTGCAGCAGCTCGGCGACCACTCTCCCTGTCTCCCCTCACCCCTGCATCCATTCCCTGCACAGCCGAAGATTTCTCAAATGCAAATCCAACAATGTCATTTCTCCGCTTCAAACATTTTAATGATTCCCCATGGCCTAGAATGAAATTTAAATTCTTTACCCTGGATCATAAGGTCATTCATAATGGAACAGAGATAAAAGGAAACCTACTAGGTGAGTGTTCATATTCCTCACCCCTCAGAGCCCACCCACCGCCCTCTGCACAGGCAGGTGTGCGGCTGGGAAAGGCTCCCATGGTCTGAGCTTCAACCCGCCTCTCAGGGCCGGGCGTGGGCCGCAGACCTAGGAGAAACCTGGGATGCCCAGATTGACTCACTTTAAAATTGAATGAGAGCAAGTTGCAAAGAATTCAACGGCATAGCTCCTGGTCCCCAGAGGAAGGCAGGACTCTGCACCTCTGGCCTCAGGCTGCCCAGGAAGGGCAGCCACACTTGTCGTACGCAGGGCTTTGGGTCCCCGGGCAGTGCTTGATGGAAGTCACGTTCCAGTGGGGGCCCGGTACCGGAGTATCGAAGAAGAGATCAAAGCCACTGGCCGGAGAGCCTGCGTCATTATGTTAAATGCAAGGAAAGCACATCCAATAAACACGCTTTCTCGAAAAGTTTGTCTATAGACTCACCTTTCCTTTGGAAATCGTAAAAGGAGCTAAGCATCGTGGGCACTTACCACGTGATGTGCATTTTACATGTCCTCTCGCTTTAGTCCCCTCCCCCTTGCCACGTCCATCTTCCAGGTGGGGAAATGGAGACTTACAGGGATGGAGTAGTAAGTTTGTGGAGCTAGTAAGTGGCAGAACCAGAAAACAAACCCCGACTTGCTTGTTGCCAACCCCCAGGCAGGTAACGGCTGTGCTGGAGCACCTGGCGTCTCTTTTGAAACAAAGCGCACGTCTCAGGTTGGGCTTCCTAGAAGCAGAGCCTGGTGCAGGGACAGCAGTGCAGGTGATGGGCTGAGAGGGGAAGGAAGCAGGAGAAGGAAAGGGAAGGAGCGAAGCAAGAATGCAACCTCAGAGAAAGCCTGGCCATGGCTTCATCCATGGAGTTTGTGGGTGGGGGGCGGGGAGGCCTCTAAATCTGAAATGCTCCGTAGAATTGCTCCCCACTCCTGGAGGCGAGGGAAGCAGGCTCTGAACAGCCTGCATCAGTCAGCACTGGAAAGAGCTGGGGGATGGGTGCCCCAGCAGTGAGCAGAATCCAGCACACTTCACGACTCCGAAAATACGTAAATAATTAAGCAAACAAGCAGTGAGATTTCTCAAATCCTCTAAATCTAAGCTAGGCATTAAAACGCCTTTCTTCCCTGCTTGTCGATGCAGGTCTGTAAGCCCCTCAGGTAGTCCGTAAGCACCAGGCTGGAATCACAGAGAAGAGGCCAGGGGTCCACAGCATTCTCAGCCAGAACCGTGGTCCTCACCCCGACATGATGCCTGAGCGGTCCCCTCCCCCGAGGGAAGAAGCAGACAGCCACGTGGTGCAAGGCCACAGAGAGCGCGTGGGGCAAGGTGCTGCGGGAGGCCTCTGGGAGCTGCGGGGAGCAGTCCCCCGCTGAGAGTCAGCAAGGCCACAGAAGCCCCGGGCTACGGTCATAGCACCAGTCCTGCCAGCATCGTGGAGCGAGGGCGGCAGCAGATTCTTCCCCAGTCAAACCTCCAGGCGAGAACACAGCCCGACCGACACCTGGAATGCAGGCTTGGGAGGCCCTGAGCAAAGGACCCAGCCCAGCCACGTCCAGACCCATGGAAACCCCAAGATGGTCAGTGTTGTGGCTTTAAGCTGCTACGTTTGTGGTGATTTGAGAGACAGCAATAGAGACCTAATACAGGGCGACGTGGAGTAATGCACTAAATCTGTGATTCACGGAGTGACTGACATTTACTTACGCTTAAATGTATTTCAGAAATGCGGGGACTATTATTATACCTGCGGGAAAAGGAGTGTGGGAGCTGTGGGAGGGTGTGCCGTGATGTGTTCACTAAACAACATTAATTAAATGCAGCGAAATCCGGTTGGGGGCCCTTTGCACGGCTCCATGCGTGTCATTTCAAGCACATTAGCACACAACACAGCCTCGTTCAGCCGGCTCCAGAGACATTCTGATTCTCTAATTTGTTAATAAAATTCCACCTTTCACATCCCAAGTAATTGCTCTCTATTATCTATAATATAATTATAGTGGCTCTGTATTTTAGCAGCAAGAAGTTTCTCGCTTTATTTATTTTAAAGAAATAACACTTAAACCTCAAGATTAGCATAACAAAGGCAGACTAGCTATATTTTTCAAGGCTGTATCCTATTTCTCATTTTAAAAACCCATAAAGATAGTCAAATATGGAGAGGAAAACCCCGAGGTCAATTTCAAGGTGAAATTTCTGCCGTGGTATATAGACTATGTAAATGGATTAAGAAATACACATTCTATGTTCTGAATTTAAAAAAATAAATAAGTGATTCCTGACAATTTCCTGCAGGCTGACACCCACTACACTAGCCACAGAACCACGCCCTTCACAGCCCCCCCAACCCCCCAGTAGTCTCTCCCGGAAAAGTACGGAGACGGATGGAGCGGTGCGGGCAGTGTGGGGGCTGAAAAGATTAGTACTTTTTCTCCCACCTTCTCAGTTCTCCTGGCTGGGCTACTAGCCAGATGAACAGAGACAGATGACAGGAAAGAATCGAAGTTTAATTCATGCGCTTGGGGAACTCACATAAGCATTAACATTTCAAAAGCAGCGAGGCAGGTTAGAGTATGGAAGACATTTGGGACCGAGGAGAAAGGGGGCGGGAGTGGGTCTTAGACCTCAGCGGTGACAGTAGACGGTGCACAGGCAGCTGGGGAAGAGTGAACACACACGGTGGGCGGGCAAACCCTGCCAGGCCACTCAGAGACCAGGGGACCCCGGGTTTCTAGCTCACAGGCCCCTGCCTGGCGCCCTCGGTTCCCCACGCTGAACTCACATCAGGCTTGGGCGGGGCCTGCAGTCTCCTTCCTGAAGCAGGTTTCTCTGAGTCTCTTGGACAGGAAAGAGGGGAGGGTCCAAGGTTCTGCGTCCCTTGTTTCTTAATATCCCAAAAGGCAGCTTTGGGGTGGCAGAATTCTGGTTCCTTCTGTGTCGCCATTAGCCTGAGCAAGCAGTGACTAGGTTCGCTCTGCTGGCTGAGGTGCCACCTGACTCCACGGCCTGGGCTCCTAACCACTGGGCCACTTGGCCTCCGAAGGGCTCCAAAGTTCTGCCCTTTAGAATATCGACTGTGAACTGGTTATTAAGTAACAAAAGACTCGTGAAGAATGTTTGATCCCCCCTTTTCCTGTCAAGAGATGCAGATAGAAAGAGCTACATCAGAAAGGAGATCTTAGCTACTCACCTCAGCCTAATTAATTTGAATTATGTGTGGTAGGTGGGAAGGAGCCGAGCAGGGCCCTGCTCACTAGATCAGCCCCCGCGTCCTACTGTTTTCTGGGTTTTCTAGCAGAAACTTAACCTGCCACGTAAGTTCTGTTCTTCCTCAGCTACCTGACAATTGCCTCCTTCCTTTGAAATCTGACACATACCCCCTATTTCTCCTTCGTCCAAAATGACACCTATACCCAAATTGCCTCACCGTCTTCCTAATTTTCATTTTTATATGAATTCCCTGTATGCACATTAAAAATTTGATTCGTGCCCGTTGATCTGTCTCTGGTAATTTGGTTATTCGCCCAGCCAGAAGAACTTCGAAGGTGGGAGGAAAAGTACTACTTTTTTTCCCCCAACACCTCACAGAACTGGGCGTGCCTATAAAATTTTGCAAATTGGCCTGGGCCTAGATAGATAGATGGATAGATAGAGATACATATATATATATACATATACATATACATACACATATGTTGTCGGTGGAAAATAGGTTCTTCCTCAGGATCAAGAGGAAAGGCTGCAAGGAGATTGTGACGGGCCAAGATGGTTTATTCTAGTGGAATCTGCCCCTGGGTTTCCAATTTCCCAGCTCCTTCCGTCCCGCCGTGAAAAAAGTCCAACTGTGTCCTCAGCGAGGCCAGAGCAAAGCCAGTGTCCAGAGTTTCTGCTTCCTGTTAAAGCTGAGCCCTTCGGAGCCCACTCCGTCTGCCGCAGGCCCCAGTAGCTGCTAGACCCGAGTGGTCACGTGCTTCCAGGTGAGAGAGAGAGCTCGAACACATGGGCAAGGGTGGGTTCCCAGAGGCGGGGGAGAGAGAGAGAGAGAGAGAGAGAGCTTCTTTGTTCTCCTGGGATTACACTGGCGTGGGTTTGGGATGGACCAGGTGCTTTTTCAACATAACCAGTGAACTTCCCAAGCTTTCATGGGCTTTTTGATGGGTCCGCCCCCTAGTTAGACTGACAGGCCTCTGTGGTCAGTGCTCCCCGCGCCCCGCAATTATCCGGTACCAGAGTGAGAAGGAAGGACTGTCTACCCCCTTTACAGAGCGATGCTGTGCTCCCCTGGGGGGTGAAGTTATAGCTTCCTGATGAAGCAAACAGGCTCACGCTCCTCATTTATTCAGCTCAACGTCTAATCCCCTTTTCTCCCTGTATTAATAATCAGCTGACATCTATGGTAACAGGAAGATGTGAATAGGGGACACGCATAGACACAGATACAGGAATAGGTAAAGGCACAGAGAGAGGTTCAGGTGCAGGCACAGGTGCAGGTATAGAGACAGGTGAAGCTGCGTTTGTCTTCAGATCTGTGAGCTGGAAGCTGCCATCGTCCTGAGGACGTATGAGGGGAGGGCCCTGCCTTACTCATCCTGTTGGCAAACGCGTCCCAGGTGGAAGTCCCCTCATCCTGAACGAACAGGGGAAAAGAAATACTCAAGAGCCCTCACCCTCTGTAGCTTCTGTCTCATAATGGTATGCAAATGATGATGCAGATAATTAGCATCAGTAATTAGAAAATGCACTGGAGACCCAGACGACCTCTCCCAGCGACGCCATTTGCATCCTGAGCAGCAGAAAGATTTGTTTGCAAATTACTTCCCAAGTCTATTAGAATTTCATTTCTGGGCCTTTTATTGATTTATTTTTTTATGCTGCACACAATACTCAGGAATCAATTTACTGCTACCTGGAGATGACCTTCACTGATGACGACAAAGACAAGTTTCTGTCACTCTTGACATGAGTCTCACCCTCCGTCCCTGTGGCCCCGTGACTGCTCGGGAGCAGCCAGTCCAAGCCCCTGTGGCGTGATTGGCAGGTTTAACCTCTGCCATCTGAGCTCTCACATTTCTCCCTGGGAAGGGCCTGGGCATCTTGCCAGGAGACCCTCTGGTACAGTGACACCCCTCCTCTGCCCCTGCCACTGACCGCATCAGGGAAACCTCAACCTCATCCCTGTGGCCATGTGCCCTTCTCTGTTTCCAAGCGACCCTGCAAACAGCTCAAGTGTCAGGACGGTGCTCCTCCTGCTGGTCCCTGACCCGCCTCCCTGTGACACAGGCCCTGGAATCCCAGATCTGGGGCCTGGCCAAACGGGACAGGAACACCTGCCGGGTCCAGTCCCAGAAATTCAACACACCTAGAACTCTCAAATCGCCTCTCTGCGGTTGTCCATCTAAGCAAGCTTGGCTCTGTGCTCTGTGGTCTCCAAAATAAAGCTACTGGGTTGTCAGCACAATTAGATTTTGGGTTGGCCTGGCCGATCACTCCAGTGAGAGGAGAGGGCTCATTTCCAATGCTAAGTTGCCTAAAAATATCTTCTCAGAGCTCAAGGGGGCGCAAAGGCCAGAGGCTCAGGGACCGCACACGGATTCCTGCTGAGCAGAAATGATAACCAAACTTGTGGAGCCTGAAGGACTCGTTGTTGGTGTGCAGACCTTGGCCTCCACGACTGAGGAAAGTGATGGCTTATTAACTTAATTTCCCCACGAGAATTTCATAGTTCAGCTACTGTGTGTTCAAGTTAGAGATGCCAACTAGAACTCCGAGGTTGCTTCTGTGGTTATAACTGTGTCTCCTTCCTTCTTTCTATGAGTAAAATGTTAAAAAAAAAAAAACAGATCATTTTCTGAATATATTCTATATTATTCCTGACAAATAACTGCATGTTTCTGGCCAAGATGGATTCACAAAGACCCTCCCTAATGAAACAGAGTTTTGCAGAAAGTGGATAACTAAATGCGCAGGGCCCCCGAGAGGAGGGAAACCAAGCGGGAAAGCCCTCAGGCCGCCCCAGTTCACAGACCAGAAGCAGCTTCCAGCCTGCAGGACTGAGAAGGCGATCCACACAGAGCCCAAGGGTCTCCCTGGGTTGACAAAAAAGAGGTTGAATGTTGGGGAGGCCAACATGGCTAGAATGTGCAGGGGAAATGCGGGGAAAGAGAGAGCTACAAAAAGAGAGTGAGAAATCTGGGGACTGCCAGAGAAGAGCCCTCAGATTGCTGGCTGCGTGTTGACTTATGAATATTTGAGAAGAAACTGTTCGAGTCCAGGAAAAGAATCACCAGAGAGCAGCAGGCAGAAGGATTCCCGAGCTCACGCAGGGTGAGAAAGAGCTTGCGTCCTGCCTGTAACACGTGGTTATGGGGTAAAATCCTCAGAGAGTGCACGTGGGCGGTGGGATCTCTGGCCCGGGTCTGTGCGGGGACGGGCTCTGCCCCTGGCACGGGCTGGGACCTCCGGGCTCTTGACGCGTACAGGAAAGAATTCAGAGCGAGGCCGAGGGAGACTCCACATGGCAGCAAAGGTGAGTTGCATTCGGGTGAGACAAAGCGGCCGGACGCGCCCTGGGCAGGCTGCGAAAGCACAGGTCCTAGTGATCGTGCGCGTGGTCAGTCCTGTCTCAGGGTGTTACGTGTTTCCAGGGGTGTGCTGTTTCCAAACTCTGTGGTGCCAGGGTCTGGCTCTGCCTTGTGGTTGGGAGAAGACCCTGTTCCCAACACAGCTCATTTTGGGAGTGCCGTGGGGCTCATTCCCTTTGGCCCCTCTACTTAATTTCACTCAAAAAAGTGTTTGCTGAGACTCTTTGGACGGAGAATCTGTGAACTTTACTCATTGCCAAGATCCATTCTTTCTTCCCCCAAATCATTTACATGGAAAAGTTCAGACACACAGAACAGTTGGAAAGCTAGTAAAGCACACGCCATCTACCTGCTGTCCAAGCCCAGTAATTGCACTTACTTCCTTCACGACCACACACGTAGTCATTCCCGTAGGTGGTCACGAGTGTCAGAGAGCAGAGAGGCAGACCCGCCACACACCTGCGGGGCCACATCTCTGCATTTGTTTCCAGGTACCTGCAAGGCTGCCGTCCTGGTGTCTGGCGCTGGAGGCTGAAGTCCAAGGGCAGGGATCAGGAAGGAAGAGCAATATAAAATGTAGGAGATCAAGGCCAGCGCCCCACAAGGAGGGACAGAGAGCTAGTCTTCAGAGAACAGCAAAGTCTGCAACTGACCGGCATGTCGTTCTTGCCGCCACTGACTTCGATGAAGCAGGTGTTCTGCAGAAGCTGGAGCCCTACCTCCTAGGGCTAAGCACACGCCCCTGGCCCAGCCATTGCAGAAGCTGGAAGGGGATTCCAGAGGAGGTGCGCTGGCTGCCGGCCCAGCTGTTTGCTCTGCCAACAAGGCGAGGGGTGAGCCCGAGGCTCGATGATGATGTACGTGCAAGACCCACAGACATGGCAGCCACATCCTTTCCACCCTCAAAACCTCTCAAGAATGTCTCTTGTGACCCACCCTAACCAGAAACATACAGGAAAGGGAATCTGGGAAACATAGTTCAGCACGGCCAAGTAGATATATTATGAAGCCACCATTTTGAATTAAGCTTCAAAAATGTTGCCATTGTACCTCTAAATACTTCAACTGTCATCTCAAGTTTCCCTCGTAAATGGCAAAAGGAAATAGCCGTCTGAGGAACTTAGAAAGGCAAATTCTTGGCTGCCATGTGTAGTATGGATTTAAGTTTTCAGAACAAGGTCCATACATTGTTGCAGTTTGATTTTACTCCTATTTAATACAGTATCTTCTTTTTTTAAAAAAAAATTATGTTAAATTTATCTGGCCTGGTACAGCCTCGATTGCTCTCTTGCTCTGCCAATTATAGGATAAGATCATCAAAGTCATTTTGACAAATATCAAACTTGTATTCTGGAAAAGCAAGTTGGTACAAAATTTCTGATGGGGAGCCTGCTTCTCAACTACCAGCTTGAGTTTTAAATGTTCAAAAATGAGTCTTTTGACAAATGGCTTCTCTCATTCTCAAGCTGTTTCTACAAAATTTCCATCCTGAAAAAAGGAAACATTTCAAATCTTTCTTCTTGAAGATCTGCTTTGGAGCTCTCATGAAATCTCTCTCTGGTCTTGTTTTCTTTTCTCGGCACTCCTTGGGAAGGCATTGCTACAGTAAAGACTGAAACTATGACAAATTTCATGTATTGTCTGTCATTACAGTCAGAATATTTGCTCAGCTGTTGAAACTTGAGCTGAATTAGCAGTGTTAAAAAGAGACAACAGGCCCAAAATGGAGTCACTTGTGCTAAGCCCCACATCACCAAACCTAGACTTAATGCCCAACTTCGTTACAGTTGCAGCCTCTCCCAGGACTGGAATCTTGGACCAGCCAGTCTGGAATTGCCTGGTCAGCACTAGTGAGGTCAGCCGCCTGATAGACCCCCGATGTCCCCCAGAAGAAGGTGACCCTACCTGAACTAATCCACCCTTTGCTAATAACTCCCTTGTCCTGCCCCCTCCTACCCATCTGTTCAGTGGGGTGCTGCCTGATTCATGAATCATTGAATAAAGCCAATCAGATCTTTAACATTTACTCAGTCGAATTTTTTTTTTAACGGGAGCAACAGATGAAGAATTTACAACCAAGCAAAACTTCACGGCAATAAGTAATTCAAGCTGATTATAATTGTAAGACATTTACTCCGGATGTTTTTAATTCTTAAAAAGATTTGACTTGAAAGAACATCTCAGAATTTTAAGGCACTCGAGTTGGCATTGGCGGGATCCACTCACGTTAGGTTCAGTCATTCAAAAAGTGGGTGCACATTTCAAGCCTAATAAAAACGTTGCTTCGAGAATTCCACCAAAGGCAGCTCCCCAGTTAATCCTGGGTTGAGTTCCGCACTCATGTTTCTGATCTTCCTGCCACCCCCGTGGATTCTCGCCTGTGACAGCTGTGTCACTGGTGGCTGGGGTTCCAGACTAGTCCACAAAACTCGTTTAGCCCACATACACCCACATGACAGCTCTAACTGTGGTGTTTCAACTACACCTAGCGCCGTTGTCTTACAGAAAGCGAATTCCGAATCCCAAGTTGCAATGCCGAGAACGTATCTTCTCTGAGCCCAAGAGCCAGACATCAGTAGTGGGCTTAAATTTTGCTTAGTAAACTATATCTCTAGTTAGCACTTTCCAAAGCACCCCTTGGGAAGCTTCCCAACCAAAAAAAGAGCAAGGGGGAGAGGAGGAGGGAGACAAAGCCTGATTAAATAAACTGAGGAAATCGTAAGGAAGAAAAATAACTTTTCCTCTGCCCCTCTGAGTTCTTAGCTGACACCCTATAATGAAAGACGGATTAACTAGAGGGACACAAAGAGCATATTTTGGGATGGCATGTCCTGCTCCCCTTCGAAATGCGACACACCCGCCCTCTGTCTTAGGAAACTTCGGTTCACCTCATCCGGTTGAAGGATGATTAAAGAAGACAACCCGGCTGATGCAGGCAAACACGACATTTCATGGTGTGGATGGTCTCCGTCTGGAGAACCGGCAAGTGCGGCAGGAGGAAGAGAGTGTTTAGAGAACAGAGAACGAGAGACGAGGAGAAGAGAAGTAGAGAAGGGCTGATTGGCTGGGCCACTCCGTCCACCTTGCCTGGGGTGGACTAAGCAACCAGGAAACAAGTACTGAGCCCAGTACTGTGGGGGCTGGCTTAGTGGAGGGACTGTGTTTCTGTTCTCTCACACCACCTGCGCTGGACCCTCCCTTCTGGTCCTTCTGAACGTGGCTGATGACCTTGGGCAAGCCCTGTAGCCGTGGCCCGACGGGCTCTGGTTTCTTGTAAAAATGGGACGACCCGAACCTGAGAGTGCACCAGTACCCCACATATGGCCCTTGCTAACGGCCAGCCCCCCAAGGCTTCATCAATGAACAATGGATTGGCTCTGGAAGTCCAGGGATGGGACGGGTTTGGGGTTCATCGAACCCAGATTCTGTCTCATGTCTCACATTCCCTCAGCTCTGCCCTCAACAACATGTCAACGTCACCTCTGTACAAGAAAGGCCTGTAAGACAAGAAAATGTGGCCCGCAGCCTCCAGCGTGGCCTGAGTGGGTTCCCATCCCATTTCTGGGCCAGCTGCCGGGAGGTGCTGTCTTCCCGTGACCGGCACGGGTCGCTCTGACCGGGCATCCAGAGAGAGATTTCCCTGCTTCCTCACACGTGTTCTCTAAAGTTCCACCTAACTCTGCAGGCTCTGCAAGTTCTAGGAAATAACAAAAGTAAATCAAAACTTAGGAAAATTAAGGAAACCAACAGAGTGACAGAATACGAACGAGAAATACTTCCTTATAATTTAACTCAGCTGTTCCCTGGTCTCCTGGCGACACCGTGTGCAACTTGGGGGCCGGCGCCGTGGGTCTTCGTTAGCTTCAGAAGGGCGTTGTGCGGAAACGCCGCCGCTCTTCGTGACAGCGTCCCTACCACAGGCCTTGTCCGCGATACCTGGCGGCGTTAGCTCCGCCCAAAGGACAGAGAGGCAGAAAGGGGCTGAGAGGAGGCGGGCAGAGGGGCCCCTCTGGGCCTGTTGTGTGCTAGTTACTGTGTGTGCACGTGTGTGCCCACGTGTGTTTAGGCATGGCGTGTACACGCGTATGCGCATGTCTTTGTGTTTCTCTCTCAGGACCAAGGAGGAGTGTTATTCAACAGCGGTTGGCCAGGCTAACTCTGAGTCTCCTACTTGACCGTGCAAGCCAGCGTCTCTCTAGACCAGATTGTTAGTCATCTTTAGATCCCGGGCCGGAGTTATGGGGACAGGATACAGACATGCTTAGGGCAGGTCACGGTCCCTTATCAACACGCACACGAGTCGCAACAGCGAGCTGATCCCGTGATTGAGTTTGTCATCTCTAATGCCAGGTGGCAGTTCACAGAAGCGTCAGTTGTCTTGTCCAGCTGCGCACAGGTGGCAGCTCCCGGTGCAATGGCATTGCTTGAGCAGGGTCATAATTTTCAGGTTGTTCTTTTGGCCCAGGCTTCAGTTCAGGCAGCATCTTCGAGGGGTGCCCGTGGGGAGTGGATGCGGAGCAGACACGTCTGCCCAGGATGCAGACCTGAACGCGCAAAGGGCCGTGGGAAACACGAGCGGGGTGGGGGAGAATCTCGGAAACGTTAGGGTTCCTTTAGCCCACTGCACTCTCTGCCCAGATTCCAAGGTTAAGTGACACCAACATTCTCAAAGTAAAAATGATTACATGTCAGCAAACTGCAAGTTGAGCCCCGGATCCTTTGCCTCCAGATCAACACAGTTCTCGGCGATGTTTTCAACGCTGACGTCTTCTGCACAGAGATGTCCAAAGGCTTCCCGGGGCAACATCACTTGCAGCCACTTTGACAGTTATGTGATTAAGTGCTGGAGATGGAGGAGGGGCCCACCCCAGCCACCTCTGGTTGTGGCTTGTTCAGGGATTGCTTTTAGAGTGGAGACCAACAAAAGCACAAAGGAACACATTTTTAACACACCGACGGCACCAAGTTGAGGGACGTGAGCTCATTGTGACTGAAACACATCAGCTGAGTGACCCAGACAGGCTAAGTACCGGGTTGGGCCTGCTTTTCAGAAGGTCGTTTTTATGCTCACGGGGACAGCGTCTGTAAGAATTGCTGAAGAAATGACTCACAGGGTTATTACGTGTCTTGCACCAACCAGCATGAAATAATATTTACAGAAATTACAGGCTTGGAGCAGCAGGCTCCACGCGGGGGAGGCCCAGGCGGAGCCGAGAGGGTGGGCTTCGGCCCGGCAGTGCCGCCGCTGGGAACCCTTCCGCAGGGCGTGGCCAGACGCCCCGAGTGCGCGTCCCAGTGCCGTGCATTCCTCAGTGTTCCGTCAGCTCCGTTTCCAAATGTTAAACACTCTACAACAGAGTGTTCATTGTACTGCAGAATAGTGTCCTATCATTAAAGATAATTACCGCAATGTCTAATAACACGAGAAATGTTTGCAATATACTTAGCGTGTTATTTTCTAGGGCTGTCAAAACAAATTACTACAACTGGGTGGCTTCAAACCACAAAAATCTTATTCCCTCACACTTGGAAGGGTTAGAAGTCTGAAATCCAGGTGCCGCCGACATGTAGGCAGGCAGCTCCCACCCGAGGCCCCGGGGCGGCCCCCCCTTTGCCTCCTGCAGCTGCAGAAGTGCCCAGGTGCTCGGTGGCCTGGGACGGCAGGAGTCCCGCCCGGGCCTGTCCTTGCCGCCCCTTCCTCTGTGGGCCTCGGCGTCTTCCTCCCCTCGTCTGAGGACGCCTGCCAGTGGATTTGGGACCCGCCCTAAATTCAAGAAGATCCCTGTTGAGAACCTTAAATGAATCACGTCAGCAAAGACCCCTTTTCCAAATGCACTCGCCCTCACGGGTTCTGGGAGGACATGTGTTTGGGGGGCGAAGGCACAGTGCGACCCACTACAGGTGGTCGGAAATGCATCTGCATGGACTTTGCACAGTCCCACGTCAACAAGGTAGAACCGTGTGGTG
This sequence comes from Desmodus rotundus, assembly GCF_022682495.2. Classification (NCBI taxonomy): domain Eukaryota; kingdom Metazoa; phylum Chordata; class Mammalia; order Chiroptera; family Phyllostomidae; genus Desmodus; species Desmodus rotundus. The sequence continues at coordinate 205,393,298 of NC_071388.1, read as the reverse complement.
TTTATACCCTCACCGCACGTATCAGGACGCCAGGGTGGGACTGGGGAACCAAACGGAGTGTGAAAGACTTGCCGCTACCCCGACCCCACACAGAGCTGCTAAGGGAATGAAGGGGGGCCGGCGGCCCCCACCTGGGCTTCTGCACAAGGCCCGACGGGCAAAGGGGTCAAGGGAATAGTAGCCTGCTCTGAGGAGGTGACGGAGGGGTCTCTCTGGAGACAATGGTCGCCTTGCTGTTCCAGCCCCCCTTGGGGAGAGGGAAGAGGGTGCTGGTACCCAATCCATACCTTGGGGTGGGGTCCAAGTGAAGTCGGGGGACACCAAGGACCAGGGTCCTACCCACCACTGAGAAGGAGGAAATGAACTGTGGACTGGGGTCCAGCTGCCACCAGGGATTGGAGAGGACAAGAGCTGACCAAAGGCTTTGGAGGCAGGGCCGGGGGCAGCTGTCCCTGGGGGACCAAGCTGCCGTCCAGGGTTTATCACGAGGAAGGGTGCGTGGGTATTTCCTGGCAGCAGAGTGGGCGGGGAAGCCAGCACACTCGTTTCCTGGGCTGCCCTAGGGGAGACCCACAGGCTGGTGCCTTGAAGGAGCAGACATTTATTCTCTTCCGGGTCTGCAGCTGTCAGCGGGCCGGCTCCTCCGGGAGGCTCTGACCGAGAAGACTCGGGTCCGGGCCTTGCTGCTGGCTGCTGTCTGCTCCCGAGACCCTTGGCCCTCCTCGGCCTCCTTGGCTTGTAGACACACCGCTCCAGTCTCTGCCTGCAGCAACACGTGGACTTACTCCCTCTGCCTCTGTGTCTCTGATTCCTTGTAAGGACACTCGTCACTGGATTGGGCCCACACTAATCCAGTGTGACCACCTTCCCTAATTACGTCTGCAAAGAGCCATGTCCAAATGGGATACATTCTGAGATTCTGGAGAGACATGAGTTTGGGGGACAGTGTTCAACCCAGGGCAGCCGTCATGGGGGCCGCTTTAGTCAGTCTTGGGGGGCTGCGTGGAGGGGGGAGAAGACCCAGGGAGGGCATGTGGGCAGTGACGCAGGGTGCCCTGAGGCTGGCCGAGGAATCTCAGGGACTCTGCGGCATGGAGCTGTGTCCGTTTAGGGCCCAGGCCAAAGCAACCACCGCAGAGAGAGCAGAGGACATTTCTGCAGAAACTGGAAGAACCAGCCTTACTACATGTCAGGGTCCAGGATACAAAGCTACGCAGCCCCCGAAGGATGAAGGACGGTGCAATCCCCTCCCTTGGCTCACTGGTTGCCAGGCAGAGGCTGAGAACAGGCCCTGCCTGCCTCCCCGCAACCCTCACCCACCGCAGGCTCAGACCAGGAGCGTCTGAGGCCGGAGAGAAGACAGCGTTGGTCACCTTAGGGTTTGGGCTGTATCATAGGACATACACTAACATGTATATAACATGTTATATCAGTGATATGATGTGTATGTGTTATGCTATATGACATGCAGTGCTACGTGTAGTGTTGCATGCATGTATATGGCGTGTTGGTGTGTAACTTGTTAGTGTGTAACATGCACACGTGCCCTCCAGCACGGCATTATTCTAATTAGAGGCGTGAGCCTGTTTTAGGATCAAAAGTAACCAGAGTTCTCCGTGAACCGACAGAGGCCAGAAAAGCCGGTGCAAGCGACTAGCAGCTCGTTCTTGGTCAGAAGCCTATTTCCATGGTCAGTTTTAAAGGGAACTCAAGAGGCAAACGTTTGGGCGAATTTTATTTATTTTTAAATGTAACACTTTCTTTTACCATGTGATGCATTTCCTTTAAAGGTGTATGAAGCTAACTTTTAGAGCTGAGAATGGAATGTCTGCAGCCCAGTGCGTGGTTGGGATGGGAAGCAATACTGCACCCACGCTCAGAGTCCCCTGGCTCATCCAGGGGACCTAGGAGAGGGACACTCCACGAGGAAGCAGGAAAGAAGGGAGAAGGGAAGGTGGAGAGAGCGGGCAGCCTTGGCTGCTGCAACCATGCAGAGCGTGACCTCTGCGGCAGCAGCACCAGTCACATCACTTCTGACCAGGGAATGACACACGCTCCCCAGTGTCACTGGGACCTAGTTCCAGGGACCCGCAGAAAGCGTCAAGCAGCCCTTCTCACCACCAGCCCCCAGAGCTGCCTCTGCTCCTGGAGCCTGCTCTCTTTCCCCAGCCCCGCCGCCAGCACCACTCCCCCACCCCGCAGCTCAGAGAAAAAGACTCAGATGTCTCATCTGCTCATTCCTTTGGCTTGGGGAGGTGGTTTTGTTGACTTTCAGGGATGCCAGTTTTCTGTTGAGTGGTAGCCAAGGGAGTGTCTATTTGGATACGAAAAGCAAGAATGCCAGCGTCATGGGCAAAGGAAAGCTGGGAAGGAGCTGTGGCTTTTCACCCTATTTCATGAGCTGGGAAGTCTAGGGAAGAAGAAAGTACTGGAGAACAGCGTGTTTAACAGGGTCCTTTGGGGTGAGACGCTTCCCCATGGCCCCATGGCAGGTTCAGAGAACCAAGCTGATGGAGTCGCATTCGTGCACTTGTATCAGAGTGTGTGGGACACAGGGGACTCACCGTGGTTTTGTAAGAGGCGCCATGGCGACATTGGATGGCCAGAGGGACCCATCGAGCTGACAGTTTGGCCCCCATCCTCTCTGAGAGAACTTCAGACCATTGGTCGCCTTTCTAAAGATTTGATTATTGCAATTTCTTTTTAGGGACAGGAGGGCAGGATTCAGAGAGCTGAGATACGATCCCTATTCCCATGAAACAGTGCTCCTCACACAAATGGTCGAACAAGATGGAAAAGCCTCGGGTTGCTGAAGACTGAACAAATCAGAGCCCCCGGAAGGAGCAGACAGGTGTTGCAGAAAGAAAACGGAGCAAGAAGGAAAAAGGCAACCTGGTAACTCAGAGCTGATCGGTCTACATTTCATTGTAAAAAGGCCGCAGCTTGGCCTCGCTGAGGGACTTTCTGTGGGATGCTTCTCACTTCGCTGCTGCTCAGCCGCTAACGCTCCACAGTCACAAAACAAGCCAGACCACATGCGGTGGATGTGTAGAAAATTGATCTTGTCATCAAAATTAAATCTCCTGCTGAGATCCAGAAAAGAAAGTAATGCAAACAGAACACCCTAGGAAGCTGCCCCAGAGGTGCCCAGGCCACGGGTGGGCGTTGGGACTGAGGCAGCCCCAAAGCTGAGACCTCGCCCGGGTACTGGGACAAGGGAGGGATGCCGAGACATTCCAGGAATGGCAAAGAAGGAAGCACATTAAATATTTGAACTCTGGGCAATCTTTAATCCAAGCCATGGAGGGAGCTTATTCCCAGGGCACAAGCCCAGGAACACATCGTCATTATGCTTTCAAAGCTGCTGAAGGCTCCCACATAAAAAGCCGCTCTGACAGGGTGACTCTGGTCACAGCTGCCTCTGGAGAGAGGCCCAAACTGCTCTGCTGCAAATTTCAAAGAGGCACGGTGACATTTTTATGGGGGGGTTCATCGAAGTTTGTCTTGCACGGGATTTCTGGGCAGGTGGCCACTGCACGGGATTCCTGGGGAGGTGGCCAGGTGTGCATGGTCACAGGAAAGCCTCAGGGTCTCTTTTTAACAGGAAGTTGCCCCCCTGAATTCCGGCCTGAGGGAATCAGACCATGTTTGCTCTTAGAGCAAACACCGCTGACCACACAGAGCCTGTGGGTCCCGGACCCTCAATTTGCATCTTTCATGGGGGCTCCCTGGCTGCCCATTACCCGTGAGCCCACAACCCCACTAGGAGTCTTTCTGTTCCTGTGACGTGTGACGTGCTAACGCCCTGGGGAAAGCAGTGCTGGGAGGGGCACGGGCCACACTAAAGCAGGGTGACCCTGTGTGATGATCACATAGTCCCAACGTACTCATTCACAGGACCCGTCAGACAGGTCCTTGGGCAGACCCCCGACCTCCCAGGGGACTCCTGCCCAGGGCCGGTGACTGTTGCTAAACAAGGGTTGACATTTCAGGCCCAGAGTTCGTTTATCCCTCGTCTTTCCCTCCAACAGAAGCGGAAGAAACGTGCTGGCAAAAATGTTTGGGAAAGTCCGGTGAATGCAGAGATCGGCAAGTTCCGGAAACGTGTCCATTACTTTCTATGTGGTTGCCGTCCTGTCCTGACCGCTAAAGAAATCACACCCGCCCTCCACAGGCGTCCCCTCGTCGAGCCAGGAGGCGGGAGCCGGAGGGCAGGGGCGGGGCTGTGCAGAGACCGTACAGGTGCATTGGCTTCTACAACATTGATAAGAGAAGCAGAGGAAGAAGGCACAAGAAGCAGATCACTCTCACTTGCGCAGGTTGGTGCCTACATGCTAAATGGAACAGCGGCACCTGGTGTCCGGCAGCGTATTTAAAGCATAGAGAACCCTGACTCCGTGGGGGGGCCTCCAGAAACGCAAAGGTGGTTCAATGTCGGCAACATATGAACCTAATTCACCAGATGTTTTTTTTTTTATCAAAGAAGAAAGACAAATTCCAAATTTGACATTCAATTTCAGAAAAGACAAATTTCAAATGGTATTCGATCAAGTTCAAGATACACTTACATTCTAAACTCTTAACAGTGAAAGGAGAGATACAACCTTAATAAGATTAAACATATCAAACCAGAAACCAGTGTTGTGCTTATTAACGGAGACACACGAACGTGCCCCTCGAACGCCGTCTGAGTCAGGCACAGACAAGCGGGCTTCTCGGCAGTCTGCTCTCCCGCCCGGCTGGAACACGTTCAGAGAACATAGGTGAAAGAAAGACGTGGCCTCCAAAGATGAAAAGGAAGCAAAATTAATACTATTAGCAGAAGTCATATTGAATACATGGAATATTCTAGAGTATGAACTGGAAACCTATTAAAAACAATATGAGAACTCAGTAGGAAGACAGGCCAAAAACCTAACAAATATTACTCAGTTTTACATCCTAAGATATGATGACAAAAAATCTCATTTATAATAACCACAGAAAGAATTATACCAATAAATCAATTATAAAAGAAATACACGCACACACTCGTAAACTCTATGAAGGACAGAGAAGAAGACCTCAGTAAACGGAAATGTATGTCTTATTCTTATGAAGCAAAACGCAAAAGTCTAAAGATGCCTGTGTTTTCTAACTTGCTCTACACGTTTGGTGGAAGTAATTTGGTTGAAAACATCAACACAATCTTTGCTGATACCTCGACAGGCTGCCCCCAAGGCTGAACTAGAAGAAAAGCTTGTGGGACACCCGGGGAGGCTCTGCCAGAAACACAGCAGACGGGGGTGGTGAGGTGGGCGCCAGGCTTGTCGAGCACTTAGGAGCTGTGGTAAGTGGAAGAGTTTGCCACGGAGAGGAATGAACAACCATGTCTGAGTCAGGGTGCAAATGCCCGATAGTGTCCCAGTGTGTCACCTGTCCACAGTGAAGTCCCGGGCCTCCTGCCATCGTTGGGGAAGGCCATGGGGACTGCTGTGAGTTTCAGCCTCATTGGCAATGGGCCGCATTCCAGTTTTGGGGTTCTCAAATCTTTGGGTCCTCTTGTAACAGGGTGCAGCCAAGAGGGGGGCCCCAAATAGGATTTGTAATGGGGTCCAGAAGAGCTTGGAGATAATTGGCTGCACACCACAGGGCCACACCTGCCCGGAATGCTGGTGGCTGTGGCCGATTGTGGGAGGAGCCAGAAATGGGGCTGCAGAGGAAGATTGGCCCTGGGATTTAAATCCAGGCACGGCAGCCATTTAGCGTCTCTTTTTGGGACCACGAGTCTTTTGGGGGACCATGCGGCTTTGGAAGTGTTCCCTTTTGCCACGTGGATGATGCTGGGAGCCTGAACCACGGACTTCTACTTTCCTGAGATGCGGTACCCCAGACTGGGCAGAGGGAGAGGGAAGGACTGTGTGCATCTGTGGGTATAGTCTGTATAACTTTTAAATAAATAATTCCTTTCCTGTTCACCAGTCTGTGGCATTGAGAGACGTCTTTCCTCTGGCGGCAGGCAAAGCGACCCTAGTACAGGGGAGGAACCCCGGAGAAAAAGGGGGGTCTTTTATATCGTTCAGCCCCCCAGTCTGTTCTGTAACACTCTCACTGCTGGGCCAGCCCTGCGGTAGGCTGGCCGCAGAAAACATGGCTCCACACTGGGGCAGGTTTCCAAGTAAGTGGCTTGGGGACAGAGTCCTTGGGTACTTTTCTGGCGACACCTGCTTTGACAGAAAGCCAGCTCTGCTGTGGATTCCATGGACTAAGAAACCTGCAGGAGGAGAGGAAGCTAGGCCGGCCTTTAGGTGGGGGAGGAGATTGCCTCTCGTCCCTGAATCACCAGACGATTTCTTTTTAAAAATTAAAATTAGTCACAAAAGGAAAGATGCTCTTTGGTGCTGAGCTGCCTGGGGCTGCTTGTCTTTGGAAGAATGAGGAATTCATGACCATGGTATGTTGGTCTCGAACCCGTGATTGACGTAACCGTGCTAAACATGGCCACGTGATGAGTCTCAACTCCTGGAATCCTTAGCTGATGCTCATCTAATGCCTCATGGCATTAGCTTATCTAAGAATTTGATAGTGACCTCTATTTTTAAAAAATAATCAGACAATGAAAGAGAAAGAGTACGACGTTTACTAAGGACCGCAACCACCCAAAAGGAAAACGACACGCTTCCTGAAGTGTCTTCACTGGCACGTTCCCTTCCGAAGTGTTCTACTGTTAAAGACAGAAGGACGAGAGGGTTAGACCCCCCGTGGTGAGCATGTCACATGCGTGCAATGGGGGTGCGGGGCCTGGGAGTCCTGGGCGCTGTTCAGCAGGGACCCCAAGATGGCACTGGAGACTAGAGCAACAAGGCAAAGCCGCCAGCAGCCTGAACAAAGAAAAGGGTGAGAGTCACCTTCAGGGAGAAGAGGAGGTACCGAGTCCAGGCAGTGGAGACAGAGCCCCAGGCAGGAAGTTCAAGTCTCAAAAAGGGGAAGACCAGAGGGGCCCTGAGGAAAGTCTACCGCCTCGAGCTGGGACACAGGCCAGCCAGAGGAAGAGCTGGCGGTGGGAGGGAAGAGACAGTGGAGTCAGGAGAGGGGTGGGCTGGCCTCAACCGCGGCCATCTGAGCGTATGCGGCTGGAGGCAGCAAGGGTCATGCGTTCATTCATTCCCTCATTCATCCATCCACTCAACAAACATGTATGCTTTGAGTATCTACCGGGGGCCACAAAGATCAATAAGGTATAGATCTGATCTCCAATATGAAGGAAGAGGGGAGGGAGGAAGGGGCTGCATACCAGTGGGGAAGGCAGAAGCAGAGTACAGTGCAGTGAGTACAATTCTGGAGATGCCCGGGGACAGGGAACCCGAGGGAAGGGATGCCTGGAGAAGACACGTCAGCTAGACCCCTGGGAGAGGCTGGGGGCGGGGGGACTGTGGTCCGGCAGCAGGGGCTTGGGCACGGAGGTCAGACCCAGACTGGGGGCCGGAGGAATAGTCCTCTGTGTGACTCTTCCATGTGGAACAGAGGCAGAGAGAAGCAGGGGACCCAGACAGAACCACAGCCCTGGGGGGAGGGCCCGATTCCTCAGGCCCCTCATCACAAGGGAGTTTAGGCTCCACCCTCCAGGAGAGCACTGGGAGGACTGGTGTTACAAAACTGGTGACAGTGCAGAAGTGACTTTGGGAGGAACAAGATGACACCATGCCAACCTAGAGAAGACAAGGCCAGGACATGGAAAGGAGGGGACGGAGCTGGGAAACATCAGAGAGGAAGGACGAACTTGGTGACTGGATGGATGAGGGCAGAGAGAAGGTCAAAGCTGGATTTGTTTCGGGTCTGAGTAACCAGGCAGGTGAGCTGGACCAGGGAAAAGAGTAAGCCCAGAAGGGAAGGTTTCCATTCTGAGTGTGGGCTGCGGTACCCACCTGACGGCAGGGTCAGCATGGTGCTATTAGGTAAACCTGTTGTTCCGCCAGAGGGACATCATGGAAGTAGAAGTCGGAATAATCCACGGGCAGGGGGGCACGCTGGGGCGTGCCCGGGATCACCGGGGGGAGAGGACAGTGCATGCAGAGCCCTGGGGGCCGTCACCATTTCAGGAGCAGGAGGAAGAGGAGGGGTCCGTGAAGAAGAGACAGAGCTCTGAGCTGAGAGGAGAACTGGGGAGGCACAGTCTCAGGCACCAGAGGGTTTCCGGGAAAGAAGGGAGTTTCATCAGCATCATGTGTGGCTGATGTTCAGCGGGGAAAGGGATGGACGGGCCCAGGAGGCAGAGAGGAGTGGATGGGGGGGGCAGTGAGTGGGGAGGGCTAGTCTCCAAGTCCGGGTGAGAAGGAAGAGGAGTGGGGTAAGCCACGTGGGGACCGTCCTGCAGCAGATTCCCGCTGTGCCCAGAAATTTGCCGCTCACTAATACTCGCTGGCAGCCCCCAGTCCATACTTCCAGAGCTTTCCCATTCAGTCCAGGTCATCTCCCAGTGACAAAGATCTCCAGCCTTTCAGCCTGCAGAGGTGGAAGGAGGCAGCTCTGCCTCCAGGTCTCGGCTCTCATGCTGCAAACTAGGGTCTCTTGGGTGCCACGTGTTTTGCACTTTTGTCCTCGCTGTGGGTGCTTTCGCTGTTTGCAGTGGACCCCCGGTGCCAGACCGAGTGCTGTCTAGTGTTCCTGAGCTCGGGGAGGCTTCCGGGTGCCTGGGGGGGGGGGGGGCACACGTGTGTTCCATGAGCCCCGTTCAGGCATGAGCTGGAGTGCAGCCGGTGGTGAGTTCAACGTGAACACATCAACAGTACATACCAAAGAAGGCATCTTCAAACAGAAACACCCGTGAACCGTGCCCGGAGGACGGCGGGAGCCTGCCCTGGTGTCACTGACGCAGTGTTTGTGGTGACTTCGCAGAACGGAACTACGGCGGAGAGTGAGCACAGGCGGCACTTGGGGAGGAGGTCGGCAGGCGTGCGCAGCGAGGGAATCTCAGAGCAGAGTGTGTGTAAACGGAGTCACAAACAGCCAGGCTTCCGCCGCCCTCCGGAGCACGGGCTGGGTCTCTTCTGTTTTAGGAGGGTGTAGGGGGGCCTGACTCCCCCAGGAGGGGGGAGGTCACGGGAGCTCAGGACAAGAAGTCACTGACAAGTCTCATACCCGGGATGGAAATCACTCAGCAAGCTCGCTAAGAGGCCCGCGTTTTAGGGCCACGCCTCTCACGTGGTTGGTGGTAGGTCGGTATGTTGTTACCACTTCCGGGCCATCACAGTCTTTGCCTTCTAGCTGGCTACCAGTAATCTAGCTCCACCCAGCCCGTGGCAGGTGCACCTCAGACAAAGACTCCCTGAGCTTTTGCCCTCTTGCACTGTTTTCCAAACATGGAGATAGCATCATGAGGCCGAGCATCCCAGGTGGGAAAAGAGGGGCCTTGGAGACAGACAGACACAGAGACAGACATCAGGACCTACGTCCCAATGCCGACACTGTGTCTGAGAGCAGAGGCCTCTAATGCTTCAGTTGCCTTACCTACAAAAGGGGACAGGAATGACAGAACATCACTGGGACCGTTGCAGGCTTTCTGTAAGGCCAAGTGCATGCAGGGTCCACACACAGCCCCGGGCACCTGTGGGAGTTCGGATTCTCACTGGTACAGGGACAGGCGGGAATTGGGCACAAGGTGGACACGTGCTGAACAACTGAGGAGAGCTCAAGACTGATTCTTGGCCCCACGCGGCGGCTGACAAGGGCCCCACTGAGAACCGCCCCGCGCTGGCCTCTGGCGTGGGGTGGAAGAATTCCAAACCGATAGCCCATCGCTGTAAAGGCGAATGCATCACCCACACTGCCGTGGGGGGTGCGGTTGCTGTGGCGCCCCATCTCTGGCCTCTCCATAATGAAAACGTAGGAGCTGTCCCAGCTATATAAAGACCAAGAAAGCATGAGACCCTCACATTGAGTCCTTTCAACAGGAGAGCGGGGACCGACTTGCCACAGCTCCTCTTTTAGAACAGCAAACACGGAAAAAGGTCAGAGCTCTTTGTTGAAATCATACCTTTCGAGAGCCACTCCGACATATGCAATGGTTTTCTAGCTACCTAGAGGAAGCCTAGAACAGTGTTTATTACATCACAAAAACACGACGCAGCTCCTGTTTTGTTCCGGAAACAGCCAGGCTCTGGGGGGCTGTCCGCGCTATAGGAGCCCAAGTCTCTGCCTTCAGAAAGCTCCCCACGGGGATGGGGACCTTCGGGGTGTGAAACAGACCACCCTGGCTGTGATTCATCCGTTCCTTCCAACACGCTCGAACCCTTATTCTAGACACCGTTCCTTAGCATTACAAAACAGAGGGTATTCTTAAGGCTAATTTAAGACAGTCATCATTGATCATCGTTTTCTTAGTATTCAACTAAAACAATAAGGGGAACAAGCTAAGACATCCCCAAGGAGTTCACGGTCCATCCAGTAGGGACAAAAACAGGTAAATAATAGTAATAATAATAATAATAATACATGTTTGAAGGGCCTGAGTCCTAGAGCTTAAGGGAGTGGATCGCCGCCCCAGCTCGGAAAGGGCAGACGGGGCTGGAGCCAGGCCCGCTGATTCCAGACCTTGCGAGTCGGCCTCCTCCCTGGGCACCCCGGGCCAGCCCTCCCAACCTCACTTTACGATTCTAGGGAACTTGGAGCACAGGGTGGACACTGCCCTGCGGAAGGTCACGGGAGGGCAGGGACACAGCCAGGACTCTGGTGGAAGTCAGTGTCCAGGCCAGGGTGGTTGCCTTTGGCCTTCCTCTTGTGCTGTCTTTAAAGAGATGTTTTTGAAGCGATCGGTTTCTTTGAAGAAATCAGGTCATGAATTTATGTAGAAATACATATGTATGCCTGCCCAATATAAGCATATTATTAATAATAAAACACAGCCAATTCATTGGGAATTCTATCTTTCACCCCAGAAGATGCTCTGTAAAGCCCAAAGAAGTGATTTCAGTTTATGAAAAAGGAATTCGACGAGTCTGTTTCTTCGTAATGAGCAGTTTCTTGCTCTTGGCCTAAAGCTGGTTTTTATTTTTAGGGAGCACACAGATGAAAATGAAAGCCTACCATTGGCATCTTTCATCCAATGCCACCTCACTGGTAGGTTTTTCTTCTATTTTAATAAAAAGTCAGTTGACTTCTTTCAAATTCTAATTGTTAAAAATTAATTATACTATGCTTAGCTGGTTCTTCTTTACTTTTTAAGAATAAAAGAATCTCAAGAACTCAAAGTGAAGAATTCCATCATTCACTCAAAAACACACTTCCTGAATCCCTGCTGTGTGCCAGGCTCTGCCCAGGGCCTGGGAGACAGTGGTCATTTCCCTGAGCCCTGTGCCCGGGGATTCAGGGGAGGGGAGAGAGATGGGGCAGAGAGGAGACCAGCAGTGTCCTGGGATGAGGACTTTTGTGAGGCCCACAAAGAAATGCATCTCTGACTTGGGCGGGGCCCCTGAGCTGAGCCCTGAGTGGCGAGGAGGATTCAGCCAGGTGGGTGTTCCAGGTAGAGGGCACAGCAGGAGAAATTGCAAGTATTTGAGTTCTGCAGGAGCTTAGGGCCTTGGTGGACTGGGAGGGATGAGGCTAGAGAAGTGGGCGGGGCCAGGCCACCAAGGCCTTCGTGGGCCATGCTGGGGAGTTGGACTTTATCCTGAAGGTGTACAGCACCATGTAAACTGGAAGCTCGTGAAGGCCCGAGGTTTGTTATTAACTTGCTTGTGTGTAGGTAAAAGCGAACGCGCACCAAATCGACCCCTGTGACTGCACCCAAGAGTCCTGGTAAATGCGTCCCTCACGATGCCCCTTTACCCAGTGGCTTCACAAACGCACAGCTGCCTTTGCTCCAATCCCCTGTCCCTGGGAACTCGTAAACCCACGAGACTCAAAGCTTGGGGTGGGTGTGGAAAACCGGGGCTCAGACTCCAGCTCCCCACACTTCCTCTCAGCTCAGGGTCTGGCTTTTGCACACCGCTGCCAAACCCCTGAAGTGAAGCAAGCATTAGGGGGGTTAAGTGGAGAAGGACCAGAGTCTCCTCTGGGTTTCCAGATACCCCTGAGGACAGCGTGCAAGCTGGACATCACGGGACCAGGGCCTGGGCCAATGCCAGAGAGAGAGTGTGGACAAAATCTACAGCGCGTCTTGCTGGGAGAAGGCAGAGGGTAAAGAAGAGTCACGGATGCTCTAACATTTTGCACTTGTGAAAATTAGGTGGCTGGTGATGTCTTCCATTGAGAACGGGAGCTGGAGAGGAGGCTGGTTGGGTTTCATTCACTCGTGCGGTATCCATGGCAACAGCATCTCATGGGCCTGGATCCCAGATGGAGCAGGGCAGGAGATGCGGGCTTGGAAATAATTGCATAATGATGATCAAGTCGAGCGAGTGGAGGAGATGACAAAAGAAGAAAGGAACTGGGTTACAGAGATAATACAAATGGTGGCCAGGATACAAATTATCCACTGAGAAAAGGAAGGCAGATCACAGTCCGCAGATCTGAAGGATTGAAATCCAGTTTGCAAAATGCAGAAAAGTGAATGGGAGACGAGGCGGTTGAGCAGGAGCCGTCGACACAACTGTGTCAGAAGCTTAGCGGAGAAGGCAGGAGGGCAGGAGGAACCCTGGGCCCAAGGAAGGGGCTGTTCTCTCGTTTATTTGTTGTTTGTTTGCTCTTAAAGTGGAAACACTTGATCACTTCAGTGGGAAAGAGATGGAGGGCACGGGAGTGAAGAGCCAATGGAGAAGTAGTCAGTACCTGGGAGGGGAAGAGACGGTGGGAAGGGGGGGACAGGAAGTGAACGGGGACGTATGACATTTGAAGGGGCGGGAGCTGCCATTCAAAGGCATTCAGTGCAAGAGCCCCCATTTCTAAAGACACATGTTTTGACCTGTGTTTTCTTACCTCAAGGCTCCTACTCAAAGCCCGTGTTGACTCTCGCTCTGTGCCACAGGCCCGGGAATCTTCTATTTCCAGGAGGAAAGACCCTCCTCATGACCTCTAAAAACAGAAAAGGAATGATGGGCTCTGTCATTCTCATCGAGATCTAAGACAACCTGGGCCACGTGACAGTGACCGAGGGAGCAGGTTCGCAACTAGCACAACCAGATCCCGTCCTGCCAGGAGAACACGACGGCTTCGCCTTCCTGATCAAGCTCTCCCACGCTCTGTCCTGCGTGGCGTCACAGCTGAGCCCCGTGCTTCCCTCTCTCCACCACGCGTGATCTGCCTCCGTCACAGCTGCAGGCCCTCGAGGGCACAGACTGTCACGTTGCCCGTTCAGAGTCCTCCGTGGCTCTGCCCCGCACTCCTCACACAGATTTGTTACATTGAACTAAATCGTCACGTTCAAGGCCGTCTCTGAGACGGTGGCCCATCTGTGTGAGTGACACTCCCAAAGCCCAGAATAGCTTTAGAATTCAGCTCTGGAGTTACCTTCTGAGATGTATAAAAAGTATCAGTCACAATACTTTCTGTCCATGTGTATATTTGTCCCAATGGCATTTCCCTAATGCAGTAACCAACCTCCAAGATGGGCTCCTGGGCACTCACAGGCTTGGGCATTTCCCTCCCCCCTGAACCAGGGCTGGTCTGTGTGATTAGCAAATATGCAGAAGCGATGGTACATCACTTCCAGAATTAGGTTACAAAAGACTGTCTCTGTCTCGGGTGCTCTGTTGCTTGCTCATCTCTCTCTCTTGTTTTCTTGGGGAAAGCCAGCTGCCATGTTTTGGAGACACTCAGCCCTGTGGAAAGGCCCACACGGTGGGAAACTGAAGCCCTCGTCCTCCAGCCCATGAAGATCTGAGACCTGCCAGCAAGCACGTGGGCAACGTGGAAGAGAACCCTTCAGCCCCAGGCAAGCAAGCCTTCAGACGCCAGGACAGCCCCTCTCAACATCTTGTCTGTGACCTTGTCAGAGACGCTGAGCCAGACACACCCTGCTAAGCTGCTCCTGGGCTTCTGGCCCTTGAAAACTATGATAATAACCTATCGTCACTTTAAACTGCTAAGTTTTAGGGTAATTCGACACACAGCAATGGGTTAGTAATCTGGTTAATCAGACTTATTTCTAAATGTCTATTGGCTACTTCTAAAGTCAAATCTAATGGCAAGTGTTTCCCACCCCTGCAGAGATACAAAAGAATGGGCCATAGATGCCGAAGGCAATTCCGAAAGAAGTGTTCAAAAATGTTCCAACAGCGCCGCTACTGGTGGAATAACTGCATTCTTTCAACGTGACGATCTGGGGAAGGTCTAAAACTGAGGTTTGCGTTTTTTAAAAAATCCAGCCTCAGCCTGTAAGCCGCAGCACGTCCAATACATTGGAGGACGCCTAGTGAGGATCAGACGCTGAACTCCGTGAAATACTCGTATCTGTTTTATTCGTTGTGGTGGAGAACTCTGTACGTAGAGCGAATTTCACAATTCTTTTGGGAAGCAGCTTGGAAAAAAACAGAGGCTCTGTAGTCTGGCAGATCTGTTTCAAAGTCCTATCCCTGCCGCTCACTGACTGGGTCAAAGTCCCCCGGGGCAGTGGAGCCTGGGGGGGCCGGAAACTCGTGAAGCCTCGGTTTGCTCATCCACGAAACGGGAGGGAACGCGGCACGGCCTCACAGGGTGGTTGTGGCGGCTGCAGGAGAATTAGGTGTCAAGCCACTGGGACAAAGTGTCGTGTGCGCACAATTAACACCAGGCGTTATTACTCATTTCTTCTGTACAAGCAGGTAATAACCTGGTTTACAGAGCTATCGAAAAGAATAAATCAGAAGACTGACCTGTAAACAGGGGAAAGTAAGTACTGGTGGTTGTGTCTGCCTATCATCAAGTACAGCTGAGAGTGGAGGGCCGAGAGGAGATCAAAAGAATTTGGGATATTCAGAGAACACCCCAAAGTGGAGCAGGAACAAAGGACGATGCTTATTTCCTGAGGCCGATTTGGTATTTTGATCCCTGGTACCGTTTAAGTGAATTTCAATGCCTCGAGTTTTCCTTTGCAGTGATCGGCACCGCCGGTGTATGCAATGCCGCACAGTCTTCTCCTTTTCACTTAAAATAATTTGCAGTTCAGGGGTTCACCTCCTATGAAACGACCTCAGCGGGGTCTGGCCTGAGAACAGGTCTGCTGACCTGAGCAGGAAAATGGGGCCACTCACCAAACGACCGTCCGTAAAACTGTTCGCTTGCGGGTCTGTCAGGAACGAGATCTGCAACACAACAGCAACCGTGAGGCCTTGCTGCTTCCAGAATATTCTGTGATTTCACTATTGATGCCCTAGATGGGCCTCTTAAACAAGGAGGAAGTGGGAGATCAGCGAAGACCTTGGCCACCGTCAGCACCAACCGGCAAAGGCCTCAGGGACATAAGTATGGCCCCTGAGCCTCAGAGCCCCAGGCCACCCCACTCCCATGAGAGGCCACACAGGAAGGAAAGAAAGGAGACCCTGACGCCCCCACCACCAACCAAGACGGGTAAGGGTCGGTCAGTTCTAGTCACGGGGCAGGAGGGTGACCCAGTGCAGCTCCGGTTTGGCCCAGACCCTCCCCCACCCCCAGCTACACGCTACTGCATACCTGGGCCCTACAGCTTAGGCCCTGAGCCCAGGAGGGGCGAGCGAACATGTCCAAGTTTACAGACAGACCCACTCAAGGGGAAAACCCACATCTGCCCGGCTGCCGGACAAAGATGTGGGGCCATCGAATGAGGCCATGTACGGAAAGCCCCGTGTGAACCCAAAGGGGCACCGAAACGGACAGTGTGGCGCTATGGCCTAGAGCGAAGAGAGAAACCAAAAGAAAAGGAAGTGTTTATTTCCTGTGATGACTGTACTTGTTCAAGGGCGATGTATAGATATGTCTAGTTTTAAATGACTCACTCACAGAAAGCTTTAATATGAGGTGCTTTCGAGAAAAAAAAAAAACATTAAAAAGAAAAGATCTCAACTTACCAAATAGATCACTGTTTCTCCATCTAGAAGATCCCAGTATATACCTAAAACCCATCTTCGTAAATGTAGGCATTGGTTTGTATCAGCACATGAAAGAGAGAAAAGGGAAAGACACAGGGTGGAGGGGGAAAAGGAAGGAAAAAAATGGGACAACTGTAATAGCATCATCAACAAAACATACTTCAAAAAAGGCAAATCTTATCTGGTGGACTCTGATCAATTAAATAAGATGATATGGTATATTAAATAACTTTATATGGTACCAAGCATGAATCTCTAAGAAAATATACAGGGAAAAACAAGTTATGTGAAGTTTAAATTGACTAAGACGCTTTCCATTAGACTCAGAATTACTCCCAAAGGTTGTGGGCCAGAAGGAGGAAGCTTGTTCGGTGCCCATCAACTTCCTTGGTTCGGTCAGCAGCCTATGGGGTAGTCTTGGTTCCTGGCATTTAGTCCTTCAAGTGAGAGGAAGATGCTGCAGAGCGTGAAGGCTGAGAATCCTGACCTACCTGCAGAGCTGGCAGATAGTCGGGACAGGGGTCCAACAACAACGCCCCCCTTGTTTCACTAAACCACAGACCAGTGAGCATCACCCCGAGACCTAAAACTTTGCAGATTTGCTCGTTGTGACTGAAGCTCCCAGTTTCACAAACCTCAGGGAAACGGAGAGAGAGAAATAGAAGTAGGTAGATGGATAGACATATCAGATAGACAGACAGACAGAGAATAGGCTGAAGAAAGTAAGGGATGTTGAAAATGACATTGAAGGTAAAAAAAGAGAGAAGCCCGTTGAGCAGCAGGGCGGTGCTTGTCCAGGCCTAGGTGATGTTCCCACTACGCTGGGACAGCGGTCCGCCCCAGACCCACGTGGAACAAGAGAGGCGCCGTCCTGGAGGCCGCCTAGCCCCCCTCGTACCTCCTCGCTGCTGTCAGACTCGGAGCTGGAGGACCAGCGGCAGCGCACCCACACGTCCTGCACCTGCCCGGCAGACATCCGCACGGTGCTCCTGCAAGCGGCTGCTGGCTGGAAAAGGCGAGACAGTGAGCGGCGTCTGCAGCGGCTCCCAGGAGGGTCAGGGGCCGGGCACCGCTGCAGGGCTAGATACAGTGAGGCAGACAGCACGGAAACATTCACAGAGGCCTTTCGTTTCTCCAAAACAAAAATTTCTCAAGACCTAAGGAGAAACAGACGAAACACTGAAACATCTCTCAGGTGTTTGTTACATCCAGAGTCCCGGGAAAGCAGATGCCCCCTCTTGAGTACAGAGGGGCTGCCCTGAATCCTTCCCCACTTGGGCGACAAGAAGTGGGGGGGGGGACCCAAAGGCTCTGCTTTGGCCTCCGATTTCATTAGAAGCAGGTGCTTGTGACACTGGGTGTGGGTCCTTCGTAAAACAGAGTCCTGGCGAAAAGTCTCAGGAAGCAAACAGTAAAACACTAAAGGGCTCCCGCTCAGCAGTTACACCATTTGAAGCGGCCCCGACACACACTGATAACGCAGCAAAGCCCTGATAACATGCACCTCTCAACGCAACCGCCTTGGAAAGCGAACGTTGGGTTGACAGTACCGCCCAGGGCTGAGGTCGAGGTGTGGGGCCATGTTCTGGTCCCTGGGGGTATGGAACCAAACACGTCATCCCCAGCTAGTCGGGGAGAAAGATATTATCCAACAGTCAACCGCAAAATAATGCAACTCCCGCTGTTAGCGTTTTGAAATTATCTTAAGTACAGCTTGAAGTGTCTGTGGGATTTTTGACCTCTTTGTATTCACTTTGCTGGGAACCATCGTTATCCCCATTTTAGAGAACAGGAAACTGAGGCAACAGAGGTTAAATAACCTGCCAGGATCCCTCAGGACCATGGACTCCAGAGCTTGTGTCCTCAACCACTGGGCCGCACCGCCCCCACCCGGGCACAGTGCATGCCTCCCCGTGTGGCTGGACAGCAGGCAGGGGCCCAGCTCCCAGTGGGCCACCAAAGCAGCTCTGAGTCATGGGAGAAGGCGAGGGGCTTCCTCGTGTTAGTTTCTGGGGCAGTGGGTGGGCCCTTCCCAGCCCACTTACCACGTAGTAGCCCCTTTGGAAGTCACAGGTGGCGGGATCTTCTCCGGAGCCCCTCCGGCAGGTCGTCTCTCGGATGCTGAATTCTATATCCATGCTCAAGCTGTTCTCATCCAGCATGTTGACCTTCGCGAAAACAGAGCGTCACTTTGCCACCGGAGTTTCTGAAACTCACATTGTTAGAAATGTCTCTCCCTGCACAGTGAGAAAACATTACAGAATCACCCCTAATTTTTTTTTTAAAAAAGGCTATCAGTCATCTCAGAATGCCCTGGCTCCATGCCCTCGTGCCGAACACCAGAGGGAAACGTGCTTTACGAAAGGCATGCGATGCTCCAGGAAGACACTGGAACCAGAACCTCCTCCGTGTCCTAACTCCAAGGCCAGGGTTGCATCTAGTGACTTAGTTTAACAATGGATCCTTGTTATTTGCAGATTCTATACTTGCAGATTTGCCTACTTGCTAAAATGTATTTGTAACTCCAGATTTCAATGCTCAGGGTCCTTTCGCAGTCATCTGGGGATACATGAGGATTTCAAAGAAGGGGCATATGAATGACCGATGAATTTGAATAATTGGAAAAGGCTAGAGAGAGGCAAGAGCAGGCAGGCTTCCAGATAGGACGGCGGCATGCAGGACGCATAGGGGCACCTCTCCATCACGTACCATTAAGGATCACACACACGCACGGAGGTGTGTTTATTTGCCAGGTGTGTCTGGGCTCAGGTCTATACAGGGTGGTACATGTGCTGGGTTGTGCCTGGGGGAGGGGGGGCCCGCACCCACCCCAGCTCATCTTCCTGGGCCAGAGCTCCACGGTGCCCGTAACCGGCTCTCTCAGGACTCATCCTCACGTTCTTCTTCATCTAACTAAGTGTTTGCTGTCCTCTGCAGTGAGCACGGCTGAGTCACAAGCAGGCCTGGCAAGAGGACACTGATTTCCCCACACCACCAGTGGGTTTCATGACGTGCCAGAGACAGAAGCCAGTGTCGGGGGTGGGAGAGAGGGTGAGCAAGGTCCTTGATTCTGGCCCGGCACCCTTCCAGAACGAATCACCCTTCGGCGTGGCAGCTGACCACACACGTCTCTCATCGCCTCCACACCACTCTGGACACGGCGGCCTGGGTCCAGGCCGGACACCTAACTAAGGCACAGCCTGTTGTCTTCATGACCTATGGCACACTTAGAAAAGACAACTGGGACAATCCGATTGATTTCCTGGGACTCTGGAAATGGGACACTGAGCCACTTTCTGAAGAGGAAAGGGTCAAGGTGAATGTGTTGTCCTTGGGACACAGGAGCCATGTGCTCCTCACAGCCCCAGAGGGAGCAGGCCAAGGGTGAGTGAAGGCAGCCCTCAGCCGGGATGGGAGACAAGAGCAGGCAGACAGAGCACATCCACTCATTCCCACCTGGCCTGTAATTTACGGAGCCCGTCCCACCTCCCAGGTTCCCCTAAAGTAACTGGAGGGCATTTCTGTCCCCTCTTCCCAGGAACTCTTTAGGCGGTGACTCCCCTGGGGACAGGGAGGGGCAGGCGACTTGCTGTCCACGTATCTCACTTCCTTTGGAGGATATTTCTGCTTCCCCTTCTTTGCCTAGCACAGTCTTCGTCACAGGACGCCCGAGAAGGTTCCTCTTTCCCTATTTCCAGGGCGAACAGGAAACTGATGACTACAGCATTGACAGAGGAAGAGGGGCGCTGTAGCTCGACAGCCAGAATTTATTCCCTGTGAATATGAGAAGCAGAACTGCTGAACCCGAAAGCCTCGTCTCTAATAGATGAGCAGTTCTTAATAGAGTCTCACGAGGAACCCGGGCACATGGGCTGCGTGGCGGGAAGGTCTGGAATGGGAAACGGGGCAGAGGGACATGCCCCACGGAGGACACAGGCTTCCGGAGAGCCCCGGGAGCCTCATGATACAATCGGAAATGGCTGGAAGAGGTGATTAGCTGTTACCATTTTAAACTGGAAAAAATAGAAAAAAAAAGTGTACCCAGCACACCGACAAAAGAAGCCAAAAAGCAGTAGAGAGAGATGTGGAGAGCAGGCCTGTGTACTCACTCTTTTTATGGTACTTCTGAACGCCCTGAACAGGTACGGGCTCAGGGACCGGGAGTTCACGTCCGCCACCGAGGCGCTCAGGGCTTGCCGCAGGGAGGGCAGGTCGTAGTCATATACCGGGAAACCTGGACGTGCAAGCACACGGAACACTGTGAGACCCTGCGCCCGGGCCAGGACATGCCACAGGTTACGTGGAGCTGAGTCCCTTACCTGCACAGGGCCCGCTGTTCATTCCAAAGACAAGCATGACCAATATTTCCAGCACCGCCTTCTGCATTCTGGGGAGAACTGTCCTTTAGAGCCAGGGAGACTGTCTGTGTGCGTCTGGGGGTGACACGTCTCCCAAGGGCAGCTGTCTCGTGATCAGGGTGACGGGCTTGCTCACTCTGACTGGGGCAGTGTGCCGCTCGTCCAGAAACCATTGATCCAGGTGAGTATTTACCGTTACCACCGCCTTTCCCTATGGAGAGGTGCCAGTGGGAGGCCACTTTTGAAGTTGTGACCTCGACGTGGGACTTTAGCCCGCGGCAAAGACACCAAGAGGCCCGGGGACTGCTACGCAATGTTTGTTTTTCTCTGTTTTAACTTCATGCACATACACAGCTCATTTTTCTCTTTTTTCATTTCTTTCGTGTAGGGAAAGGGGTGCATCTTATTTTCAACAAAATTCATTTTTCACTTGTTGTCTGTTTAGTTCCCTCTCATGTTCCTGAAGATCTTGCAGTTGACTGTTTTTGAAAAGTGTGTGGTTATTTCGAGATCTTTCTGGAAATTAAAACTGCAAAGACAATTGTTTAACCTATAGGACTTAACTCAGGCCAGCAGGAGCCCGCCCCCCTTCCCTGTGAACGGGCGTGTTTGCGCTTCCCCGGGACAGTGAGGTGTCTGCGTATTGACACGCTCACGCACAGTGAAAGCCCACGGTCGTGTGCGAACCATTGAAAAGAAGAGACTCATCATAGCAAAGACAGGGTGGGTGACGTGCAGGCCCTCATATTCTCATTCTGGGATTCACGTGGAAGAAGCTGTATTGCGCTGGAGTGTGTGCCCTTGGTCAAGGTATTCAACTTCTCTGAGCCTCAACTTCCTCATCCACAAAATGGGCAGAAATGGGCAGATGCGAGGTGTATTATTAGTCAGGGTTTTCCAGAGAAACTGACCCAACAGGATATTTATATATACATATGTAATTGTGCTTATAAATATTATAGATATATATTATAGTCGTTTCCATATAAATGTCTATTTTGAGATCATATGTACATATAGAGAGAGAGAATGAGAGAGAGAGAGACTTTAAGGACTTGGTTCACACCATGGCAGAGGCCACAAGTCCAAAATCTACAGGGTGGACCTGCAGGCTGGAGAGCCAGGGAAGAGTTGAAATTAAGTCCAGAGGCCATCCAATGTCAGACTGATTCCTGCTCAGGGCCTTCAACTGATTGGATGAAGCCCACCCACATTATAGAGAGTAATCTGCTTACTCAAGGTCCATTACTTTAACTGTTAATCTCATCTAAAAATATGTTCAGAGAAACATCCAGAACAATGTTTGACCAAGTACCTGGGCACCATGGTCAAGTGGACACATAAAACTAACCATCACAGAAAGATTAAATCACACCCCCTTGAAAGAGTGCTTGGCACATTAATTGCCCGATAAATGCTACATGTGAGCAAGAATTCAATTCAGTGGATAGCCTTAGTGTCTGTTGGGTTTAAGGCAACGGGCCCAGAGGACATCCAGAGGTCATCCAAAGGAGCTCAGCATCTAGCTCACCCTGCTTAGACAAGGCAAATGTGAGTTTGCCTTGTGAGTGTGCTTAGGACAGCGTAAACTGCCCTAAGGACCTCAGAGATGGTGGGGATGTCGGCCATTCACTCACTCCTCCTGAACTCGGCTCCCCAGTAGCCATGGGTCTCTTGAACTCGGCCTTGACAGGTGCAGAAGCATCCGACAGGAGAGGTGGAGACTC
The DNA here is from genome assembly GCF_022682495.2 of Desmodus rotundus. Taxonomy (NCBI): domain Eukaryota; kingdom Metazoa; phylum Chordata; class Mammalia; order Chiroptera; family Phyllostomidae; genus Desmodus; species Desmodus rotundus. The sequence continues at coordinate 205,371,257 of NC_071388.1, read as the reverse complement.
GGGCCAGGAAGAAAGAAGAGGAAGGAAACCGCTGTGGAGGGCACTGCAGCCACTCACCAAAGCACGTGGTGCAGGGCAGAGGTGCTGGCCAGGGTCCAACCAGGTGTTGCCACCAACAAGGAGGAGGGGGAAGAGGTTCTGGGCAGAGTTAACACGGCAGACGTGCCTCACAGAAAGTGCCGTGATGCAAATTTTAAATTATTGCTACTATGTCAGGCAACTTCATTAATTAAAATATCACCTCTGTCTTGCCTGCTCTCTGCGCAAAGGTTTGAAGTCAGGCTCCTGACTTCACGTCTCTCAGGACCGCTGCCCTGGCCCAAACAGCGGTCTTTCTGCAAGCCCCACTCACCAGCACATGGGCGCAACGGTGTGTTAAAATCCCTGTGTCTGAGTGCCCATTTACCCAAGCAGCAATCTGGGTCCAGCAGCTTCTGGCTTCATCTCAGGCCTCCCTCCATCCCCGACTAGGTTCCAGCCATACCAGTGTCCTTGAAGTTCTTTGGGGACACCCAACAACATCCGTGCCACAGCCCTTGTACACATCATTCCTCTCAACAAACAACGGTGACTTTTTTTCTTGCTTTGCCCAAGTCCGCTCCTTCCCAGCCTTTGGGCCTCTGCAGAAACAGCACCTCCATCCTGCCGCGTCAGCTCCTGCTTCTTCCTCCCTGGCACTTACCACGTGTTGCGATCTCGCCTTTTTGTCTGATGTTGTCTTCCTGTACTAGTGCACTAGAAGCTGCATGAGACCGAGACCCTGCCTGTCCTATGTACGCAGTGCTGTGATACCCAGACAGGAACGTGACTGAATGTTTGTTGAGTGAGTGAGTGAGTGAGTGAGTGAGCACACTTGGTGTCTCGGAACCTCAGTCCCAGTCTTTCCGTTGGAAGCCCGGAGTAGTTTCCGGTGCATAAAAGGTACGCAAAGGGTGTGCTCTGCGGTGAGGACCACTAAGACTGGTAATTCTATTACTCTTAACCTGGTGTGAACTCAACTCTGCTCGAGTCTTCCAGAGTTAACTGCCGACATCACCATCAACTCCAGGGTCTCGTTAAATGAGCGGAAATAATAAAAGTAATTGCAAAAGAGTCGAGGAGATTCGGGAGACGACAGTAAAGCCGCGTTGCCCGCACAGAACTATTGATCTTGCTTGTGGGCTCATTGGTGCACCGATGGGTCATTTTATTTCTCGGACTCACGGGGCAGCAGTCCATGCCGGCGCCGGGCACGCGGAGCGCAACAGTGAGGTCGGAAGGCGCCTCCGCAGAGTCCCGCCACGTCTGGGAAACCTAGGCGAGCAGACGGGAGCCGGCCAGGGAACTCAGGCCGTAGTCACTTCTTCCCGAATTCTTTTTCCCACCAGCGGAAATTGATGGCATTTGTTCCAGCAATTTTCTGCTGTTCCAAGAATTATTTAGCTACTAAAAATTATGTGGCCCTAGGCCAAGGGGGCAGTATAGTTTTTTTTACATAGTTCTTAGAAATGTATATAGAATTTATTGTAAGAAGCCTAACGAGCAGTGGGGATAAGAGTGACTAGTGGTGGGTGGACGTCCATATCGTAGACCATCATCTTCATTTCTCTTGAGACGGCTTTTCAGGGTGGTCATCTCTCTAGTAATATCACTTGAAAAAAGTCACTGAGTTTGGAGCAAACGTAAACCAAACCTTTATCTGATTAATGAACCACACACTTTGCAGCATCTTCCAGTCTCCTGTAATACCACGAACCCCACCATCGAGGCACACCCTGATTGCCGATGGTCCCAACCCTTCCGTGTTCTGGAAATGTTCTCAATGCCATTGTTACTTTTATTTTTTAGGGGACAACATGTTTATTTGCAAACAAAGTGGTATTAGAGTTTCTCACGGTGTGGCCCCCAGACCCGCTACTTCAGCCCACCTGAAAGTCCCAAACCCACCCCAGACCTACTACATCAGTAACCCCAGGGAGAAGACTCAGCGTCCTGGTTTGACAAGGTGCTGTATGTCCTATAAAAAGTGTTACTTTTGTTTTAAATCCACTGAACTTGTTTTTTGGTTTCTTCTAGTGTCATCCCTTGAAAATCATTCTCCAGCTTCGGATCATATGAATATTTACCTATATTTTATTATTTCACTTTTTGCATCCTAATTATTTAATGCACTTGGAGTTAGTTTTAATAGAAGTTGTGAAGTAATGATTTCACAATTTCTTTATTGTAGAACACCTTTTATGGCTGGGATATAGAAACGTCTATTTCCTGACCAAGTCATGACTGATAAAAGGACGACCTTCACCAAAACAAGAGAATTAGCTAAGCAAAAAGGGAGATCAGTTTGAAACAGCTTTCTCTCCATGTGACCAAAAATTCAATACCAGGTTAAACAAGATAAAGGTGTATTTCTCAGATTTAAAAAAAAAAAAAGTATGATGATAAGCAGCCCAGTGTTATTTGGTGGCTCCCCAACTACCAGGAACCTAGATTCCTCCAAGATATTCTCGTTTGTCATTACGGTCCATAATGGCTGCTGGAGCTCCAGCCATCACGGTCTATTCCATGCAGCTTGCTGAAGGAAAGGACAAAGAAGGAGGAATCTTTTCTCTTTAAAGACAATTTCCAAAGGTCATACACCACATTACTGCTTATATCTTATATCTATTTGGCCAAAAATAAGTTACAGAGCTGATGTACTACCAGGGAGACTAGGACATAGGATCCTTTAACTGGGAGATTAGATGTCGGGGTAGCAACTAATACTCTTTGCCGACTTGAGTCGTAGGAACCAGAGGATTTATGCTCCATAGTAGATAAGTAAAGGGGACCCCCAGGAAAATAATTGTTCAGGGGGCTAGAGGGCAACCCTCGGATGGAGAATCCCAAGGAAAAGATGACATTAATGGAGTCCCTGCTAAGGAAACTGAACAGATTTACACTTTTAGTGGAGATTTCAGGATTGACTTTCCGATGGGTACAGGAAAAATTAAGCAAACTTTTTAAACAAGGTATCGTTGTTTCCAGGGGGAAAAAAAAACATTTGTTCAAGAAAGAATCATCAGTTAGGAGAACTTTGGCTATAATGTGGTAATATCCCCAAACCACAGTAGCTTAAAACAGCATTTTATTTTTTGCTTATGCTCCATGCTCACTGCCAGTTGTAAAGGGGCCCTCCTCGTCCCGGTCAGAAAAGGACCAGGCTGTTGGTGCTGAGATGCTGAGAAATGCCTGATGCAGAGAGAGCTCTGGAACACCTCCCACCAGCGGTTAAATTCTCTGGAGCTAATGGCCACATGGAGTCACATGACCCCACCTAAATTCAAAGAGATCAGGAAGAAAGTCCTACCATCTACCCTCAGGGTGGAAATACTCTAAATCACCGCACAGAGCGCCCATGGCGACCACGGAAGGAAACGTGGGGTTGCCGTGGGCAGTGTTCGTACCACCGTGATCACGTAAACACTGAACATTAACAGCTGGGAAGATGGAAGTCCTGAGCAGTATTTATTGCAGGGAAATGGGGGTGAGGAGCGGGCGTCAGAGGACAGAGTCCTCCTCTGCCACCGTCAGACGTGAAAAGAATTGAGCAACCAAGACACTGCAGTAGAAGCCTGTGATTCAGAAATACGAAAACAAGAAACGCAGAGCAAATGGGCAAAAACACTCCTAAGTGCTGGCCTCAGCTCTTAGTCAGGGCGGGGTAGGGCGAGACTTATTCTTCAGTGTAAGCCTGGTGGTGTTTTTCGGCTCTTAAAAATACGGCAAATATTGTTGTGGAAACAAAAGATATTAAATCTGAGTTTTCAGGGCTCGAGGAAACGCCTCCCACATGGAGTCGCCAGCATCTCCTATCTCTGGAACGCAGGACACCACCCACGTCGGCCTCTTAGGAGAAAAGGGAGGGATGCAGTGAGGCACCTTGTCGGGGTGTTTGCCACTCAGCGCAGGGTGCGCAGACCTGGAGCCAGTCCTGGGTCTGTTTCCATTTCTACAACCAGCAAACAGGCACCATTTCAGAGCACGGAAAACTAAAGAACTCAGCAACCCCAGTGGAAAGAAAATTGGCACTTACACTTCTAACAACCTTCTTTTAGCCCTGCGCCAACCCTTTGGAGGCATAATAGCATTTCTATGAGACTACAATCCAGATGATTTTAAAACAACATACTTTCCTTTTAAAAATGTAAATCAATAGACAGGTTTGTGGGCTCAGTCGCTGAATGGGCTCCAAAGATTTATGTAAAATCTTCTGTGATCCTTCCAAATTCTTGGGATGGCTTTGTACTGCCCTGACATTAGATATCTAGACTAGTATCTAAAGAGATATTAGATATTTTTCTACCTGCTCAGACCAGGCTAAATATTCTCAGACAGTATTTTCCAGCATATGCTTTTTTGAAGGACACGAGGTGGCAGGGGCTGCTCGGGGGTCCCCACAGCTGCCTTCCCTTGGGCTTCCGGATGCGGAGGCCGAGGCCCAGGGACAGGGCTGCTGAACTCGGACTATCGCATCGTGCAGACGTAGGTAAGGGTGACAGTGGTACGTCTGCTCCCCGGATGCCCCGATTGCCCTTGTCTTCCTTCCGCAGGCTGTGATGGAGGCATGGGGGGTTGGGGGAGGACTCACAGAGGGGGGTAAAGAATTTGTAAAGCCACATCAAGACGAGGCCCTGCCTTCCAAGGCACACCGCCTGCTGCCTAGTCCTGTCACGCATGTCAGAAACCGAGCGACCCCCATGCCTCCCTGCAGGTTCTGAGACATCCCTGGTCTAGGCTCCCTCCTCCCACCCAGGGCAGAAGGCTCTGGGGAGAAGGCCATGGTCTCAGGGAGGTGAAACCAAAGTGCATGAATGATTTTCAAGGTCATTGGGATGTCTGCCATGTGCCGAAGGCTGTGCTAGGTGCTTGCATCCCCACAACCTCCCTATGGAGGACACTAACGGGACCCCCTTTCGGCAGACAGGATGCCCAAACTGGAGGGCTCCTTGTGGAGGTGGGTTGCTGCTTCCCGCCCAACACGCACACACCTAGCATGGGTAGGGGAGGGGCCCCGAGCTCCTGTGTCGGAGCTGAAGGACAGTGTATGACTCTCAGCCATGGCCAGATGCCAGCTTCTGTCTGTGGGTCACCTGGGCCCAGTTCCCGCAGGACAGCCCGACAGGAGCCAGGTTACACCTGCACACGCAGTCGGCTCTGTTGCGGAAGAAGACCCTGGTCTAGGGAACCTGCACCCTTTCTAACGGGCAGGAAGCACGGCTGCCCTTTTCTCCGGAGGCAGAGTATTATGCTGGGAAGTCAGCACGCCTGCCCTGTGTTTTGAAGGAACACATTATCTCTACCTTCCAAGGCTGTGAGAGTTCAGGCAGGTGGGACGGGACGAGCCAAGGCCTGGGGCAGGAGGGGCGAGGTCACCCCTGAGAGGGGGAATCAGTTTTCCTGAGACAGTCCCCTTTCATGCCTGTCACCCCAGACTCAGCATTAGTGGGTTAGGGTCAGGGTCAGGGTCAGGGTTGGGCTGGGCAGGGAGAGGAAAATCACTACCACCATCATTTCCTGCCATCCCTGTATCCCTGTCACAGCCATAGAAATACACTCAAAGTGACCCAAACGGCCGGGAAGAGGCCTCTCAGGGTGCTGGCCAATGGTGAGCTCGGCCTTCCTTTCCTCAGGGACGGCAGAATCTGAGTGCTTCAGAGGGGACAGCCAGGGCAGTGGCTCCGTCCCACGTGTCCTCTCAGTGACGAGGGAGGCTGAGGGACCCATGTCCCCGGCACGGGTTCGTGAAGAACTGTGAATGAATTCAGGCAGGGTGGACACGGAGGCAGGCAGCGGGTGTTTGATGAGAGTGCATTTATCTTCTCTTCTCTGAGCGCAAAGGGCTTCGCCCGGGTCAAATGCACTCCAGGTCGGAACAGGAACACCAACACCTGCTCTGGTTTCCATAGGGGGAGCAACTGTGTCACTTAATTACAGAAGGATCCGAAGAGGAAGCCATGTAAAGAAGTGGGGACCTACATCCTGGATTCTGGGCTGCAACACAGAGACCCCCCAGCAGTGGAAGGAAATGTCCTCCGCACCTGGAAACATCCCTCACGTGGAAGGAGATCCTCCTGCTTCCTGACACCCCAAGGACAGTGGGGGGATCAAAGCCGGGGACTTGGATGGGCTTGTGGGCTGATGGGTAGAGATGGGTGGTCTGCAGGGAGCAGAGGGTGCTGATGTGCAGCGCCTGGGCCTCCCGGGGGAGGGGGGTGTCAGGGAGACCCTCGGGGGTGCCGAAGCCAAGCTTCCCTGCCCAGGAGCCAGGAGCTCCCCAGTGTCTTAGTTCTGGGTCACTGAAGGCACGTGGCTCAGAGTGAAGCATTCCCAAACCCCTGATCCTTCAGAGAGAAGCCGACAGGGGACTGGAGAGGAAGCCCATTTCTGGAACAATCCCAGAGGGTAGCAGGTTCCCGCGGTGCAGAGGGAGCCGCGGGGGTATTTCCACCTGGCCCTGGCGTTCCGTCTATCAGAAGGTTTGCCCAGAGGACGCTGAGAGATGAGAATGGAGGCGAAAGCTCTCTGCATCCACCCAGAAGGGCAGTTTCCCTTTTATTCTTCACTTCTCTCTGAGAAAAACCGACCAGGATGCCTCTGAGCCGTTTGCCAGGGCCGGGTGAAAAGGGAGACAGTGAGGGGAGGGGGCCTGAGGAAGCCTGCGGGCAGAGCGAGGGCGGAGGAGACAGAGACTGACACCTCCCTTGTAATGTCCCGGCGGCTGGGGTGGCCACATCCCGGAGAGTCGGGGATCCTCGGCACATATGCAACGGCAGTAAGGCACAACGGGCACGTGGAACCCCCCTCACCCACAAAATCACTGCTAACGCTCTTAATTGGGGAGCTTTGACTTTTTGCTTATTTTAAATAAAAATCCCTCTACAGTGTGGAGAACACGCTTGGGTATTGACGGTGGAGATGCGCCTCAGTGCCCCCCCCACACGTGCACACACCTGCCACGCACACACACACAGGCGTATGGCTCTCTGGTTCCTGCGAGCCCTCCTGCTCCTCCCCTGGAGCCTGGTGGGAGCCCCTCCTCCCTGCTTCCCAGGAGTCCTGCACTAAAGTCCCCGTCACAGCCCACAGGGATTCAGGGCTGCAAAAGCCTTGAACTTGCCTCTCCCTGCAGACTGTGAGGTTCCAGATGATGATGTCTGTGTGCGTGAATGAGTGAAATGATGAAAAGGGCCTGGGCTGTGTCACGCAAGAGTCCCTCCACCAGCGGAGGACAGAGCCCCATCCCATAACCATGCTGTCCCCCAGACAGGTTGCGAGGGCTGCAGTCAAGGCTGTTAATCAGGTTCCAAATGCACGAGGGGAAGAAAGGGCCGGTGAGCCCGCAGGAGAGCCCTGTGTCCTCAGCAATCGCTCGGCATCCTGAGGGGGGCAGAGGGGGTGGCTCTGGTCAGTGAGGCTGGAGCCCCCTGGGCTATGGATGGAGGCCCAACCAAAGGCGGGAGGAAAGGTGGGCTGTGGGCAAACCTGGCCTTGCTGCCCAGAACCAGAACCAGCGGGGCCTTGTCTGCTTGCAGGCAGCCAGCACGTTCTGGTCCTCCGCGGGAACCGGGAACCATGTCTTCTCTTTTGTTCACTCTCAGAGGAATGACAAGAACAACACGTGACAATCCCTCCATTATTTAATTCGGTGACATACTCATTGGAACCACGTTGCAGGATTCCCCACCGTCGTGGACGCTGTCAGTGCCACGAGGACGCAGCACCTGGGCCTGGAGGTGCTTCGGCACCTGCACTACCTTCATGAGCGACACCTGAAAGGACGACTTTCTGTGCAGAAATCACAGGGCAGCCACGCAGAAACACCCCCGGGACCAGCCAAGTGCAAACCCTGAACCCGCCTCTCCCCAGAACAAACGAATTCTGAGTGTTGTTTTTAGCGTCGACAGAGAAATGTCCTTAGCTGCTGGTTCTGATTTGTACGGAGACCTGTGTCTCAGACTAACAGACTGCAGTCGGTGGGAGTATGGATGGAGAGGCAAATGCTTAATTTACGGGCATCAGCCGACAGTGCATTAACTCCTGTCTTCTGGGAGGTTTTCAGTGAAGGTACCGACTGTATTCGAATTTCCTACTTGAATTGCAGGTGAGGCCCCGCGACCGCTGTCTCTCTCTGCACAGCCGCACACACTGCCGCATGCTTTGCTTTTCCAGTGAGTGCAGAGATGACATGTGTCTCTTCTCCGTGGCTTCAGAAAAGGCAGACATGCTAGTTGCCATGGTGACAGCAAAGTGATATTCCCTTGCTGGCTGAGAAATTTCGAAAGCGGCATTCATTGACAATTTTTGTCGTGTAAATTTGATCCCGTCTATTTTCAGCTTCCCACACCAGGAGCTGGTGGAGGCTGGGGGCCAAGGTTCCCTGCGAGGCCGTGAACAGGGTCTAGGCAGAAAGAGAGCTTGTGTTCAGGCTCATTCCTTGCAAACAGCAGGACTGTTGTGGGTCGTCACCTAACTCTGCTGCCCCGACAAAATCAAAAGACTTTTTTAAAAAAATTTGGTTCATGCTTTTGTGGTTTTTCTAATTAGATGATCCTTTTAACAGCTTCCTTCTAAGATTTTCCACTTCAGCCACGGAGTTTATAGTCGATTCAAAGCTGAAAAAAACTAATTGTGAACATTGAAATGGCCTTACGGACAGCCGGCCCTTCTCTTTGGGGTGACAATGCCGCCCCTCCCAGAGGCAGCTGGGACCCACGTGTCTAATGAAACAGCCTCCCCAGTCCTCCCCCAGGGCCTTTGCCGTCCCTGATGTTTACATAGGCATACCGGCTTCTTCCCACACTAAGGAGTAAATACAGTATTTTGTGTTGAGAGTTCTAGGTTCACATATCTAAGATCTCACATCTTATACTCAAGTTAAGAATTCCTATTTGCTCTAAATTTAAGAAAAAGCCTTGCGAGTGGTCCGACCCCCAACGCATACGCGCGGGAATGTGGCCACGGGGCAACTTCCCGAAGGTGGGAAGGTTCGTGCGTGAAGTTGCCCCGCCCACTGGCCACCTGGACACTGCCCTCAATGACCAGCATTGCGGACCCCGTTAGAGGCTGAATATGATGCACTCACGAATAGAATGTCTACGACGACCACGACTATACAGAAAGCATCTTTGATAAAATGTTACGTGAAAAAGCTTACATGAAATTGTACAGGTGGTACGATGACATCATGTAACATTCTAAAAAGGAAATAAAACATCCACAGGAGAACGCTGACTTGGAAAACCGTCCTGAAATGTCAGCAGTGACCGTCCCTAGGTAGTGGGACAACTGACATTCTTTCCACTTCTTCACGTAGTCTACATTTCCTGTAATACCCATGAAACATTTTTGACGGGAAAATAGTAAGTAAGAGGAGTCAGAGAGCGCGCGATAGCAACAGGAGCAGCGGTGCCTCGCGAGGTTCCACTTTGGGGTGCTTCTCACACTGCCCAGGAACGGGGTGCTCCCACCAGCCGGAGCGCCTGGCGAGTGAGAGGGAAGGATGAGTTTCAGGGTCCTCCTTTGAGACAAAAAGCACAGTGAAATCAGTTCCTCCTGAAAAGAGTAGGGTCCTCTTGCGACAGCACATTTTAAAGTCTGGCCTGATTTGGGAGACTTTTAAATATATGCCAACTAATGAGTCATATGATACCAAAAGAAAACCAGGGAGAGTGGACTGGAGGTAAGCAGGGGAGACCCACGGAAACAGAGGATGCATGGCCAGGCCCCTTTTCCCAGGGGAGATGGGCTCCTACAGCAAGCACGGACTGAAGGGGGAGCAGCAAAGGCAAAAGGAGGGAACAGACTTTGAAACTGTCTACAGCAAGTGCAGGTCACTGAGACCCAGAGGGGCTGGGAGCTTCAGTGGAGCAGATGTAGGGGTGCCCTCCCTCTATCTCCATTGTCCCGGGTGAAGTCAGTCACACGTCCTGTCTGCAGGTCCGAGAACAGCAGCAGGATGGAAACATCGCTGGGCGGTTCTCATTCGGGAACAAAGTTGGGCATCGGCCCCGTGTGTCTCCCACTCCGAGGTCTGACGCTGCCTGCAGGGGCAGAGAGAGAACCCTGTGTGAAGAATGGAGTTCCCATTTTTGTTCTCGGGATACGACTTATTTCCAAATACACCAGTAATGGGCTGGTAGTGGGTAGAGATGTACTACCCAAAGCAGAGAGATTTTTCTCTCAAGATCGAAGTGGCCCTGAGACCGTTTTGTGAGTTCTGCCCAGTTTGCCAGCGGGCACAGCATGACCACAGCCGAATGGCCAAGGCTCACTCCGTCCATCTGGGTGAAGACCCAGAAAGTCTCCAAGTGCTGCATCTGCCAGGTAGTTTCTGCATAAGTAAAAGGATGAGCTGGTAAGAGTTAAGAAGGGTAGTAAATTATTGAAATGATGTTTTATGATGACTCCCAAAGGAACTTCAAGTTCTTTCACTGAACTAGAATTTCAGGGCAGCAAATGCAAGAAGAGATGGATTATTATGTGAGGATTAATCAATTTCCAGGGGCCGTGCCTCCCCGGGGTCCTTGGGTTGCACGGATGAAGCTACGAGAAAACTAATAGCTTTACTCACACCCTGGGTCTTACTTCCCTTCAACCTCAGTGCAGGAGAAAGAAATATATGTCCAACTGTCTGCTAATTTCACCCCAAGTCACTGGGTCCGAGGCTGGGGCAGGGAAGAAGATCCCAGATGGGCCAACGGGTAAAGACCTGCCGCCGAGTGTCCGCTCCTGCCCGCCCCCCACTGGGGTCAGGTCACCCCCACCTGGGTTGGCGTTCTCCTCCCTTGTCCCTGCCCAAGGAGACATTGCCATCACCCTCTGGAGAGAGAAGTATCAAGGAGGCAAAGAATCACATTGTAGCAGCGTGTAGCTGGTTGCCTAGAAAATTCCATTTTCAGTGAACTTCTGAAGGACACACCAGGCAGAAAACACCCCAAAAAGAAGTGAATCTTATATCCAGAAGACAAAGTGCACCCACCAATGGGACAGGCCCAGGTCGTGTCTCTACAGTCACGAGCGGTTAGGACTCACGGGGCGTCTGTTCCCTCACACGCTCCTCTCCTCGTCCTCTGTCTCTCACGGAGGGTCACACGGAAATGATGACCTTCTCCACGTTCCCTGTCATTCGCCGACGAGTGAACTCTCCATGTTTTAGTAAAAATTTACATTTAAGCAAAGGGCCAGTTGACAAGAGCCAGCCTGTTTTCTCATCTTACTCAGAGTAACACATTTGGGAAAGAAGGAGAGACGTGGACGTGAGGGCTGTACAAGGTGTGTGAGTGTGCAAGGTTTGTGCAGAAGAAGTCCGGCCATTGTTAACGTAATGAGAACAGTTTGCATGACATCGATGTAACCCGGCAGCCCAGGAGAGCTGACTGGAATGCGCATGTGTGAACAATGACGACTTCACTGTACTGGTCACTGGAGGCAGTAGACGCCATTGAGTGAGCATGTGTCCTGTGTGGGTTTCACATTCAAAATGACTGAGTGAGTAGAGCAATGACTCTGAATCAAATTTTGCATTAAGCTTGAACATTCCTCCACAGAAACTATTCGGATGTTTCAGAAGGCCGAAGCTCTGAGCAACTGGTGACTGGCAGCTTCATCACGACAACGTGCCTGCTCACGCATCACGTCTCGTGCAGAGTTTTTTGGTGAAACATCAAGTCACCCAGGTGACTCAGTCCCCCTACAGCCCAGATTTTCTGCCCTGTGACTTCTGGCTTTTCCCCGAAAACTAAAATCACCTTGGAAAGGGAAGAGATTTCAGACCATCAAGGAGATTCAGGAAAATACAACAGGGCAGTTGAGGGCGATTCCAACAGGATTTTGAAGAGTGTTTTGAACAGTGGAAGAGATGCTGGGAGAACTGTGCAAGGTCCCAAGGTCCTACTTTGAAGAGGTCTGAGATGTCACTGTCCTACGTACAGTGTCTCTTGTATCTTGCATCTTCTTCACTAAATGCCTCTATTTTTCATATTACATGACTGGGTACTTTCTGGAAAGACCCTGTACACACATCTCCTCATGGATCTTTTCTGATTATCATGCCTCTATGGTTTAAAAAACTCATTATAACTGTTTTATCTCTTCCTGATTTTAAAAAATATTTCAGCTCATAGCTTAAAGTGGCAAATGTTCCAAAACTGAAATTACGATTTATTGTAAGGTGAAACACTGTTTTCATTTACCATTATGAAAGAGCTGAAATACTTTCTTCCTAAATATGCAAAGTTTATTTTCTTGAGCAACTCGGGAGGCTACACCTGCGTTTCCAATTACATAAAGCATGCAGTTAGCTCACCCTCACAAAGCCTCCAGATCGTCAGGGCCCAAGGCAAGGCCCCGAGGGCCCAGCTGCATTGGAGGGAACCTGGTGACCACAGTTACCCCGTAACACAGTCACTCGGGGAAGAGAAATGACACTTAATGCCCAGCAGGACTCTGTGCCTGAACCTCAGCACAGGTCTGGGAGGGCCCCTCAGCTCGCAGGAGGCCTCGGTGGGAGGGAGGGAGGGAGGGAGGGTTTTCATTCCTTAATGTGTTTTCATTCCTTGCAATTCACTTTCTCAAAAAAAAAAAATCTACTCCAATGGAATGCCCATTGTTTTTCCCCTGGCTCTTTGTGTCCCTAACAACGTTTTTAGCTTCGGTTTCAGAATTTGGACACGTAATGGGAAAACATAATTAAAGCAAATGGTAAGATGTAAGATGTCGGGGAGGGGGCCAAGCCTTGGGTTCAACTTTGCCACTTAATTGAATTCCATTTTTATTGCGCAAATGAGCTGTTGCTAAAAACCTTGGACACTTTACTGAAACATGTTTGGTAATCAAAGGGGGTCGACACATATTTGCTGCTAGCGAAACAAGCGAGTGAGCACCCGTTTCTGTGTCCCACAGCAAAAGGCATCGATGACGTGTTGTGAGAAGGCATTTTTAGGCACTGATATGTAAAGAATCAGGGACATAGAGTTCGGGGCGGGGGGAAAGGAAGCCTCAGAACAGGGTGACTTGATTCAGTTATTGCCAAAATAGCTGCACAAGTTGACTCAAGTGCTTTTAAAACAGCCAAACGTGGGACCTCCGGCTGGCTGTGCCAGCCCTGAGCTGGGAGCGAAGTCGGTGCAGAAAGTAATGGGACCGGGCGCGTGGCTTCCTCTTGGTCCTCCCTCCAACCCAACAGTGCTCACCTGTTTTACACACACCTTATTTCCAACCTGATAATATGTGAAAATAAACGACCTGAGAAAAATATCGCAATTTTGAAATCAGTCTCAAAATGTGAACGTTTTCAGAGCAAACAAAAAAACCCATTGAAACGACTCACCTTGTTGTAATTAGATTTTTCTCCATGGCAGTCCATGAGTTTTATTTGATTTTGTTAGCAATCTCCTTCAGAAGACACTTGAGATCGTTAAGCTTGGAAGGGAAGAAAGAACTGGTCTTAAGATCGATTGGCCAACTTTGAAGAATAAATGATCACTCTCTAGCTTTCCCACAAAGCACAGTGTGCTCGTACATCAGACAGCGCGTGTGGCACACGCTGGATGGGACAGAGTGAGTGACGCGACGTTTTGGCCCCATCCCTGCTTGCGTCCTGGAATCACATCACTAGCAGGTGACCATCCCTATCAATTAGTATAAGCTCTCAAATGCACATTGCTAGTGACTCCTACATAGAAATAATAGATTTTCACAGCACAGAGAAATACTATTTAGAAATAAAGTTACAGGCAACAAATGCTAATAGAAATTATGAGACATAATAAAGTTGTGCTTTGATATAAGAATAGTGCTAATGAAAATAATACATAATATTAATAAATCAAGTTTTTGCAAAGTATCGCCTCTCACCACAAAACAGTATACATGGTAGAGCAATAGGTAAAAGGTCTAATGAAATTGTTTTTGATACATGCATATTTCACAAGATAATGAAGCTCGTTCGAAATCACACGCCATGGTTGTACACTTGATAAAAGCTGTAGACATAACACAATTTCCGTACCTTGGTTTCTAACTTGCTATGTCCCTCATTCAGGAAAAATCTGTTTTTAACTTGGGCTTCTTTTCAGCAATAACCTCTTCACTTAACTTTTTTTTTTTTTTTAAGAACAAAAAGAAGCCCTCAGGGTTAGAGCCTGCCTAAAATAAGCAAGGCACAGTGAGGTCCCCACCTACAGACTTAAGGTCGGCCGTGAACGCCTTTGATTTCTGGGCGCGGGGAGTGCTCTGTGCTAATTGGTGGCACAGAGGCTTCAATACGCTGATTAAAGTAGGAGTAAGATTCCAAGAGGCTGCTCACGAGACATGTGACGATCCCTACATTTTTTCTGGATGGAAAGTTGGGTTTTTTGTTGCTCAGAAGAGGAGGTGTAGAGGATGGGGGAATAAATGGGAGAAGGGGCAGGGGAGCAGGACGAGAAGGGGGAGGGGTGGTGAACCCCATGGGTGACCCCCTAGGCTCTGTGCTGTGAACTTGGGGTCTTCCCTGGGATCCGCCAAACATCTCCCCAGACCTACAGGTGGGCTTCTTACGGGAACCAGCAAAGGGGCTGAGCTCCACAGCCAGGGTCACTCTCTGAGGTCCCCAGAGACCCTGGCTTGCACATGTATGTAGACAGCCTTTGGTATGATTCCATGATACATGACTCCCTCAGCTCCCATGTCCCATGACCCCCACTGTTTAGGTCCACTGTCCCCATTGACAGTGTCCCCTGCCCAGACCCTTACTGGTTGGGAGGTCTCCCTGGTCCCTAGGAGTCAGTGCCCTGGGCTCCCAGTGACCTCTGCCCAGACCCAGCAGGTATCCAGGCAGCCCGAGGCCCCTGCCCAGTCCTCTCTGCCCGTCCACGGTGGCCTCCATCCCCTGCACGCCCAGAGCAGGGCCAGCACCAAAGCATGGCTTTCGCACCTGCAGGCCAAGCCTAAGTCTTACTCCCACCAGCTCCCTGCGGGGCCGCCCCAGTGGGTCCAGGAGTGACATAGCACACGGAACAAACAGAGCCTGTTCTCTCTCCCAACGCATCATCCAGACAAACATCCCCAGCTCCTGGGTTCCCCGACCAGACGACCTGGAAGGTCCGGGGATGCTCAGAGGAACCCATTATCGCATGCAATCCCGCACAATGCAGCCTGCAAACGCCCCTCCCCCCGAACCGCTGAACAGAGGGGCCCCCCACGAAGTCCAGGGGCCACGCCTGCTGGGACCGCACAGAGCCCAGTGCCTGGCCCGTGTTACGACAGAACACGCACACACAAATTGCACGCGGTGTGTGGTCTAGGCGCAGAAGCAGCAGACAGTACGAGCATGTGTTTCGGTGTAAATATACAATGTGGAAAGGTGAGTGAATATATCACGTAAGGTTTTCCATATATTACGTATTGCCTGTGTCTCGCAGAAATCATCCTAGAACACGGTCCCATGTTGCTCCTTTCCTATGTTCTCTTAACAGTCGATAAATTGTTTCTGATCTTTAAAAATGTCGGCAGTTTTCCTTTCCCTCCCGCCGCCAGGACCGCGAGCTGCATCCGGCACCACCATGAGCGCGGCACTCCACCCCACTAAAACAGGGTCTTCCCGGCCCCGCAGCCGAAAATCAGCAACAGCACAACTGCAGAACGACACTACTGTGGGATGGCGCGTCTCCAAAGAGGCCACCACCACGTCCTCCCTCCCCATACGCAGGTGTTGCCCCCCACCCCCCACTGGGACCTGGGCCGGCCTGGGACGGCTTTGTTCAACAGACCCTGGTGGACGGGACGTCGTGCCGGGTCCAGGCCTGCTCACCCCATGCCTAATGCTCACGTGCGTATTCGTGCATCTGCCATGCCCTGCAGTTTAGCAGGTAACAAATAGACGCCCAGGGCCTCTCTGGTGCTCCCGTAATTGCCAGCACCTTACACCTGCCTCTGCAGCTGAGCGAAAGGTAGGCTGTCCTGGGTCAGAGAGACAAGATGTTGGAGATCGTGGAAATGGGACTTCGGGACTAT
Source organism: Desmodus rotundus (assembly GCF_022682495.2). Classification (NCBI taxonomy): domain Eukaryota; kingdom Metazoa; phylum Chordata; class Mammalia; order Chiroptera; family Phyllostomidae; genus Desmodus; species Desmodus rotundus. The sequence goes on along the minus strand of NC_071388.1, from coordinate 205,355,243 downwards.
CCCTGGGCTAGTCCCTCGGGCTGATCACCCGAGAAAACAATTCCACTCCAGCACCCAGACCCTACCTGGTGAGCAAAGAAGACTGAATATGGTCAGAATCACGTCTATGTTTTAACAATAAACTTCTTTAATTTTAGACCATAACCACCGACCTCCAGTTAAAAGCTCTAGGATAATAGAGATGAAAATATTATTTCTTAAACTATAAACAAAACTGTACCTTTGTATCCAGCTGTCTAAACCGATGCCTCATTCTTCAAGGAAGAGAGAGCGGGAGAGAGAGAGAGAGGGCTATTAAACTCCACTTTCCAGTCTCTTAAAAAACAAAATACGGATCATTTTCACACCCAACTGAATCACCTCCGCTGCATTTACCTGTCATCCTTTCTTCCTACCCCACGAAGAGAACCCCACTGCTGCCCGGGTAGAAGTGCAGCGAGCAGAAGCTACTGTGCTGAGGGGGTGGTGGGAGGGGGCCCGCAGGGTCCATCCCTCCCTTCTGAAACCAGGATCTCAGAGTCTAGAAATGGAGAAAGCTTGGGTGTCCGCTTTGTCACTCAGAGAGAAAGAGCAGCGTCCCCTGCTCCCTGGTGGCTGTGCTGAAGCTCAGCAACGCATCCAGGCTGCTTCCATCTACTCGTCCCTGTGAGCGTGGGTTTCGAGGTGTCTGGAGCTCTCAGTGTCCGTGACTCTGCCCAGTAACCGCGTCACTGCACAGTAAGAAGGGCATGCCCCTAGAGGCCCTGCATAAACGTCACGTGGGGCCCATCTAGTCCTACGTCATGTTTATAACAGCTCCACTAGGCCCGTAAAGGACGTTCGGGGCCTCTCAGGGACAGTCTAACACGTCACCCAAATGGTTTTTCCATCTTCTGACGTCCCTACCGCTTGTCACAGAAGCACGCGGGTGGCCCCTGCCAGGGGAGGCCCACTGCCCGTCACCTGAGGGACTTCCCAGGACCTGCCTCTGCAGCCGCAGCAGAGGAACCTGCACTCTGGTCACCTGGCCCCCAGGCCCTGCTCCCCAGGCTCCAAACACCACTGTCTCCCCCGGGGCCTTGAAGGACCCTGCGGATGGCAGGCTGGTGGCTGTGCCCTGCCTGCAGGGCTAGCCCACATTCGCTGTCTGTCTCCAGTGGCCTGGGTAGCATCTGCCTGTGCTCCTGCTCTCTCTCTGCTTCGATTTCTCCTTACAGAGCTCGGCCGGCCCTGCCGGCCAGTACACTGGGGGCGCCTCACAGAGCGGAAACGAAGGGCTGACATACTCCTCTGAGGCGTCGTTGGCCTTCGTGTTGATCTTGACCAGGTAATTTTCTTTCATGACACCCTCCCAAGCCAGAGTCTCGTTGTCTTCATTTGTGAAACCTGGAATAATGAGACAGAAAAACATTCACGTTGTCTCACACGCCCCTTACACGCATTTGGCGGTGCCTGGGTCGGGGGAATCCGATTGGTCCAGCATAGGCTGACCTGACTAATGCTACCCACTGGTGACAGCAGCAGAGAGATGGGACATTAAGGAGTGTGCTGGTGGCACGAGGCAGGGGTGCTGATGGCAAGAGACAGGAACGCCGTCTGTTCTACACGGACAGCGGCCCGGGGCCTGTCTTGTGTTCTGCGACTCAGCACAACCACAGCACCAGTGACTTTGTTCTCATGTCACTGTGTCCCTCTCCCATCGTGATCACATCATCGTGCTACCCTGATCGTGCTACTAAATAATTGCTGGCGAGTCACCAACCCTCAACCTAACGGGGCGGCAACTTTGGCACAAAAGGCCTGACATCACCCCACCCTCCAGAGATACGGAGTCTGGGCGCAGACCTCCGGGAAAATTCTGTCTCTCCTCTTTTCCTCCAGGGGCACCTGAGATGTGCTGTGCGGGGAGCCTCAGGCACGTTCCAGCAAGAGTCTCGGTTCAGCTCCCTGCAGCACCTCACGTTTCAGGGGCCGAGCAAGCGAAAGAACGGAGTGACAGCTCACCTGGGCTTCAGGTACCAGCACGAGGGGCGGCCATCCTCACATGTTCCTGCAGAGGCCCACTTGGAACAAATGTATTTAGTTTTTACTTAAGGATTTGTTCCTGGACATGTTAGAGTTTAGGGAGAATCATGTCATCTTCCTGGATATCAGAAGCATTAATTGGGGTGTCAAAGATAGCCAATAAGCAGGTGGCAGGTTTGAAGCAAATCCTATTACAGCAAACACAGATTTCTTTTCTTTATTTTTCTCATATTTTAATTTTTTCAGATTTATTTTTAAATGGTGGTTATCCACTTTAGAAAATAATTTCTAACTGAATGTGTTTCTATTGTATTTTTCCTAGCAATGCCGTTTCCACTGTCTTTTCCTCTAACTGAAATGCACGTACAAACCCAAGCAGAGCACTTGGACGTCCGCACGGCAAGGGCAAGACGGTCCCGGACGCAGATGGCAGAGAGCAGGAATGACAGATGACCAAGAAAAACCACCCAACTTCGTCAGTCGAGGAAATGCTGGTGGAAATGAGGATGGAGCACTCCCACCAACCAAACCAGAAAGTAGCAGGTTCTGCCATAACAACGGCATCCTGCGTTGGCAAAGATGTGATGAACAGGCTTCCCATATGCCGGAAAATCTGCGAATTGTTACAGCCTCGGGGACGGGGGCCTGCAGACAGTAATGGAAGACTTAAACGTATACATGCTCTTGGTCCAGAAACGTCTCTCCTAGAAATAGCTCAGAGGATGTGCTCGAAAACTAATGTGGAAAACTGTTTATCATGGTATTATATGACAACAAAGGAGCTGAAAAACCTACACATTTAACAACAAGAGGTTGGTAGGTATGTTGATACAGTGGAATATTCCAGTTAAAAATTGTCATGCAGATTTGTATTTACGGATCTGGGAAATGGTTGTGATGTATTATTAGTTAAAAGAACAAATTCAATTATAAGTGTACATGCACAGATCGAATTGTTATACACCCACACGAGACTAAGAGAATAACTACCAGCATGTTGATGATATTTATCTGGGGGTGGTGGCTACATTTGCCCTTGCTCTTCCTTATTTGTGCTGTCTTGCATTTTCCTCACGTTCTATTAATAAATATGAATTACTTTTTCATCTTTTATACGGGTAGGGTACTTTTTTTGTTGGCTTGAAGACGTCACCAAAAATGGAAGTCTGGATCCTATCTTTTCTCAAAGTTATTTGAAAAACCTTGCATTTTTCTCCAAAGAAGAGCAATGTCAAGCTTAAATTCCCCATCACTGGAGGCAAACGCGAAGTAAATTCAGGGCATGAATCACCAAACCATGAAGTTTTGACGAAACGAGATGCATTTTGCCCGCCTTTTCCCCGCAGCCCAGCCCAGAGGACTGGTTTGTTTTCACTCACACAGGTGGCGTCCTGGCCCCGCTGACCCTGGACTGCGCACGCACATGTCTGGGGAGTGGGCCTTCCCCACATGCAGCCCCCCGGCTTCCCACCCCCTCCTGGAATCCCAACTCGGAGAGACATTCACCACCTCCCTCTACTGCTCGTCTTTGTTCCAGATAGGCTCGTGCTGGGCATTGTCTTTGATTTACACGGAGTCCGAGCTTCCTCCCTGCACCTTTTAACCTGGTTTGTTTTTCCTCTGCAACAATTTAGGAGAGAAAAAAAAAATACAGAACCTGTTGTCAGAGTCTCTGGTTGGCAATTCGTTTCCTTAATTTGCTTTGCATTCGCCTCCAAATCTGAAGGCCTAGATGGTCTCCTGAGCCTTCTCCCAGATCCCGTAGACACTCGTCCTCCGCGATGCGGCTTCAGGACAGCAGCCAAAGACACTCCTGAGGCCCATCCTCGTGTGCCTCTGACCTGCGGACGCGGCCTTGGAGTACAGATTCCAGACCTCCACTTCCAACCCCCGTCTCTGACATAAAGGCTGTCCGTTCCCTCAGCTTGAAATCACTCCCTTTGTCTTCCGAGGCAAAATGATGGGCAGAAAGCACCTTATCCAACAGTTACAACACTTTCCTTCATCAAGAAAGGCAATTACACAGCTGTGATGTCTAATGACGTCCCAAAGGCGACACTCATGTCTTGAAATAATGCTGTTAGAAGAGGTGATGACAAGGATCCTTGAACCTGTGACATGAAGTTGGGAGTCACCGGCACATCGACATCCCGAAAGCCAGACTTCAGGGGACTGAGCTCCCGGGACAGCACACGAGTGGGTAATGACCAGGATCGAAGGTCATATCCGTGAGCATCTTGCTTCCCTTTCTGTGTAGTTAAGGAACTCCACGAAACAATGATGTGTCTTAGTCAGTGAAATTTTTCTTAAATATAGGTTAGTAAAAGTCATCCTTTGCTTCCTGAATCATCTCAATACGTAGGCTACACTGAGGTGGTGGGAATGATCCTCCAGATACGAAACGTGAACTGATGCAGGGCGGTCGGGGGCCGTTCATTGGGGACAACAGAGAGAAGACCAAGGGCACACACACACACCCCCAGCAGCCCCTGGGCCACCCAACACCTGGGAGCAGAGGGCACGAGACACAAACAAAGCAGAAAATCTCCACCTCGCCCCGCCAAACCAACATGGAGACGGGCACAACCCGCCCGCATTCCTCTAGTTAGCTGTCCCGGGTTCTGCCCGATTACCCTCTTCCCGAATCGCCCTCCACACCGACAAGGGCCGGCGGAAGTAGCGCCACTGAGTGCGGCTGGTCAGGGACGTGAACGTCTCACCCGAGATGGACAGCAATTTGCACATCTCACCTAAAATGTCATAGGGTGTGATATTGTTATGTTACAGAATCACATGCCTCTGATTTTATAACAAAAGATTTTATGTAATAAAAATGAGGTGTTACTCGTGCCAGACCCTGCACTTTTTTCCCTTTAACAGGGACTTTTAATTTTTTTACCATTAGTGCTCCAGTGGGGGGGGGACACATTTCAAGACCCTCTCCTGTCCCCCAAACTCCAAAGTGACTGCTCCTTGCCAAGTCACAAGAAGAAGCATCAGCATCTGCAAGGCATCGCTTTGGTCTGGGGACACATCTTGGTTCACTTCCAGTTCAGGGAAACAAGTTCATTCAGCAAAGGGGTGCACTATTGTCAAAGGGGTGCTTCTCGACTTGTCACCATTTCTTGCTCTATCGTGTCTTCCATCTACATTTTCCCTTCCCCTGGGATTTAGGATGACACATTGTGACATGGTGGGCTGGGGACAGGAGGCAGGGGGACTATCTGGAGCTAGAACCTGGCTGAGGGACCGGCCCGGGGTCTTTCATTAGTCCCTCTGCAGCCCTCGTCTCCAGAGACCCCTCTCGTCTCTCATGGGACAACCCCGACTTCCTCCTCTTCCTGACCACAGCTTGCTCTGTGGCCCCCTCCCAGCCTCTGCCCCTTTGCCTGGCTAAATTCCAGCTCATCCTCTGGGTCTCAATGTAAATATCCCCTTCTTCCAGGAAGTCTTCCCTGATTCACTCTGGTCTGGGGTTTAGGCGTCCACAATGTAGGTCTCCTGGTGCCCTACATGTTCTGTAAAATGGGTGCTTCCCACACTTCCCAATTAAAGCTCTTTCACTTTCGTTCTGCTCCTGCTGGAGGGCCAGGATAGGTTCTGTCTTATCCAGCACTATTCAGACATTTTGTGAGGACTTTTGCGCTGGTTCCTGGTGTCTGTCTAGAACGTAAGTGATGAGACTAAGTGAATGATTCATACCCATCGAGGCACCCCCTTCTATCCCAAATTGCTAAAGGTCACGCTCTGGAAGCACACGTGTGCATCTCTCTAACTCCCACACCTGTCACAGGTGCGGCTCAGAGAGCAAGGGCTCGGCAAAGGCGCTTTTCAAGAGAGGAAAACATAGCAGATGTTCCGACTACTCGTGAAATGCGTCCATTGTGGGAGACTGGCAAAGGGGCTCCGCTCAGTACTGAGAGGCATGAAGAGGCTACTTCTTCAAGATCTGCCTTCACTTTCCTAAGCTCGGTGAGGCTCCGAAAGGCACAGCAAATGGGGACAGACACGTCCACAGGGTCAGCTTACATGTGGGAAATTTTATTTTCAATTGTTCAAGGTGTCACAGGTCATTTTGGACTGCTCAGAGCGGACTGGGTAGCGAACCACTTCCATTTCCAGTGTGTCGAATCTAATTACTGTGGCAGGTGAGTTAGTGGGAAGGAAGCCCCTCACAGGCTGCCTCCCAGCACAGCCCACATTAGCTGTGAGTGGCAGGCGGGGAGGGCAGCAAGAAGCTCGCTTCCCCTTGACTGGCCAGAGCCGGGAGAGGAGGCCCTCCCAGGGGGCCTGCGCATCCAGCCCTTTCCTCCATCTGGGTGGGCCTGTGATGTCCCTTGACCGATAGAACGCAGCAGAAATGATGTCATGTGACTATGCAGCCACGGCTTGACATGGAAACCCAGCCTCCATGTAGGGAGCGTGAGCTGGGGCACACGGAGGCTCCCCACACACACTCCAGTGCACGTGGCCATCAGGCCCAGCCAGCCCACGGCCCACCTGCCCAGTGACCGAGCAGGGGGCGGCCAAGACCAGCCCTCCCAGCTGAGCCCTGACCAGGGGCGAACCCACGGGACCACGAGCAAAGAAGTGGTGGTTGTTTCAGGCCACGGGGCTTGGGGTGGTTCGTTATACAATCACCTGCAGCCCACCTGCTCGGACACCTAACGTGGCCCTTCTCTGCTCTCCCCCAGGAGGCTGAGAACGCGTACCCTGCGGGCGCCAGGGCTGGGGCCAGCCTGAGTCACGGACTGGCCCCCTCTGGCAGCATGCTGGCCCCTTCATGGCTTTAGCGGCCCCGGCGGGGTGACCAGCAGCCCCCGGAAGTGATGGGGTTCCCGGGATGCTGGACTTACAACTTCACAACCAGGACAGTCCCTGGTGAACCGGGACAAGTTGGTCCCCTAACTGGATGTGTGGGGTGCAGAACATTTAGTACTAAGACAGGGAAGCTCTGGACGATCGGGCCCCCATGGGTCACCTTAGGCCCTCACACTTTTGCCCTTATATGTCCCTTCCTGGATTAAAACAATGTTTATTAAAAATATATTATGACTGAGTTAGTATAAAGACCAATATATTCCAACATGTTTTCTGTTGACTACAAGTTCATTCATTTTTCTCCTGCTGTTTAAGAGAAAGTAAAAGATTTCCATGGGCCCTGAGCATGTGGTCCCTGGTGCTGTGACTGATGGGGAAGTGGCTCTGCTGCTGGGCACCCCCACCCCACGCCACGCCACCGTGCCCCTGAGATGCATCATCTGACCCAGGTCAGAGGTCAGAGGGCCAGGAGAACAGGCCAGCTCAGTCTCTCCCCTAGTCTCCCGACCTCCGATGAATAAAAAGAGCCCTCTCCTCCTTTTGCAGTTAACATGGCAACACGTGTCTGTGGACCAGGGAGACTTGTCTGGCTTTGTGGCTCTGGGATCATGTATCTAGAAGACCTAGCCCGATGTGGCAAGAAGAGCTGGACAGGTGCTCCCCGCAGCCAAAGGAGCTGGTGGCCAGGGTGCGACCAGGAATCCACGGGTGAGAGACCCTGGTCCCTGGAGCAGAGGGAAGGAGAGGCCTGGGGAAGGAGACCCACTTGCAGCCCCTAGGGTGTCAGGGCTGAGGAGACGGGTGACCACACGAGAGAGAGGACAAACTGGCCTGCCGACACGATGACCCCTGCCTTCCAGAAGGAGGTGGGTCCCCCAAAGGGAGCGTGTGCTGAATGGTTCCCTGGAAACCAGAGGCTCAGAGGGGAGCAGCCTCCAGGGAAAACACTGCCCATGGGGGACTGTGGTGATGGGCCAGCTGGGCAGCCACTGAAGGACCCACCCAGCACCCACACATCAACCCGGGCCAGGCCAGAGGGCATGGAGCCAGGCTCGGACAGGGCCTCTGTCTCTACGAAGGGCTGTCTGCTCTTCCACCTCCACCCGCCCTGGGCTGAGGGTCAGCAACAGCAGTGCTGAGTCGGGGAGAGGGAGTCAGATAGACAGGGACAAGCCAACTGCCCCCCCTTCCTGACAGCTCCACCAGCTGAGAGGAGGTGAGCTCTCGGGGGGAGCCCCCCCTGACTGGCGATGCCTGGGCCGGTTAACATAGTGAGCTGTGCATTCTAATTTCTAAGTCGAAACTGTTTTAACAAGTCAAGCCACTGCAAGCTTTCTAACCCCGTCAGGACAACCGGAAAAGTCGAGAGCCCTGCTGGAGTGACGGCTAATGTCTCCCAGAGAATAAATTTCACAGCAGCCAAGGGCAGCCAAAGCAAAGTCGTGTGATGGCACCATCCCACAAATCATGCTCAACCAACATACTATTACATCATTACTATGTCCATCCCGCAGTTACCCCACCAAATAGGGCCACCCCCGCGGACGAACACCGGGTCTCAATCTACTCCTTCTCTTGAGGACCGCATTTTGCCATGTATACAGCACACCCACATTTTTGGCCCAAACTTTCAGGGAAAAAATCTTTCATTTTAATTTTTTAATCCAATTATTTATTTATTTATATTTAGAAATAAAACTGATTATCATATTCCAGGGTATTATTTTGCCTACTGTTTTCTACAGTTACACTTTTAATGCATAAGCATAAATAAAAGAATTAAAAACATTTATATAGATATAGAGTTAGTGCTACCCATGTATAATGTGCACCCTTATATTTCCCTCAAAAGTTTGGGTAAAAAAATGCACATTATACACAGTAAAATACGGTAATTAATTCCTTGGCTGGCCCGGTGCCCAAGCTTTACGGACAGACAGACAGACAGATGTGAGCGGGAGGCAGCTGAATGAGCCGTCCTGCTGAGCGATGGCCCCAGCCTGTCCCCCTGAAATTCATCTCTGCCTCTGATCCCCGCGCATGGGGGCACGCCACTCACAGCAGGCGGAAGGCTCGGCGGGTCCCTCCTTGCAGCAGCCCTGGAAGCACCTCTTCGCCACCATGTAGAAGTATGCGAAGACCACGAAGGGGAAGGGGATGTTCAGGCGGCTGCAGTACTCCTGCACGAGGAAGTACCTCTGGAACTTCCAGACCTGGTCGTTGTTCTCCTGGACGGTGCCCACGGTGTAGCTGGCGGGGAAGAAGCAGGAGACAAGGTCAGACCTGGGCTTCCCCACACCTGTGGTTTCACTGCCAAGTGCGGCACTAGTGATCTGAAGCTCCGACCCTGATAGTTCAGGTCCGGACGGGACAGAGCATCCCTGCCGGCAGCGCGGCCACAGCCACTCAGCACCTGGCGCACTCCATTTCAAGTGGGCTCAGAATGGTTTCTGGCTTGGGGTTTTTGTTTTGTTTTGTTTTTTTCTTTTCAATCACAAAAAAAAAGTCAAAACTCTAAAATTATTTTTATTTCAAGACCTTTCAAGGAGTCTGTTTTTTCATTAGCCTATTATTAGGTTAGATACAAAGAGGCCCAAGGTACTGACTCTCTCAGGAATAACATGCCCTCCCATTGGCCAAGGGCCTTAAAAATCCCTCCAACTCAGTGACTTTTCTTCTGGAAACTTCCCCCAAGACTCAGGAGGTGCGGAGAACAGACAGGATGTGAGCGGGTACACACACAGGGCCGTTTGCCGCCGCGCAGCACAAAGGAGCAACCCCAATGGCCACACTAAAGGCATGCCTCGCACGTTAGTTATCAACGTGATTACGTCAGGCGGCCGTGAAAAATTACGTTCAGGACTAATTTTTATATTTTGGGAAAACAAATATGAGGTCTGTCCAGAAGGTATCCAGCCATGTAATATGAAAAATAGAGACATTTATTAAAGAAGATACAAGATACAAGAAACACTGTACAGCGGACAATGGTGCCTCAGTCCCCTTCAAAGTAGGCACCTTTAGACCTCACACGGTTCTCCCGATCGCCATCAGCTGCCACATCGTATTTTCCTGCATCTCATTGATGGTCTGAAATCTCTCCCCTTCCAAAGGTGATTTTAGTTTTGGGAAAAGCCAGAAGGCACAGAGCTCCAAATCTGGGCTGGTAGCGGGGCTGAGTCACCTGGGTGATTTGACGTTTTGCCAAAAAAACTCTGCACGAGACGTGATGCGTGAGTGGGCACATTGTCGTGATGAAGCTGCCAACCACCAGTTGCCCACAGCTGCAGCCTTCTGAATCATCCAAATAGTTTCTGCACAGGAATGTTCAAGCTTAACACAAAATTTGATGCAGATTCGTTGCTCTACTCGCCCAGTCATTTTGAATGTGACAGCCACATAGGACACATGCTCACTCAGCAACGTCTGCCACCCCCACTGACTAGCACAGTGAAGTCGTCATTGTTCACACATGTGCATCCCAGTCCCCTCTCCTTGGCTGCCAGGTTACATTGTTGTCAATGTCACGCAAACTGTTCTCATTATATTAACAATGGCTGGACTTTTTCCAGGCCGACCTACGTGACAATTAGGCTCAAACTTGTACTGACAACATAGCCTCAGTACATAAATCACATCTGGCCAGTGAAGAAGTCATCCATCCCTGGACCTCAGACAAGAAGTCATCCACCCCTGGTCCAGAATGGATTCAGGCCAGGGCCTGTGAAAAAGGCTTCACATTGGTACAATTCACCACTTTAAAGAACTCTGCCTCATCCCACTGTGTCCTTTGCTCCCCAGGACGACCCAGTTGGCTGCAAAGAGCTTCCCTCTGCACCCCAGGGCACGGCGGTGGGGGGACCCAGAGAGCTGCGTTCCTTCCCTGGGTGAATGTAAACACCCTCCTCCACATCCCAGGGGACGTGGGTGAGCTGGCTGATTGCTGGACATTAATACCCAAAAGCCGCTTTGCGTAAATAGCACATTTCCAGGTTGGTGATGTGAGGTTTGTTTACACGCTGAGGTCCACCTTCCCACACAGCAGCAGCTTCCAGAAGGTTCTTCCTCTCTCGAGTCAGTTCCCGATCGAGCCAAAACGGCATGAGGATTCTCCGGGGACGGCTGAAATTGAGCAATGCTGAAGCGATGTTTACGTTCTCTAGACACTGCTTTCCCTTTCTGCAAAGGAGGCGCTGACTCTCGGTCTGGCCCATGTACTCCCCCTCCCTCGGCAAGCCCGACACCCGGAGCAGCTCAGAGGCCACCTCTCCACCCAGGCTGCCGCCCACCCCAACTGACCCCCATGCTCCTCAGTCTCCCTGCCAACCAACGACCCTCAAAGTGTCTTCCCCGAGAGAGATCCTCCTCTGGTCCCTGCTCTGCATCTCCTGTGACAGCTGGTGTCCTCAGCTCCCCCGCTGGCTGGAGATTGGCGGGGATAACTGAGCTCTGTCACCTAGGACCACGTGAGCACCCGCCTGGGAGCAGGAGGGGAGGAGGAAGCGGGGGCTCCCGCAGAGAGACAGGCTTCCAGAAATCCACTGACCTTGAAAATGTTACCGAGAGATAACAAATGTTTCGGATTCAGATAGCTGGGCCCAAACGAGATGCAGCAGGATGTGAAAAGGATGCACGGAGGAAGACTGAACGGTGAGAACATTTATGTAACTCATCTTTTTCACAACCCAGCACAGATCAAAAGGAAAAATATTATTTCAATAGTTGCTAGAGAGCCTTCTGGCAACATTCAACATCCATTTCTGATTAGGGAAAAAAGAAGAAGAAAAGAGCATAATAAATAAGAAATAGGAGGAAGCTCCCATGACATGATAAAAAAGAAAAGAGAATAAAAAGAATTCAGTAAGGAGAATTATTCCAAAATAAATGAGCAAAACTTTAATAGCCTTCCTACACATCAAAAAGTGGTTATTGAAAAATACTTATATTAAAAACAATATCTCATTCACAACAAAAATGGCCAGAAAAAATGTAACAAAAATCTGCCAGATTCATATGAATGAAACTATAAAACTTCACTGAGAACCTACATGGGCGAACAAATGGAGAGTCACACCATTTTTTGTGGATGGTGAGATTTTTTAAAAAACGCCAACTTCCCCTAAATGTTCCTACAAAGTTAACATCATCATCATAAAATTCACAAATGTTTTTTTTTAAAGGAGGAAGAAAAAGGATTTCAGAAAGATGAGGCTTAGGCGCCTCCATATGATTAAATATACAAGACAAGCCAGGAAAGTTTGAATAAGAATAATGAGATGTTAAAATGCTATTTCTCAAGCAGCAATTAAAGCCATTTGGTAGTAAAAACCAAAATAGAAAGCTTGATCAACAGACCAGAATGAAAAGTCTGCAAAAAATTCACAAAAAAAAGTAGGTGCCAAAAAAATGGTGGAATTGATAATAAATTGAAATACAAGACACTCAGAGGCTAGAATTTAATCAGGTAAACCCCTCCTGCAGCTCTCAGATTTCGGGCGTTTTCCTCCTGTCACTCCTTGCCCGCAGGCAGGCCGTCTCCAGCCAGCCCTGTCCATGACCCCGAGACGAAGACTTATCTGCACCCTCCCATGTCCCTGCAGACAGGTAGTGTGTTCCCCACATCCTGGGTCCCCTCTCGTTCTGCAGCATCAAAAACAAGCAGATTCAAAGCCTCCAGTAAGAGACAAGCAGAGGTCCCGCCGCACTGATTTTTGAAGCGCTGACTAGATTTCGTTTACTGCCATCAGCGCCACACAGCCAAGGGGGCGCCAGCGGCCTGTGTCTGTCGGGACCGAGAAATCGCCCTACAGGAAAATGGGCAAACCCTATCACGCGACACAAAAGGTTCTCTGTATCCTAGTCCCTGACCCTGCCCACCATCCGCGCTGTGCATCCTCCCCAGACCACCTTCCAGGCTCCTGGACTGCGGTCCTCTGAGCAAATGTCACCCATGCCAACGGCTGCTGCAGACCCTAGCCCCACCTCCAGCCCCTGTCACAATCAGTCACTCGGTCCTCTGTGCACCGCAGGGCTTGGTAAGTAGCCTTCCCATGCAGCTTGTGTATCACAGTAGTCGAGGCCACACTGCCTTAGGCTACACTGTATGACTGTTTCTGAGCCCATCCCTTCCCTCACCAGCAGCTCTGACCTCTCTCTGTCTCAAGCTCTTCATTTGTAAATGATAATAAGGCCGCACCGGCACGAAGGGACAGCAGGTAAAGGGAGTCACGCACCGGAAGCACCTGGGCGTGCCTAACACGAGAAAGGGTCCATAAACAGTAGCTATTGGCTGCTATCACAAGGACCTTTCGCTTCACTTCAATAGCCTCCTTCAGGCTGCTCTGCCGGGTGACTCTTTCCTTTTGTCCCTACTTTCCTGCATATGCAAATAAGATGGAAAATACACGTTTCGTTCTGAGAAATCACCCTGGACCAGGGTGCGGGTGCAGAGTTCCGAAGAAAGGCTTGGGGTGGATTCGCCTCCTGGACGGGGTGCCTGTAAGTGGACAACTCTGTGTGAAGACGACCCAGAGTCCTTTACTGACTTTGACGTCACTTCGTGTCCCTGAGGAGCCACACAGGGCCTGTGATTGGTCATTTCGGTGTAGAGTTATCACAGACGTTTGCGTCCATTTCCTTTCCCCGTTGAACACCGGCTGGAGAGCGCTCCAACACTGAGTTAAAACTCCCGAGCAAGCGTGGGCGTTCAAGTTCGCCAGAGCGCCGCCTGCAGGCTTCTGCCTGCACCTAAACATTCTGATGCGGTGCCCAACCCAGGTCGCAGCACGAGGCTGTCGGCAGGCAGAAGAAGCCCAGTGTGCCTACCACACCTGCCAGAAACCACGTTCTGACCTTTTAGCCCAAGGACCGCAAGGGGGCCGTTCTAGGGGCTCCTAAGTGTCAGGACTGGTCTAGGAGTCCCCCCGAGGGAAGGCATGTCCCCAAATTGTCACAGTTAAGCAGTGAATGAATGAGGGACAGTGGGTGCAGCACAACAGCCCAGGCCTCGTGGGTCAAGGACCTACGGTTGAGCCTCGAATGGACACAGGCAAGCCGGACAGCAGTGTGGCCAGGGCTGCTGACCCTGAGTGCATCCTGGACCTGAGAATGACAGGCTGGGCCCCAGCCCCTCGCTGCTCCAAATGCTACCACTGATTGTCATGCAGATAACAGAGTACAGGTGTGTCATGGGCCTCAGGAGTGGCCTTTGCGCACAGGGCGCAGCACACAGACTTGGGACAGCTCTGAGTGACCGTCCACTCCGTGCCTCACTGAGCTGCACTGCGTTCTCAGAGCCTGGAGGTCGTGGCGGCCAGAGCTCTTGGCCTCTTTGTTTCATTTCTGTAGAGATTATGTTACCGGTGGGTTTTTACAGGGAGTATCCAGGGTGGGAAGTGAAGGCTGACAGGAAAGGTTATCACTGTAAAATAGTTCCCTCCTCCCCCTCCTAATCCCACGTCCTCCCTCTCTGGTCCTCCCTTCCCTGCCCTCACGCAGACACAGACTTGCCTGTCCCCTGGCCTCTGTACGCCCAGGCCTGGGGACTCTCGGAAGCATGGTGTCATCTGGCTTCCGGTGAGCCATATGGGTTCTGGATTCCTCAGTCCTTCCCCGGACAGCAGGCAGGGGCAGGGAGGGGGTCGCACATGCCCTCTTTACACCCACATGGGAATAACGGCCACAATCTCAGTGGCCCAGGCGCCTGGCACCGGACAGATATGAAACATTATACAATGAATCCCTCGCTGGCCCATCATTCACCATTGATGCTTCTCAGTCAACAGGAGACCCGGCTGCTAAGCTCCTGACGGTACTGAATAATGAACAAAACACGGGAAAGAACCCGCTCCCTCCACTCAGTGAGCAAACCCGGAAAGCGCCGCGTGCTGAGGACAGGCACCAGCTCCACCATCCGGAGCTGACCGCCTGCAAGGAGAGAAGGCTGTCGCTGTGCACACGGCCCGAGGGGGTATCTACGCAAGGGAGGGGGGGTCACCAGGGACCACCTGGGCAAAGGATGACACTTGGTTCCTTAAAGGGCAAGCAGGAACGGGGCAGGAGGAAGTCGCGATGGAACAGGTAATCCCAACAGAGGGTCCAGCGTTCATTCACGAAAGCATCGGGCGTGACAGATCACCCAGCTCAGGGACGGATGGACGTGAGGTGCCTGCCCAGGACAGACAGCAGGGGTGAAGCCTGAAGGTGTGTGCCAAGGCCAGGTCACAGACGGCCTCTGGGACAGGCTGAGGAGCCTGAAATTGACCCTGAACGCTGTGGGAAAGACTGAAACCCTTCCACAAGTTTCAGCAGAGCAGTGACCTTTCAGAAACGTCCCCACGGCCACAGCGTGAGGACTTCTCTTTTCACCCCGGAAAACCCAGTGACCACTCCCTGCTCAGCCCCTCTGATGCGCGACCTCCCCAGAGGCACGCGCCCCACCCGGCCCCATCCAAGGGTTTCTCTTCCACCTCAAAGTTTAGCAGATAATTTTTAAGTTGCATTCTGTTGCCAAAGTGTCTGTCTGTCTGTCTGTGCCAGGATTCACGTACTCAAAATGACTATCTGCTTCAAAGGCACAGCCAAAACCGGAAGGTGTTCCCACTGAAACCACCACGGGGCACTCTCTGAAACGCTCCTAAGGAGGGTGAGGGGACGGGAAACCACGATTTTCCAAATGTACTAAGAAGAACTGCCAAAGGCAATGAACATATTTCACACCATCGCTCCCGCTCTCCCTCAGCCTCCGTAGACCTGAGCCCCAAAGGGGAGGCACTCGCCTGACTCTATTTGGATTTAAGCTGAAAATCTTAAAGCAGCAGGTACATAAAGGCAGAGTCCTTTGAGCCCTAGAATCCATACGCCTGCATTCCGTGAAAACAAGAACCTTGGAGGCGAGGTCACGCCGACCTCACCACGCTCGGGGACATTACTAAATGGTTGTTAAACACCCAGAGCCTGGGTGTACCGGAGGGTGGTCGGGTGCCCAGGGTCAAATTAACTTCCCGCACCGCTCACAGAGATGCGTTGTATTTTTAATACAGACCCTTTGAGGCCCCACCCACTTCAGAGCACCTGTCCCCAGAGCTCTCGTGGATGCTCCCCAAAGGTGGCCTCCACACTCCGCCCTGGTCCCTCCAGCCCCGCCCCCGCGCGCCCCCGCGCGCCCCCGCGCCCCCCACCCCGCATGGTCCAGCGCGCCTGGCGGAGCACGCACCCGAACATGGCGACCAGCAGGTTCACCAGCAGGATGTTGGTGGACAGCATGTAGATGCACACCAGGGGAATGGTGATCCACTCGGGGAAGCGCGGCAGGTTGTGCTCGTCCAGCTCCACGCACAGCGGCTTGGACTCGTTCCCTGTGAACGTGCAGTGCGCGAAGTCGTACGTGGTACCTGAGGGGGGCAGACCGAGAGGCTGTGTGAGGACCCCTGCAGGGGCTGTGCCGGGCCACGGGGGGGGGGGGGGGGGGGGGGGGGGACACACACAGGACGGAGACCACTCGATGTGTCGGTCACTGTTCTGACGCTCTTTATCCAACCAGGGTGAAGCCTTAGAGTCACACGTTCACCCACTCGAGTGCAATGAGTGTTTATTGAGCAGCTAGTGGGAGCCAGGGACTCTGCGAGGACAGGAGGTACAAGGGCGAGGCGGACAAGGTCCAGGCCCTGGGGGCGCTGCCGCCTCTTTGGATAGGCAGAGAAGCAACCGCCCAAGTTCAAAGGCTCCGCCTGTGAGAAGCAATAGGAAGCACACGCTTGTGGGCTCTGCGAGCAGAGCGGAGGCAGCTCCCTCAAAACAGCTCCCCTGAAGGACGGTCTCCCCTCTGCCCACTGAAAACAACGGGCAGCCATCAGACCACTTCCGGCGGAGGAACAACGCAGGACAGTCTCTTCGCCAGAGCACCGGTCTGGCTGTGGCACAGGGGACGAGGACCCAGAGGGAATGGGGTGGGACAGAGGGACGGGCGCCATTGCAAGCCAAGCAGGCAGGGTGGGTCAGTGGTGGCGGTGGTGAAGGTAAGCGTGGCTGGATCTCAAGGACAGCAGACATAAATCAACACCACTAGCTGGCGAATGGGACACAGGGGATGAAGTCCCAGGAGGCATCCAGGACAGGACACTGATTTGCACAACCGTGTGAATGGCGGTGACAGACCCAAGAACGGGGCGGGGGGGTGGGGGGTGGGCCTTGGAAGAAGTGCAAGTCTGGAGGGGAGGTGGGAGGGCTTTCACTGGGACGCACTGAGAAATCGCAGGGAAGGCAGTGGGCGAAGCACCTGGCCCTCTGGGAGTTGCCCTGGGCGAGAAGCCTTGCCTGAGCGTGAGTGAGGGGTGCTGAGGGGTGCCCCACCCTATAGGGAAGATGGGGCGGTGCTGGTTTTGCCCTAATGGAACGGAGAGACATGGAGAAGGCGAGCGGCTTCCCAGGGTACCCAGCTGAGCAGGACGGGACCACCTGCCACTTGCCCTTCAGGTTGCCGAGAGCTGCCTCCCATGGGACTAAACCAGGTGCAGGGCCCTCCCAAGGACCAGCCGCGCTCACTGAGGAGGACCCGAGCACAGTGGGCAGACAGCAGGTAATGACAATAAGATGCCTGTCCGCTGATGCGTGGAAAGACAGCTGCTTCTCAGATCTTGAAAGAGGCTCCGCAGGAGAAGCCAGAAGACAGCACAAGGGCTCCAGGGTGAGGGAGAGAACAGCAGGGAGCTGAGGAATGTGGCCAATGGGGCGAGGGAAACGCCGGGGTGATTTTTCCAGGGCAGATCAGGACGCAACAAGCCCAGGCTACTGTGAGAGATCATCACATCACTGTGAGGCCTTAGCTCACCGTGACTCACGCCAGTCTGCACGTGCCCCACCCTCCCCTGATGTGACCTGGGAGTGGCCGTCCCTGCCGTCCGTGCCACAGGGAGCCTGCCTCCAAAGCACAGCTGGCAGCGGGGGGATGTTGGAGGTTTAACTCCCAGGTTCCAGTGCAAACTTTTCAATATTGCTCGTCTTTAAATAAGTGGGCGCCCAGTTATATGAGAGAGTACATCTCACAACACTCATTTCTGAACTCACAGGGCTTGTCTCTCTCACCAGCCACACTGCTGCTGAATATATGAGAAACGCTATTTTTTTTTCAAAGTTTAAAAACGACAGGCTGAAATGGCAGGCACACGCTTGCAAGGCGGACATAAAATTCTGTTCAGGAGCAAGAAAAGTTCTGAGGGTTAGTGTTCCCTCCCTGGTGTTGGCCCAACTCAGGCCACGTGCTTCCAGGACAGCCCCGAGGGTCATAACGGGGAGCCCTGGAGGCTCGCTCTGGAAGCAACAGCCTCCGCCCAGCTGCCCCCGCCCAGGCCACGTCAGGCTCACCATCCACATCACTGGGCACCTGGCCAAACATGGCCAGGTAGGGCTCGTAGATGACCGAGCGGAATATCCACCTCCAGCGGTGCTCGTTATGCCGGAGGATCCCTTGCCTGGCCACGCCGAAGGCCATCATCCACACGGCGAAGAGGAACAGGAAGAAGAACACGTCAATCAGCTGTCAAGGGAAGACACCAGAGCTGAGTCAGGGCGGTGCCCCGGCTCGGGTCCGCTCGGCTGACCACAGAGAGAGTGGACGTTCCAGGGCCCCGGGGAAGCTAAGCCACCCAGTGTTCGCTCTCTAATCTGAAAACACGGCCATCCTCACCTTTGGGTCTGGGGACTCTATTTTCCAGAATTAAAACCGACTAATGCATTTCAGTTTGCTGGTCTCCAAACCAGCTCTGCGATAGGAGCTTTCTGAACAAGGGACCAGCCTGAGAGCAAAGGAGGGACCGCCATACCCTTTAAACCCCCAAATTACTCCCTTAGTTGTGTTTTGGAGAAAAATCAAAGCCATCCTTATTAAACAAGAATTGCACACTTTAATGTTTTTTGAAATTTTTTGCACCCATAATATGACTTCATGGTGACGTGAGGCCTCAGCTATGCTTTGAATAAAAACCACAGACTCAAAGAGCCCCAGCATTGGAAAGGAAGTTCCGGAGGAGCCCGTCCAAACGCCCATCTGACTTACAGACAGAAGCGGGAGAGATCCACGGCAGCTGGAAAAGAAGGTCAGCAAAGCCACGTCGTCCGTGGGTGGTTCTCTCGCAACTACGCTGTGGAAGGGGCTGTGGGTGCTCTCCCTCCACCTACACTACACAGCTGTAAGAATGAAGTCCCAGCCCGCACTGGGCTCTCGCTCCCTGCATGTCCCCAGACAAACGCCATGACCTCCCAGGACCCACTGTCCCCATCTGTGAAATGGGCGCAGGAGTCCCCATCCTGCTGTTGCTCTTTGTGAATTGTTAAGACTCAAATGGAGGCATTTGGTAGAGTGTCGAACCTGAGTCAGTATTTCATTAGCAATGCACCGAATTATGCTGTTTGCTCCTAACGGTCACTTCAAGTTCAATCTCAGCCTGGGAGGGGCCCCAGATGCCAGCACACAGGGCGAGCAAACCTCGCTGACGGGAAATGCAGCGGTCACTCTTGGAGAGGACCCTCCTATCAACACTGAAGGAACTCCGGGTGTGGCTGGGAAGTTGACCGCGCCGGCTAGTCCCCGTGCTTACCATCCTCTGCAGCATTATAATCTTGGGCCCCAGATTTCTGCTAACAGTGAAAATGTGGATCAGCCTCAGCGTGAATATGATGTAATCCAGGCAAAAAATGACTCGTCCGGAATACAGTGAGGTTTTGTTAGAAGGGTGGAGCCTGTGGAAAGAAGGGGCACAGCATTTGTGAGACGCTGACAAGACATTTCAAAGTTTTGTTTTTAAAAAACGACCAAAGATGAAGAAACAGCCAAGAGTCTGAGAGTGAGTAGAAGCAGGCCTCACACACCACCCATCCTCAATCGCTGCAGACCAAAGGCCACCCCATCTTCTGCACTTGTGGGCTCCAGCAGAGGCCAGAACGTCACAGAAAACAGTTTGCAGAGGTTCCGGCCACTTCAGTACTTCATCCTCCGATACTATTGTCAGACCCCACGACATCATCGCCACCTCCCTGGCTCCTGGGGCTTCGATGACTCTCCCCACCCCCACCCTAGCCCAGGCCTCCCCTAACGGGACTTACCTCATCCCACCAGATCATGTCATTAGCTGACCACCTGCTGAGGTGTGAATTGAAAACCACCTGTACTTTCTTAACTGGGATGCTCTAGAAATAACCTCCAACCAACTGTGATTCAAATGCTGGGCTCTTAACCCAAGGAGAAAAGGAGGTTACTAGAGGAAGAAATTGAGTTTTTACACCCTTGAAATCGCAGCGTGAGCGCTCATTGGGAGTCTCCTCTCGCAAGCTTTCCCTGCGAGCTACAAGGGGAAACCCCAAAACGGGAATTATCTTCTGGAGGGCGGGCCCCTTGTAGGACAGTCTCCCTTCCTCAGGTGCATGTTCTAGGAACCCGTCTCTATCAGTGTGCCTGGCTGGCGTTGTTGTGAGAGGCTGCGTTTGGTTTCAGTGAATTTTTTTTTTGAAGACTTTTTCAGTGTGTTTGCCCATTTCACGATGGGTGATTGACAAGTGCACCTGCCCACACTGTGCTGAGTGTTCAGCTCCTGCTCCACCCTCCCTATTCATCCCTCCCTACCTCGCCTCAAGCAACTTGTTTTTTGTTTCCATGGATGAAAAATATCCTCAAAAGGAAATGTTTTGCCAACGTGGAAGAGGTGAAACAAAAAATACCAGAAGCCACCAAAATCAGCGAGTTCAAAACCTGTTCTGAGCAGTAGAAAAAACATCTCGATAGGTGCATCGCATCAGATGGAGAGGACTTGGAAGGTGACTGAAGTTTAAACATGTAAGAATAAACACACAATTTTTATAGATACATTCCAGGTTTTGGGGGGCCCTCGTGTGTGGGGAAGGCAGGCCTGGAGGGGTGCAGACGCAGGCGACGTGAGCCGTGGTGTTGGGTGGACCCCCATTTCTCCATCCTGAGGCTTGCACATTGCTTTTTGCCCTTGGCCATAATTTTAGATCGGTTTTTCTCATGAGATTGCTTTTAGGTTGGAAATATGCTTATAACTAGGAGGGCAGGCTCCATAACCAGCCTTCAGGTTCAAGTTGACGGCCTTTCTGAAGCTTGTACAGCCCAGAATGAAAACGCTGTGTGGTGTTTAACATCCTCTTCATTCTCTACTCTCCCCAGTTTCTAATGGTCTCTCCCCGAGTTCTATGGGCACAGATGAAAAACCGGGAAGGGTCCCCCCTCAATTACAGATCACCAGGAGGGAGGGAAGGAGAGGAAACAATGGTACGCCAGCTCTCTGTGTCTCCAGGCAGCAGAGACAGTGGTCTTCGGTAACAACCTCTGATTGGGGGGCGGGGGCTGGACAGGCTTCTCTTGGCCTTGAACGTCAGAGACCTTTCCTTCACCATTTCTTCCAGGAGAAGCCAAAACCCCCCGAAACTGGGGAAAGCGGTGGGAACTACTTACCGAAACGCAATTCCTGCGATGAAGTAGAAGAGGCCAAGCGTGTCCATGACGTTCCACAGGTTGGTGAAATAGTTGACTCCGTTCATGTACCACTGCAGCACAGAAAGGGACGGAGAGAGGGCGTGAGTCGCTTGGAAACGTCAGCTGCCTGCAGGTTTGCTCACTTTGGCACGTTTTTCCAGATTTTTTGGAGCCAACGATGTGCCCGCTGAGCCCTGACACACGCCTGCTGCTGCCTGGGAAGTGCGGTACACGCTGGCTGTTCTGTCGTTCACGTGTTGCTGACGAAGTCAACAGCAAGGACTCCTGTATCCTTACTGCTGAGCCCACAGAGAGTAAGTACAGCCTGTGGGGACAGATCGCAGGGTCCCCGGGGACAGACTGTGGGGTTCCCGGACCACCAGGCACCGTGGTGCAGTCAGGCTCGGCCTGTGCGCACGAGACCCCTCAGAAGCTGGCCTGCATGGCAAGAGAACCCCTAAGTAGATCAGTTCTGGGGTTCTCACTGCACCACTGCAGTGAGAAAACATTCAGAAAAAACACCTGGAAAGAGGCCTCTTTTCTGGACGGAATGCCAGATATGGACAATTTTCATAAAGTGCCAGGACCCCATTTCACCACATCTGTCAGGATTTGGGGGGTCAAAGGGCCCCGATACTGCACAGTGCTCTCCACAAAAAGGTGGCAGAACTTATTTTAAATAAGCATCCACCATCCGTTCAGTGGACCCAGGAGTTATTTAACAACAATATTTGAGCTTACTGTCTGCGTTGGTTTACAATTCCTGTTTAGCAGATCGACGCCTGCTCCCAGGCCCGGGGACGTGGGAATACGCTAAAGAGCATATTTTTTGGTACCCAGACACAATCTAAAACTGTACCATCCTGCTTGGTTTGGGTTGTTCTAACAAGTGTGAATGGGGTTCATCAGGACTGCACCCAGCCGGCAGAACTGACTGTCAGAGGGGCCCAACCAGAAGGAGGATTCCCCACCAGGAGCCTGCACACATGTAGAGAAACAGCGCCCCCGAGTGTCGGGATCCAGGCATGACAAGGCTCTTCAAGGCTGTGTTCTGCTCAATGGGCAGGGCTGCCCCTAGGACCAGGCTCCTGACCCTCACCCCGAACCCAAACCCGAACCATGAACCCACACCCTCGCCATAATCCGCGGCATTGCCAAGTCGAAACTGCCCATTCAAAAGCGACTTCCAAAAGGACAGAGCAGCAGCACTTGGACAAAGCTGTAGGGGAAAAACGCCTTCAGAGTTGATATGGTCGATGGCTGTGGAAACCAATGTAAGACCCCTTTCCTAGGCAGCGACTCCGCGAGGTCGAGCTCAGCGCTGTTCCTCCCTCCAAACTCCTGCAGCACCGAGCGCAGTGTCTCATAAGCTGTGGGCACCGAGGCCGCACGTGTCGAGCGGGTGTGACGCTGGGTTGGCCTCAAAAGGGACGCAGGAAGCAGCAGCACCAGCAGTTCTCCTAATCTGTAAACTGCTGAGTCCAAAAGGATTTTCCAGGGTCACTTGTTCCCGTGGTGTGGGGACAGCACCGCCCTTCGCCACTGAAATCCACTTACTCAACAATTAGGAGCTGAGCACCTGCCACATACATGGTGGAGAGAGGACGCCCAAAAAAAAGTGCAGATCCCAAGAAACTGCAGGAAAGCACCATGAATAACTCACACAAACTTGCTGAAACCCACAGGGACTTATATGACCTTCCAACACGGTCACTGAAACACGCTGGGCACTCGGATGTGCTGAGCTGGGAGGCCCTCCCACCCCCCTGCCATTCATCCTGCCCCCTCCTAATGGGGGAGCCAGTTTACAGTCCAAGGTCAAGGTGCTCTCTGAGCCTGCTCAGGATGCTGAGGAATTGCTCTTTCTCTGTGAATGCGAGTCAGAGACCAAGGAGAGCGCTAGTTGCTCAGAGATCCCGCCGGGAGGGCCGAGATGCTGAAAGTGGGTGGGCTTCCACCTCATGAGAGCAGGTATCTGGGAAAACCACGACTTGGGAACTTTAGAAGCAGCTTCTGCTCCTCGGGGTGCAAGGAGACGCCACCCAGGGAGAAAGGGAGGAGGCGCCCTGCGTGGGGCCGTCCTACCTGCCTCACTTCGTCGCAGAACAGGACGAAGACCAGCACGTAGAGGACCAGCTCGGGCGGGCGCGGCACCGGGTGGAAATCCATGAGCAGCACGTAGGCGAAGAGCAGCAGGAAGGCGATGTAGAAGACCACGTTCCAGGAGAAGACCACGAAGGGGGACGTGAAGAAGGCCACGTAGTGCCACAGCAGCGTCCTGGGCTTGTCACCCGGCTTCTTCCTGGACGGGGTAAGAGCGTCCTCACTGTCCCAGCAAACACCGTGGCACAGGCGACAGCCCTCCCTCTGGATACAGGTGGACCCGGCCACACAGCTGGGGCAGGGAGTCCAACTGTGTTCAGAGATGGACGGGCCAAAGGTCAGCCCTTGGCACTTCATGGTTAGCAAATCCGAGCTCTGCTGTGAGAGTGAAGACATGGCCCCACCTCCACCTGCTTGAAATCAAACCCAGGGAAAGCCAGAGAGGATCCCAGACTTAACTGCAGGCAGTGGAGCAAATGCCCTAAGTTCTGGGCCTTTGCCCTGTGCACAGGAGCATGCATGCATGCACTATGATGTGCCCTAGTTTCATACCTGAAGGACACAAAGCCGCAGCCAACCAAGGGCATGATAAACAGACACAGGATAATCTTCCAGTTCTTGGTGTCTCGGGAAATCTCCCCATACCACTGCTTGGAAAGGAAATTCTACAGGGAACAGAGACAAAGTACACGGGCCCTTATTAACGCAGCGACACGCAGGATGGTGCACAAACCTCTCCTCCCGGCCCTTGCACCTCCCCAAAGTAAGCCAGGTTCCTCTCTGCCTGCCTTAGCCACCTGGACTCTACAGGGCTGTGACGAACAACTGAGAATTCTGTCTGACTCCCAGTCCTCCCCTTCCTTGGGCCCTCTACGGTGAGATTCGTTTCGTGGCTGCTGCCGTTCAATCCAGCTTAGCTGCAGTCACAAATGATTGTTTTCACAAACACGGTGCTAAGTATTGGCTGCACAGTAGAACGCATAAAACAGACGATGAACATGGAATCAAACCCCAGTTCTGCTTTCTAGCGGTGCAACCCAGAGAATGTTCCAGAACCTCTCTGAGCTCCCAACTCCTCGTCAGCACCACACGGTGATGCTTGCCTGGAAAGCCCACTGTGGATGTGAACGTGAGCCTGCGTGGGGCAGACAAGTGGTGGCCCGTCCATCTCTTCTGGACCCCGCCGCACTCACACCCAGGCCCCTCCCACCGGGATGTGGGGAGGAACAGGCCCCCTCAGCGATCTGAGACACCTGGGCACACCGGCAGTAACTTAACTCAGCACAGAAAAGCTCCCTGCTGGCTTTCTCCATTTCGTACCAGTCTCTCTACTGTCGTCACTAGGAATGGGGACACTGCGGTGACAGCAATAGCTGACAGAGGGCCGGCCCCTTCTGCTCCTCACTGCACGGAGCCCTCACCTCACCCCTTCCCTGTCACCTGACCTGTGCCCACTTCACAGGCGAGGAACCAAGGTCCAAGGGCCTGTGGAACCCGGCCCGGCCCATGCACCTGGCTAGGGGTCCGGGGGCTGGAGACCCAGCCCACAGTGATGGCGTCGCACTGACTGCTTTGTGGACACTCCAGCACCACCTCCCGACGCAAAGGCCTCCCCCGAAGCCGGCGCATTGCCGTCCCCGCACCATCCCCACCTTCTCCTGCCCCGGCTTTCATGCTGCAGGTGAGCTTCGTTGTCACCATTATGGTTCCTAAGGTCGCTAACAGCATCTGACACTCAGCGTAAAAGGCACATTTCTGGAGGTGACTGCGTGCTGTGTACCTGGACCCCGGGCTGGGCGATGAAATGCTGGTCTGTCGCCTCCACCGCCAGCTCCAGACAGTTGCTTCCGCCCCAGGCCTCACAGGAGTAGACTAGCAGCTGCTCAGCCAGCTCTTCATCGCTGCTGTAACACTCAGTGAACAGGTCTGCCATCGCCGTCGCCGCCGCCGCACAGGCACCAGAGGGGGAAAGCTGAGGCTGCTGGCCAGGACCCACCTGCCCCGCTCCCAGCCATGCCCGACTTCAAAAAAAGCCAGGGTGTGAGCACCCGCTTTGCAAAAAGCCTAGAAAATGCTGGCACCACATAATTCTTCACCCAACACAGGCGCTTGCCTCTCACACACCATCCCCAGCCCAGCTGCCAAGCAGCAGGCGTCCAGAGATGCACACTGAATGGGCGCACTGAGCACCCAGAGCCCCCACTTCGGTGGGGCTCGGCCACTGGGGAGGGCACCCCGGCCCTCTGCCCCCTGCCCAGGGCAGCCCTCCGTCTCATTGACATTCTGGACTTTTTAGTGAGGTTTCTTTGCAGATAAGGCACAGTGCAAAAAAGGCAGAGAAGATCTAAAAAAAACACTGACCTATTGCTAAGGGTATGCTTGTGTTTTGAGACCTAATGACAAAGAGACTAGCGCACAAACCCTTAGAGGAAATTTTGCCAAGTATTGGAAGCCATTGCTTAGTGGAGGTTGGTCAGAAATTAACATAATTTAGTATCTTAAAAAAAATCATCAGACACTTTTTTTTTTACCAACGGAGGCCTGTTTTCACTAGCTACTGCGTTCTGCAAACCGAAAACTCCCAGCTGAAAAAGAAACCAGCCGGGCAGGGCTGAACTCCCTGCTGTCGGAGGCCATGGGTCCTGGGCTTCTTGCATTCCCGCCTCACTCAGGGCCTTCCGCGCCAAGGTCACGGACAAGCTCTGCTCAGGGATGCTGACTAGCAAGCAGAGGACAGACATCCCAGGAGAGCGATGCTCAGCACCACCCCCCCCACCTTATTCCAGGCACTGCACAATCTCACCCCAGAGGGGAGCACGGGCCGGCCCCCTTCAGCCTCACAAGGAGGTCCGCACCCCCTGACTTTGGGGAGCTGCAGGGCAGGCAGCAGCAGCCCTCACTCATATCACTGAAGGGGAGTCAGGGCCTGGGGGACCAACCCAAGACATTTCTCTGGCTGCTGCCTTTGCCCTGAGTGGTAAACCAGGGGTTTGGGGCCCTATCACCATATATATATATATATATATATATATATATATATATATATATATATATATATATATATGAAACTGACAAGCTAACTGGATGACTTGCAAGACAGGTGAAACCTCAGACCTGTCACAGTTTCTTAATAGCCCCCAAAACAACACACATCGCCCCTCCCTGTGGTGCTGAGTTACTTAGGACCTGGACCTGGGGAGTGAGAGAGGGGTGAGAGAGCCCGAGATTGCCCACTTGCATTCTCAGAAAAGTCAGCAAACACCAGGATTGGGGGCCTGTGGCTTCTGCCATGACACACAGACCCCAGCCGTGTGGTCTGCAGCCCACAAATTGGATCGAGGTGCATGGACATGCCACTGACCTCTGCCACCTGGCACATGAGTGCCACAGAGCCACGTGGGCCCCTGGCATGCCTGCGCCCACGGGACACCCCGTCGAGGAGGCTTACCCACCGCGCGGGTCTCGTACTCGTTGGCCAGTTCCTCGGACTCCCCGGCGGCGTTAATGTCATTCTTCACCTTGGCCAGGGTCTTCAGGAGCTTGCTGGCCCCCAGGGCCGCCAGAGTGCAGCCCCTGGTCTTGCAGGAGAACGGGAGAGCGTCAGGGCTGACTTGCAGTTCTTGGAAGTGGTTGAGTCAACACTAACGTCAGACAGGGACGAACTCGTGGCAAAGGCAGAAATGGCAAAATCTGAACTGTTCGTCATGACTCAGAGCAAAACGCGCAGTGTGCATACGATTGACTTGAACATGAAATCAGCGTATCCAAGGAAGAGAGCGAGGTGCGTGCCACCCAGAACAACAGCAAGGCTATGACAGGGGGACCCGACTACCCAGCATCAACTCTCACAGTTCAGAGGGGGCAAGTGGATCGGGCCCTGGGAAACCCAACCTGTGTGAAGTCAGACTATGTGTGAACTCCGTAGTCAGCGCCCAATCTGATGCTCTAAAAACAGAGCGTAACTTCTTTTCAACCCCCATACATCACTTACAGAACATCCGTATGTGCTAAACTACAAAGAAAAATCTCAGCAAGTTCCCCAAAGCAGACTGTGTCCAGGCCCTCCTTCCTGTCCATTGTGCAGTAAAGCTAGATACTGATTTTAAAAATTAAACTTACAAGCTCGTCCACTTGGACAACAATCACACCGCCCACACACACACCTGAGAAGTAGGCGCCTCCTGGATCTTCCCCCAAGCCCAACCCCCTTCCAGGGACCTCTCCTCCCCAGCCCACCTGCATCCACACGCATTCACCGGACAGCAGCCATCCCAGTCCACGGAGGACGCGTTAGAGTGGGTGTGAGCCTCTGGAAAGGGTCGGATCAACCACAGCAGGGCACACACACGTTCAGTGTGGGCTTGCACACTTACCTGCTCCCAGATGACTTTGGAGAGTTCCTTCTTGTTCTGCAGAATGGCCCAGATGAAGAGCGCTTGCAGGGGGTGCCGAGTAACAGGAGACACGTCCTGGGAGGGTGAGAATGTGTGGTCAGCGAGGGCAAAGGGGGCGTCGCTTTAGCTGCAAAGCTCCCAGAGCAAAAACGGGGTGCGGATACAGCCCCTGGGAGACACCCCCGCTTGCAGAAGCTCCAGAACCGGGTGGGTGAGCCCATCCTACCAGCACAGGGAGGTGAGGCTCAGCTACGAGACTCACCTGGTGGTGCGATTTGACACAAAACCTTTTATCCACCATAACAGACGATGTAAAACTGGACAGAGAGGTATCGTGGGGCCACAGCGCGGAGAACAATTTAAAAACTGAATGACTTCCGACAGCCGAAGAGAAAGCAATTCCCTCACAGAAATCGATTTCTCATCCAGAAAAACTGTTCCAACCACATTCTAACTTTGTTGTAATTTATGTTCAATTACCACAACATAAAGTTATGGTTTATGTCTCTGGAGTTTCGATTCCTAATACATTAATTAGAGCCCCCGCCCCTATTCAGCATCCCATGCCTTCCAATGGAGTCTTAGCAGACAGGAAACCACTACATGTCTATTTTTCTGTGTCTAGGTTCTGCCAGGGTCCAGATAGGTTCAGGCACAGCTGTGGATCCTGCAGAAGGTTTAACAGAAATAGTGACAAAGAGAAGCTTTCTAAACACCTCCATTTCTTCCAAGCACCAAGTCATTTCAGTTTTTGCAATATACACACCCATATTAAAATCCTAGAATCACAAAGGAATCACTAAGAGAGACCTAGTTTCCCCAGAAGCCATCCTGAGACAAGTTGTTTATTTGAGAGGTGATCCCAGAAAAACCAATAAGAGACTGAGGGAATGAAAGCCGAAAAGAAAGAACCCATTAAGGAGCATTGTCAACAAGCTGTTACAGTGGTTAGCCAGAGATCAGTCCCGCTAGGCAGCCCTAGGAATCCACGTAGAACATGTGCCTCAGAATCATCTATCCGCACGGGGAGGGGGCATCGGGCTCAGAGCGAACCATCAGCAAAGAGCTGCAGGTGCCAGCGGTTGGGACCTGGGCCTGTATGTACTTAGATAGGAAAGCCTAGAGAATAACGGGCTTTGCATTCACAACATCCTCTCCCAGGGAACCTGGGTTATCCGTTCGGGAATATCTGCTGCCCTTTTATCCACAAGAGAAAACGTGGACGTTCTCCAGTCCTTCACATGGGCAGCAGAGAGCAATGTTAGGTAGGTCATGTCCAAAAGGCTAAGACCTGAGCCGGCAGCCATTCATGCACCCCCACGCCCCCCCAGACGCTTCCGAAAGCGCGTGCGCTATGCCAAGCTTTGCAATCAAGGCAAACTGCAACGAGTCGCCTGAAATAAATAGAGCCCAGAGCACAACGCGGACGTCAGAAAACAACTCAGCAGAGACACTCATCTTAAGTAAAGGCAGCAGAAAAGAATTGGAAGGCCGATGCGTTTGCTACTTTAGGCAATGAGGTAGGGAGTGGGAGAGGTGGAGGTCCAGGTCCCGGTACTTACGTGAAACTCCATGTCCGTCTTGTCCCTGCCATTTCTGTCCTCCTTCCGGAAGCCTCTTCGGAAGTTGGCCACCAGTTTCCAGACGAAGGTGAGGAGCGCGTCGTTGTAGGAGTTCTTGGCGATCTGCAGGTTCCGGTAGACCAGAGTGCTGAAGTGGTGGGAGAAGAGCTCGGTGAGGACGTCGCTGGTGAGGAACCTCCGCAGGTTCAAGCCATTCTCCAGAAACAGGCGGACGAACTTGGGTCTGTCCTTTACGAGAGCCATAAACATGACTTCCCGCAGGTCGGCAGACTGAGGAGAGAGAGCAGAGAGAGGGCTCAGGCCCTGGGCCCGCTCACGGACACACAAGGCTCTTCTTTCTCCGCCACACAGTGGTGGGCTGGCCAAAAAGTCCGCGCAGTTTGTTTCCATAAAATAAAAGACACGTGTTTCATTTTCACCAGTGACTTTATTGATTGGGATGTTGTGAGTGTGCCAGCCATCTCCCACATGATAGAACATTGATTGTTCTCAGTTAATGTCCCAATTTGATCGCTCTCAACCTCAACTGGTCTCCCCAACCGTGGAGCATCATCCAGCGAGGAATCTCCAGCACAAAAAACTTCGCAAACCACTTCTGACACATCCGATCAGTCACAGCACCTGCTCCGTACCCTGCATGAATCTTTTTTTGTGTTTCAGTTGCATTTTTACTTTTTGAAATAATAAAGCATAATATGCCAAAAATGTTGCATGTTTCCTTCCATCTTCAATTAAAATGGCTACACAAAAATTCACCAATTTTGATAATTTTTTTTAAATGCACGCTATGGCAGGTGTCACAATCGAATCTAACAACATTGTTTTGAATAAAGTTCGAGACAACTAAGCAATACTAGAGCCGTCATAGGGAAAAAACCAAGCGAACTTTTTGGCCAACCCAATTTTTCCAGCCACAAAGTAATAGTATCTTCAACTTCCCTTGAGCTCCCGTTTCAAGAATAAAACGTATCTTTGCAATTGTAGTACGACGTTGGGTTGTAGTTCAGACATCTAGACGGGGGAAGGGGCGGTAGCGTCCTGACATCAGCCCGATGTGGGCCTGGACGCGGCCTGGCCTCCCGCTGGCACAAAGTGGAGACACAGACACCCACGCGGGATGGCACTGGTCGAGGCCTTACCCCAGCGCCTGGCACAGAGGAAGCAGCCGGTCACAGGGCGGGGAACGTGTAGTTCACACCGTCTCTGAAGTCTACAGCAGACACCGCTAGTGAGCCACCAGCAGCCAACGCCTCACTCTGGGCCATGGGATCATCCTGCTGTCCCTCAGGCCACATGCCACCAAGCACACATCTGATCATGTTACATAATAATGAATCACCAAAATGCCTAACAGTTATCATTTATCTTTATCTCTACTTTCTGGGCTCCTGAGAAAGCCCCATAGAAGTCTTCCATAATAAAGGAACTTCCGACAGAAACCGTGGTCCACGGGCCACAACAGCTCTCTGACATGTGTTAGCATTTGTTACAGTTCGATTCAGTTGCCAACGTTAAAAATGAGAAGGTTCATAAAAATCCACATTTCCAGCATTAGAATCCAGAAGCTCAGACAACACGGAGATCCATTAGCTGCCTCTGGAGCCCAAGGCCTCCCATCCCCAAGGAGCCCAGCACCCTCACGGCCGTCCACCTGCCCACTTTGATCATGTGACTCGCCTGCCCCTGGTTTAGGGGCGCACCCCCTGCCAAGGGCAGCCTTCGCGGCCGCTGTGTCTGTCCAGCGCTGGACTCCTGAGGACCACACATTGCCTGGAGAGGAAACCGTCCAGGATCCTGAGGGTCCTACAAGGAGGCTCCAGGTGGGCCGGGGTGGGGGAAAGAGGTGGCTGTCCTGAGGACGGCAACTGCCCTTTCTGCGCTGTCCTCAGGTATCCTTCTAAATCCATCTGCCTTTCTGCTGGTCACACACGTGACAGCATAGGCCAGTCGTCCTCAGACGTCCGTCAGAGGCACCCGCGGGGCACTAAAACACAGGGCGCTGGAGCCAACCTCAGAACCTGCCCTTTAACGAGCCCGAGATCGGGGCAGGCCGTTGGCCTTGCTAACAGGTTTCCGAGCCGCGCCCGAGCTGCCACGGTCCGGGGACCACGCTGTGAGAGCCAGGGGCCCGCGGGGAAGAGGGAGGGTCTGCAGTCAGACACTTGTGTCTCCAGACCTGCTGCTGCCGTCACCCAGATGTGTGACCCAGACGGAGACAGTCTCTGAGCCGCGGTCTGCTCTTCTGTGGAACAGGTGCTTGTGGGGACGAAACGGGGTAACACAGGTCAAGGTGCTTTCAGAAAGTCAAGCTCAGAGCCGCCCTCAAAAGAGCCTCCGTTCCTCCCTGTCCCAGAGTCGCAAAGGGAGCTGATCCTCGCTCTGGGTCAGTGTGAGGGGCAAGGAAACTGGCACCACAGAGCTGCTCCGAGCAGAGTGGAAGGTCACCCCGATATTACTGTTATCCCAACGATTTTGATGTGCCTTTAAACAAATGCTTATGTAGTGCTCAGTATGGGCCAAGGCCCCAAGCGCCACAGAAACGTTATCCCACCTGCTCACCGCAACCACCCGGGGGTAGGGACCCTACCACGGAGGAGCAGTGGCGTGCTGGTCAGTGCTCAGCAGCCAGCCCTCAGGGAGCAAACAAGGGCCCCGGCTGTGTAGCCCTTCCGATCCCCGTGCTGCACGCGCCCCCACTGTGGCTGGCGTCCAGCTGCCAGCGGGACCGTGTCGGAGGCAGAACTGAAAACAGCCCGGGGGCCGCACAGCACTTGTGGTGTTGCCAGCAGGCAGATACTGCGGACAGAAACACGGATGGCGTTACATGCAGTAAAACCGTTAGAAAGGGATGCGTTCCGATGATGGCTTACCTTTGTTTTTTTAATAAAATGTATTTAGTTCTAAGGGCATGTACCTGAATTTTTAATAATGGCGGTATTTAACGACTGACTCAAAAATCTCTAAAACTTCAGCGGTCAGCTCCTGCGAGCCGGCTCAAGCAGGCTCCAACACGCCTCTGTACAAGGAGACAGAGGCTTGAAGAGGGGAAGGGTCTCGCCGACCGGCTGCCTCCGGAGCCCACCCGTACGCTTAACCTTCGTGCTCTTTGCCCTTGACCGTCTGAGGAGTTGATAAAATTAAATGTGCCGTTCGCTATGCGCCTGAGCTTGTGTTTACTTGTACCCTCTGACCTGACTTAAGCAGACCATTTCCCACACAGGCACCCATTTATGAATCAATTAACTGCATCGACTTACAGTTCTACTTCCCCTCGACGAACGAAAGCTTTGCCGTGTGCGCTGGGGCTTGTTCAATGCAAAGAGCAAACGGGAGACCACGTGTGCTGCAGGAATACGTGGTTTACAAATCCCGGCGTGTGGCTCTGTTTGCATTGTTATTAAAATTGATCACACGTTGCTGTAAGTCAAGTCTTCGTCACTGCTGATACAACAGTAGGCCTAAACGTGTTTTTTGAGCCTGGCTGCGAAGGGGGACGGCCACGAGACACACGCGCCTTCCCAGCTCTGCGTACGTGTACAAAATTAAGTAAGTTCTCGCTGCTCACTGATGACTCAGATTGATTTGGGAGAGCTGAGAACAAAGACGTGCACGGCCCCACAAGTCAGGGCAGAGCAGAGCTCCCGAGGCTGATTGAAGGTTGGGGGCCCACGAAAGGCCACGGCTGGCGAGGGCGGGGTTCTAACTCCGATCAAACAAAGAGAGAAGAAGCGGCGCTCTACTGGAAAGAGTAGTTTCTCGTGGGCGTGAAGCTCCCGTGTTGGCGGGGAGTGCCGTCTGCCAGCTCACTGCGCCTCTCCGGTCACTTTGCGCCTCTTTCCCCGGCGTGCCTCACCTGCTAGCAGCTCTCTCACCAGAGCACGGCTGGGCAGATGGGCAGCGAGCAGAAGGGGTGCTGCTGTGTTCATTTTTAGTTGATCTACTTCAGATGCCCATGTCAGTCATCCAGCAGAGGTTGCCCCCATTCTCTGCCCACCCGCTCCCAGGAGACCAGTGCCTCCAACCGCGGGGGACCGGAACAGCCCTCACATCATGGCTGAGGGCTGCCCAGGTGCACTGAGGGGTTCTTCCACGAGTGCTTTCGGTGGGCACCCTGCACAGACACCTGCTGGGTCAGCATTATCGTCCTGTACCACAGCAGAGGGCAGGGAGGCTTGGCAGCACGGATGGGCCAGAATGGACTGGGATGGGCCAGCCCTTTACAAGATTCGGTCCTGGAGAGCTGGTGAGAAATGGGCAGACCTGATGCTGGGGTGACCCAGGAGGGCCGCGTACTTGCCTCCCAGCGGCGGTCGTTGGTGAAGATCTCCTCGCTGGCCAGGTCCAGCTGGTTCCACTCCAGCAGCAGCTTCAGCTGCCCGTTCCAGTTATCCTTGTCCTGCTCATTGGTGCTAAAGGCTGCAAGGGGCGGGAGAGGGGTGGCTCACCACAGGCCTGAAGGAAGAGGGCCAGCACCACCCCTTAGGGCCCACTGACAGAGCCATGTGTCACAGGGGTCCTGAGAGCGCTCTCCTGGGAGCAGACCCTCACACGTGTCCCTCTGCTTTCATTTCACTCCTTCTCACCAATATTCTGTGTCCAAAAGTACATTGTGAGGCTCCGTTTGGGAGATAGTAATATCGTTCCACTTCATAGCCTATCCTTGTAACTATGGTATATTGAAGTTTTTTCCACAGATTCAGAGTCCATAAATGTTATATTTCAAGAACCGTATCTGACATGCAACATCTAAATCTATGAAATAGTGACTCATATTACAAAAATGTCCTACTTGTCTTTTCCACAGCTAATGTACGCTGATCTGTTTCTCTACAGATACAATCCCATTTTAGTAAATATTCTTACAACCACATTTCTGGCAAGCACAATAAGAATGATTCTAATAAGTAGCAAATGTCTACACGGCACTTCCTGCGTGCCCTGCCCTGCTCTGCGTGCCCTACATCTGTAATCAGGCAGCTCGGCTCTCGGCGGCCTTTGCCAAGGTTCTGTTTCCTTCAGGTGACATGCACCCTGGTGGAATTCTAAGACACCAAAGGTCACAGGTGGGGAGGTTTGACCTGGGCTTCACTGCTGAGCCTCAGGGAGATCTGTGAACCCTGAAACTGATGCAGAATCAATGGTGTGCGTGAAGTGTGTGCGTGTGTACTTGTATAAGACAAACACCTGTGGCTCTGTCACAGTCTAGAGGAGACGGAAAAAATTGAGGACCAGTGTTAGAGACAGGTCTTTGAAGACTACTGTCATCAAATTTGACTAGTATTTTAATGACATAAAAAATTTTGTTCTATTATAAACATATAACCAAGGAGCTTTAACTCAGCAAGTCAATGGTAGTTAATTCTGACTTCTAAGCTGTAATGATCAAACTTAAGTACAAGATTATATTTCAATAAAGCCATTTAAAAAATAAATGCACATCGCAGAAAGCAACACAGAGCTGAAGCTTCCAGAGCAGCCACTTTCACTCACCTTTGTACAAAGCGTAGGAAATGGCGTTGCTCACAATTTCGTCCCCAGCTTCTTCCATTTTAATGACTGTTAACAGGTGCGAACTTTCGAGAATTTCTTTGAGCTGGCAACATTTAAAGAGCAGAGTTGTCAGAGACAGCAGGAGCAGCAAGTCCACTCTTTGGGTGAGAAATCTTCTATTCCACTTTTTAACAAATACCATCCACAGGGGAGTTCGGACCTCCTTCCCCCACCTGCAGCTCCTGTAACCTAGTCTAACTTCTGAAATGGAATGAGGGCTCGGTGACCACCATGAGAACACAGGCCACAGAGGAGCACACATATCAAAAAGCTGAAGGACCCGCTGGCCGTGGGGGTGAATGTGTGTGCATGCGCATGGACATGCGTGTGCACGGACATGTGTGTGCTGGGGGGGGCAAGCCTGGCACATGACGCTCAAGTGTTGAATGAGTGAATCAAGGAGGAAAGGGCAACAGAAAATCACCAAAATCGCCAGTAAGGGCTTCAACTATCAGAGGGGAAGGTTCGACATGGACAAGAGCCGAGAGGACTCAGTGATCGGATAAAGAGACGAGGGTTTGCTCGATCATCCTGTGTGACTTTTCTGTAATGTTTAATTGTAAAACGTTTTTTAAAAATCAAAGAACTGGAGGAGAGGCAGAGCCCCTAATTCCAAGGCTTCGGGCACTGGCAAGCTTGGCGGGGGCTCGGCGAGGAAGCGCTGCGTCTGAGGAGGAAGCGGGTCTGGATTCGGTTACACTGAGTTTGAGGCGGCGGCGGGTTTTCCTGGCGGCATTTGGGAAGGAGGACCTGGAAGGAGAGAGCTCGGGCTGGGCGGAGGAGGGGGGTCTCAGGTCAGGATGGAAGGGCGAAACTGACCCACTAAGAAGGACCCTGGATTTGGACTTCGGGAGGTGACCTTTGAGGCCGCAGCTTCCTGGTGCTGGAGGCTTTGGTTCAGAAGAGTAGCATCCAGGAAATCAAGGAAAGCTACAGGAAAGCACACTCCGTGGGGAGTCTCACAGCGGGGGGTGGTAGCACGCCGGGAAAGCCTTTGTTCCGGCAGAAGGAAAGGGGTCCGACCAGAAATGACCCGGGGTGAGGGGTCCAGGCCCCACAATTCTGGGGCACACATGGGAGTAGGCAGCCCAGAGGGGCTCAGACATGTTTTCCTCTGAGATGAAAAGGAGGAAGGAGAGGGGGATACGGACCCCCAGCAAACCGAGGAGACCCAGAGATAGCTGCAGGGGGGCCGTCTCCCCTCCCCCACGTATGCTTGCCTCCTCCATCCTGTCTCCCTCCCACTGCAGCCAGTGTGACCTTTCCTGAACACACCGTCACCCTGCTTCACACCTCTCAGTGACTTCCTGTTCCACCTGAACAAGACCCACCCCTCCAAACAGTGTTTAAGGAGCTCTGGTCGTGATTCCTAATGAGCGCACCAGCTTCCACTCACAGCTTCTACCCCCACCGCCATCTTCTGGCTCCTCTGGGAGGCCCGAAAGGCTTTCCCCGCCTGGCCAGCCCCCGCACCCTGCTCCTGCCCCTCTGAACCCACGCAACCTGCCCTCAGAACCCCCATTCGTCTGCAAGTGTACAGTGCACTCCACTGTGATCACTCGCCACGAGCGTCTCAATGTCTGTTTCTCTGTGAAGACAGGCCTCTGTCCGGTGTGTGCACTCATCTTTCTCCAGGGCCTGCTCCAGCACCCGTCCGGGAGCAGGTGCTCAGCCGTCGCCAGTCCAATAAACCAGAGTTCGAAATGCAGGAATGGCTGACAGCTAGGCCGGCTGATAGACTGGGGGGCAATGAGGGGCCAAGTTCTGGAGAAGTGAGGGGGCGGTGACGGGAAATAAGTCTTAGAGAACTGGCAGGGATGGAGGGCGTGGTCCCGGGAAACTCTCGGTCTCCTGGAGACCCGGGGCTGGCGGTGCACGTGATCCTGACATCGCCCACAGCCCACCGGGGTGGCTGCTCCACGGGTGGGTGACTGAATGCGTGCACCCGCTAGTGAGTAATTCTACTCTTGGGCGCGGTCTTCTGGGAAACCTGCCCCAACTGCAAAAGGCCCCATGAATACGTGGTTAAAAGTCCAGGCAATTTTCATCGTTGATGTATGTCTGCTGCCTGACATGGTTACAATTACGATGTATTTAGCATATCCGATGAGTATGAGTTACATACGAATCCTAGACAGGGTAATACAATCACAGAAAGTGAAAGGTGCCTGAGTTTTAGCCTGAGTCAGGTGATTTCTGCGTTGAAGCAGAAATCAAAGTCTTTCGTAAAGAGTGCAGGGACCCTTTAGGTGGCATGGCCCCGGAGACATCCTGGTCTGGGCTCTACAAGCTACTCTGCATGAGGACTAAGAGGAAGTCACAGGGCCGGACCCAGGGCCATCTTTGGTGGGTAAGTTAAGCATCGTCTGCTCCCTCCCCTGTGGGGATCCTTGAACTGACCACTGAATTTCTCCCTTCTGTCACAGGAAACTACCTTGAACATGGCGCTCAACACACAGTCTCACACTGATATTCACACTGAAATTGCTACGTTTGGAATGACTCCAAGTCTTTTGGTCTGAACACATGGAGAATTGAAAATGCATAACTGCGT
Source organism: Desmodus rotundus (assembly GCF_022682495.2). Classification (NCBI taxonomy): domain Eukaryota; kingdom Metazoa; phylum Chordata; class Mammalia; order Chiroptera; family Phyllostomidae; genus Desmodus; species Desmodus rotundus. The sequence goes on along the minus strand of NC_071388.1, from coordinate 205,317,749 downwards.
TCCGGAGGAAGAACTCCTATTCCTCACCACGCATTTCCACGCAGAGGGCGCGCTGTTGGAATCAGCACCCTGGATTTTCTCCACCCCTGCACTTCCTGCTCAGGGTGGGGGAGTGACGTCCCACGTCCGACAGGTGGCCTGGCCTTGTTGTCCAGCCAGCGCCCTCCTGCTTCTCTGTTGGGATCCGCTCCTTGCAGAGTGCCTGTGCCCCGGCCTCTGCCTGGGTGGGCTCATCCGTCTCATTCTGGGACTCAGCAGAAGGAGGCATTGCGGCCGCTCCCCTCAACCACACTGCTCAACTTCACCTTCGTCATCGATGAAGCTGAGGAAATTTTGATCTCTGTTCACCTGATTCTTGTGTCTGTCTCTACACTGGCCTTGGCCAAGATAAAGAAAACCCCAGCTTTATCTTTTTTAGTAAAGCCTGTGAAACGCGGTATCTCGAGTAGGAACATCAACCTGCAGGGCAGGGCGTCGTCCCGCACTCCCGCACCAGCACTGACTTGCAGCTGTAGAGAAAGATGCGCCTGAGTTTTTAAATTCTGAACTGCGAGACCAGGAGGCTCGTGTCTGAAAGGACTCGTCCCCTGGCCCTGGACGCCTCGTTGGGGTCACCCTAACTGCCCAGTCTCTGAAGTCAGACAAGACCAACGGGTCCCCCTGGACGTGAATTTGCTGCAAGTCCCTGGCAGCCTAGGAGGCTGGGTGGGGTTTTCTCCCTAGTTCCAAGGCTGCCATGAGAAGACTATCTTCACTATTTCACAATGTCGGTTCGCTAAACGCGATATGTTGAGGCTCTTCCACAACTAAATACTGTTGAAATGCCAATCTAATTCAAGAATATTTTCTTATTATTTATAGTAAATCCAACCTTTGACTCTCGTGATGGAATGGGCTCTCTGATCGAAAGGGCTCTGGTTGTCCAGAGCCTGTTATTTCCTCTGTGGCAAAATCTCGAAGGCAGGCTCAGGCTCCTGCAAATACCCAAACGCCGCAGGCTGCCTTTGAGTGAGCCGATGCGAGTGTACCTGCTGACGCTCGTGGGAGCTTTCTCACGAACAGGAGCAGTCGCAGAAATGAAGGTCATTTCAAGTCCACAGCAATTGTCAAACAGAGAGAAAAACAAGAAAGGCGTAGCACTACATTACAATATCCCATGGGCTTAGCAATAAGAAGCATGACATATTGCAACAAGGACACATTTCCTAATGACCTAATGAGAAAGGGGAGAGATTCTGAACTGAATCACGGGCCAGCTAATTTAGAAAGACAATTATTCTGTGGTAACAGCTTCTGCAATCCAGGTCTACGCTGACTCAGTTTGGAATCTGCATTTCTACGACACCGTTAGCGGGGATTTCTTTCCGCCCCGCCATAGCCACATCCAAAATGCTTCTCCGCGCTTGTTGACATCATGGACTGAAGGATTCCCAGCTTTGCAGACAGACAGACATCAGTGTAAACCCCATATGCTACCCCTTATGAGGTCAGGAACTCGGTGAGTCATTTATCTTATGGGAGCTTCAATTTCCACCAAGAAACTGGTTTGGGGCAGAGCACAGGCTCCAAGTCACTGAGAAAGCACAGAACCCCCACTGCTGCCCGTGCCAGCAGGCATTGGATGTGTCCTCCCTTCCCACGACCTTGGCTTCCCTTTGCTTTGCCCCCTAAAGTCTCCCCCACAACTCACCCATTTGATCCAGTTCTCGGTTTCCTCCTCAGGCAGCTGGGACACCGTGCGGGGTAGGAAGCGCACCAACTTCTCCTTGACGACGGAGGACGTCGGGGTGTCCTCCAACTCCACCAGGCTCGCAATCACATCGGCGATCTGCCCCGAGCCTTCTACCACCACACAGGGGATTTTACTCTTGATGGAGGTGTTGATGGCCTGGGAGAGGGGAGACACAGCCGGGGATGGAAGGGACACTTAGGATAGCCGGAACCCGGCTCAGGACCAGGGTTCTAAGTCAAGGTGGGTCAGCAAACACACAGACACATCATCCCCGCACGTGTCCCTTTGGGGTTTCGTTTTCCATCAGGAGCGAACCAAGTGCTTGCTATGGTTTTATGAATGAGAAACGGGAGCCAGGGGCGTCACACCCCGCGCTGGCACCAAATCCCACAACAGGGACACATGTGAGTGACTCACTGACGTTTTCCATAAATAATAGCTTGAAAATACCCCTAGGTACAGAATCGATCATTCCAAATGCTGACACCATAGATTTGAGCGGTAGCTCCTAAGACAGCCTTCACCGATGTCGCTGCTGGCTTCTCCGACCTAGGTTCGCAGTAGTCACACTCTCAGGTGTAAGAGCACCGTCAATGCAGCAGCCACATCCTGTGTATCGTGTGGGCTCATCTCTCCCTCCTCAAACAGTTGCCTTTACCCCTTCCATTAAAAGAGAAAAGAAGCATCTTTGCTTCCTGGATGAACACCTGTCCTGTATAAAGACCGCAGAGGCCAGCAGAGGAGGGTCAGGGGTAAGAATGTGAATCCCTTCACAGCAAGACCAAGCGCCCACATTTGGGTACAGAGAAGCGGTGGAGCGCCTTGCTTTAGCCAGGACCCAACACTTCCCTTCGAAGAGATGCTGCCCCTGCAGGGTGTGGTCCCTTCATCAGAGCAAGCAGAGGGCTGACCCCCAGACCAGGCCAGGGAGCCAAATGCACCCCACTGCCTGCACTCAGGGCTGTGCCAGGGTGGGCAGGGGTGATAAAGAGGCACTGAAGGGGAGGGGCCAGAGAGCTGGAGCGATGCTCAGCTGGCATGGTCCCTCTTCCTCTCCTCTCTCCTGCGCTCCAAGTCCTGAGCTGTGTATTGGCTGAGCCGACATTTCTGGAAAAGGCTGAAGAAAACGCCACACCCCAGTTCTGCAGCAGCTCTCTGAAAGTCTGGATTGTAAATCTAAAATCTCAGAGAGCAATAATAAATGTAACCGTCTTTCAGTCAGTTTCTCTCCATTTCTCTTTCTCTTTTCTGTGGCTGCTGCTTCTTCAAGCATTCACATACCGACAATCTCACATTGAAAAAGAATCTGTACTTTAATTTGAGACAATGGTCTCAGCAGTATATCTCATTACAAGTGCTCAATAAATACCTGCTGATGAACAAGTGAATGAATGAATGAATGAATGAAAAATATCGTTGTTAGGTAAAAGAATAAGCAAAGAGAAGTGCTAGATTATAAGATTCCAAATAGCCTTGCCAGACGCTTGTGACTCGGAGGGTGTAGTGTGGTAAAGAGAGCGGGGAGGGTCAAGGAAGCCGGATTTCTATCATGTAACCCTGTCTCAGAGCTAAAGGCAGTTGGGGGAAATGGGGTGACAGGCAAGTCAACATGGAAATTAACGAAGAGAGGGAGTTAGAATTACTTTCTCGCGTGTCCTGTTCCTGGAAGGACGAGCTCGTGAGTATGATGACCATGCCTTCAAGTGCTGACTAACCTGCCGTCTCACTGATCCTCTCCAAGACGTCAAAGGGAAGCCTGGCTGCAGGCAAGACGAACTCAGCGACAAGACTACAAGGACGGGATGGGAGGCCGAATTCGTGCTCATCTGCTCAACACAGCAGGTGCGGAATCACTCGAGTAGCTTTCCAGGGTCTCAGAATCACTAGGGTTTCAGGTGCCTCCGTGTGGATTGCCCAGGAGGCCCCAGGGTGGGCTCTAGGGGATCTGGGAACAGCGACTGGGGGCCATCTGTGTGTGTCTGATCACAGCTCCTCTCCACGCAGATGGGGTGGCATGCAGACATGTGCTGGTTGTGATCTTTATGTCTCGGGAGTGAACAGCGACCCTTCTATTTGGCAGGTTGAAGGCCAAAGCCAACAATGAGTGGTCAGGCTACTCATGTCACTTCAAAGTCTCTTCCTAAATCCTAGCTGGGGAAGCACCCTCAGCCTGCTGGGGAAGCACGGTGTGATGGGGAAAACGCTGCCCACTTGCCGGGGCAAAACTAGTCAGGCAGGTGAACCCCACAACCCTGAACATACAAACTTGACGAGTGGGCTTGTTAACCAGTCTTCTCGAAGACCAAACCAAGACTCACTTTCAAAGTCTCTTTTCCACCTCCCTGGGCGAAGCACACGATGGGGATCTTGCCGCCGTAGTTGGAATCTGTAAAACACGAAAGGCCACTGAGGTTGGGCTCACTGGAAATGCTCACTCGACGTAGAATCGCCTATTTGATGAATGACCATCTACACTTTGGTCACAGTCCCACGTTTGAAAACAGTGATGATACATAGAGAAATACTTTTAACCAAATAAACCACACCGATTCTCTATTTAAAAAAAATACTCACCTACCTCAAGGAAGAGTGGGACTGGGAGCTCCTGCGCTGTGAGCCCAGTGTGCGGGTCTCACGGACGGAGGGGACCCTACTGTGCTCCTGCATCACTTCCCGTGTGTGTCTTTGGGTCCCAAACCACTCCCCACCCGACGCAGGCCATGCTGCAACTTGCTACGGGTATTTGAAATGCTAAAGTCGGTAAAGAGTGTACTTTTGCGAACATACGTTAGGCTGGGTTGGAGTTTATCCTCACGATAACTCGCTCGTTTGCATAATCCTGTGCCTTCCTGCACGGGTGGAAAATCTGCATAACTCTGCCACCTCCCAGCGGAGAGCACTCCAGGTGGAAGAAGCATCTCCCCTGCCTGTCTGTCGCACTGATGCAAGCGTGAGGGTGAGGACACCCCCAACGGGCCCCTGTGGTGAAATCTGTCCCCGCATCACGAGCAATCTGGTTCCACCCCAGGACACGTCTCAACAACTGGAAGAGTGTGTCAGTTTCCACGGTCAACACAGGCTCTCATTCAGCTGGGCGCTCTCCCCTCACTGGTGGTTCTATTGTTTAGAAGTAGCCAAGCCTCAAAGAAGTAAACCATTCGACTGTTGAACTAGTGGGCTGGCTTTGTCATTCTACACTAGCTCATTGCATTGCTTCGTCAGCTCACGTTTGCCATCATGGATTTTCATTTGTTCTGAAGTGTCGTCCAGCAGAAGAGACAGCAGGCTTTCTATCTGACAGACCGGAGTGGGACAAGGCAGCCTTGGTCATCGCTCCAGCAGGTTGAAGGGTACCTGTCACAGGGACCCTGGGCAAAGCGTGCTGAAGAAGGAAGAGACGGAACAGCTCTTCTCTGGCAATGGGACACCTCACCAGGTGGGTTCACCGCACTTCACTCAGCAACGGGTTGCTATCGTTGGCGCTGCTGCTGCTGCTCTGGGTATTATACGTGTCCCACATCCCTCTCCCTAAGTCCTGACCTTGAACTCCCAAAGTCCTGACCTTGAATGGTGCGCTCAGAGATGTACTTCTCCAGCTGATTCCGGAGCTTCGCTTCCACCGCGGGGTGTCCGTGGCAGCCACTGTCCACCAGCAGCAGGTGGGTGTGGTTGTTGTCCAGGACGTACAGAGGGTCTCTGTTGAAGTCATCCATAATGTACTGTGCCGAAAAGCAGCCCTGGAAGGCACAGACACTTGTCTTTGACATTCTGTGTGTTGCCAAGATGCCCGATGACACTGCCATACCCCCCTATGAAGGCTAACCTGTTGGGTTCAACTACCTCGATGCCCCTTCCCGGATTCCTAAGCTCAGAACGTCCTAGAGATGTTACAGCACAGGCCTTCATTTTAGCACGAAGAAAGGAAGGTTCAGAATGGCTGAGTCACTGCCCTGGGGCCCCATAAGTGACTGATGACAGCGCAAGGATCACACTCCCGACCCGGTTCCTCTTCCGTCGCCTGTGCTCTCTGCAATGAATTCACTGAAACTGATACCACTCAGGAAAGGAGGGCACACACACATAGACATACATGTTTCTGCACATGTATGCCACACCCACAGTTTTTCTCAGTGTGTGTTATTATATTTGGTTATTGGTTCTATTTACTGCTTAAATTGTTAAAGTTATTTCAGAGAATAAAGACTATTTCTATTCTTTCTCACTTTTTGTAACTAATTTGTTTCTGACTACATGTTAGTGTTTTCCTTCTTCTCTTCTTAAGTTAGTGGGTGTTATTATTTTTCAAGACTATTAATTTGAATACTGCGGTGGTTAAAAGACCATGAAGCACGGCTCTCCCGCTTCATGCCTTTCTGATAAAGTCCCAAGTTCTCCAGCTGGTTTGGAGCAACCTTTGGTGGCCCTCCCACATGCCCCCAGTCCACTGCTGTCCTTCCACTTTTCTACAGGGACCTTCTTCCTTCCTGATCCCGTGGGAGCAGGCAAACCTGCCACGCAAGTCCCGTGGTCAGGAGGGCATGCGCCGACCTAGCTGCTTGAGTTAAGGAGGTTTCTTACTTCTTCTCTGCCTCAGTTTCCTCACCATAATGAGTAGTACTTACTCCTAGGACTGTGGGGAAGATTAAAGAGTTGATACATGTAAAGTATTTAGAATGAAACCTAACATGTAGTAAGTGCTGTTAAATAAATGTTAGATATTATTATTATTGAATTCTTTTCTTTACTTTTTGAGTAATAAAGATATATGGCAATGCATTTCACTCTGAGTGCAGCTTTGGCCATCTATCATTAGTCTTAATATATAATGTTTTCATTTTCATTGCTAAGTGATCTGCGATAATATTTTTGAAAGTTTATTTTTGAATCAATAGTTATTTGACAAGCAAGTTGTCTGTGTGGTCTTAATTTCCTACTGACTGGAGCACTCTGTTTAATCTGTATGTATATTCACTTCAAGTCGTACGTGTTGACGGAGAACGGGCCCTACACACTGCCACCAGGGAAACGCTGAAGTCTTTTGTTGCTGCTGTTCCAATTCAGCGGTAAAAATACCGACTTCACAGGGTTGTTCCATGATTCTATGAATGAATAAATGCAACATGTCCACCACGGACAAGCTGACCCCCATGCCCAGGACAAACGTCACCAATAGATAACACGCTCTTTCCCACTCAGCCTGCCATTGTCCTCACACCCTCCCTCGGGCCACGGTTCCCCGAAAGCTGGCGTTGGATGTGAAGTCATTTGTCCATCCCTGGCTGAGTACCTCATAATAACCATAAAAGCTACCATTCAGTTAATTTATCCCATAACAATGCAAGGTTGTTATTATTATAAAAATCCAGAGAAGGAATCACTCTTAAGGCGACGCAGGTGGAAAAGGAGTGGTGACTGTCACCCAGACTTTCCCGTCCCCAAAACCCACCCTCCCCCCTCCCCTCCATGCGCCTCCTGGCAGGAACTCAGGAAATGCCTCCCCTCTCTCCTCTGCCCCTTAGTTACCTCAAAGATGCCAACAGACACAAAAGTAAAATAATTTTTTAAAATAAAAATGAAACAGCCCTGGCTGGTGTGGCTCAGTGGATTGAGTGCCGGCCTGCAAACCAAAGGGTCGCCGGTTCGATTCCCAACCAGGGCACATGCCTGGGTTGTGGGCCAGGTCCCCAGTAGAGAACGTGTGAGAGGCAACCACACACTGATGTGTCTCTCCCTTTCTTCTCCTTCCCTCCCCCCATCTAAAAATAAATAAATAAAATCTTTTTTAAAAAATAAAAATGAAACAGTAATTCCCCAGATCCTAAACATGTAGCACCTGAACTTCTCAGGAGCCCTGGACGGAAGGTTAAATTGGAATTTCTCAGCATCTGGCCTACAGCTTCCGAGTCGTAAACACCTGTGGCTTAAGGAGGTCCTCAGCTCACTGCTGTTTCCAAGACTGCACACTTGAGACAAACCCCACGCGTCTGTCCTGTATTGAAAACACGACTGTCTAAATGTGCTCACAGGAAACGCGGGCAGGGGCTGCCTCGAGGCCTCTTCATGCCCAGTGAACCCAGGCCTGCATCACTGACTTCAGTTCCCAAGTGTGACCAAGAAATAGGGTATGGCAGCCAGGCTTGGCCTCTTGTGACAGATTCAGGTCATGGGTATAAAGAATAAAGAACTTGACTCTAACGGGATTCGCTGGGAAGAGATTTTAAAGAACCAAACACGTCCACTGGCAACTCCTTCCGGGAGTTCTTGGATTATGTCAGCCTTGTTTTGAATTCCTGAGGTCCCAAAGGCCTTCCCTGCAAAAGCTGACTTTCCGGTGCGTTGATTCCCCACAGTGGTCTTCCCCTCACGTGACCTGACCCACCTCCTCCCGCCCGCCCCTACCTCAACATCGCCGTTCCGGATGAGGGTGTCCCTGTTGGACACCATGCCCCAGGCCGCTATGCCGATGGCCGCGATGTTCTCCTCGGAATTCCTGCTGATGGTGTTGTCTCGCACCACCTCCCCGATGAACTTCATCAGGCCGTAATGGGTCCCGCCAGTGAGAATCCAGGCGCCTGTCGCCGAGGGAGAACGAGGGCTCAGCTGGCTCTGAGTAGGGTTCTTGTCCTGCGCTCACAGTTGGCAGCACCCCACTTTAGCATGAAGCCACCTTAACGCTGATTTTAAAATTACTTTGTGACCCTCCCCTCCCCCCCAACCACCACCTGCAAAAGTCCCCACCCACTCATTTGAGGATCTCGCTTTTTCTAAGGCAATGATGAGCCCTCTAGTTCTGGAGCATCTGGGTCCTGCGCAGGGACTGCTCAGGAGAATCCCGCTCTGTCCCCGAAGCCCACGCGCAGCCCACGGAGACGGAGAGCAGCAAGCCCATGGCCCGGGGACACCCGCAGCGGGGACTCGCACCTTTGGACTGCGCGATGTAGATCAGGCGGCTGAAGATCTTGCGCATGCGCGGCTTCAGCGCGAAGTTCTTGGCACCACCGGTCACAGAAATGACCAGGTTGGGCGTTTTCAGGTGCCAGTGCTGGGTCAGAAGCTCGTAGAGGATTTCGGCGTCCGTGTCGCAGGACAATCGGATATACTGTGGGGACGAGGGGAGGCGTCAGGGTCGGCGCGTGCCCTCCTGACCACGGGACTTGCGTGGCAGGCTTGCCTGCTCCCATGGGACCAGGAAGGAAGAAGGTCCCTGTGGAGAAGTGGAAGGACAGCAGTGGACTGGGGGCGTGTGGGAGGGCCACCAAAGGTCGCTCCAAACCAGCTGGAGAACTTGGGACTTTATCGGAAAGGCATGGGCACCCGGGAGGTGTATTCGTTGCAGCAGACACGGGACAGGGCGGGGGTGTCTACAGTGTGTTTTAGGGCGCCCTCCAGCGGTCGAGATGACAATATATTGAGGAACAGGGCAGGGGGAGAAAGCGCTGCAGAACTAGAGACTTGGGGGGCCAGGTACTCGGGAAGAGACAGCAGTTCAGGGAGCTAGGTTACCTCCCGGGGCTTCTACGACAGGGCTCAGAGGTGGGGAGGGGGAGGGATGAGGAGTCAGGGCCCCGGCTTCCAGCTGCCTGTGAGTGGCTCTGTCCCTGAGACGGAGGGTACAGGGGAACTTAAGGACGCGCTGTTAACTATCATTACACGTTGTTGTAAAACCCCCTGTAAGAGCCTGCAACGTGGGTGTGCAGTGGGTGTGTGCAGACCTTATCCGGGGCCATATGCATTCTCGAGAATGCCACACGCCACAGTAAACAGGACAGCTTAGAAAGTGTTGGCCAGGCCTCTGGCAGCAGTGAGAGTCCACCTGGGCGTTCCAGGACTGTCTGCAGGGTGTGAGGCAGGCCACCAGGTGAGGGGCCAGTCATCACCCGAGTTCCCTCATTGCACATAATCAAATCTCAGCTTTTATACTTCTACAAGGTGTATCTTTCATTGTCAGAGTTTTTGGATGGAGCGCCCATCTCTCCCGCCTCCCGCCTCCGTGCTGTTAGACAGTTCAAGGTAACTCGAGCTAGCCCGAGTGGTGTTAGTATGCGTATTAGCTAGTGAGAGTAGAAACCGTCGCTCACCTTCCCTTTCTTGCCCAGAGTCTCAAACTGAATGTCCCCGAAGGCATCAGTGGGAAACTCCTTGGTGTGTTTCTTGTAATGCCACTTCTCGTTCTGGTTGACCTGGGTGCCTTCGATGTGCTGGCTCTGGGCGTAGCCACACCTGCACACGTTTTCCCTGCGCGGAACGGTGTGGATGCAGAGAACAGATTTCATCAACCGACTTAAATAAGTTCATCGCGTTTTTCAAATGAACCGCGCAGCGCCAGCTTAAATTAGCACAAAAAGAGAGTTGACCATCCAGCTTTATTTAGACTATTTTCATCATCTCAGTTGGTTGTTGAGAAATTATCTTGGTGTTTCATGTCTGTTACCTACCTGTCCACCCACCAAAGGAGGTTCTGTGTTGAGAGCCGGGGCATACGGAGGGCAGACCCTGCCCGCATGGAGTCTGGCTTGTACACCAGGAGCCCTGACGTTACCCTGGGAACGGGCCTTACAAATGTGGATGCTACTTATGCAGCTTCCTGCAGGGGTCATAACATGCAGAAGCCCTGGGTGACTCTTGGTGCCACAGTGCCAGCCCTGCCAGTTTGCCTGGCCACTAAACCTCTTCTGAAGCGAGGCTGGCCCTCCTTCCCGTGGGCTGTACTCACTGGAGGGGGGGGTCCCCTGGCAGAGGCCCAAAGCATTCTGGAGTTTAGAGGGACCGTCCTTTCCGTACTGGGCATCAGCTCCTTGGGACACTTTTGATCATTTGGGCTAGACAAGGTCAAACTGCAATAAGTAAACGCCAGCTCTTCCCATTAAAGGAGCAACAGAACTTAATTTAATTGTTAAGTGCTACATATGCAGGATACAACAGTGGAAGAGGAAGAAAAGATAGGCAGTAAGTGGTAACACCTCTTCCCCTTCTTCCTGCCAAGGAGCTGCAACATTCACCAAATGTGGATTGAAAATCCACCCGGAGTCAGACCTGGGCGGAGCTCCACAGCCTCCACAGATTAACTGGACGGGATTCCGGCCCTCCAGTTGCCGGTGTCCTCTCTAGAACACCCAAGGACAGCACCTGGTGGCATGCGGTGAGGAGAGAGCCAACACCTGCTTTTGTCCTGCATGACCCCCCACCCCGGGCTTGCAGGGGGCTGGAACAGAGCAAAGCATCGCCGGGCCGGGCGCACGGCGCACACTCTAGCAGTGACTCTAGGTTGTGGTGGTGCCGCGCATGCAAATCAAGGAGTGACGCAGTCAGTGGCAACAGAAGGAAGCAAAAATGCAGAAAAAAAAAAAATCTAAAACACACACCTGTGACTACTTGGCCCCTCAGTCCAGGCCTGTACTGCATCCCGAGGGCTGTGGTGTCCAGAGGGAGGAACAACCAAACAAAAACGGTACCGTGGCCAAAGCCACCCCCTTGGGGAGGCGCTGCTCCCCCTCCTCCCAGGTTCCTTCTGCCTGACCCACCCACTCGATTCTCCCCGTTCCCTCTCCCATCGGCATTCACACAAGATTCAGAAGGGTGTGAAGGACTCAAGGGGGCTGTGGCCGGTGGACAGGAGAATAGAGTTCTGTCCCAAGAGGCGGGAGAGTAGCAAAGTGTTTGGCCACTGCCACCAGGCAGAGGGGCAGAGCTCTCCTTTGTCCAAAACGGCACAGGAATAATGGAGCCGACAGAGCCACTCACTTGGTAAGTGAGCACGTGTCCCGACCTGCCCCGCTTACCCCGCTGCCCAAGCCCTAGTGGAGTCAGTGCCCCCACCACTCTCAGCAGGGCCCCGGGGCCCCCAGGAAAGTATGGGGTCACTCTAGCCGCAAACCTACTAGGAAAGACAGCCCGTCTGGCAGACATGGGCCTGGCCAGGGTGCAGGGACAGCACAGAGTTCAACCCCATTGAGCCCTAGCACCCCACCCGGTGGTGTGCTGCGGGTGGGCAGCACACCACCCGCACAACCATAGCTGGTGACCCGGAACAAGGACCCCTGTGCGGGACGGGTGCAATAAGCGGAGAGGCGGAGGAGATCTGCTAGGGTTGGCTCCCGGCCGGCCCCTGGTTATCTCAGACCCTCTGTTCCCAGCACGTGAGGGTATTCAGCCACTACCCTCGGGACAATGGAGGAATGAACGAGCGATGAATACATTAACTGGTCTTCGTGTGAACAGCCTGCACCCTCGTCCATCCTCAGCGACGTTTGTGAAGTAGGGGTTTGGCCTTCCAGAAGGCGGGCTTGTAGCTGCCATGACTACGGGAAGGCCTGCGTTCTCAAGGTCTCCTTCAGTGATGAGCTTATTGGGAAAAATGTAGATTTACTTCTAAAAACCCTCTGGGGTAGTAGATCTCATTTGCATTTTGCAAAAACGATGATAGTGGTTGGATTTTCTGTGCCTGCTTCTAAAAATAGAACAGGAGCAGAAACTAGCTCCTGCAGATGGGTTCCAACTGTGGCCAAGAGTCTACCGCCTGCAAGAAGTGGCTTCACTGTGTCTCGTGAGATGAGTTCCTCTGCTGACGCAAGCTTCTGAGGCCTGGGGTGGCTACCGAGGTCACACGACAAAGAGTTCATAATGAGGACAAAAGTGCCCGGCAGCTGTCTGCACAGCAGCTCACTCTGCTGTGAATGGTACATGGGCGTGGGTCTCCGCTGGGGACTAAGGCTGGATTACAAACAAACAGGAGAGGCCAGGCAGTCACTGGGAGCGAAGGTACCCAGGGGAGGGATGGGGAGACAGACAGCAGAGATGGAGTGGACAGGACAACCTCCGCACCCTAGTTCTGACTCCCGGGCCAAGTCTGAATCTGAGTGTGTACTGTCCGTAAGGTAGCCACTCGCCACGTGTGACTATTTAACTTTATATTCAAGTTAATTAAACTTAAAATGAAATAAACTCAGTTCCTTGGTTGGACCAGCCGCAGTTCAAACGCTCAACAGCTGCATGTGGCGAGTGACTACCATAGAGGACAGTGCACCTATAGGGTACCGCTGGCATGGCAGGAAGTCCCACTGCACAGGGCACCTATGAGGAAAGCAGCGTTCTTCCTATTTCTACCTGACACCCAGCCTGGCCCCGGCAGTGGAGAGAACAAGCCCAGGTCAGGGGCTAGGGCCTCAGGAGCCCAGGAGGCAGCCCCGAGGCCAGGCGGCAATGCCTCAGGGGCACTAGCGGCAGGGGCATTGGGTGGGCAGTGCTCTCCACAAACAGGCATCTACCAAGGGCTAGAGTGGAGAGACGTGAGTGGCAGGGCTCAGCCCACGAGGCGACCCCAGGGACTCTTGGGGAGCGTCAGACAGCCCACGTCAGCAAGCAGCCGCAAAATCAGAGTTTCCCTGTGAATAGTCTGGATTCCCTGGTCTGATGGGGAATTTAGATTAGCAGAGGATTCCCACCATCTATGGAGAGAGAAAAATTACAACTACAGGAAGTCCAAAAAGTATAGAGCTTGACCTTGGTCTCCAACCTTGTGTCCCTTCTGAGATGGGAGCTGGAAGACTCCCTATCCAGAGGTCCCTGACCTCTGCTTTGTTGTCCTGGTGGGGACTGCTCGCCCCACCTCCCTTCACGGGAGGCCAGGCTCAAGCCCTAATCAAGCCCTGCGAGGGGCGGCTCTTGGTTTCCATATCTCCCACCCGCTGCCTCTTCTGCCAGCAGGAGCCCCCAGATTTTCCTTCAAGGAATCATCCTTTTGCCTCTGGGTCCACGTGGACATGGTACCCAAACCTGGCCAACCAACACGGTCCATCCCCCAGCCAGGGGTCCATGTAGAGATGGACACACGGCTCAAGCCCGGCCAATGACAGCCATGAATGTCAGCCCAGGCCTGTTGGTGGAATCACTAAGGGACAAGGCCTTCTTCTCCCCACGGTAACTTGGGGACACAGAAGCCAAAGATATGGTAACACCGTTTTGCTGCCAGTGTGAAGAGCCTGCCCGTCCAAGAGAACAGCAGAAACAACGGGTGGAAAGACACAGGGTCTTGGTGGCCTTGAGTCCTGGATCTCGCTGTGTTTTTAGCCAGGAGGCCTGTTCACCCCTCACCTAAGCCAGTTAGAGGGGTCTCTGCAACTAAGGTGAATATGGTCTGCCCCAGGCAGTGCAAAGGGCGGGAGCTGGGGGCACAAGAATGCACACCCTGGGAATCGGAACACATGGGTCCCCTCCCTCGTTGGTCTCCCACGGGCCACGTGACCTTGGGTAACATACTGAACCCCTCTGGACCTCATGCACCTTGTCTGTCCAGTGACATTAGCAGCTTCCTCGCAGGGGGAGCTGCAGAATTAGCCACCAAGTACAGAAAGTCTCCGTGACATGGTAGATGCCCAGTAAGTGTTTGTTGAATGGATGCACGCATCCAAACTGTGTTTTGTTCCAGTTCAACAAAGGGATGAACAGCAAAGCCTCCCAGGGAAACACTTGGGGAATTTATACTCTGTCACATGACTCGTGATGAGGAAGTTCACACCGATGACAAAAGGAAGAGTCTTTGGTTTTCTGATACCCATTTGCTAATTCACACAAAATGAGAAAACCCGTGTATTAAGAATCTTTTATGCTCTGGGGCACTGTGGTAGGTATGTGTGTGTTATCCCATTGGATCCAAACCACACCCCTGAGGAATACTTGGCTAGCATTCTAAGGTAAGAGAATTGGTTCAGAAAAGAGAATAATTGGCTCAAGGTCACGCAGAGAGCAGGCAGCCAGGCCGAGGTTGGCCTTGAGCTGATTCTAGTGGCCCTGCTTTTGCTCATCTTTACACCTCTCTCTGTTCCTACAGCTGCTCCACAGAGGGTTGGTGCCTTAATTACAAACTACTCTCCCTCCAGGTAACAGCTGGACTGTCTTCTATCAGCAGCAGACAAGAGAAAAGGCAGAGAGGACCGAGAGGAGCGGGAGGTGGGACTAAATTGCTCGTTAGGACCCGAGGGCATCTTCTGTGGGACAGACCAGCAGTCCATCCATTCGCTCACTTGCTCACTAGGTAACACCCAGGGCCCCCCTGGGGCAGAGCTGCTGGGGCCACTCCCACAGCCTTTGTGGCCCTGCCTCGTGTTCCAGCACGCGGGAGACTGGCAGCAGACGAGCACCTGATTCGATGGGAAGGCCCAGGTCAGCAGCCTGACAGGGAGCCTGTCAGATTCCACACATGCACATGCGTGGTGTCACCTGCCAACCACCATAAAACAGCAACATGCATTGCCACGGCCACTCGGGTGGGCTCGCAGGCTTGCGGGGAGGCTGAAGGGGCGACAGCCTCTCTTGGAGCCTTTACCACTGGTTGCCAAAGCTAAAAACGGAAGACAAAAGGATTTCGCTCTAGGGACCAACTTCAAGCTACTTACCGAACTCTTCCTGCTCACGCACCATTTCTGAGAATTGCAAGATGGAAGCGACTTTAATAATGAACTAAGGAGCATGTGTTTGTTTGTCGAAACAATTGTGAATAATTTATGTTCGAACACGGAAGCAAAAACGGAGGGAAAAGAGTTGCTTACGTGGCTTTGGAATCTTTGGTAAAGAAGACACATTCTCGTTTCTTAAAATTTGCTTGAATAAAATTCACCAAATCCTTTGGAGAAAGAATATGGGACAACACATTACCAATTTACACCCCCCCCATCCCCATGCTGTGACTGAGGAATACTAACTACAACCTGAGCCTACTTCGAAGGTTTTGAGAATTTACTGCATATTCATAGCATCCGGCATCCATTCATGCTCTTGGAGTACAAAAAGTTCTTTTAAAAAGCCATTTGTTTACATTTGTATAATAACCAAATGCAAATTTTCCTAAAAATTACTTGTATTATAATAAATGTCATTATACACATAAATTATGTTTTTCCATCTCTAGGCTCCTGGGGGAACTTAAGCACTTGTTGATAGTTTAGCATAAATAATGCATTATTGCAGATTCTATTCCTCTTATACTTGCTTTTCAAAAAAGGATAGATTTGAAAACCTCTGTCCGTAGCTGTATTTCCCCCCAGGTGCAGGGTGGTACCCCGTTTCTGGGACCTAATTCTGTGAAGCAGCCAGAAGACTTTGTAAGCCAAAAACTTCCCCCTAAATGGCAGAAGCAACTATTCGGAAAGAAATGAAAAATACGTCAAAAATACCTACACTCCTCAAAGTGGGAGGAGATATTTGTGAAACACACTAATCATAGGATTGGTAGACAGAGCACATGAAAAACTACAAATCACTAGGAATAGGACAGACGGCCTAACGGGAAATGGCAAAGACTTGAGCCGACATTGAGTGAAAGAAGACACGCAAACGCGTGAAAAGAAACTCAACCCCTTCAGTAACGAGGCAAATCTGAAACGAGGCCACAGCGACAGCCCGTGCACACCCAGCAGGTCGGAAGGATTGACAAGCAAGTGACACGGAACGTGGGTGAAGGGCAAGGCGGGGGGCCTCGTGCCCACGGTGGGTGGCTGAGCAAACTGGTAGCACCACGCTGGAAGGCTGTCACTGCTGCCTGTACAGTCACACCCCTAGAAACGGTCCCTTGTGGAGAGAGAGGGACAGCTGTCCCGTGAGCGACTGGCAAGCCCAGAATGCCCAGCCGTAGGTAGTCGCATTCCGAGGTGCCAGGCCCAGGGGAGGCAGGGCTGGCACCCCAAAGCCACCTCCCTCTGGCCACCGGGCACTGGCAGCTGGAGTTCTCAGACAGCCGCACACAAGCTTGTCCTCCCAGGTCACGCTGCTGGCCCCAGAGTTGGCCCTGACTCCTCACCCCCCCAAAAGGGAGGCCATCCCCAGACTGCACCCCAAAAATGGGGTGGGGCAGTCCCCCTCCTGGAACAAAGCCCCAGTGCATCCATCAGTCACCCCCTCTGCCACCCCCCCACCGTACACCCCAGGGCATCAGAGACCGTGCCCCTCCGGCCTCCTGTCCCCTGCCTTTGGAACAACAGTTTCCCCAGCAATCCTGGGCGTTGAACCCAGCGCCCTGGGAGAGAGATATTCGCCCCCCACCAGCTTCAACCCAAAGGACTTCCAGGAGCCGCAGCTCACACGCTCCGGAGGATACAGGGTGGCGTTGCTCCCGAGAGCAAACCTGCAAACCCGAATGTGCGTGTACACACACACACACACACACACACACACACACGGAAGCAGGGCAGTGACTCAGTAACCGCCCCTCCCGTCTCTGTGGAGGAGGGCTAGTGGGGAAAACGGTTCTGTCGCTGCCTCCCTGTGCTTGTTTCTGTGTACTAGGTAGAGCTGCTTTGACTCTGCGTCTTGGCAGCGTGGTCCAATGTAGTAGGTGTCCTGTAGGGCCCAGTGGCACAGCCTCCCCCACCGCCCAAGCTG
Organism: Desmodus rotundus; assembly: GCF_022682495.2. Classification (NCBI taxonomy): domain Eukaryota; kingdom Metazoa; phylum Chordata; class Mammalia; order Chiroptera; family Phyllostomidae; genus Desmodus; species Desmodus rotundus. Next base: position 205,300,645 of record NC_071388.1, on the reverse strand, counting down.
GGTGCTCGAGGTGCACCTGAAAGTTCCCCCTGAGCACGCACTTCACACGGCCGTGCACTCTCAGGGGCCACGCAGGATCCTCCAGAACCGAGACGTCCTGGGGCAGCCTCCAAGTTCTACCCACAGTCACCCGCATCTCTGAGGGGGCGACCAGGGGGCGTGCGGGGTGGGGTGGGGGCAGGAAGTCCACCCAGGAATGCAGTGGGAGCCTGCAGGAGCCGCAAGAGAAAGACCCAGCCTGGCCCATCTCCCCGAGGACCCGCAGCCTGAGCCAATGTGCAGCCCTGGAGGAGGGCACTGCATAGGTCACCACTGTCCCTCGTCCCCTGCGCACTTCCCACAGGGCCAGGGCCAAGATGTGGAGAGTGGACAAGCACAGGGGCCATGCCTGAGAGCCAGCGTCTCCTTGAAGACCGGGGGTGGGAGGGAAGGGGCGGGGAGTTTCCTGCAACTCATGGATGCCCCACACAGTCAGCCACGAGACCACCAGCCTGGTGAAAATGCTGAGTGCCTGGCACCGAGGAGACGGCCTTCGGTGGACACCCGACCTGAGCCCAGCTCACCCACCAGCAAGGATGGGTGTGTCTCTGTGTCTGAAGGCAGCGTGGCCGCCGGCCTGGAACAGGCGAGAATCCATGGCAAGTATGGCAAGAACAAAGTGAGACGCCAGCCTTAGAGTTGAAGACAAGGACTCAGAATCAAGAGGTGTCTGCGGTGAACGGACTGGGCTGCAAGGAAGACCACAGAGGCCAAACACTAAAATGATTGTCGAAAGTGCCATGTTTACGTTTCCATGGAGACCAGACAAGAAAGGCATTGTGAAACAGCTTACTCGGGTTGCAGTGACAGCCTTTAAAAAGGACGGAGTGAAAAACCACACAGAAAGGAAAATGCTTCTGCCTTCAACAAAAATAACCCACAGGACAAAATACTACGTGTTGCGACATCATCTTTTTAAAGAAGGAGTATTGGGGGGGTGGGGGGCGTCCCAGAGAACCCTAACTGCGGGAGTGAAGCCTTCTGGCGTGAAGGCGGCGTGGGCCGGCGCCCGGGACTCACGCTCTCGCTGTAGGACACGTCGGTGCTCCGCGACGCGCTGGAGTACAGGGTCCGCGTGCTGTCCAGCGTGCCATTCCGTCTGCTCCACATGCTGAGCCTGGGGCCCTTGAAGGACATGCTGGCCTGTGGAGAACAGGGGCGGGAGGGGTCAGTGGGGCTCCGGGCAGGAAAGGGGGTCCCCTGAAAGCTCCATCTCAAAGCCTTGTTCCTCCACCCGCTATAGAGCTCCGCCGTCTGCAGCGCGCCCGGCCCCGCCCCCACCCCTGCTTCTCTCGCCTCCCTCCCCTTGTCCCCCCGAAACCCAGCTTGAGCCTTGGCCCTTCGTCCTTCAGTGTGTCTCTGGTCCCTCCTGCGAGGGCCAGGCCCTCCTGGGTGCCCCTCCCCATGGCGGGGTGCACATCACAGACCACCACACGCTGTGGCCTCAGCACCAATGGTAACTGGAAGCCTGTACCAGCTGGAGGCCGAGGCCATCAGTGGGGGAGGAGAGGAATCCGGCCTTGACCCTGGCGGGTGAAGGGGAAGAAGGGCCTTGGCAGAGGTGGTGGTAGGGCCTGGGGCCCATGTGCGCCTCCTGGTCCACCTGAGAGATCCAGACGACCCATGGGGACACTGGCAATACAGCCCAGGCTCAGGCAGGCTGTCTGCTGGGGCATGAGGGAGCCTCCTGGCCACCCTCCCACCCCTCTCCCACTCAGACCCCCCACGTGGCAGGAGCCTTCTGTCCCCTGCTCCCGCAGGCCACAAACCAGACTGCAGACCCGGTGCTGTCCTCAAACGCAGTGACCACACTGTTTCTAGAACAAAACCATCATCCTCGCTGTACACCCCGTCTTTCCCCTCCCAGCTCCTCCTGGCACCAAGCTCTCCGGAGCCCAATGCTGCCCCCCAACCCAGGCCACTTGCTCCCTCTCCTGTGGAGCTCCTCATGTGGGCCCCGCCTTTCCCACCTGCAGTCCCACCCTCAGTCTGGCACCCTCTTCCCAGACCCTCTCCTCCTGGTCATCCTGCTCCCTCACAAAGCATTCCCTCAGGGAGGCGTCCTGTGAGTCCCTCCCCTCCCCCTGCCCTGCCCATCCTGACTGGGGTCATGCCCCCTGTGCCCTCAGCTCGCTGGTCAGGGACCAGATCTCCCCCGCCCCACGCTGTCTTCCCGAGGTCGGCACAGTGCAACAGCAGACCTGTCCAAACGTGTACTGAGTGAATCACTTGAATGAATAGGTGGCACCCCCACACCCTCCAAATCCTCCTCCTGTTTGCAGGCCACCTCCACATCGCCGTCCACACCCCTGAGGTGGAGAGGGATAGGACCACATGGGCCCGATCCTCCATCCAGACCGCAGTCCCAGGCCAGCCTCCGACTCCCCACCCACGGAGCCCGGAAGCTTCTTTAAACCTCTCTCGGAAAGGCCGGTCCAGGCTGTTTAAAGCAGTGAGTGCTTCCTTTACTTCTCTCCCCAGACACTTCGAAGAGAGGCTCAGAGTATTAATTGGCGCTTTACATACATTATTGTAAAACCGCAAACCAATCCTGCAGGGTCTTTACGAGGATCCCCATACAGCAAATTGCCTCTGAGTAGGAAACGATTTCATTTGCCTCGCAAGGAAGAAACTGCTTAGTTCGTTCCAACGGAAAAAAGTGCAGTTTCACTTTTTGGTCACAGTCCAATCAAGCAAGACACGGGTGAGGGGTGACGCAAGCCGCTCCGTCCCAGCGTCGCAAATGCCTTTGCTAGGAATTAGCTTCTAGCTGGTTCTCGGAGGCCAGTCAGTGTCCATGTCGGCCACGAGTGTAGCATCCTTTACAGCGCCTTACACAACAGCTATTCCAGGTGAACCGTTATCAATCAGCTAAACACACCCAGGGGTTAAGGCTTTGGTGGGAAAGAGGCTGGGACATTCAAAGGAAGGATGTGGGATCAAAGACAGAGGGGAAAGGTCAGAGAAGCCCTGGGTGGGGGCCTGGAGAGAGAGGAGAGGGTCCTCGGGAGACCCGGGGCTATGTATAGTAGAGAGAGTTGGAAAGAATCGAAATGTCCATCAACAGGAGCACATTCCTCCCAGAAGAAGTGAGAGGATGGTGCCAGGAAGGGGGTGTGCTTTAACGACATGAAAAGGTTACTATGATTTATAGTGAATGGGGCGGGGTGGAGGGTTGGGAAGCAGGAGGTGAGAAATTCTAGGGGTCAAGAGCTCTGCCTTGAAAGACAGTGAGTTTGGGTTCGGCCACTAACCCAGCGACCTTGAGTGAGGCCTTGACCCTCTCGCTTCCTTAGAAAGGGGACTCAGCCGCTGACACGCAACACCTTCAGGACAGGCCGCCAGGGCTTCGGGGAATGTAAACATGTTGTGTACACGAGTGTGTGGCCCACAGGCGTGAACACTCCCAAATAGTGGGCACTGCTGTACATGGGGGGTGGAACTAAGAGTGAATTCTCTTTTATTCCTTTACTTTTTATATTTACGAAGATCAAACGTATTGCTTATGTAATCTGGAAGCTCTATTTAATGGCAGGAAAAGCGTCTAGAGGCCAGGCAAGGCGAGGATGACCAGTTCCAGTACGTGGGAGGTGAGACCGCTGCCTCCACAGGCACAAGCAGAGGAGAGGAGAGGCTTGGTGGCCCAGCTGTTCGCCCTGAAGAGGTGGGGCCGTGTTGAAGTCCTGGGGCTGGGGCGGGGCTGCGGTGGGCTGGTGGGGGAGGGGGGATGCTAGGGGAGAGGGAGAGACAAAAGCACAGGACGAGGAGAACACCACAGTAACAGGCTGGCACAGCGGGATTCGGTGGGGTGGGCAGCGTAAATGAGAGATAAAAGGAAAAGATAGTCAACGAGAAGGTAACAAACACTGACGAAAACCTTTGGTCTTTTTTCTCTCGCATCACATTTTTGGAAACCCTTCCTGGACGTGAAATTGATTTCCTGTCCCTGCCCAGCGCCTGCCTGGTCTTCCCTGGACTGTGACTTACTCCAGAGAAGAAATGGCAGGTTGTCCCAGAGCGGAAGCTTCCTGGGGGCATGGTGTGGGTTTGGGGGCTTCTCTCAACAGCCAAGTCTAGCGTGGAGACTTAAAAGGGGGTCTCCAGGGCCTCCCTCCCCACACCAACAGGAGGTTCTAGAAGGTCCCCTCTGGAGCAAGGGGTCAGAACATTTGCTGTGGGGCTCAGTCTGCTCATCACAATGTCTCCCCACCACCTGACGGCACGGGCCACCAGGCATGTCTGCAGCTTCAGTCTCAGGAACCAATAAGAGAGCCTCTTGAGGAAAAACAGGTGTACAGACAGTTTGCCAAGCCGCAGAGGTCGCAGGCGATGAACGGATTCACGTAACCCCGACAACTGGGGTCGAGAGTGCCACACACGACTTGGAAAATGCCACCACGGCAGGACACAACAGGCTGAAACCGCCATACACCATGTGGACGGCCTGAACCCTCACCAGAACCGCCTCTCGGACAGGACCACTTCCTGTGGGTCAGGCCTGCCGAGTGTGCGTTCACACAAAAGAGGCGGGAACCTTCCTCCCACCTGCAAGGCAGAGGGGACGCCGCCCAGCAGGTGAGGTTCACGTCCGGGGCCACCCTCAGGGTGCATTTCCCTAAATTCGTGGGACCCCCAGGAAGGAGGGATTGCAATGCACCAGATGCAGCTAACCCCACCGAGGGGACGTCCCCCGACGGGATCACCAGTGACAAGGCCTCAAGGGGGCCCCGTGGGTTCTGTGATGGTCGGTGGGGATGATTTCATGGAACTCACACACTCATCCTGTCTCCAAAACGCCGGGGCCTGGCCGATGTGCCAGGAAAACTCCAGCATTATCTCGCACCCTTGAATTCATGTTTCTCGCTGATTTTCTTGCTTTGTTGGCCCTGAGTTGCACATAACTGGCCGTAAAACTCCTGTTTTAGCTGGACACCATCCGTGTGAAAACCAAAGCAGGGCTCCTAAGGTTTCCAATTTGTCAGAAATGTTCGGAATGGGAAGAATTAGAGTCTTTTTAGGAAAGAGGGACAGAATCCACCACAAACCTCCCTTCTAATGGCCCAGGCCCAGGCCCCGCCCCTCACTGAGTCAGAGTCAGTGTCGGCTACGCCTGCGGATGCGCTGGCTGCCTCCGGGTGGCGCTCTGAGCACTCCTCACCCAAGTCCACCTCACCTGCAATTCGGACCCAGCTTGGTCCTGTTAACCTGTTCTTTTTAGAGTCTGTATTCCCACTTTTGAGAATAATTTGTATCTTTGTGTTAATTTTTATTTCTCTATGTTCAACACTCATTCACACCTAGCCCTCCACGAATCCCTGGTGTCAAGGCCGGTGCGAGCCCTTGCATGCCTGACCTGTCCACCTTGGACTCACCTGTGGGCGTCAGGAGGAAGTCCCTGGGGGTGACGGCAGGGGAGCAACCCATAAGAGGTGTGTTAGGGGCCTTTGATCTACGTGAAGTTCTTTTGGCTGTATTCACACACGGAGAGCTTGTCCATACCGTTCCCCCACCACCATGTGAACGGTTCTATTCCTGTGAGATTTTCGATCTTGTGAAGAGAGACCTGGGGGCGCCTCACCTCTACTCCTTGTGTCTGACACCTCCATGCTCTCCCCCCTTCCCCATAAATGCTTCTGCTTTACTGACTGACTAGATACTGGTCTCACGTCCTTACCGGGACCATGTGCTCTTTTTACGTGCAAACTCAAGTCTCGATGAGGTCTGTGCTTTTGTTTTCCAGCTCGGAAAGCTTGTCACCTTACTGTTTTCCGATGACAGTGTCCCCCGGGCATGCCCAGCACCCACTGAGTGTGCTGCCCTCCCTGAGTCCCGGCAGCGGCGAGGAAGGCAGCTGTGACAGAGACGGAAAGAGCAAAGATGCTCAGAAAGGATGTCTCGTGGCCCATCAGTGAAGTGCCAGGGCTGGCTGCTGCCCTTATTTCTGCGTGGGGCTGGCCCTGGACTCCGAGGTGACGAAGACTGGCACCAGCGTGTGACCCGATGTAAACCAGAGGACATGCAGGGCGTGCCGGCCAGGCTGTCCTATGCAAGGACCCCTCACACAGGCAGCGCACTGAACGAGGACAGCATGGGCCCAGAGGGTCACGGGGCTCGGCCCACCCACTCCCACCTGTGCAATGGAGCGGGGCTCCTGGGGGCAGCCAGGAAGAGGGCCAGAGGCATCCTGGTGCAACTGTGTAAGGGTGTGAATAAGCATGAAGCCACACCAGCGACACAGCAGAGAAATATGTTGCCAAGGGGGAAACCAGGCTGGCCTCCACTGCTCCTCTCCAACTCTCTAAAGGGGCGGGGCAGCACTTGTGTCTGGAGGGAAGAGCTCGTCCTGTGGAACGTGTGACCTCAGCCAGTTCCACTGGGAGCACAGCTCAGGAACGGGGGGACCCGGGGGCAGGGAGGAGAAAAACCCACTCGACTGCCAGCAGTTCAGAAAGAAGGTGGGGGTCGTAACAAACCTAATTAACAAGCAGAGACGTGGCCGAACTTTCTTCTCTCTAGTTTAAATGTTTATATTTCACCTTGGCATAGAAAGATTTCAGGAGACTCCCTAAAAAATTACTGAATGCAGACGAAGGAATCAAAGATAGATGTGAGGAGAGGGTAAAAGGAGGGAGCAGCTGGGGAAGCGAGGGGCTCTGCGCACCTGAAAAGCCACTTCTGGGAGTTGGGGCGGGGAGTGGGTTGCTAGAAATACATCCTCATCTTGCTTGGGGCCAAAGCAAAGGGATGACATTGCAAGCTTCACGGTTTCCCTAAAGTAAAAGCAAACCCACGTGAGCGACACAGAGACCAGCCTGCAGAGAGCCGGGCACCCCCGCCCCGGGGGGTGGGCGCGGGCGGAGGGGGGGGGGGGGAGCGGAGAGGTGTGACCAGAAAAGGGCAGCTGCAGCAATCTTTGCAGCGATGGAAGCATTCCACCCCTGACTGTGGTGGTTTTCACACAAATCCACTCGTGCTAAAGTTGCGTAAGACGATGCACACACACGAGTGAACCAGGTGAAATCTGAGTCCCGTGTGTGGACGCTGCTCCCGGCTGTGATATCGCATTGCGGCTGGTGGGTCGGTCGTGGGCGATGCAGCGGCCTGGCGGAGGGGGGCGGGGACCCCAGGATGCTGGTTTTTCAACTTCCAATGAATCTATCATTATTTCAAAATAACAAGTTAAAAGGAAAAAATTAAACTCCTACTCAAAAAAAAAATCCACACCGGGCCACTCGGTGGGAACCATCCTTGACCTGACCCTGAAACCTACGGCACCAGACCGTGGCTGGTCCCCAGAGTCCTGAGCACAAGGTGAAGGTGAAATGCAGTGGGGGCAGCAACATTTCTGCGGCAGCCCCCAGGAATGGGTCCCCCATGTGGATGCCTGAGAGTCGGGCCAGATTTAGGGCCTAACTTGTTTAACTCTGCAAAATCTTTGCTTTCATATTTTTGCCAGCATCTTCATTGTCTTTATTTTTGGTCCTTCCTCTCAGAGAGTGCAGATGGGTCTGATGCAGTTAAGGGATGCTGATACCCCCTGCAGACCTCACCTCTGAAACGCCGCTCACATTTCTCAAGGTCTCACAAGAAACGGACCGGGAAGGTGCCACCTGCTGCGCACACCAGAGGACAGACCAGCAGCCTTTCCTATTTCCATCAGGCCTCATTAAACTCAGCTTGCTGGCCCCACCATGGTGCCAGGTGACTCTGGGGTGGGCCCAAGACTCTGCACCTCTGGCAGCCCCGGAGACCATCTGGATGCCTCCCTCATCTTAGGCGGCCAATTTTCTCAGAACTTGGAACTCGACCTTGTTAAAACACAAGCATGGAATCGACTGGTGCTTACAAGGCAGTATCGTGTCCCCTCTGGCTTAGTATTCTCCTGTGATCACAACTGGACTCCATGAACAAGACAGTGTGTCCTACTAGCCCGCGAAACGTCCGTCTTGCCAGGCCGGGGACAGCGTCGCAACACCAGGAACAAACAGCAGCTGTGGCTGCCCTCTCACGCATCAACTCTCAATCCTCCCACAAGTCACAGGAATTATTACTTTCCCACTTAAACACATGGAGAAACCCAGGCCCAGAGAGGCCAAGTAACTTCTCCCAAGTCACACAGCTGATGAGCAGGAGATAAGAGGACTCAAACCCAAACTGGCTGGCCAGAGAGCACGGCCTCACAGAGGAGCTGCTTTGTGCTCCTTTAATCCAGACACCGCTGCGCGAGGGGATGGATGGCCGTCTTCACAGTACTGACACACCATCAAAATGCAAATGGACAGTTAAGAACCTCATTCTGCTGGGTGGGGGAGAAAGGGGCCTAATGTCGTTTCTATTACTGATTTCATGAATGACTGTAAACACAACCCAGAAGTTGCCCATTCACAACAGAGTACTCCCGCACCCTCTGAGCCCAGTGCAGGAGAGGAACCAACACCAGCCTGCTCCGATACTGTCCTAATACAAGAATGGTGCTCAGCGTGCTTTTAGACCTGCATCGGAGCTGCTGGTCACATGTCCCCACCAGCCCCAGGACGATGCCATTTTCAAGCAGGGCGTATAGTTCTGTCTCTTGACAGAAAAAAAGAAAAAGGAAAAGGAAAGAGGGTAAGTAAGGAGCCCTCCTATGCAACACTGAAGGGGAGAACTGAGTTGGTGAGAAAGTGCCAAAGCCCCCGCCCCCCTCCCCGCCCTCTCCTCTCTTACCTCCCACCAATTATTCACTCTAATGCTGAGTGCGACACTTGCAGAAGCTTCGAATGTAAATGACGCTGTCCAGAGGGACCTTCCCAATGCCCCTGCTGGCCCACGCTTCACGGCGTGCGGGAGTGGCGGCGACCCACACGGGCTGATGCTTGCCTGCCCTCCACATCGCGCTGGCCGCCACAGCGCCGGGATGTGCGGCGCCTCGGGCATTGTCCTGCTGCTAGTGGCCACACGTTTGAAGTTTGAATTGATGGGTAAAAACCGAGAAAATGGTGAAAGCCAACGGAGGCTTCCGGAGTCACCGATCCCAATGTCTCCCACACCAAAGAGTGGACGGGAAGGACAAGCGGTGGACCGGCAAGAGACGGTGCTTGCAGGTGCTGTTTTCTGAGACTCCCCTAGAACAGGGGAAAGGCGGGGAGTCCCTAGGCACCTGGAACCCTACTGGCATCACAGGTGCCACGGATAACATCAATTTTTAGGCAACACAGAAAATAAAAACCATGGATGATAACTGTCTCAAATGTGAAAGAATTATAAACCCAAAGTCACAACTTTAAAAAGGAAGTTCCGTACGCGCTCAAGATACTGGTGAGCTAAAACTTCTGTGTTGGTAAGGATACTTGTATCAGCACATAAATAATAGAATCACAAAACAACCACTTTCTTACTTCCAGCTTCAGGATCCTCACACTGACATCAGCGCTGGCGGTAATGGATTCAAAATTAAATACAAATAAAACCTTTAATTATTCATCCGGCTCCTCAGTGTTTCTCGCTTCTAAGTAATACAAGTGATGGACTTGTGCGTTTCAGACGCGGAAAAAAAGAAAGAAACCTCAGCATGTAAAAAAAAAAGTCAAATACACCTTTCCCCTTTTATTATCAAAGAATGCTATTTGAATACATTCTTTCTTGATATTAATTTATGTTTCAACACAGTATCGCTTTAAGGAAAATCTCTTCTGTTATGTTCCCGAGAGGTTTCAGAGCATAGAATTGGGTTGATACTCAGCCGCAACCTTCAGATGTGAATTTTCTAGTAATGTGCCTTTGAGGAAATTTGTGACTTTGTCAATCGGGGGAAAAAAGGAGAGAGAGAAAGGGCTGTAATTCTATTTTAAATCACTCTAAAATCTAGCAAAGATTTCTGCATTTCTAAACCCATCCAGGTGAGTGCTGGAGGTCCCGGTGAACTAGCATTTGCGTCTCCCCACAGCCCTTTGCGAAATTCCAAATCTCATCTGCCTTCAGCTTCACATCCTCCCAGAGAAACTAAGGACGCCCTTCCGAGAGACATTCAACGCGCGCCGGTTCTACACGGTACAGCAAGCAGAGCACTTACGGAGGAGACGGAAGTCGAAGAGGGCACCGCACCAGTGGAGGGGGGTTCTCGGCAGGGCTGGCTTTCACTCCAGGGGTCCTGCGCCTTGCAGGAGACACGGGCTTTTATGACTGGACTCCCTGGGCCCCGCCCTCCTCCTGCGGTTCTTTGAAGAGGAGGAGCAGGAAAAACTTCAGCCGCTGAAAGAGGAGGGTAGAGCCGGGCATAAAGGAGCAATTCAGCAAGTGGAGAGGAGAGAGGCCAGCATAACTGTAAAACACGGGATTTTCAATGCTCCGCAAGTAAGAACCCAAAAGCCCCGCTCTTGGCTTGCCAATAGTATCACAGTATTAAAACACACTAAAACTCAACTTCTACGATGGGTGGCATAGTTTTAAAACCACAAATAAGGTAGAAAACATTCATGACAGAAAGTAATGACAAGAATAATTAGTGAGATTTGAAGCTTCTAATTAAGGGGGGGAGGACATCCTAAATAGAGGAAATTTAACGAGCCTCGGGGGTTGGTGGGTGGATTGCAGATTTTGTTCCCGTTCCCCACGCCACCATGTATTCAGCCTTGGCGAGCTGGGCGGGAAGGCTCAGGAAGGCTCAAGTCACTGATTTAGAGTAATTCCCACGCCCCCGTGAAAGTGCACTTGGTCTCTGTGAAAACTCCACCAGAGAGATGAAGGAATGGCTGCCAGGGAGCAGCTTCGAGTCATTTCGCTTGACTGATGCTCACAGACAGCATCTAAGTAGTTTTGTTATAGCTAATGCTTCTTGAGTGACGGTTGTTATTCCTATTAGGTATTTATACATAAAGTATACGTCGCAGACAAGTAGAAATAAGGTAGCATAATGTAAAAATTGATTATGCAGCACAAACAAAGGCGGAGGGGTTGGAGATTAAACCTAACGAGTGCAAGGGGAATTGTGCAAAGGCAGAGGCGGAGGCGCAAGATCTGAACGGGGAGGGAAAATACCATGACTGGCAGCGGTAACTCCCACAGAGAACACTTTCAACTCAGGGAGGAAACGCCTTTGCCAAAGAGAAACAAAAAATGTAAGGTAGGATCACAAACTCAAGTACTCCAAGGGCCAGACAGGTAATGAAAATGAATGGAGTACAAGGCAATAGGGAAGGGTAGAGGACTGTGAAAAAGTGAAAATGGCAGGTGCTTCATCTGAATGAGGACCCATGTTGGAAGAAATCTAGCCAGAAACTTTTAAAAAATCAAAACAGAATCAGAGGGGGAAAAAAATCTAGAAAGTCAGAGAAATCTCAAAATCGCCCTTAACATGGATCCCAGGCCTAAAACCTCCCATACCCCTCGGACTTCCTCCCCTGCCCCCAGGCACAGGCGTGCAGACAGAGCTGTGCGTCTGGGCCACTCTCTCCTAAGCTTGCAGTCCACACGGCTTCATCCCAAGTACTTCCAGAAAAGTGGAATTGCAAAGCAGAACCTAAAATCTAGTTTGAAAACCGAAAAGATAGATAGATAGATAGATAGATAGATAGATAGATAGATAGACAGATGATAGATAGATGATAGATAGATGATAGATAGGAAGGAACTGGAAAAGACTAGAAAGCTAGACAACTACAGAGACTGAAGAACACAGTGCATGTGGAAGGAGCCCCCTTGTGGAAGGTGACGGAGCAGTGACCCCGGCCGGCACAAGGAAGGTGGTGGCAGGAGGGGAGTGAGCATGGGGCGGGCAATGAGAGCAATGGGGGAGGACGCCACCTCCCTCGAATGCAATGCTGTGGAGACATTCAATTCTTCTTGACCTAGAGCTGTATTTACAGGGAGAGCCCCCACATACGTGTTTCCCAGTGACTGATGTAGGCTGTGGAACAGGGTGTACAACTTCACCTTGGGTTTCCCCTGTGCCCAGAGAGGAAGACCCAGAGGCCGAGGAGGTTGGCTCGGGGGCTGCAGCAGTGGGCGGTGTCTGAGAGCCTCTGAGCAGGGACTGGAGGGCGCTGTGGCCCTGCTGTGGCCCTGGGGAATAGAATGGCAGCACTCTAAGCACTGGGAAGGGAGCAGGGGGGAAGGGGCTCAGGTCTGATTTGACGATCATCCCCTCTATGGCCTTGATGGTGACAGCGAGAGTCACACATACACCAGAAGTGACATGTGGCTGGAAGTGGGGGTGTCGGTGGTGTGGAGGGCAGAATCTCCAGGTGAATGCAGCCCCTGGAGGCCTCCAGAAAGCCGGTGCTTCTGAGCGCCTACTGTATGCTTCCCATGACCATCCCTCAGCCTTGCTGCCTCCCCCAGAAGGCTGGGTCCGCCCCCCATCCATGTGGTACAGTCCTGCCCCCCAGCATCTCAGAACGTGGCTGCATTTGGAGGTGGGGTCTCTAGAGATGTTGTTCAGTTACAGTGCGGCCATGAGGGTGGGCCCTCGTCCAGTAGGACTGGAGTCCGTGATGGAAGAGACCGTGAGACGCGGACGAAAAGGGCCCTGGGCAGACCCAGGGAGGAACGAGGCCTCAGAGGAACCAGCCTGCCAACTTGACCTTGGGCTTCTAGCCTCCAGACTGGGAGAAAATACATTTCCATTGATTAAGCACCCCCCCAGCCTCCCACTCCGTCTCTGGCATTTGTTATGGCAGCCCCAGCAGACAGATAACCACCCCAGATGTTGGAGGTAGCTGTCAACCCCTCCCTTGGGACAGCCAGGACCACCCTGGATACCCAAGAGAAGAGCAGCGTACCCCCATGAAGCCTTTGACCCCACCCCCCACCACATCTTCAGCAACGCACGGCCAGGCGGGTCTCTTGGAGCAGCAGCAAAATGGGCTCTCCCTGGGGCTGTCAGAAGCGGCAGGAGCCAAGGCACCCTGTGCTGCTCTCCAAATGAGGTTCATTAGCTAGTGTAGACTTTTCCCTTCGGTTTCTGATGATCGAGCCCTCACGTTCTTTGTTCAAGCCCAATTTTCATCTTAATCCCAAACTCATTGTATCAAATCATCATCTGGCCTGCACAAGTTCTCTCCAAATGTCTACAGTGCATCCTTGGAGTCTCACATGAATGGATCTCTGCTGTGAGTAAGCACCCTCTGGCCTTGGGGGTGGGAGGGTGCCAGGCGGGAGCGGAGACATGCAGGCATAGGCAGAGATGTGTAGGTGAAGGTACAGATGTATAGGCATATGTGTACAACCTACAGATTTGCCATTTTTCCCAAGACGTAACAAAATGCCCAAATTCCTCCACTCAGGCAAACATTTTTTTTAAAGATTTTTGTAACTGCTAGATTTTTGTAAATGCAAATTCTTGTTACATTTCCTTTTAGTGCCAGAAGGTGGCGTCTCTGAGCAAATTCAGTGGCTGCCTCAGAGACAGTGCGTGCCCCTTACATCCCCAAAGCAGGTTTCTCAGGTGAATCCCGACCTTGGCCCGGCATGTTTCTCTGGAATCCTCTTGGCCCCACTAAGAGAGGCTGAACCTGTCAGCACGCTCCCTGCTGCATCTGCAGACCTAGTTCTCAGCTCCGCCTCCCTGTTTTCTGAGCCGTGAGAAAACATCTCACAGCTGCAGGAGCTGGAGGTGGATGGTGGTGATGAGCGGGCAACCGTGGAAATGCGCATGTGTAACAGTGGGCGAGGAGATAGGTTTTATGTTGTGTGTATTTTGTCACAATGAAATAATTTTTAGCCCTGGCTGATGTGGCTCAGTGGATTGAGTGCTGGCCTGCAAAACAGCAGGTCGTAGGTTCGATTCACATGCCTGGGTTGCGGGTCAGGTTCCCAGTTGGGGCCACACAAGAGACAACCAAACATTGATGGCCCCACCCTAGACTTCTGTGCCATCAGAAGAAATGCTATCCCTCAGCAGGAACAGAGCAAAAACAGCCTGCTCAGTGGTGGCAGGTGACACCTGCCCTGGAGCCAAGGACAACTGGCAGGAGCTGGGCAACTGTGAGAGAAGTGGTCGACCTCCACGGTGACACCCTGAGTTCAGCCCAACACATTGTCTGCAAGGGAAGGAGAAGGTCAACACTAACACTTCCCAGGGCTCGGGCTCCTTCTGCTATACTGGCTCAGAATACAGTGAAGAGCCGATGTACATTATATACATACAGTAGCTTTGACCTACTGTACACCCGTGGGTCATGGGAGAAACCCCACGGTCCCCTGTGCCCCCAGAGAACCCCTCTTGAAAGCAGCACTGTCCTGCCCACCTCCAGCACACGGGCAGTCCCAGAGACAAGGGGCCGCCACACCTCTAACTTTGCAAGGCACACACAGGCATGAGTCGGAGCCAGGACATCAGCAGGTGGGCAGGGCACTCACACCAGCTCCCTTCCAACTCCCCAACCTGCTCCCTCTGACTGCATCTTCCCTCTCTAAACTCCTGGCCTCCTGGCTCACTGGGGGCCACCTCCTCTCCAGGCACTCAGGCCAGCTCTCCCCTCCCCTGGGGACTGGGCACAGCGTGCGTGGCAGCCCTGCCCTCTGGCCAAGTTTGGTCCACTGGTGCTCGCTGGAAGGACTCGACCTCTGGTCCAGGGCGGGAAGGCCCACTTGGGCATTATAGGAAGAGTGTGGCCTTCATGTGGAAGCTGCACTTGCAACTGTCCATGAACTTGCCTTTTCCTGGAGCTATCTGCATGAAGCTGGCCCTGCCCCCTGACCAGGAGTCCAGGCTTCCCCCAAGGCCCGGATGAGGAGAGAAGCCTCAGGTACTAGTTGAGCGGGTGCATGGCCCAGGGCAAAAATCTGGCAGCTGGAGGGAAGGCCAGCTCCTCCCACTGCATCTAGCCCTGGCCAATCAGAGGAGAGAATCCTGCATAGTGGTAGTTCCTGAAGGAGGTGGACACCTGCCCCCCAGTTAGAACTCTGGTGGCTCAGTGGCACTGGACATCTTTTCGGTTAGGTCTTGACAAGAGGCACCGCACTCACCTGACCATGACAACAGAGGTGAGAAGGTGGGTGCGGCTGATGAACACACAAACTGGGAGCTGCAAGACTCACAGGTCCTCCCTGCCCCCAGCACGAGGGTGGAGGGGCTTTTACCTGTACCTCACCTCCTGGTCTCCGCTGGCAGGAGACCCGAGATCCACCTTCTCCAGGGGAACTCACCGCTTACTCTCCACTGCTGCAGGCCCCTTGGCTTCCTTCCACTCACCTGCATCCTCCCGCCATCCCGCCTCTGGCCCTTTATAAACTCTGAAGTACGCAGAGCTCGTCAAGGAGAAAGGTTGCCATGGCACCAGACATGCGCATGTGTGATAGATGTGGTGCCAGGAGTCCTTCCCACCAGGCATATTCTCTCCAAACCCGTGGGCTGACCACACCTGCTCCTGGCTTCCCAGTCACCCCGGAAAAGCCCTGAGGGCAGCGAGGGCAGGAGGCCTCCTCGACCACTGCAGCTTGGTGAGCACACGGGCACCAGAGTGTGAGCCTTTTGACCTGGTGGGCAGATCAGACAGGCCCCAAAGTGCGGCCATGACTGAGGAAGAGGCTGGTGGCACCGCCCCCGGGGACGACACCCTGAGCTCTCGACCACAGGTGCACAGCCCGAGAGCTCAGGGCTACTCCATCTCTGAGCTACTCCACCCCGTAGATGGCACACCCTTGGTCTCTGGGCGGCCAGGACTCTCTCCTTTCTTGCTCGTTTTACCCTCTGCACTGAAGCTCCATCAACCCCTTCCATGGCCTTCATCAGAATTTTATACTAATCCCAGAAACCTAGCCACTGCTCTCTGACCCCAGCCCACCATTCACCACCCAGGTTCTAGAAAACTCTTCACCACTGACATAACCATGATCTATGTCACCGATACACTAAGAGTAAAAAAGAAATGGAGTCGTTGGCTACATTCTGACATCAGCCTGGCTGGTCCAGTCTCTCACCAGCTCAGAACCGCCCATGATGCAGGCAACCCCTCCATCACACTCCACAGGGACTGGGGCTTCCACCCCAACTCCTCTGAACCACAGCGTGTTTGCCCCTGGGCGAATTTCAGGCCAATGCGGGGATGCACAGTACTCTCCAGCACACCGGTGAACAGGACGAGGGATGCATTCACAGGCCTCGGGAGCGACCATCGGACGGGGGGCTCCTAGCATGCCTCTGCTTTACAATGTGCATCGCCCACCCTTGCAGAAGCTACAGAACCCTTCTTAGGCCACTCAGGTAGGAATCCTAACACGAACCACATCTGCGCGTCTGCTCCATCTTCCCCAGTTACCTCTGCCTTCAGCTTTCCATTTCTTATCTCAGGCATTCTGCAGCGGAGTGACAGAAAGTTCACTCCTCAAAGTTTCACAAGCACACAAATCATCGGAGGGTCGTGTTCAATGCAGATTTTGATTCAGCAGACATAAGGCGGGACCTAGAATGCTACATCTGTTCCCTGTGAGCCGATGCTACTGGTCCACCATCACTCTTCACGTGGCAAGGACCCAGGAAGAACCAGATTCCTGCCAGCGCCGAGGTCAGCTCCCAGGCCAGCAGCCAGGAGTGAGAAGGGGTCTAGAGAATGTGCAGCCCCCATGAACGTGGTCCGGCTGGCAAACCCAGGGCCAGCTCTTCAGATGTCTCCCAGCCCCGGGACCTCTGCTCCCCCTGACAGAATCAGATATAGCCACTCCTTTGGGGCACAGGCCTCTCCTCTGGTCTCAAGTGAGAAGCTTCTGACTGTCCCTTCGTGCAGGGGATCTCAGCAATGGCAGCCTCGGCCTGGCTTCCCTAGGCCTCTTGTTAAGTGTCACACCTCCCCAAATCCACGGAAGCCAACCTCAGCAGAGAACTGTGGGGCTTGACACTTCTTTAGAGATCAAGGTTTTACTGAGTGATTTGATCAGAAGTAGGAGCTTGAAACTCTTTCGTGTTCATGGGGAGCCTCCCTCGGCTATGCCAGACATAAAGGGCTAAATGCAGTTCCTCAATGACTTTTCTGTGTCAGGCCTCCAAGTTTCCATGCATATGAGAACCCACACTGTGACTGAAAATAAGAATGAACCGTAGTTGATACAGACAGAGATGGAGATGGAGATAGAAATCGAGGTAGAGACATAAAGATGGAGATGATGGAGATGGTGAACATGATGGGCATGATGGAGGTGGAGATGATGGAGATGGGGTGGTGGAGATGATGGAGATGATGGGGTGGGTGGTAGAGATGATGAAGATGGGGGTGGTGGAGATGGTGGAGGGGGTGATGGAGTTAGGGATGACAGATAAGGATATGGATGAGGA
The DNA here is from genome assembly GCF_022682495.2 of Desmodus rotundus. Classification (NCBI taxonomy): domain Eukaryota; kingdom Metazoa; phylum Chordata; class Mammalia; order Chiroptera; family Phyllostomidae; genus Desmodus; species Desmodus rotundus. Next base: position 205,283,358 of record NC_071388.1, on the reverse strand, counting down.
TGGGGATGGGAATGGAAGGAGAGAGAGAGTGAGACAGAGATTGAGATGGAGATGACAGAGATACCAAAGTAACAAGGACCAAGAGTAACTCAGCCACAGATCAAGTTTTTGCTATTCACCAACATAAATGTAAACCATGGCATGTGCCTTATGCGTTTGTAGTACATCACTCAGAATCAGGCAGAATACTGCAAACATTAAGCACTCCATCTCCGGAAGGTAGGTCTAGATTGGAGCCCAGGCTCCAGGGCAGCCCTGGGCAAGGCCCCCGACCTCTCTGTGCCCAGTGTTGTCACCTGGAGCAATGACACCAGCCATGAGGCGCTCTGCTCAGGTGCCAGCGTGCAGAGTAAAGAAGGGTGAGCGCACCTAACCTGCTGCGGGGTAGGCCACTCCTACTCGGCCACCTGCTCACAGCAAGGCACAAACATTCCTTGATGACCAGAGAAGCTTGTCAGCCATGTCGATGCACAAGGAGTTAGAAACAGGGTTTGAGACTTAAAGTCGATCATTTCAAAGAACCTCAGAGGATTCTGCATTTAAAAATCTGCGAGTCGAACAGACAAAGCAAACCAGCTGCCAGGGTCGGGTGGAAGGGGTCTTTGGAGGAAATATTTTGCCCTGCCCCCAGCCCAACAGTGCCTCAGCTCCTGAGCGAGAGAGGAAATAAAACCATTTTCACACAGCGGTCAATTTGCCCTATATGACCCTGCTGGGTCCCATTTTAGAGCTCCAGGCACTAAGAACCCATTTCTTCCCTTTTATCCAAATTACTGAAACGCTGCTCGAGGAGACAGATAAGTTCTGAGGGACCACTCTTACGTGGTAATGGGATGGGAAGAAACATACGCCGCAGGCCCACTTGGGTTCGAAGAACTTCTCCATCTGCCCTCTGCTTCGGGGGATGACGAACCCACCCCGAGGCCGGCAGGACGCCTGAACGCTGCTTAAAAGCGTGGTGGCTCTCGGTGGCGACGCGTAATGGAAGGAGAATAGGAAAAGCGGTGGACAATTAAGATTATTACAAATATTACCAGCCCGCAGAGTGGTCCCTGAGTGGGAAAGGGTTTAAAAGTCAGAGACAAAAATAGCCCAGTGACCCTAGATGATAACTAAATATTTGCCCCCAAAGTAAGCTGACGGGAAGGACATTTTCCAAGGTGAGAGTGGGCACCACAGTATGATGACACCTAGCAGCTCCATCCTGTCCATCAAACTGAGGGAGGCTGACTACCAGGCCCCGGGCCGGGGCTGGGAATTCAAACACTCCGAGAAGGCCAAGTCCCCACTCCCCCCCCCACCCTGCACCCGCCCCCGCCCCCGCCCCCTACCAGTCTCAGTGCTGTGAATGACAATCCTGCTGGGTAATGACGCCGCCGGTCAGTGCCCATGATGACAGGAACCTGGTCTGTCCGGGTGAGGCGTTCCTTCCTGTGACGGAGGACGGGCCTTCTGGTAAGCTTTCCCCTTACATCCACTCTGTCAGGGTGATGTCGCCAGCAGAAAAGTATCGGACCCGTCACCCAATGCAGATTCCCTATTTTTAACAATTTTGCCCAGAAATGCACTACAATGATGTGCTCGTGACCACAGCTAACACTCACTGCTGCCCCACCTGCGCCGGCCCGCTGAAACCCCAACAAACCTGGAGCCAGGTGCCACCTTGCCCCGTTCCCCAGGTAACACACTGCGGCACAGGCAGGTTACACAACGTGCTCCATAGCTAGCTGGTGGGGAGCCAGGGCTGCGTCCAGGCCGTCCGGTTCCAGGGGTCTTCGGCTTAACCTCTTTGCTAAACTGCTGCAGGCCCCTGAGTGGGCACATGCATACATGCATGTGGACATGCACACACTACACACAGGTGTGCACACAGACACTTACAGACACAAACACATATGCACACATACGACACACTTGGACACACTCAGAGTCACTCAGGTAAGCGACGCAGTGAGGCAGGTCGGCCCTGATGAAATTCAAAGGTCAAGGCGGTTGCAGCGGTCTTTTCACGTAAAACTTTCTGTGCAATCCTCACACGCAAACATGCTTACTGAGAGAGGGGAAGGGAGACAGAGAGAGAACATCCATGTAGGAGAGAAACATCAATTGGTTGCCTCTCGTACACGCCCTGACCAGGGACAGAACCTGCAACCCGGGCACGTGCCCCAACCGGGAATCAAACCGGCGACCTCTCAGTTATAGGATGACTCCCAACCGACTGAGCCGCCCCGGCCAGGGCTCACCTAAACTTTCATCAGATGTTATGTTTTCAGGAATTTTGGGCTTGTCCTCGATGTGGCCACGTATGTGTGCAACAAGCATCTCAGACCTACAAAGTCTCAGAGTGTCTGAGTCCGCGCCACCCTCAGCCTGCAACTGGAGCCTTCCCCGCAACAGCTGGAGATGCCATGGCCGCACGCACACCAGAGTCATCTTGGTCCTTCTCTGTCCCCCACAACGCAGCCGGTCAGTCCTTCCTGTTGGCGCTGCCTCCCGTTCTGGTTTGGTGTGCCCCGATCTGGTCACTGGTGTGCCCATTTCTCTGGTCACTGCGTCCTTTGGCCAAGGCACCACTGTCCCTTTCCTGGAAGCTGGCCACAGCTCTGAGCTGGCCCATCAGCTTCTACTGTTGCTCCAATTTCTTCCAAAGCCATCTCATCCAAACACGTGTCAGACTGCATCAGCTCCCTTTCTACAGCCCGCTGGTGGCTTCCTGGTGTGGACAGGACACAGCCCACCACTGTACAAGGGCCTGCAGCAGCCTGCCGAGAGCTGGTCTCCCTCCTGCCCCTCCTCAGGCTCCTCATGCTTTCCATTGGCCTTGGTGACAACTCTCCCAAGACTGTCCAGCATGCAGCTGCTGCGAGGACACAGTGTAGAGCCAAGGTCAAGAGCTCGGGTGCCGGAAGTGGACCATTTCACCTGTGTGACCGTGGGCAAGTTTCTTAACCTCTCTGTGCCTGTTTCTTCTTCTAGACAATGGTGAAAATAGTCACAGTCTCTACCCAGGGTTCTTGTGAAGATGGCTAAACAAGTAGCCCAGACAGAGTTCTTGGAGCAGGACCTTTCTCAAGCAATGCTTGCTGTTGCTAGCATCATCAGCATCAGCATCAGCAGCATCAGCATCAGCAGCATCAGCAGCAGCATCAGCAGCATCAGCATCACTGTCCACAGCAAGTCAACTGCGGGCTTGGGCCCTAGAGTCAGGCTACCACTCACTCCTGGCTGTGTGACCTCGGTCAGACTGTTATCGTCTCAGTGCCCAGTTCTCCCACAGATATGAAGATAACAACGACACCATCCCCACAGATACTTCGTGAGGACTTCCTTAGTGCGTACATGTAAAGCACTCAAGATAGTAGTTGGCACAGAGGAAGTATTCAGAAATGTTCGTCATGATTGTCACTATGTTCCCAACACCATTCCCTTCTCCCAGGTCTCTGATTGACTGTCCCCTCATTTGAGACGTCGTCCCGGCTCCCCCACCCTAGTCACTCTGTCATGCTGCCTGTCTGGTTTTCGTCATCGCGTGGGTCACGCCCTGTGTGGCGCAGCGTGGTATCGATCCTCTCTCTCCCCTCCAGCCTGTAAGCGCACCAGCGTCTCCCCGGGCCTGGAGCAGAGCCTGGCATGCGGTGAGACTCAATAAAAGCCGAAGGAACAAATGCCACAGAAGCCAGTTTTTCATGTGTGGGGGTGCCCCGTTTGCATGAGGTGTCTCTTTGTTCCCTGGGGTTGTTGTTCTGCTGCCCAAGTTCATGGCCAGCCACCCCTGCACACCACACTGTAATGGAAGGTCTTCCATTCCGAGGACACTTTGCTGCTGCCCCATGGCTGCCCTCGGGGCGGCTCTCACTGCAGAGGATGAGCTGCTCGGGGCTTTCTTCCCTGGTGCGTGGGTTCAGACACAGCCCTCAACTTTACCTTCCCTCTTTGCTCATTGATTTAGTCCTTTACCCATCACTTGACTCATGCATCAGCCTGACACTGACTCAGGGCCAACCATGACCTGGCCTAAGGCTGGACACTGAAGTCACCAAGGCAATGTGAGCAAGCACAAGTTCCTACTTGTGAGCATGGCGATGGCCCTAGGGGAGTGAGAAAAAGCTGCCCGTCCACCACGTCCCCAGGAACCAAACATGGGACGACAGGAGGCAAATCAGCAGACAGAGGAGAGCAGCTGGAGCTTGGCTTCGAGGTGGGGGCTGGGAGTGGGGGAAGGAGAGAGCGCGCGTGGTTGGGGACTTTCGGGAGCCTGGCGGAGGGGGTTGGCATTTACCTGCCAAGCATGGAGGCACTGACGGGCTTTATCTCAGCATCACTGTAAGATCTGTGCTTCAGGAAAGTGATCCTTGAGTCTCCCCCGCCATCTGGTTAAAAATGGAGAAAAGGAACGATTCAATCCCAACAAGAGACGACAAGGAGGAGGAGTGGATTTTCTAAGATCAGACAGCCTGGGTGACAGGACCCGAGTGAAGAGGAGGAACGACTGGGCCCTCCGGCCCTGGAGCGAGGATGACATGCCGTTTCCTCCAACTCACCACCTTTGTGCAGTAGAAACCCCCTCGCCATCACCGGCGGAACAGGCAGGGTGTTCGTTGCTTTGAAGAGCAGCAAAAACGTGAAGACTCTTGAGGAGAATTCATTCATATTGTTGTGGGGAAGCAGAGCCATGGCCCCCAAAGATGCCCGAGTCCTAATGCCCACACCCCGTGAACATGTGAGGGTACACGGCAGAGGAATAGAGGCTGCTAAACAGCGGGCCTTAAAATAGGGAGATTTTCCTGGATTCCCCAAGGGCCCCCTTAAGGGGAAAAGGGGGGAAGGAGGCCAGTGCCAAAGGGCTGCGACATCGGCGGCAGCTGGGCGCTACAGGAAGAGGCCAGGAGCCGAGGAGTAGAGGAACTTTGACCTTAGTTCATGCTGGTCCTGAAGGTTCATCTGAATACTCCATCTTGACCAACTGCAGACTGTGGGTTAAGGACCAGCTCCAACGTGGACGCCCTTAGCCTACACGCGGAAAATGCCGTGGCGGACAACCACGGAGACTGGGCGCGCATCGATCGTCGTGGGGTCCTGCTAACTTCAGGTGCGTTGGTGTGTGCTTTTACAGCCGTGGCCCCTGACTAGCTGCTTTCTAACCCCGGGATGGGATAAACGGTCCTCACTGGAATATGTTCAGCGCCTCTTGTTCGTTGTCCCATAGACCAGAAACAAATGGAAAATCAGAAGTCCCTGTGTGATAGGACATCTCAGGTGGAAACAGCCTTGGCCTGAGGGGGGTGGCGACCAGCACAATGCCTGGGCCTGCCTTCCACAGCTCCCGGCACAGCCGGTGCCCGGAAATACGGGTTGGCCGGTTGATCATCTGTGTGCCGTGAGGCCTGCTTCGAAGGGCCGTGCTGCGGACGTGGTGTGGGACTAAGGTCAAACACGGGCTCTCTGCCCGAGCTGCCAACTCCCTGGAACTTGAGTTCCCTCCTTGCCTTGAAGAGAAGAAGCCTCCTTGATCAGGAGACTCTTCTCACAGACAACTCCCTTTCTGGGGTAACAGAAAACCATCAAACATGGACCAGCAACAGGCCCCACGCTATTCGCGCTGCGAGGAGGCACAGAAACACCTTCCCTCACAGCACGGCTTCCTCCTAGACGGAAAAGGAATAGCCCATCAGTTGGCTGGGCTGAAAACCCCCTCTCCTGCCAGCCCTGGACCCGGCTTCCCTCCCTGCAAACTTCTGCAGCACGGATGCTCCCCGAGGCCTAGTGGGAGCCATGCTCGGAGAGACGCGTGTCCCTGCTCATCACAGTCTCCTGCTGTGCTGTCACCAGGCCAGGTCTGAGAGTCAGGCGGAATCAGGAGATCAGAAAGGAGCGCCCACATTACAGGCTTCTCTGAGGCCCGTACTGACAGAGAAGCTCTGCCACCGAAAGCAATTGAAAGCAATTATTGAAAGCAATTTAAATCCTAAATACACTGAATTTTAGAGGGAAAAACTGCAATGAAACAACCCTTCTATGAAAAATATATGAGGATGCTTCCAGTAATTATAGATCAGTGAAGATATGTTTCTTTCATTGGCCATTAATTTATATCAATTATTTATGGAGCCCTGTGATGCTGTGTGCTGAAAACCACTTAGGACCGGGTACTGTAATGAGTTCTTTAAAGAGGTAGTTTACAGATTCTACCTCGAGAATTGTTCTTCTCTCCTGTGACCAACATGGGAAGAAAGAACAAGCTATTTAGGATCAAAAATCAACCTGATCCTTGTAAGGACTCAGGGCGTGAATTTTCACAACTTTTTTTTTTTTTTTTTTTTTTGCCGTTATCTTCCCTGCTTCCAGAGATGACGCCAACCCTAAGACCTTCCCTGGAGGTTCGAGGCAACAGGCATTTTAGGAATCGTCCCAACTCAGATGTGGTCCCGTGCAGATGACTCATTGGGTGTCCTGGCCCCGCCCGTGATTACCAGAGCAGACCTCTCCCTGGTTTCTTCGTGGTTCCGGTCCACACGAACTCCGAACTCAGGTCCAGCTGGTGACGGTTAACATGCAACCGTTTTTATTATCTTCTCTTTGTGTGTTTGGGCTGTTTTCCATTCTTGGCTCCCCCATGCCAGCTCCATGCAGAATGGGAGCCTCCTGCATGTCAGGGAAGAAGGAGGAGGGAAAGCTGGGGAAGGTGCCCCAGAGGCAGAAGGAGTAGCACGGATGATGTTAGGGAAGATGCTTTGACTTCAAGGTGAGCTCAAGTGCAGGGGAAAGTGACTTGCCAGACTGGCTCAACCTACTGGATTCCTACCCACCTTACAAACTTCCTTCCTCCTGGCTGTACCTGCACAGCATCGAGCGGGCGGGCCAGCGCGTCTCCTCTCTCTTCACAACGGCCCTAGACCTTTCCTTGCAGCCACAGTCCCCCATCTCCTGGGGCTCTCCCTCTCCTCCAGGCCTTGCCCCTCAGCTCAGCCCGCCTCTCACAGGGGCATTTCCTCTCCCGCCTCCCTGCCTGGCTAACTCCCACACTTGGCCGTGAGAGGGCAATTCCAGCTCCTCCAAGTTCAAGAGCCTTTCTCAGGTGGCACCAGCCACTTCTGCCCTTTGCTTCTCTGAGTCACACGCCCTGTGACCATGACTGTCACTTCATTTATCAGGCTCCCTCACTGTGTTGTGACTTCGAAGGACGTCTTCTGCATCCAGGAATTCTCAGGGCGTTCTTGTGTTCCCAGAGCCGGCAGGCAGGGAGTGCTTGGTACACGCCGTGCGGTTGACGAGCCTCACCAAAAACTAGCGAACCAGCCCACCCCGGGGTGTGCCTACGGGAAACGCCTTGCTGTCGAGCTTAGAAAGGCCTCACTGGTTCCAAAGCTCAGATTCCCAGTCTTTTCTTCCCAACATTCACACGCTAGATTCCTTCCCCACACATGGCAACAACTGCGGTTTCATCTCAGATTTGGGTGGTGGGTAAAAGCGACCTGGTAAAAGAAGAGTGGGTTTGAAGACCCTATTCATAAAAAAGGATGAAGAAGCTGGTGTTGGTCAAACCATCGATTCCACTTGGTAAAAGACTGTAAATGGAACTCCTAGGAGCAGACATACTAATTTCTCATTTAAATAGAGTTCCTTATCAGTTGCAAATTACTTCTGAACAGATCATGCCCTTTTACTGACCCATAGTTCAGTTACACGTGAGACTAGATCACATCAAACCCAGGCGTCTGGCATTTCCACATAGCACAGAGGCTGTGGAGCTCTTGCTTAAGGGGGGCAGCTTGAAAGCCAAGCCGCCTGCATTCCAATTCCTGACCAGCTGTGCGACCCAAGGCAAGTTGCTTAACCTCTCTGTCTCATTTCCGTCACCTGTAAAACCAAGATGCTGATTGAATCTCCCTTCTGGGGTTGTTGTGAGACACAAAATGAGTTCACGCTGTGGTTTTAATCCTGGGCGGCATGTTAGAACCCCTGGGGGCAGGGAAGAGGGGGCTTTTAAAAAACATGAATGCCCAGACTGCCCCGGCCCAGCGATAGCAGAATGCCTGGGGTGGGGCCCAGCCTGCCCCTCCCCCCGCCCCGGCCTTCCAGACACCACTATGTTAGTTCCCCAGGTGGAAGTAATGTGAGCGAACCGACAGAGATCTCCCAGCTCCGTGCCAGGCACTGTCCCATCACAGTCAGGGCACTGGGCGGCCGAGCTTGGTGTGCGGCGCCATGGTCTGGGGCCTCAGGACGACCTTGGCCTTCCCCCGGAAGCACTGACTTTACTGTTATTTTAGATTGTGGGAAAGCTCCTGAAAATGTCCTGCTTGTCATCCTACATCCTTTTTCTCTCCATGTTTTTAATCGACACGCCCAATCAGAAATTAGAAGAGACAACTACGCAAAAGCACACATACTCCTCCCATAATCCCACCCTGGACTGTTCCCAGTTGCTGGGCCCATGTCCAGAGTTCAGCAACAGGGGTGTGTTCCCAAACTGGTGGTTCAAGGTATACTATTTTATAGCATGCATTGTCCACATTAACATCCCATGAATACTTCTATATCAGTAAGTACATTTAGAAGACTTATTCTATTTTAGAGACCACTATGACTGATATATTTAACCATGCCCCCTCTTTTTTTTAAATAAATAAGCTTTTCTATTTTTTTAAAAGATTTTATTTATTGATTTTTAAAGAGAGGAGAAGGGCAGGAGAAAGAGAGGGAGAGAAACATCAATGTGAGGCTGCCTTTTGAGTGCCCCCTACTAGGGACCTGGCCAGCAACCCAGGCATGTGCCCTAACTGGGAATTGAACCCACGACCCTTTGGTTCACAGTCCAGTGCTCTAGCTCCTCTGTATTATCAATTGTAACAAGCATTCATACATGTGTTTTTTTCATTGTTTGACACAAACGTTACCATGCCTTGGGCCGAGCACTGTTCAAAGCAATAAGGACACACAGCTCATGTATCAATGACTCCATTGTTCTTAGAGCTGCTGCTTCACCCCCGTTTGCCAACTGCCTGAAACTCGGCACCCGCCAACCCCTCCTCCAGCCCTCCATGTCCCCACTTAGCACCAAAGAGGCGGGCAACGACTAGACCCCACTCTGTGCTAGCTCCCATCAAAACAGGGCCGAAGAACCCATCCGAGTGCCCATGCATTGTGTTGAACAGAGGGCCCCTCACGGAGGTGTCTCCCAGAAACTCCGAATGCCACCGCCTTTGGGAAAGTGTGTTCATAGACGTGATTAACTTAAGGGTCTCGAGATGAGGTCCTCCTGGATTAGGTAGACTAAATTCAGTGACAAATGCCTTTATTTGAGAGAGAGAGAGAGAGGGAGGGAGGGAGAGGACAGGAGACACAGAGAAGGCGATGTGAGGATGGAGACTGAGATTGGAGGGGTGCACGCACAGGCTGAGGACGCCAAGGGCTGCCGGCTACCTCCAGAGCGAGGACACAGGCCTGGAGCCGATTCCCCCGGACCCGCCAGGAGGGGCCGACACTTTGAATTTAGAGTTCTAGTCCCCTGAACCGTGAGAGAATAATGTCTGTTCTTTTAAGCCACCCAGTTTGGGTCATTTGTTGTGACAGCAGCCCTGGGAAATGAGTACAACCTCCTTTCTATTATGTACACAGTTACATTTTTATGGCTGTGTTGGTATAGAAACTAATATAATGCAGGCTGGGCTAGATCCATATTTTCCCTCTGATTAAAAAAAAAGTAAAACATTTTTGTGACCTTTACTAGCACGGTGGCCCTAACACGGTCCTCCCTTGCCAATGGGGAAGGCAGCCCAGAGCTGCTGGGCATCAAGGTGCTCCAGCCACAGCCCCTTCCCATCACCCTTGCTGCGGGGAGCCGCCCGGCCTGAGGTCGTCCCTTCCTAGGCCAGTCCAGATCCAGGGACTCATCAGCATGGGCATCAAAGGCCTGGCCATCTTGGCCCAGTGTGGGGCCATCGGAAGAACCACCAGCACAGCACCCGTGCGGCAGGCAGAGACTGCCCTGGGGTCTGTGTCACGGCAGACTTCCTCCTCCGTCCACTTCCTTTCCATCCCTTCTCTTCCACAGGGGTCAATCCCAAGGGCACCCCCAAATTGACGTCCTGCTTTAAGCTCCATCTCAGAGTCGCTTCCTGGGAAACCAGCCAGAGATGGCAACCCTGTACCAGGAGAGCTGCAGTGCATGTCCTCGTCTACATGGCTCAAAAACAGGCTGGAGTCCCCTCGTGGTTTAGAGATGGAGTCACAGGTGCAGAACGGCAGCAGCGTGAGGGTGCCATCAGCACGGCCAGCAGAGGGGTCACTGGAGTGGGCAGGGGCACCCAGGGCATCTCTGGGGTGCAAGCAGTGTCCTACTTCTTGGTGTTGGTGGGGTTCCCAGGTGTCTGCTTGTCAGTTTTTCAACAGTCCATGGATGGTTTGCATGGTGCTCTGTGATGAAAAGTTTCACATAAAGATTTAACAAAAAAGCACACTTATTGCCACCACCACTGTCACTGTGACTTCCGTGGCCACACTGCCCAAGGTTCTGTTCCCTCCAAGAGGCAGGAAGAAGGAAAGGCTTTACCCGCCCCTCGGGTGACAATGACACTCCCAGCGGTCCTCGCCGGCGTTTCTCAGCAGAGTGGCGTCGTGGGTGAGAGCGAGGCGGGTGAATGGTGGTGGGGCTGATGGGCCTGACTCCCCCCAGCCTGCAACAGGTCTAATTGTTCCACGAATAATGAAATCGGGCCTCTTTTACCTGTGCTTCCCAGCAGTGGGACTTCCAGGATGCTGGTGTCACAGCCAGTGGCCCTCTCTGTGACAGTAATAGACACGCCCCCCTCCTGAGACTTGTTTTCAAGTAAACAGCAAGTGGACATCAAGACAGGTATACAATCCCCCATGAATGGGGCGGGATCCAGCCCTCTGCTCCCCGCAGATGAGCTACATGAGGGAATGGGGCCCGCAGCACCACCACCGCTTCGAAATGTCCTTCCTGTCATCCTCGAAGCCACCAGAAAGGTTATCAAAAGCGTTATAGTCGGGGAAGGAGGAAAGCACCAGGCTGAGAGGCCATATTCCCAGCTCCTGGCCCTTCAAAGATGCGGCAAAGAAGTGAGACATTGTCAGACCTCCTGGGGCCGGATAGTCCATCAGGCTATGTGACAGGTGTCCCGAAAGGAGCCAAGCCACAGAGCACAAAGCGGACACCTGGAAAGTGCAAGAGTGTGCTGCTCTCCGAGCAAAGTAAAGTAATTCAGCTGAAGTCCCTGGGCCAGAGCCATTGGAAAGCTCTGCGTTCCTACTTGTACAACACTTCCTGGTTTCCATTTGGCTTTTAAAACTCTAAAGCTAGATCCAAAAGTTATTCTCTGCAATAAGTTGGCTGTTTTCTCCAGGCCTCAGAAAAACCACGATTTGGGGGAGTTTAAATGGAAAAAGGCTCCTCCACCCACCTTTCTTTCCTGACCAGGCTCCTTGGATGGACCTTCTGTCACTGCCACTCACGGCACGGCGATGTGACCTGGAAGTACCTCCCTCCCCTCCTGCCCTCCTCCCCACCTGTTCTCCAGCCCCACACCTGCGTGGTTAGGAAATTACACTGCTTATCAACCGTGATACTTCACGCCAAGCGCTGGGCCAGGCTCTTACCTAGCTTGTTTCATTTCATCTCTGTAACTCTGTGAATTAGATACTGTTCCCATTTCCTAGATGACACAACTGAGGCCCAGGTCAATTGCCCAAGGTGGCCCTGGCTAACAATTGCAGAACTGAGACATCGACACAGGCCACCCTTGTCCTTGGTTGAGATCACTGATGGATACAATATAGGTAAACTGTGTAGCAGTTTCTGCTCAACGGATAGTGTATTGCCCACTGCAGGAGATGGCTCCACCCCCCCACCCCCTACCCCCCACCCCCGGTTCCCTCAGGTTTCCTAACCCAGAGGCACCCCACTGGGACCACCACCAGCCCCACTGATGCCTAGAGCAGAGCATGGAGTGGGCACAGGACCAGAAAAGGACACTTTGCAGGAAAAGGGCAAAGCGATGGCCATTCAACCTGTGAGAATATGCTCGACGCAGTAGGAAAGAGTAGAAGGAGGTGAGAGCTCACCCGTGAGATTAGCACAGATCAGCAACTCTGACCACACGTCGGACTGAAGGAGACACTGCTTGTAGGACTGTAAATGGGTAGAGCCCCCAAGGTGGGCACTTTGTGCCGATGTCTCTCAAACGTCATGCAGCTATGCCCGGTGGCCCTGCCGTGCTCTACGAATCCACTTCGCTCGCTGCTGGTGCTTGTCGACAGGCTGCACGCCTGTGCCAGGCGCCGCGGGGCTCTGGGTTTTTGCGGCGGTCAGAGTCCAAGATGAGAAACCAGCGTCCGCACGGAGTCAGTGAAATAAAGGATGACGCATGCGTGCACACTCAGCAACTATTAGAGAGTTAGTGTAGGGAACGCTGAAGGCCCGCTCACAGGCAGTAGACACCAAGGAGTTTTAAACTGTTGCAGCATTTAATCTTCATCACCACAACCCCGTGAGGAAGGCACTCGGCTTCCTGGGGATGAGAAAGAGGAGGCCCCTGGTCCCAGGTCACCCCTCGAGGAAGTGGCCGAGGCAGGCTCTGAACCCAGGCAGCCTGGCCTCAAGTTCACTCCCATGGGCTATACTGTGCTGCCGGCTCCAAGAACGATTCCAGCTTTAAAAACACGAAATAGGAAAGAGTGAAAAAAAGTAAGCCGGCCATCCCGCCAAGTTGAATAACAACAAAAAGTGTACAGCAACGAGAATTCATAGAATGCAAAATGTAAAACTAAAAACTCATAGTGAAAGGATATAACATGTGCAAGCCTAATAACTAAATCTAAGAGTTGGTGCTTTGAGAACGTAAACCAGCAGATAGCGTGACCAGGAAAAACCAGTGGAGAAAGCACCAACCTCGAAACGCGGCAAACACGGAACCGGCCCCAGCTGGCCCTGCCGGGAGCAGGGCCATGAAGCCAGGCTTAACCACGATTTAGACCATGAGAAATCCTCAACACACTTAAAAGATTTATCATTTAAAAAATTGGTTCACGTGACTATGGAGGCTGAGAGGTACCCCCAGCTGCCCATGGCAGCCTTAGGCCCAGGAGAGTCTGTGGGTGGTGCCCCACAACCGAGGACTGGTAGTTTAAGTCCGGTCCAAGGGCCGGAGACATCCAAGGTCACTCAGTCAGGCACGGAGAGAAAATTCTCCCTTCGTCCATCTCTCGCTCTGTCCGGGCCCCCAGCACACTGAATGATGGCCACCCACACGGGGGCGGCAGTCTCCTTGGCTCCGTCTACTGGTCCCAGTGCGGGTCTCTCTTGGAAACACCTGCACAGACACGCCCAGAACTAACGTTTTACCAGACAGCTGGGCATCCCGCAGCCCGGTGGACACGTAGAATGAACCAGCACGATGCCCCAGCCCGGGGAGGCACGAACCGACCCACGGTAAAAACAGCCAGCGGCCACAAGGAAGGGGAAAGCTCTCACCCTCGGGGCCCCGGTGATGGGCGTGGCCGGGTTTCAGTCTGCACCCCTGTCCGCGACCTCAAACACGCTGGCTTAAACTCCAAAGACCCTCCGAGATGGGTGTCCACGGTTCCTTTGGGGACTGTCAGGCACAGGACACTTACTGCAAATGACTCCCAAGCGTTCCAGGTAAAGGAGGCATGTTCCATTGCTTCTTAGGTTTCTTCTCCTCTGAACACCAGCCCATTGCATTATCAGTTTCAAAGGAGTGACTGCTAAGGAAGAACATGGTTACAACGAATTCAAGTATGTGGTAACAATGCTACTCACAGACCATAGAAAGGATTAGGCATTACTTTCAAATCTATAGAATGAAGAACATTCAGAGTTCTAAAGTATAGATTCCATTCAGCAATAGGAAAAACAATCTGGGCTATAAGCAAGACATTTAAAATAAGAAAACAAGCAAGAAGTAGCCTAAAAACAGAGAAACTCAATTCTATACACTTCATAAAATGATAAGAAATAATTGTGATGAGACACAGAAATTTCTATTTCTTACAAGAAATAACATTAGAAGCAATAGAAACAATGGTTGAAAATAAAAGGATAATGGCGGTTGGGAGAAGATGTCACGCTATTAACAGAAAATGTAATTTTAAGTAAGGACTGAACACAGCAAAACTTTCCAAGAACAGAAGAGTTTCTTCTGTATTTTTCCAGCTCACTCCGGTCAGCCACGGGCAGCGAGAAGGACCTGGAACCGGCTGAGGGAAGGAGAAAGGGGAGAGACAATCTGGGGTCAGTTCTACGGTAGGTGAATTTTTTTTTGAAAAGTATTTAGCAAATTATCAATTAACCTGGTGGCTCCTGTTTTAAAATTCTCCACACATAATAACAGAAGAGTTGATCCTTGAATGCTCCACAGAAAGAGGTTCGGAGAGTTTTCAGATCCATAAATAATGGGATTGATTAAAAATAGGCCATCCAAATCAATCTAATTGCCTTCTATTTTTAATGTAAATCCTTTCCATTGATTTTTTTTAATGGATAGCCCATTAAAACACATTAATCATGACCCGAAGGGTATAGTTGTATTGCAAAAAGCCTAAGGTGAAAGATAAAAAGCAATTTCCCACCGCATGAAACTGAGGTGGGAACATCACACAGCGGAGCTGGAGCCCTACTTTTCCCAAGAAGAAACATTTCTGGGTAAAAGCTGGGAGGTGAGGCATTATTATGATAAAACGTTGTATGACAGAGTTTTAGAATGTTTGAGCCGTGCGTGTCTTATTTGGGTAAATGGTCTTCGATTTGGTAGAGCCAAGGTAAAAACACATGATTGATTCTGCTGTGTTTTTGTTACATGAGTAATGCACACTGACAATTGCCGAATACGTGTTCATTCGAGGAAATGCAGCTGAGGAAAACGAACACTAAAAGTAATCCGTAACACTGGAAACGTTTTGATATGCACATGCGCAGATGTTTACAACACACAATGGATACTTTCACAAGGCAAATACATAATACACATGTTTGTAAACTCCGTTATATTATGGAAACATCACACTTAAGATGACAATAAATAAATATAGTTCTTCAAAAAGTGTTGCTAATGAAACATAGTTAGGCATCACCATTGATTCCACCTTCCTTCTCGCCGTGGACTTTATAAACAAGCATCACTACAGATCCCACACCTAAATCCTTGCCGACATCCTGGACTGCTCAGGGTAGATCTCAAAAAGCAGACTCCTTAAATAAAGAATAATCATGTTTTGTGAGCTGTGACTGACACCTTTTGGAAAGTCCACTTGCGGGCTGTCTCCCAGTCCCTCCGTTTCCATGGGTCCTGGAGGGACAGAAAAGAGTGAACCCTTTTCTTGGCGGGCTTGCTGCTTGTGGTTGATCCTTCCAGAGTGACGTTTCCGCTGTCACATACATAGCTGTTTCTAGGTCAACGCTGGGACCAGCCAAAAGCTATGCTTCTCCAACTGGACAGGGGGTGACATAGCCACACCTTTCCAACATAAAATTGTGGGCATGGCAACTCTATGCAGAATAAATCCCCATTTATTATACAAAATTGTACAAAATCCAGCATATTTTGTGAGAGCAGACGTACAATAATTCCGGGGAGAATTAGTTCCTGTATGCATAATTTTAAACAGTGCTTTGATAGTTGAAAATTCTGGCCAGGCCGGCAGAGGATGTTGTACAGACACAGCCAGAAGGGAAGATTCTGCAGCAGGGCTGAGCACCCTCTCACCCCTGCAGGCTACCGAAACCTGTGAGACCCCAGGTGCTGCACCAGGCAAGTCCACTGCCAGGGAAGGAGCTGACTTGTGATCCTTCCCTGTTACATGGGGGTGGGAGTGGTAAGGAAGGAGTTTGGTAGGGAGCCTGGTTGCTCACATGTTTAGGTTGCTGAGGCATGTGTGAGGGAGGAGAGGGATTGTAGAGAAAGGGGTCAAGCTAGGAGCATCGAGCAGGGCTCCTTCCTTCGCTAGGCCACCACTTTGGACCATGGGTTGGGGAAAGCCAGTCAGTCAGAGAGGACCGGGACACCCGTAAACTTGAAGGACAAGGACCGACGCACCGGCTCTGGCTGGCTCAGAGAGGATTAGCCAAAGCGTGCATGTTTTTCAACCTTCAGCAAAAGGCATGAGCTCGAGATTGAGAAATCTTCCCCCTGAATTTGCCTGTGAGCCCGAGAACAGAGGCAGACCCTTGAAGTCAGTGAAGTCCTGGAACCTGGGGGGAGTTCCTAGGAGTGCTTCTCCAACTGGACAGGACCTAAGAGGGACCGATTGGGAGAAGTGCCACAATCACACTTTTTAGAGTCATAGGAGACAGTTGTCCAAGCTTTAAAAGAGAAGAAAATGTTATACAAGGCCTCACGTCTCCAAATATGACAGTTACATGTTTGAAAACGAACCTGAGTGTGCAAACAGGGTGAAAGGAATAGCTGTTCAACTTCTGAACATTCCCTGGGAGGGAGGGGGATGGGGAAACCAACAACTCAGTTTCTTTGTGAAAACTGGAAAAGCTACAAACTGAGTGTGTCGATTCCGTGGCCACTTGCATCCTGGTCCTGGTTACAGGCTGGGTTCTCCAGGTTGCGGAGTGGGACACATTTAGCGTGTAGGGTGTTCATTACAGAGTGCCCTTCTGCCAGGCACCTGTGGAAAGGAGGGAGAGAACCAAGATTGGACAGGTTGCCAAGGGGCTTCTGTCCAGCACTGACAGCTCAGGAGTATCAGGGTTGGCCCCCCACCCCTGCCCCCGGACTGAAACCGTCTAGCCTTCAAACTCCCAGCTGGATCTGCTTTTGGATTTGGCTGCCCCTGGGCCCCAGGACCCAAGGAGGGGCTCCTGCACCTGAGAAGGCACCTGCAGACAGCCCTTCCAGCCTCAGGGCCCCCTTGAAGGCCTATCTGGGCAACACATCTCTGAGTCCATCACCATCCATTTCCTGGACGCTTGCAGCACAGGAGCCCCGAAGGTCTTCTCCCTGCCCTCTGCTCCCCTCGTTTCTGCTGGGTGGCATGATAGGAGTGGGGAGCAGGCTGTGAGGAGGTCCACAGCCCCCTGTAGGAACCTAGTGGTGTTCGAAGTTACGCTCTTTTTTTTATTTTCGCCTGCCCTGGAAATTGTATCAGCACAAGCCCATGAATGCAACTGAGTTAGGAAGTCGAATACAGCTTCTCTGAAACGCGCGTGGAATTCAACCAACCATACCCGAGGAAAGGCAATTCTCTTTCCATACTAGAGAAAATGCTACACAGTATCAACGAAGAGGACGAGTAGGCAATAAAAAATATGTGCGAAAAAGGCATCCCGGGAGGTTAAAAAAGTATTGTATTTTTCTACATTCTGTGACATTTATGGTATTTCTCTGTAAGTATACGTTCACTTGCCCACCTCCTTTTGTTTATGTTTGTTTGTTTCGGCTCTCATTTTATTTTATTTATTTAAATTATTTCATTGTTGTTCAAGTACAGTTGTCTGCATTTACCCCCCACCCCTCCCCACCAACCCCAGCCATCCCCACCTCCCTCCCCTGATTCCCGCCCCCTCGGTTTTGTCCATGTATCTTTTATAGTTGTTTCTTTGTATTCGTAATTTGGGGGGCTCTCTCTTGGCCCCCGCTCTTGTGACAGCTCCAGGAGCCCAGGAGAGCGGGGTGGCACCCCCAAGCGCCCAGGGAGACCTACGGGTGTGGGGGCTGCCGGCCCTGTGCACACCCGAGGAAATCGTAAGTGCTCCCCAGGATTCTCGCGTGGCCCTGTGCATCATCCCGCACTGGAGGAGCCCGAGGGCTACCAGTGTGATTACCGTGCGCACGCGCGGCGGCACACCCCGCCCCCAGACGTCGGAGCGGGGCGTATGCGGAAACTCCGGCGCGGATTGGCCGGGGGAAAGCGCAAGACTGTGTTTGAAAGGTCTAATCAAAGCCCAGCTTCTCCACGACAGCCAATGGGAAACCCGAGGGTTGGGCAGGAAGGGCGGAGTCACTATTTGAACCGGGGCGCGGTTCTAAGGCTCCTAGTCCCAATTTCCTGCGGGAGTCGAGGTTTCGAGGTGCGCGCGCCATGGCAAACGAGGTCTCAGGGGACGACGCGCTGCTGCAGAAGCTCAGGGACAGCCGCCGCCGCTTCCAGAGGCACATGCAGCAGCTGCTCGAGAAGGTGCGGTCCCCACCGGCCCGCTGGCAGGGGCGGGAGGCCAGCGAAGCAGGGAAGACAGGGTGGGGGACTGGAGTGAGGAGGATAGCGGCGGGAAGGGGAGATGGAGTTTGGGGCTGGGGGTAAGGAGAGAGGACGGTGAAGGCAGGCTTGGAGGTACAGGGAGCAGGGAGGCGGGCTTGGCTCTCTGGGGGCAAGGGGAGGAGTTGGGGAGGAGGTCTCTCCTCAGCCTGGGTCAGGGGCTTTGCCCCCTCGGACCCGACTTTACGCCCCTTTCTCTCCTGTAGTACAACCAACCCTTCGAGGATGCCCCGGTGGTGCAAATGTCCACACTGACCTACGAGACGCCTCAAGGTATGGAATCCTCCCCCTCCCTTTCTGAATAGTAACAGCTAACTGCTTAATGTTTGGTGCTGCAAACCTACTTAAATTTCATGGATTCTCTTTGGAAAATATCCGAGGAAAGTTCGCACTGGGTGATGTCAGCTCCTCCCATTCAGCCTTATAACCAATCTGTTATTACTAGTGAAAGCCAAGCTCAGGGCCGGTTCTGCGGTGGGCTGGATAAGACAGACACCAAAAGGTTCATGAGACCTCTCCTCCCATGAAGTCCTAGCTCTTCACCTCTTGGCTGACCCAGCCATACCCTGAGGGGAGAGCTGACACAGGCAGAAGCTAAGGGGTGCCAGCTGCAGGAGTCTGTTACTCTCTGCTCTGCAGCAGGTGGTGACAACTCTCACCCCGGGGCAGGACGGGGGGGGGGGGGGGGGGCGGGTTGCGGCCTGCGGCCTGCGGCCTGCAGGAGTCGGGCCTGTAGGCCTCACTAAGCCAGCAGGGGGCAGGACTCTAAACCTCATCGTCTACCCTTGCGCTCAGTGCTTGCTCTGTCCCTGTAACATGCAGCCTGCCCTTGGAAAGCACGCCCTTTGCACACGGGGCAGAGGGGGCGCCTGCAAGCGCCCGCCCTCTATACCTGTCCTGAGGAGGACAGTACTTGGTGTTCTTATGCTCCTTGTTCCCATTTAACTCTGTGGCTTAATGATGAAATTTGACCAGCTACTGCCCACTAGCTAGAGATAGTCATTGACGACGGATTTTTGTCTAAGCTTGATTTAAAAAAAGAAAACAACTTCGACCTCACAAAGATGAAGAACAGCAGAAGCTCAGAAATAGGGCCTGGTTTTAAGAGTATAATTTCCTTTTGCCTGTCATTTGGGTTTTCTTTGAATGCAGATGGAACAGGAACTTGGTGCTCAGGATTATTAAAGTAATCGTTTTTATTTCGTTTCTTTTCTTAAGGATTGAGAGTTTGGGGTGGAAGACTAGTAAAGAAAAAGAACGAAGACCACATCCAGGTATTTAATGTCACACATTGTTGCCAATACGCCCAGTGCCGCAGACAAAGGGGTGGATGACATGTGACCGTCACCGTCGTCTCTGGAGGCCACCATGGGTGGGGGGGGGCCTTCTTCCACAGCGTTGCCGCTGTAGCCACCCTGTTGTCTGCTTTTAAGGGTTTACTGAGAAGCATTTCTTCTGTTGCCTGTCAAGTACGAGGAGGAGCTGTGTGATGCTTAAGCCCTTTCTGTCCCTCCAGGTCCCCTCTGCCATAGGCTGCGGGACTCTGACAGCTGGGCCAGCAGGGCAGACCTCTCCCAGCCCCGGGCTCGCTTCAGCCGCAGCTGTGAGCTCTCCTAGTTGGGTTCTTACGGAAAAGACCAGGTGCAGGTCCTTCTGGGAAAGGAAGATGCTTCCTTTCCTCTCGGAAAGGGGAGGAGAGAGATTAGGGAGAGGGTGCCGTGCGCAGGCGCACGGTTCGATCCTTCCGCATTGTGCTACCTTCCAAAGCCTTTCGCCCCGGGTTTACCCGCGAACGCTGCAGCCCTGCAGTCTGGGATGTCTGCGGAAGGTGCCGATACCGCTGCTGCCCTGCCACGCAGCCTTTCCGATAGTAACCTTTGCAAGGGTGTCTGGTGTCTCTTAGTGTCTTCTCAGCCGTGGAGACTGCAGAATGAGAACCTTGGGTTTAGGGTTCCAAAGCAATTAATAGCAGTGCAGAAGTCAAATTTCTTCCTGATTAATTACTTTAATAACACTCATAATACATTTAGTTGTAGAAATGTTAGCAATACCTAACTGCATGCTTAAATTGACCTGACTTGTCTAGATAGTCACTAATGATATTTTAGTATAATGTGATTCCTCTTTATAATACACATATTCATAAGCGCACGTATTTTTACCCTCTTTTGTTCCACTGAACATACATTGTGAACACTCCTCGTCCTTTAAAACTGCTCTCTCGTCGACAGGTGTGTAGCCACTCGCACCTTCCTCTATTGCCAACCAGGATCAGCCCACTTTCCCGCAAGAGGCCGCGTAATAAATAGTCTAGGCTCTGCTGGCCACGTGGCCGTCTGTCCTGTTTCATTTGCCATCACGCAGGGCAGGGGCAGGCCATTTTGCTCAGGCCTTGGCCTCTCACTTTGCCTGCTCCGCCCCTCACCATCCACATGGATTTTGAAGTAGCGGCCCTGGGCACAGCCAGGGTAAGCAAGCTTGTTTCCTTTCCGAGGGGAACCTCGACCAGGTACTATAAGTTCTGAAGCCTTTTCCCCCAGAATGTATTAGAAGAGAAGCCTTGTGAGGCTCCCTGTTCTCCCATAGGAGGCTTGTTACTTTACAGGGGCTTTGAAATGTCCTGTGACTGAAAGGACTGTGTCCCTATCACCTTCTGCAGGTCAAGGGCTCCCCCGCAGAGACGGCCAGCAGGAACGACGGCCCCGTGCAGTCCGCGGCCAGAGGGGACAGGCTGACTGTGCCCAGCGCTCAGGACCTGGGACTGGGTGAGTGTGCCCTGGGCCAGAAATCGAGGTCGCGAGGGACTGGGCCTGCCGAGTCTCTAGGACACATTTAGAGTCTAGATTCCTCTAAGTGCTGTTTTAGAAAGTAGAACATCCTAAAGTGCCCTGCTCCTTCCTCCTGAGCTCCCGTAGGAGCTGTGTCACTCTCACTGTGTCACTCTCACTGTGACACTCTTACTGTGTCACTCTCACTGTGTCACTGGACACAGAAACAGGACTCAAATGTTCTAAAACAATAAACACACACCCCTCAACCCCACCCCATTTTTAACTTTTTGCAAAAAAAAAAAAATTTAATTTCAAGAATTTAATAAGACCTAAGATTTGCCCTTATAATGTGGGGGCACAAACTGCCAACTTCCACAGAAGTCTTCGTTTCTCTTTCATGCTTCCGTGGGGGCCTCCTGGTTTTGAAGCTTCTGGAAAGCCTGGCCTCGGCCTCAGTGGCATGTGCCCTCCCTCTCCTTCCTTCTCAGCCACCCCCATCCTCACAGGGTGCCCTGTGGAGAGCTGGTCTGAGCCCCTCAGTGGGGCACAACCTCTAGCCCAGACCCTGTCTGGTGTGTCTAGGACCTAGTGGCCTCTCTTCTTGAATACTTTGTCTGAACTCCACGTGTCTAAACTGGAAAAGGCAACCCCAGACTGGCCCTCAGTACGAGGCCCACGCCACCTCCCCTGTGACCGAGCCAGAAGCCCAGCATCCCCTTTGTCTCAGCCCCTCCCTCTTCCTCACACACAGGACGTGCTGTCCTGCACCTGTTGCCTCCCACCATCTCGTGCCCCTCGCCCGAGCCCTGCACACACACACAGTACGGGCTCCTGGCTCCCTGCGCCCCACTGACACCTTTGATTGGGTGAGTCTGGTCGCGTGGCTTCCCTGATCAAAAGCAGAGTCCCCAGCACACCAGACCTGAATTCCTGAACTTCCCTGATGAGAGGCCCTTGACGGCATCCGTTACAATTGTCGGCGAGGCCAATGGTGTGGATCAGGTCAGAGCCCGCTCTGACCCGAGCACTTTACACCTGGCCCCCCCCCCTTGGAGCAGTGGAGTAACTCTGCAGTGCCAGGCCTGTCACCGGCCTGGCTCACCCGTCTCCTGCTGGCCTGCGTGCAGCCCCCGTCTGCTCTGCCCAGCCCTCCCGGGCCCACGCTGCTCCAGGCAGGCAGGAGCACGGTGAAGTCCGCGAGGGGAAACTGGCGCAGAGGCCTCACTGAAGATGTGTATTCACGGATGTTATTTGTTTGCCGGTGTTAATCCAAATGTTCAACTCCATAAATCCTTAGGTCCGTGAATTTCCTGGACTGCTCGAAATCACTAGAAATAGCTCTTCCAGAGCTGCGCTGTCTTGTATGGTGGTGCTAGCTACCTGTGGCCGTTCAAATTGATTGAAAATTGAATAAAGCTTAAAATTCAGCTCCCCGGCCTCACTAGCCACGTTCCAAGTGTTCAACAGCCACGTGTG
This sequence comes from Desmodus rotundus, assembly GCF_022682495.2. Taxonomy (NCBI): domain Eukaryota; kingdom Metazoa; phylum Chordata; class Mammalia; order Chiroptera; family Phyllostomidae; genus Desmodus; species Desmodus rotundus. The sequence goes on along the minus strand of NC_071388.1, from coordinate 205,260,868 downwards.
GCTCAGGGCTGACACTGTGGCCAGCAGATGGGGAATTTTCTGTCCTCACAGAAAGTTCTGTGGACACTGCTAGGCTCTGACTCAGCTTCTAGGACGCGAGGTCATGGAAAGAGCTAGAATGACGTGAACACTGCTCTCCCTGTGAGAGGCAGTTCACGTGCTGACGGGGCCTTGGAATCACGGGTGCTTGGGGCGTCGACAGAGGGCTGTGTCGCTACTGCAGGGAGCTCCCTGGAAGCAACTTCCAACAGCGCATGCAGGCAACACAGAAGCCACTCAGGAGAGAAAAACACAAGCTTTCTCAAAAACTCTGATTGAAATTTCCTTTTTTGCTTTTAGATTCAAAGAGCAGGGGTGCCGATGGCGCTTTACACCAGGAAGATCTGGCTGTCGCGGCCTCACCGGTAAGACCCGCCTCCGCCGTGAGGGGCAGAGTCGGGGTTGGAGTGCAGGCCCGCACCCCCTTACCAGCACCTTCCTCTTCTGAGGCTTGCGCTTTGCTAATCGCTCCCCCAAGTCCTTGGTCCCCTCGTCAGGCCCCCACACTGCAAGCCTCTCTTTTCCGTCTAGCACTCGGCAGCCCTCACACCCCAAGTTCAGGCCTGACCGAGCTGGCACAGGCTCCTGGTGAGGTCCCCTCTGCACAGAGGAAAACCACAGCTGCTACTTGCCCTGACCGAGCCCGAGTACTGAGAACTGGGCTCTGAGTCGGCCTTTCTCCACGGAGCCCACGTCATGGGGCGGCGTTCCAGGGCAGCTTCCTAGATGGGCCCTGGATCGCTGAGTCACACGGTCACAACTCAGGCAGACCGTCGCTGTGTCCCTCCGCAGCCCCAGTGCCCTGGGCACCACCTGTCTCCGTGGAGGACCTGCTTCTCACCTTCCCTCCCCACCGGGATAGACGGGAACACACACAGACCATGGAGCCTCTTACCTGGCCCGGGCTGGGTGCTACAATAGCTAGCGTGTGACTTTTCTCGGAAATCGCTCTTTCTGTGCACAGGTTTGCTCAGAAAGTTGGTGTCTGACTACTAGATAAGGTGGTGACCTGGGGGAGGAGAGGGGGCACCTGGGGATATCATGTAGGGATGGCGGCGATGTGGGGCAGTACGCAGCCCCGCAGTCGGGGCACGCTGAACAGTGCCTGTCTGTGTCACCCCCGTCTGCGTCCCCAGGCCTAGCCTCGCCCCACTCAGCTGCGGAGAGTGGGAGGTGCGGGGGCAGACAGAGAGGCGACTGTTCCTGCCACCTGAGTTGGAACACTGAGCTTTCTCCTAAAACATGCAGACTGGGGCAGTGTTAGCGGTGGAGCCCCAGGCACGCCTAAGGATATTCGGGCTGTTGTACTTCTTTTTCTGCCCTAGTAATGCTGCCCTAAACCTCTGCAGACTTGCACGTCTTGTCTCGTTCCTGTCTCTCAGCTCGTTACCCCTGGTAAATTCCCTACAGTCAGTCCTGGTCGGGTGGACTTTCAGAGGCGCTGGACCACTTGGCACTGGTACCAGCAGGAAGTGAAAAGGTGACCTTCAGGAACTTCATTTAAAGAGCTGCACATTAATGGGATTGCCAGATTGTTCCAGAATCCAAGCGCTCACCCACCCCCAGAAGCTCTTAAGCATGCTGACCTCTCTTGTATCAGCCTGCAGTGCCTTGGAGCCCCCTGAAAGACGAGCTGAGGAGGAAGTACTTGAGCCAGGCGGACGCGCTGCTGCAGGACGCAGAGGTAACCGCTCCCCCGCGTGCTTCTCTGTGTCGCTGACCACGAACTGGGGACACGCCGAGGCGCCGCAGTGCAGCCCGCCTTCGCCCTCTCCCTGTGGAGCCTGCGAAGAGCATGTCGAGCGGTTGTCCCCAGGCCCTTTCGTGCGCCAGCTCACAGACTGCTGCCCTTGAGTGACCACTCCGGCTCCCCTGGGGCCAGGTGGTCTGGGAAGCTGGCACTGTTGCCCATTGTGTCCTGGGGTGGCCTGGAAATCCAGAAGGACCCCACCCTTGGATGGAGGGGTTCTAAGCCCTGTGAGAGGTGGCCCCTCTTCCCAGGGTCCATGCCCCCCAAGTTCCACTATAGCCTATATCCCGGAGCTTTGCCTGAAGAAGGGCGAACGTGCCAAAGGCATAGGCAGGTGCCGGCTCTGTGGTGTTCCAGGCTGGAGTTCATCTCAAAGGCAGCCAGCTTCACGGAACGTGTGCGTGTTCTCCGTGTGCGCCGGAAATGCCCTTTGCCTTTATCCTAAAGCAGCAGGCGTGGCCCTCCCGAGGGTGTCCTGGAGGCCACCTGGACAAAGTCCCTGTTTTTCCTAAGACACTCCTTCCTACCACTGCTGTCCACTGTCCTCACGCACACACTTGTCCCTGCTGCTGCCTAACTCAGACGTGCAGTCCCCTCCTGCACCCTCCTAGGTGGCATCTTACTGCACCCGGAGCCGGCCGCTGACATCTTCCTTAAATCCACGTGTTTTGATTTCAGTACAACGACTGTGGAGGTGGCAACGACACACGTGTGACCCTGGTCCCCCCACCAGCCTCGCTTCCCGAGCCTGCCCACGGTGAGTGTGACAGGCTGCGCAAGCCGAGCCCCGCACACTCGGCACACCCCGTCTGCGGTGCAGATCCAGCAGTGTGCTCTATGAGAGACGCCTGCGCGGCGAGGGTAATTCGTAAGAGTTCAGAAGTCCCTACGTGCTTCACAAGTGCCTCCTGAGAAGAGGGCGATTCTGCACAACAGCAGGAAACAGCACGTGCCAGAAGTGTAACACTGACTCGGCCCAGCCCCACCAGCCCGGGGCCTCGCCCTTTGCATCGGTGTCCCCCGGCCTTCTGTCACCGGCACCATCACTGTCCTCTCACTGGCTTTCAACAGTCCTGGCTGCCAGCGCTTCTGCAGCATGACCCTCCATGTGGGCTTGTCGGGTTGTTTCCTCGTGGTGAGGTCCACATTGAGCATGTTTGGCAAACAAACTACGTGGGTGGTGGGTGTCTGCTGGGGACGTCTTATTGGTCTGTCCCATTTTTGGTGACTTGAGTATGACTGCGCAGCTCTGGAAGGGCCCCCAGAGGTCTCATGTGACAGTGCCTTTTCCTCGGAGGCATCCGTGGGCGCACCCTTGACATTGCCCAGGCTCCTCTTCCCCAAAACCCCTCACCTGTGCCCTGGGCACCGCCATCACCTGAGCGGGCATCTGCAGCCAGGCCTCTCCTGGTTCCGCCCTCCCTCTGCAGGCCCTTGCTGGCCCTTTTCTATAAAGAAGAGCTATGTGTCCCGCCATTTTTTTTTTAGCTCTTCTACAATCAGTAAGGACTCACGGGCTTCTTTTCTTTTTTAATTCCGTGTTAGAATCCATGGCCAGTACTCAGTTTGATGCTCACATTGTCCCCGGTTTAGCTGGGAGCATCCCCTTTCACCTGGCCTCATGTCCCCTGACCTACCTGTCCCCATGGGTTTCTCAACACTTTGTTCCCCGGCCCTGACTTCACAGCCTCCCTCCCCCTGAATGACGTATACGCACTTGGTCAGCACAAAGTAGCTCCAGAATTGGGGCCCCTGTTCGTGCTCTGCGCGGCAGTCTGCTGGAGAAGTTTCCAGATCTCCAAGCAGCAGTTTTCACCCTTCGCCAGCCACACTCAGGGAGCACGTTCAGGGGACCGTGTGCAAAGTTTTTTGGATTTTGTTTTCTTGTTCATTTGTTGTCAGTTTGGTATACATTTAGGGTCATTTTTTTTCTGTCTGTATTTGAGAGTGATCCCCATCTTGGATGGTTTAACTTTATGTTTTTTGTATATAAAACATCAAACATCGTGCAAAAGTCAAAGCCGTCTGAAGGGGCGCGTCCAGGCCTCTCGTTCTCCCTGCCCTCCCTGTAGGCAAACATCGCCTCTATTTTCTGGACCCTAATTAGTCTTTGAAAAGGCAACCAAGTTCTAAACCATCCTGTGGGGAAGGAAGACGCTTTGGGGGAAGTTTTGTGCAGAGTAGAAATTTAATTTTTATAGCTAGAAAGAAATCTCTGAGAAGAGATTTCCCAAACACTTGTGAAGTTTTTCTTTGTCTTCTGTAATGCCCTGAGAAAGCCGCCGCGGTCATGCCCTGCCCTTCAGTCCCGTGATCCCTGCACACAGCCCGGGGGAGGTGGTGATGCGCTCTCCCCACGTGCTTTTCTCCAGGCCGCTGTGGCCATGTCTCTGAAGTTCGTCCACTTGACCCAACTGTGTCTTCACACCCTCTCTCCACAGACATGGCCGTAGTACCCAGAAATGACAGTGTCTCCTGGCGAGAGACCAGTGGTCACAGCTTCTCCAGCAGCCAGTCCTTTGAAGCCGATGACAACATCTGCGACGTGACCGTCAGCGACCTGTACGCTGGCATGCTGCACTCCATGAGCCGGCTGCTGAGCGCGAGGTCCTCCTGCATCATCTCCACCAAGACCTTCATCATTCGGGGCCGGGCCTCCCGGAGGCACGGGGGCAAGAGCAGGGTGAACAGGACGTACTGCTGGGGCGGCAGGCCCACGTGCAGGCGTCCCCAGGAGAGACCCAGGCCCCGGCCTGAGCCTGTGAGAGGGCTGGGAGTCCTGAGAGAGTGCCAGAACCTCCGAGACCTTTCTGGCCAGGAAGCAGGATTAAAATTAGACAAAGCTTCTTTGGACGTAAACAAACTCCAAATCTGGAAGGAGCTTAAGGGAACACCCCAGAAGCTGCCTTCATGGACTCACGGAGACTGCAGTGCGGGGTATCGTCTTGATCAGGAAAATAGATTGATGACATTAAAGTGGTTAATTTCTCCCATAAGAATCGTTCCTGGACCAAGAATACTGCAGGGCGAGAGCGGGGGTCGTCACAGGGAGCTCAAAAGCAAGTTTGATAAACTCTATCAGGAATATTGTTTAAGCCCCAGGAAACAGCCGTGCCTGACCTACCTACCCAGCTCCCCTGGGGTCCCTGTGCACAGAGGGGCTTCGGTGAGCCCCGGTGGCCCCCCGGAATTGGAAACCCATCGGCCAAGTAGACCTTTCAGCAAAGCAAAAGCTAAGAGTCTAAATGAGGCTTTTGAAGACCTGGGCAAACGAGCTTTTGAAGCAGGAAGGTGGCTGCCGAAAGGTGATTCATCTCCGGCCCTTTCGAAAACCAACTCATCAGGCCACTTAGAGCCAACAGCTGATCTTTTTCAAGGAAATTGTCTTGGAACATTGAGGAAGTCAGCATCACTCAGCCAAGCTTTTTCAGTACCTGGGGTACAGCCCCTAGGTTCTTCGAGAGACCATTACAACAAAATTAAAGAGAAATTTGACCAGCTTCACCAGAAGTATTGCCAAACTCCGGCTCAGCGGACGGAGGTGCCCCTCTGTCCTGGAGCATCTCCAGGTGCAGCCAGAGTGCAAGTCCAGAATCAAAAAGACTTCTTAGGAAAATTAAATCGGGACTCTGGCTACCAGGGGCCCCAAAAGTTGCCATCGTCACCCCAGGGCAGTGTAAGAAGTCCACTGGGCTCAAGCACAATCGAGGTTCACCCGCCCCAGTGGTTAGCCCTGGCGACTGGGTGTGGCCCTTCCCCCCAGGCAAAAAGACTGCGACTGTCCGACCCTCAGGTGTGTGGAAGGCAGGCCTATGACCAGGCTCCCTCTTGCACGGTGGGCGGGGCCATCTCTGGGCCAGGGGAAGAGGTCTGCAGGGAAAAAAGGTGAGTTTTTTCCGAATGTGTGTTTCACAGCAGGGTCCTTCTGTTCATGTTTTCAAATCTCCCCCAAACTGTTCCTTTGCATGGAGCCCACGTCCAAGGTAAGACCCACTGAGATGGGGCTGAGAGCGCTCAGCGGAAAGGTTCCACCTGGTTCCCAGGGGACACATCACTTCCGCCTCAGCCCTCCCCTCCAGGCTGTCGTGTCCAGCCTCTTCGCCGCGCCCTCAGGAGGTCACTGTCGTGCAGCGAAGCCTGTCAGCAGCCTGACTGTCTGTCCCCCTCTGGGTCTCCCAGCCGGGTGCCAGCACTGGCACTACTGCTCAGCCGGTCATCTCGGTGCCCCCACGCCCCCCACCCCCACCCGGTTCATCTGTGCAGCCACTTAGGCTAAAGTTCAATGTGCTGGCACCATTTCGTTTTCTCCGAGGACAGGTTTTTTGCGGGGGTGGGGGCAGGTCAGGCCAGGGTGAAACTTCCTCTTGACTTCGTACCCTACCACGTGGATGGCCCCTCAGAGGTCGTTCAGATGGATCCCCACCCTTGCCCTGAATAGCTCGTTTTCTGTTTCCCCGAGTCTGCCTGTTGGTCCTGTGGCCCCTCTCAGGGACCGTGTGTTTCATCTTGGAGACACACCTCCCTCCACCTGAGTTGTCACCATCATCGCCCCTCAGGTTCCCATGGGCCCCTGTTGGCCCGTCCCTGCCCTGGCCCACTAGTGCTTCTCAGCATCCACACCCGTGTGGCTTCCCCTCCCAAAACATGTTGCAGAAGCCTGGATGCTTTGGCTCCCAAAGGGACTGGGTGCTGTGGATGCGGAACGACCGCTCCTCCCCCAACGAGCCCAGGGCTCAGCCCCGCTCCTTGTGTCCCTCAAGCCTGGGACCCGGGTCTGGGCTTCCTTTCCCTCCTGTTTCCACTTCCTTCTGCAGCCCCCGCTTCTCAGCCTGCAGCCAGCTGGTGCCAGCTGCAAGCACACCGCCAGCCCCTCATGCCAGTGTCTACGCCTGAACCACAAGTGCTCTGTGACCAGTGCTCTGTCCAGCCAGCACCTAGCTCCTCCAGGGCCACCCTGTCCAGTTCCGCCTGATGCCAGCTCCTTCCTCCCCTCTCCCTCCCCTCCCTATGCCCTCCCTTCCTCTCCCCTCCCTTTGCCCTCCCCAGAGGAGTACCAGTATTTTCCCTTGTGCCCCTGAACCCTCCGCCCTGGCTTGCCCCCCAGCTTGCTGTGCTCTGTGGGGAGCTGTCTGGACACACCCTCTAAGTTGGTGGCTCAGACTCCTTGGCTCAGTTCTAGAAACTCCCATTTGTTTTATTTTTGAAATCCACTGCTGTGTATAAAATCGCATGTGGGCGAACCAGAAGCAGATTGAACAGACCTGCACTGTGACTTGTCTTCGCAGTGCAGGGTGACCTGAGTGTTCAGATTGTGTGGGCGGTTTCCCGCGAGGGACACCTCCCGGGTTAGGGACCTTCCGGGAGACCCAGCAAGGAGCAGGAACACTCGGCTGGGGACAGCCAGGCCTGGGGAGTGGCTGTACCCCAGAAGGCACTGCTGCGGCAGGTCCTTGGTGGCACTCAGTGGCTTTCTCCCTCACTGTCTGTGTCTTCCTTTGTGTCGGGGCCCCAGGCGGTTTGCCCCCCCCCAGGCCCACCTGGACTTTCAGACCAGGCTGCCAGCAGGGCGACTGCGTCCTGTGAGGCTGAGGCTTTTGGGGGTCCAGCTGCAGGAGTGCGAAGCCTGCCCACCCTGTGGGCTCTCCCAGGTCACCTCTCGTCCCCTGGGAACACCTTGTTTCTCAGCTGAAAGGGTGCATCTCACCAAAGATGGCGCCTGAGCCCCAGGCCCTCTCTGAGGCCTCTCCCAGCCCCTGACACATCAGGGCCCCTGTCCTGCTGTCCCTACTTGTCTGAACCTAAAATTCTTCCCCACGCCACTCCCCTCCTGATCTCTTCCCTCTTCCTTTCCCACCACGGCTCTGTGCCACCCTCTGGACGCCCAGCGCGGGGGCCTGGCCGTGGAGGGGCCAGGAGGAGAGCCTGGCCCAGTGGCCGCCTGGGCCCTCCCAGCTCCCCTGGAATTTGACAAGCTCCACCGCTGGAGGCCTTTGCTGTTCTGTTTCTTCTTAAACCACAATTAAACATGTTTAATCGTTTTTCCTTTTTTTTCTTTTTCTAAATTGTACGTTCCTTGTGGAAAGGGACTGAATCCTCGTGAGCTGTGACTACAGGGGGCATTTTCGTGGCTGGCTCCTGCGTGCTCTGCTCACCAGGCCACGGCGACCCCTTGTGCCCCTTCCTTCCTTGACCCCCCACAAACCCTTTGACCGGCAGGCTCTGCCCCTTCTCGTGGTAAACGAGGATGTTCAGCTTTAGTCGTAAGGCTGCTGAACCTACACAGGCGAGCGGGACGGGACGGGAGGGCCCGCCAACCTACCGGCCGTGTGCACTGCTGGCTTAGCGGTTACTGTCGGTTTTGTTGTTGTTGTCTTCAGGGCTTTTTGGGTTTGGGGGTATTTTTTCATTCCTTAGGGTATTTCAAAGCATGGTGGCGTTTTCTGTAGAGGACACACGGGCATCTATGTACGTAGACACTGAACAAATATAAAGCATTTAAGCTCCTGGTGGCTGGCATTGGGAATTCTAGTCGAATTTCACTGAAATAATTTTCGTTGTCTTTTTTTTCTAGAGGAAAGAAGAGCACATCTTTCGGGATGGAAGATCAGTGATATCATGTTAGAAAACCCAAAGCTAAAAATCTATAGTCGTTATTTTAAAAGCAGTTTCCCTCTTCCCTCTTATTCTGTGTGCGTGTGTTTAATTCTTGAGACTATCTTGGGCCTTGCTTCCGTTATCTGCCCTACGAGCAGATCTCGGTTGACGTCGGCTTTGTTGAGATGAATCTGAGTTCTTGGTGTAGAAATTGTTGGAATAAAGTTGCACAATTATAAGTATTAATGTTACGCTTTATAGGGCTATTTAGCTCGTGTTTTCTCTGCTAAATCTAGAGGTGCATGTATGTCCCATCTCCTGAGAGAAACTGTTGGCTATGAAGCCTCAGTTTAAGCCCTTAGAAAAATACAGCTGCTTAGTCTTTTAAATTCCCATGGGACCTGGTATATTCCAGATCAGGAGGTAGCAAACTGGAACGTAATTCACCCATAGAAAGTAACTTTCTATGTTTTTAGAGGGAAGCGAGCTGCATTGAAACAGTCCTGTGGCGGTCCCCAGGCGCTCTTGCAGCCGCACGGCACCCGCGCCACCTCAGGGCCCTTACAGGGGCTGTTCCTAATGGAGCATCTTCTGTAGTAAAATATTTTCAGGTGTCCAGGCACAGTGACCAAGCCCATGCTGAGTGATTGTTTTATTGCCACATGTTACGGATTTTTTTTATTTTAAATAAAAGATTTCAGATAAGATGACATACCTCCCTTCCCAGCCACGTCTCTGTGCGGGGACCACGTGACCCGTGCGTATTGGCTCAGGCTACATCACGAAGTCCCACAAGCTGGGTGGCTCAAACAATAGGCGTTTATTTCTCCCAGTTCTGGAGGCTGGGAGTCGGAGACCCGGCTGCCCGCGTGGCCCGGTTCTGGCAAGGACCCTTCCTGGTTTGCAGATGGGGGTCCTTGCTGCCCTCACACAGCGGGTGCTGGTGGCTCTGGCTCCTATAAGGGCACCAATCCCACGTAAAGACCCATCTCAGCTACCCTCACACTGGGGTTGGAGCCTCTATGTGTGAACCGGTTGGAGGGTGGGGTATGGAGAGTCCCAAGCCTGTGAATCAGGGAGGAAGGCTGGCAGGGGGCTGCTGGCTCAGGCTTGGCCAAGGCTGCAATTCTAGACCTCTTCTCTTTATCAGGAGGCCTATCATTCCTGCCCAAAACTGCCTGTGCCTTACCTCGCCCCTAGCCTGTGGCCCAGCCCACCTGAGCTAAGTTCTCTGGCCACCCTCGCTGCCAGGGAACCTGGAAATTGGGGGTTTCAATGCCCTCTAATGTCCAGCAGAGGGCAGTGAGGCAGAGGGACTCACTGAGCCAGCAGTAGGCTCTGCCATGCTGCCTGGAAACTACGGGATGCTGCCCTCTAGTGGGTGTGGCGTTCGTTCAGCTGGTGGACACTTGGTTCCCCTGTAAGAGTGGGGCCCCTGGGCCCAGAGGCTGCCCTGAAACCCGCTCCCCGCTGCCTGTCACGGCCAGGGGCAGTGGGCCCCGTTAGCATAGACGGACGAGGCAGAGATGCAAGCAAAGACACCAAGGCGGACTCTGAGCTTCGGGCTGGGAGGGGCTGTCTGACCTTAGCACACCCTTCTGGGAAGTGAAGATGACACCTGGCCCCATCCTGGCCCTGGGGTGCCGTCACCTTACAGCCCGGAACCTGCACTCCACGTGGCAATGGAGGTTTATTTCAGTGGGAAGGAAGGGACACTGATTATCTCAGAACAATGCTTTCCTTACAAACTACGGTAAATCCCTGCTGGGCAGGGTGGGCAGTGTGTGGTTTCCATTCCGGCCACCTAGGAAACACCCTCGGGGGGAGCAGAAAGCCGGTGCTGGCTACAGGTGTCCAAGATTTGGAGGGTGTCCAGCGCAGCCCTCCGGACCCCAGGGTCTGAGTCCAGCTGGAGCTCCTGGAGAGCTGCCGGTGAGATGAACGGGAGGATTAGCACCCCTGGCGGGCAGGCCACGCCCCCATCCCAGTCTGCCTGCTGAGGCCTGGGAGTCAGTGCCAGGAAAGGGGCTGCAGACGTGGAACCCCCAGGTTCAAAGTCAGCAGGCAGCCGATGGAGCTGCATCTTCACACACATCTCCCATCACCCAGGGCTTCCCTTGTGAAACGGGGACAGAGGGATCCCCCAGAACCTGGTTGCCACCTGGATCAGCTGAAGGAACTGGGGCGAAGCATTTTATAAATGTTTGGGAAGGGGAAAGGGTACAGGCCAGGGAACAAAGGGATACCCCCCTAAAGAGGGCTGTCTTCCTTGGAAAGCCCTCTGCAGGGCCATCCATCTCTCTGTGGCCTGGTTACAACCTCAACTCCCCCCAAAAAACCCCAACCAGCAGTGGGAGTGAGCAGGCGTTTCCCTCAGTGTCCCACTGAGCTCCGCAGGGACAATTGAGTCTCCACGACTTACAATTTCGTAATGCTGCGAAGTCCAGCTTCTTCAAATAATGTTCAGACATCTGCTTCATAATAATCCCTAAACGACAGCCAGAGGGGTGCTCACCACACAGAGCGGGTCAGCGAGAGGCCCGCTTCTGCCTTAGGAGGTGTCTGCTCGGGACACCTAATTGACAATCGGGCAGGTACGTGGCATGGTGGGACAGGAGGCCTAGAGGGGACTTCCACCTGAGCTCTGGCCCCAACACCTGTCCCCGGCCCCTCCAGCCCCGGGTCTGACCCAATGGCCGTCAACAGCCCTCCCGCATCAGGAGACATCTGCCCCCTCACCTGCCAAGTTGCAGGAAGCCATTCTGATCCTTGACAAGTTACTTTTAATATAGGTCATTGTTTCCAGCAAGAAACCGTAGAGAACGGCAGGCTTTTTCTGAGTCTGCAGGCAAACAAGGGCCACGGAGGTTGAGGTCCCGGAGCTGGGCCGCTCACGCAGTGTGTTCCCACCTGTCTGACATGGAGGGCCTGCCCAGAGAGGGTAGGTGCCTGCTCCAGCGTCACACAGCAAATTAGAAACCAGGCAACCTGCAGGCCTGTCACGTTCTGGCCTGACCCAGAGAAGAGACTGTTCGTCCCATGCGGTCGGATACAGTAGCAAATGGCCACAGGTGGTCCTTAAGCACCGGACATGTGACCGGCCTGAATTAACAGCCTTTATATTGATCACTTGTTGAAATGAGAATGATTTGAATCTTCTGGGTTAAATAAAACCCAAGATTAAATTTGGTTTCATCTCTTTTCGCTTTTCTCAACACAGGTACGAGAAAACTTAAAAACGGGTATGCGGCTGGCATTCATTTCTGTCGGATGGTGCGGGCCTCGACACGCCTCGTCTAGGGGGTGAGCACAGGGTCACGAGATAGGCCTCCAAGGCCACCGAGACCCTGAGGCTTAGGGATGTCAGACTCACTGTCACCGCAGGCCGCATCAGCCTCGCGGTCGCCTTCAAAGGGCCGAATGTAATTTTAGGACTGTGTACATGTAACTACTCCTTAACTAGGGGCAAGCAGCTTGGCGCTGCCGCTGGGTAGAAACAAGGTGGAGGGCCAGATTCAGCCCATGGGCCTTGTGTTTGCCACCTGTGCCCTGAGCCCCAGGCCCCTGGGCAGCCGCCCTCAACATCCTCACCAGGACAGAGCACAGTGTTGTCTGGAAAACAGTCGTCGTCTCGTCTGCCCCGCGGCCGTCCCTTCGCACCAAGGAGTCTTCCAGGGCCTTGCAGCCCCAGAAGTGCGCACACTGACACACGGTCTCCAGACAGGCCTGCAGGGACACAGGCAGGGTTCCCGTGAGGGGCGGGGCTGGCCGGTGGGCGGCTGCCCAGGAAGCCAGAGGGACGCCTGGAAAAGCCTCAGGAAGCTGGAGGGCAGCTGGTGGGTGGTCCCTGGGACCAGACCCCTGCTCCCCCAGATCATGACTGTGTGCGCATTCCCCAAAAGCCCCTTGGGGGCAGATGCAGCCCACTTGCCCCCTCGGCAGCCCTGCCTGGGACCTGCCCTTCCAAGGTATTGGGCCGGGCCTGGCTGGGGTTGGCAGGACCCGGGTGAGCCCCCTCACCTCCCTGAGGATGCCTCGCGACCACCCCCGCCGCACGTGCAAAGCTGCAGCCCTCACAGCAGCAGGACCGAGGGGCCTTGTGACCCCAGATCTGGGGACTGAGGACCTAGTTAAAAATGAGCTGTCCAGGACCCTCGTTCACAGCCAACTGTATCCCCGCACCTGTATCTGTCCCTGGTTCATTGCAGACCAGCTCTAATCCCAGCCACGGGCCCACCACCCCCTCCCCAGTCCACACAGTAGGACAGGGAGGGAGAAGGCGGAGGTCAGGGTCATGGGCCGTGCGTGAGTGACAGGTCCCCAGCCAGCCGGCGCTGGGAGACAGGTCCCTCCCCTCCCTCCTCTCACCCAAAGCATCAGAGGAGCTGGGGCTTGGAAGGAAGGAGAAACCGGGTGCAGAGCCAGGTACAGACCACCCCACCCCCTACGAGCCTGCCCCTTGGGGAGCGAGTGAGGAGAGGTTTAGGAGAGTTTCCAACATGACTGAACCGTAACACCCAACAGTGAATCTGGCAGAAGAAAGGGCAATCGGTGGAGGTAACTGGGGAGGAAGGAAACAGCTCCCACAAAGCTGAGACTCCTCCATAAGTCAGTTTGGGGGTCACCTTGAATGGTCCCTTTTCCCGGCAGGCATGTGGCCTCTGGGCTCATGAGTGGGGCCGGATGGGAAAGGGGGGACGGACCTGGGGTGGTGGGGGAGCCTACAGGTGGCTGAGCCAGTGGACCCAGAAAACATTTTCCCTTTTGGGAAGAGCAGCCCCGACTTTGGGGCCCAAAGCCGGGGGAGCGCCTCACTTGGGCTGTGTCGGGGCAGGGGTCCTGGCAGTGCAGCAGGAGGGGGACCCAGGCTCTCCTCACTTCCTCCTTGAACAGGTGCTTCTTGGAGATCCTGACCACCTTGGCCAGCGTGCCGAAGAGGTGGAAGGCCTGCAGGCGCAGCAGCTCGCTCTCCTGCGGCCGAGACACACCAGGTGGCTCTGAAACTCAGGGAGCCACAGCCCAGCAGAACCCCAGCCATGCCCCAGCCAAAGCCCCTTCAAATGCCCGACCCCTGCAAAGGTGGCTGGATCACCCCGTCAGGACGGGAGCTCTCCTGCAGGGCTCCCAGACTGGGCCTAACATGTGTGTGTGACCTTTGCTTCCCAGAGGAAGTCTGTGCTGAGTCTGCCTCACACACTGCCCCTCAGGGTTCCAACCCTGCTGGTCACAGGGGCCCCGAGAGCTGCACCTGTGGGCTGCAAGGAATTGGAAGGGAAAGCTCATCCCCTAGTAGCAGGGAGAAGGGGCCCGTGGGCGCTGTAAGATCTCACGATCGGCCAATCATTACATCAGCGTCCGGTGAGACCGGCCGCCCTGTCTGCTCCAGAGAGATATCTGCAGAGCAACCCCCCACCCCAGTCCTGGGCCCAGCAAGGCTCTGGTCTGACTCACATTGTCAAAGAAGGACCTGCACTGCTCGGAGATGGCGTCGAAGAAGGACCCCACGTCCCCTTCGCGGAGCTCGGCCAGGATCTTGGCCAGGGCCTCCATGCCCGCACAGCGCACGCTGGCACTGCCCACACCCCGCAGGGCGCACAGACAGGTCTCCAGGAGCAGCTTTCGGTACTGCCTCACCTGGGGGCGAGAGGGGGGCACAGTAAGCCTTCAGCTCCAGGGCTGACCTCCAAGTGATCAGAAAGCTCCAGCACTGGGCCCTCAGCCCACAGGGCCTTGCATCCTGGGCCCGGGGTTCAAGGGCGCAGTACCTTCCTGGGGGCGCCCAGGGCCATGTTGCCGAGGGCACGCAGGGACAGCACCCGCAGGACCTCGTCCCTCTGGCCCACGCCCTGCTCCAGCAGCAGCACGGCCGGCTTCAGCAGCTTCTCCTGGTACAGAACTGGGTCGCCCATGAGCTGGAAAGGAGAACTCGTTGCCATTACCCCGAGAGAAGCCCGTTTCCCAGCCACAGGCGGGTGTGTGACTCTATTCAGTGCACAGAACTGTCTCCCCGTGACTAGGGCAGGATTCGGAGTCCCTGCACTCAGATGCAACCTCAGTGCCTTCGTGCCTGCCCCTGAAATCAGTCCCCCAAGAGAGCTGGGGGTCGCCCACCCCTCCTCCCTGGCCCACCCGACCGGCCAGCCCTGCGCCTCACTTCCACGCAGATGGCTGTGCTGCTGAGGCGGCAGCTGAGGACCTCCGAGGCCATGCCTTTGAGCACCAGCTCCGACAGCCTCTGCCAGGAGCCCTCCGCATTTTGGATGCACAGTCTGTGGGGGGGACCACAGCCCACCGGGCGGGAGGGCATCTCAGCTGAGCCACTGGGGAGCTGGGTACCTGTGGGAGGGGCTGACACCTCTGGGCCTCTCCCTCCTCACCAGGGGCATCACTGAAGCACTTACTGTCTGTCATCCTTTTATAAAAAGAATTCTAACGAGGGCTGCTCGTGGGTGATCAGGACCCAGGACTCCCCCATCCCAGCCCTGCTCAGAAGCCCCGTGTGGTCTTGGCCAAGCCCAAACAGCCTCCAACCTCACATCTCCTGCTCTGGAGCATGCAGGGTTGGAAGAAAAGATTCCCTATGCCCTCTCTGCTTGCTACCACCATCCCAAGGGTGTTCTGCTGTCCCTGAGACCTCCCACAAGTCGTGCTGCCCACCACTGCTGTGGGAGCCGGGGCGCCCACCTGGCCAGCAGGCCCACTCCTCGCAGGAAGGTCGAGCTGCTCCCCAGCAGGGCCCACACCCCCTGCTCTTCCAGGGTGCACACCAGCCGCTCGCTGCCGAGTCTCTTGAACAAAAGCTGCAGGGATTTGACTGTGACCCTGGAAGGAGGTGGGACCGTCTCACGTCATGGCAGCGCCCGCGGCGCCTCAGAGGGGCCAGCACTGCACCCAGTCTGTGAAGCAGGCTCCCAGCACCTGCTGGGCCTCACTCAAGGGGCTACAACTGGTCTGCCCTGTGCTGGACACACGGGAGGGAGGGTTGTCAGTATGATCAGCTTCCAGAGACTTCTCCTCCCCACCAGGAGGGGATGACAAGGGCCTTTTGGTGGAGGCTGCCCGAGGCCACGTCCCGCCCGGAGCCCTTGAGAGCACCTCTGCAGGTTGATCTCCTCGGGCAGGGTCCCCGTGTGGATGAGTCTCCATGTCTTCAGAACGGGCGACACAGCCTCCGGCCCCTGGCTGCCACCAAGCTGCATCAGGAGGGTGTAGAGGAGGTCCGGGAAGAGGTCCTGGAGCGTGTCGTCCTTGTCCACCTTCTCAATGAGAAGCTGGACGGTGCAGAGGATCTGCAGAGAGAGGACCAGCAGGCACCGGGTTCCTACTCAGAACCCCCGCAGAGCCCCAGGGCCAGCCCCCACGACTCACCATCAGGGGGTCCACCGCGGCCAGGCGCCAGACGTCGGCCTTCGAGGTGGCGACGGCCCTGGGGGTGAACCGTGACTGCAGCCGGCCCATCAGCCCGTGGAGCATCGACCGGGCGAAGGGCACATTCTCCGCCACAGCCAGCCACACCTCCTTCAGGTGGCTAGCCAAAGACAGAGGACAAGGACCGTGGGCTACCTGGCATGCGCCCTGCCAGGTAGGAGCCTCTTTGGACCCCCAGCAGCACCCTGAGTAGCGGACGGACTCCGGAGGCTGAACCTCAGGGAGCTGGAGTGAGCCACCAAAAGTTCATAACTAGAACCCAGGTCCCTGGCTCCACGCTCAGCCACTGTTCTGTGCCCTGGCTCACGGAACCCCTGAGAAAGCCACGGCCCCCTGAGAAGCCCCAGCTCCATAGCTAGGTGACCTCAGAGGTTCCCACTGGGCCCATTTGATGACCTGTGGACACATGCGGTAAAAGCCGCCAAGTGCCCGACCTGTGTCAGGCTGGCCCCAGGTGCTGGCCAGCGCCCTTGACCTTCCTCCCACCAGCACATCTTCGAGGAAGAGGGAGCAAGGCCTGCAGGGTCAGGTGGTCGGCCAGACTACAGTCTAAAGTGGCTTTGCTAGTCCCCACGTCCCCGCCCGTGGCCTGGCTGAGAAGGAAAGGGACCCCTGGACAGCAGGGACCTGGTTACGCAGGTACAGGGAGGTGGCATCCTCGTGGGTTCTAAAGAGACAAGTCCAGCAAGATCCAGCGGAACAAGGAGATGCGTAAACTGCCTGTCAGAATTCACAAAACTGGGTGCGCGGTTCCCCAAAGGCTGGGCCTCACACGGGAGGTGCGGGGACAAGGCAGTGGGGGTGAGCCGGGGCGCCCACCTCTGCATGGGCAGGGGCTGCCTCAGGAGCGATGTGAGCACCGTCTCCCGGTGGTGGTGAGCCAGCAGCAGGACGCCCTCGACGAGGCGCTGCCGCACTTCTGGGGGGTCCACCACGGGCAGGTGGGCCAGGATGGCACCCAGGATCTCAGCCACCTGGGGGCGGGCAGGGCATCACCAGGGCCGCCTGGCCCCCATGGGCCTCTTGCCCTCACCCTACCGCACACCCCTCCTCCAGGGACTCTGGCGGGATGCTGGGGTGGATCGACCGCCAGCACCGCTCCTGCAGACCTGTTGGTCTTTCCCGAACCTTATCAGGTTTTTGGTATGGGAGGCAGTGCGCGCAGACAGAGAGAGCCATGGGCCCTGGTCCACCATCCAATGACAGACCTTCAACCCTTCAACTCTGCTCCCTCCTGCTCTGTATGGCCTGGGGTCTGGGAGGCATCGTCAGCAAGGGCGGCTGTCCCAGCCGGTCCCTCCAGTCTGGGTATACCGGGCAGCCCCAGCCGCAGGTGGCCCAGCCCCATTGTGCTACCTTGTCCTCCAGCTCCTTGACCTGCATCTGGAGGAAGGTGCCTATCCAGGTGACGGAGGCCCAGTCGTGCTGGAGGCTCATGGCCCCGATGTTCTCACAGAGCTTCTGGATGAGCGAGACCACATCATCACAATTAAACTGCTTGCAAGCCACCTAGGACCAGAGCAGGCCATTCCTGGGGTCTGACGACCGTGGCCCAGGGCCAAGCCCCTGCCCCTCCGGTCACCACTGATGGAACCTCCTCTCCTGCAGGACAGCACGGACCCTGTCCCCAGGCCCCCTCCTCCCTCCCCACCTGCCTCCCTGCCTCTCTCAGTCCTGTCTGGGGCCTACTCATGATCTCACTCTTTCCAAAGCCTCCCGGATGCACCTCCACCTCCCACTCCCCATCACCTGCCCCAGCCTTCCTGAACCTCCCCCCACAGGAAGCCTCACCCAAACCTTCCCTATCCTGTCTTCACGCCCTGCAGCCTTCCCTCAGGGTGTGCCCTAGGCCCTAAAGCCCCCCAACTCCTGATATGTCCTGCCACTCCACAAGGCCCCCTGCTCTGCCCCTTGAGGCAGACGTGACCTCACCCCTCTGCAGCCCCAAGAGTTTGGGTGGCACTGGGCACCTTCCGTCACCAGCATGCCATGAGCCTGTCCGTGTGCCAAGGCCTGGGTGTTGGGTCTCCTGTTCCCATCTCTCTGGGGCCCCTCCACCCTTAGTGTAGCTCATTGTGAGGATGGGGAGACACTAGCCAGTGATGGTTCAGCACCTCCTGTGTGCCAGGTCCCCATGGGGACCTTACATAGTATGGGCCATTTAAGGACAGATGGCACGAGCTGGCCCAAAGGCCATGGGAGCTGTGACTCCCGGAAGACAGTGGGGACTGCATGGCCAGGCTGAGCCGGGCCCTGCCCCCAGCCATGGCCCAGGCACCGGGAGACCAGCCCAGCAGCCGAACCACCCTCCCTGCTCATCACCTCGGCGATCCTGGAGGACACACTGAAGATCGTCTCCACCGCCACACCCCGCAGGTCCTCCTTACACCGCGCCAGCTCCAGCTCTGTGGACGCGTCCCAGGAAGAGCAGGTCTGGCTTGCTGCTGGGAGCACAGTTTCCAGTGTGATCAACACAAACAGAAGGCGCAGCCACAGGCTGCGTCACAGCGGCCTCCTGCCCCAGTGCTCAGGGCGCCTGGGCTCTGCAGACCTGACCACACTGCAGCATCCCTTGTCCCGTCCCTTCGTGCCTTTGCGCTCACTGGGCCCCACACCACCTCCTCGTTCGGCCCAAACGCCTGTTCCCCTGCAGGCCCCACCAGCCACCAATCCAGAGGCACACTCTCCGCCTCTAACAGTCACCCCACTGCAGCCTCCCCTCAGCTCATCTCTGGCCAATTTCGCTGTGTCCCTGGTATCTGTGAGCTGGCCTTGTCCCACTGGGGCCCCTCAGTGCCCAGCACAGGCCCTCAGTGAGTGATGCTGAACCAATGAGCCTCTCCTTCCAGAAGCCTCCATGGCCTCTCCCCGCCTCCCGGCCTGGAGAGGCTGGTCCCACCGCCCACATACCGTGAAGCTCCAGCAGGCAGGACAGGACGTCTGCTGCGGCCATGCGAGTTCTTTCATGGGGGTCACAGGTGCTCGGGGCGATGAGTCCAACCAGCGTGCCAAACTGCCCCAGCTTCAGGGGAATCTGAGCGAGGGACGGGAGGCCTCAAGAGTCACACCCTCTGTCCCCTCCTGCACACCGGGTGCTGCCCAGGGGCAGGGTTATGGGTGGCCAGAGAGGGGGACCTCTGTTCTGAAAACACCACCCCGCCTGGGATGGGGAAGGATGCTGCCATCCGTCTGCTGCCCGAGTATCTGCCTCCCGGACCCCACGGTCCCTGGAGGCTGAGCACCGTCATCCCTGAGGACCCGGAGAGCCGGGCTGACCTCGGGCCCAGACTCTATGTCCAGGCACCTGTCTTGCTCCTATAACTGAGCCCTGGGTTCAAATTTGGGCCTCCCCACTCACTAGCTGTGTGACCTGGGCAGGGTGCCTGGCCTGGGCCCCTGTCCTCCTCGCTTGGTAACAATGGCTCCTCCTCGTTCAGGTGGTGGCGGGAGAATGGCCTCAGAAAACCCAGCATCTGGCTGCAAACGTTACTTAGCACTTGTCCCGTCCACCATGTTCTCACCGTGTCCCAGTCCTGAGACCTGAGGCTGGTCCCCACACCCCAGCCCCAGGACACCACTGTCCTCCTGCCCATGCCGTCCATCCCCGAAGACCAGAATGTCCAAGATGACGGGGCCAACAAACGCAGGAAGGGAGGTCCCATCAAAACAGCTCATCGCTTTTCTAGATGTTTGGTGCTTGTCAAGCTTCGTAAAATTTGTCACTGTTTAGTGGTTTATTTTCTCACTTTAAGTAAACACTCACTTTTCTCGCCCACGTGGTAGCCATAATTGTGTCCTTTTTCTTACACGGGGTCGGTGCCTCGGTATAAGCCTCAGGCCCCATGAAACCTAGATCCATACAAGATGCAGCCCATCCTCCCCATCACGCCCCCCGAGCGTCCCAAGCTGGGCCCCCGAGGGGTCTCGATGCCATTCCCGAATGAGGCGGCCTCATCTCAAGGGACTCTTCGTGGGGCAGAACCCAGGGTTGGGGACTGGGCGCTCCGGCACTCACGCAGACGCCGATGCTTTGGACATAGGCCTGCATGAGCTGAAGATGGAGGTTCACAGCCTTCTCCCGCTCCCATTCTTTCTCCGACAAGATCCATTTCTCCAGGAGCTACGGATAGAGCCAAGAACACAGAGGGGGCGTTAAAATCCCAGGGCCAGGCCGTCTCTGGCCAACCATTGCCTTCATCATCCCGCCTACTCAGAGTCTGACTTCCAATGATTCTGGATGGTTCTACACACTTCTGGTTTTCTTCCCAGGCCCCACCACTAGGGCGATGAGGTTGTGGGATGGGGAGGAGACAGCTCTCTTAGCAACCTCCCAGAGGCAGCTCTTGACTAATGAATGTGTTGGGCCTTGCTCCAAATGTCTGCCAGCCCGCAGGGGGGCCAGAAGCCCAGCCTGCCCTGCGTTCCAGGGTATCCACCATCGCACACCCAATTACCGAGCGCAGTAGTACACAGAGCAAAAGCTGGCAGAACTGACAGGAGAAATAAATGATCCACAATGACAGAAATTCCAGTACCTCTTTCTCCATAACTAATAGAACGAGAGGACAGAAAATCAGAAAGGATCCGGAAAACTTGAACAACCCTGCCACCCAGCCTGGCCTAACTGCTATTTAGGAACGCAACATGGCAGAATTCTTTCCAAGCGCCTGCAGAGCTGTCACCAAAGACAGGCCGCGCCTGGACAGCAGAATAAGTCTCCATCGATTTAGGAAGATCTGAATCACACAAAGTATGTCCTCAGACTACAATAGAGTTAAAGCGGGAATCGAAACCAGCATGACCTCTGGAAAAAAATCCTCAAATATTTGGAAATTTCTAGGAAACCCATGGGTCAAAGAGGAGATCGAAAGAGAAATTAGTGTGTGCTTTGAACTGGAATAAAGTGAGGACACAACCCATCCGTGTTTGTGGGGTGCAGCCACCGAGAACGAAGCCAGCGGCCCCACACAGTCTGCGGCTGACTCGACGACTTGTCACACCGCAGCAGCCGAGACAGGACGGCGCGGGTGCAAACACACGCAACTGCATCGAGGGAGCAGACGCACGTGGTCAGGGCGCTTTTGACAAAGGTGTAAAGGTAACTGACTCCATGGAGAAAAGACCGTCTTTTCAACCAATGATGCAGGAGCAACTGGTTATCTGTGTGCAGGAATGCAAAAATCAAGTAAGCGCCAATGCACACCTCACACCATATGCAATGGTTAACGCTGACTATATCATAGACCTCGTTGCGAAACCTGAAATGTAGGGTTTTAGAAGAAAATACTGTGGCCTTGGGTTAGGCAAAGATTTCTTAGGTGGGACAGCAAAACCATGATCCATAAGAGAAAAAATAATGATAAATTAGACTTCCTCAAAGTGTAAAACGTCTGCTCTTCAAAAGAGACTGAGGAATTAATGAAAAGACAAGTCACACACCGAGAGAGATATCTGCAAATTACATCCTGATAAAGGACTTGTATCTAGAAAATATAAAAACTCTGAAAACAGTAATAAGAAAAAACAACCTACTTAAAAAAAAAAAAAAAAAAAAACTACCAGCACCCTTCAAAAACGCCAGGATCCCAGAAGACAAAGACCAATGAACCGCTGCAGACCAAAGGAGACCGGAGAGACACGGCAACTCCAGCTGACGGTGACCCAGACTGGATCCGGAATCCGGGGGAAATACATAGACGTTGCCAGAGTCAGGAGTGAAACCTGGCTACTGGCCGTGGATTGGAGCACAGCCTGGCATTGATTCGAAATGTCTCCATTTTGACCACCATGTTGTTACATAAAACTCTGTTCTCATTCGGAATGTCTGCAACTAACTCCCTGTGATCTAAAAGGAGAGTGTGTGTGTGTGTGTGTGTGTGTATGTGTGTGTGGACAAGAGAGACGAGACAGAAAAAACTCTGGCAAAATATTAAGAACTGTGAATCTGGGGGAAAGGTATACAAGAGCTCTTTTTGCTATACTTGCAACATTTTAGCAACTTTGACATTTTATCTAAATAAAATAACCAAAACAACGTTTAACTCATACCCCGGTTTCTCACAGAGAGCCTGGCCCTCAGGCCAGCTCCCCAGGGGGGGTAGCTGTGCCCAGCTCCCCACCCTCCACCAGCCTCTCACCTGCACCATCTCCTGCAGCCCCCGGGGGTCCAGCTGCCTGCACATGAGGCCTCGCATCAGCTGCTCCAAGGCACGCAGGGCGTCCTCATACAGGGCCTATGACGAGAGGCAGCAGTGAGGGGCGCATGTGTGAGATGGCCTGATAGTCGTCCCTTTTCCTTCAGCTCAGGTGCAGTTCTTTGCCCTCATCTTGTGTGACGTACACGACAACCTCTTAAGAGGAACCCATTTCACAGGGAGGAAACGGAACTCCCACAACCCTATTCTGGAGGCACAGTTGGCTACCGGGCCTTAAAAGACTTGGCCTCCTTTTCCAACAGTATTCCTGGAAGATAGCCTTCCAGTCTGGAACTACATTTCCCAGGACCCCCTGCATCGTGGTGGCACCATGTGAGTGAATTCTGGCCAATGGAAGGTGGGTAGAGCGGCTCAGGAATCTATACACTCTTTCTCTTCCTCTCCAGGCTGGATGTCGGTACCCATGGAGACCTTGGGAACCACTCACTGAAGACAGCAGGGCTCCTGAATGACCACGTGAAGCAGCTCTGTCCCCACCCCCACCACCTGTTCGATCTCAGCTTCCATCTTTTTAAACTGCAGAGATTTCAGAGTTTATCTGTTACAGCAGCCAGCACAACCTTGCACTGACTAACAGAGCTGCCACGCTTTGCTGCCTCCAACCACACAGGGGTGGTTCAGGACTCGTGTTAAAGGAAACTTCCCAGTCCTGACCCAGAAGAGGAGGTGGCTCAGAGGGACCTACCAGGATGGACTCGTTGTCCTCTCCTGGGGGCAGGAGAGAAATTACAGAATGTATACTGATATCCATCAGCTCACTGTTTTCCTCTGTGGAGTAGAAAGGCTTCACTTTGCTAGGGACAGAAAGAGTGACAGAAGGAGTGGTCAGTAGGGACTTCAGACCCATGGCCCAGTCTAGGGAGTGGAGGCGTGTCACACGTCAAGAGAGGGACCCGCTTCCCTGGTTGGCATGTACCCCAGGCCCTGACTTTACCCAACCATCTGTGCCAAGTGACTGGCTCTGGGACTGAGGGTCAGACTCAGGGGTCAAGGCCACCTCTCCTCCTTGGTACCTTCTCTGACTCTGTCCATCTACTGCTCATAAACATTCCATGGTTCCTCCCTGACCCTACCGCGGACACTTCCTTCCAGGCTGGCCCAGGCCCAGGGCTCAGGGGTAATATTGGGACCAGCAGCAGGGGCATCTGCATGGAGTTTATCAGAAATGCAGATTCCATGGCTCCACCTCAGAGCTCCTGAATGGAAACCCCCAGGGGCAGGCCCAGCTCACCTGAGGTGCCAGAGGGCATCCATGGCCATGGTGCGCACGGGAGAGGCCAGGCTGTCCGGCGGCTCCGCCTTGATGATCGCCTGCCCGGCAGAGCAGGGCAGTGACCAGCCAGTTCCCCCAGAGTCCCAGGCCAGGTATGACAGAGACCCTTCACACACACTGACCCTGATGTGGGCAGCACTCCCAGTGTTAGTGCCCCGAAGGGCTGACGTTTTTAGGGCCACTTGACTTTTGACATTTTGGGGGGCAGGGGGCAAAATCTGGTGGAAGGTGCGGGGTTCAAGATGGGCGTGTGCACCCCGCTCAGGTCTGCCTTATGTGGGTGTCCCCTTGGGCAAACTGCTTCCCCTGCCTGAGCCCAGCTTCCCTCACATGTAAGACAAGGGCTCGGCGGCCTCTTCCCCGGGGCCGCACCAGGCTGGCGAGAAACTACACATGAGTAGCTCCTGGTCCAGGCAGGAGCCAGATGCATGCTCTCTTCCTTCTCCATCCCTCCTGTCCCAGCCTCGTCTCGCATCCCTCTAGAGCTGCTTCCCACCCAGCGGAAGCAGGGTGCAGGGTGCAGGGCCAAGGCCATATAAGGGGGCGGGGAGGTCTGGGCCAGCGTCAGTGGCTGTCCCACAAACTCCATCAGCACCTGCCACCGCTCCTTGCTTTTGGGCAATTGATATTTTCTAGATCTTACCAAAGTTCTGTGCAAAATTAGCTCTAAGCTGTGCCTGCAGCTGATACCTGCCCCCTAGGTCCCTCCTATGGAGAAGCACTGGGCTACCGAGGGGCCAACCCAGCCCTGTGTCCTGGCCCTGAACCAGCCACCTCGGGGGTGCACAGAGCCCGGCTGTCTCATGTCCAGATGTAGGGACGTCATCTCAGAACTCATTCAGTTGGATCAAAGCAGAACTGAGACAGGAAGGGGCTTCAGAGACCCCTCAGATGCCCTCAGGAACCAGCAGCTATAGCCCCCCAGTGCACAGAGCTGAGGACCCCGGGCTTACCACGAGAATGGCGGTAAGAGTCGTCTTTTGGGCAAATTGAAAGTCCTCCGTGTCCCTGAGGTTTTCCACGGCCTTGGTGACTTGCACCACGCTTTTCATGAAGGCCATTTTTAGGCCAATGTCCTGTGCCCAGACCAAGACCAAGGGAAGGAAGAAGCCTGTCATGAGTGAACCCGAGGATCCCGAGCCACGGCTGTGGCCCAGACCCTGCGGCCACCTAGGGACGCGCCTTGCTCCTCTCACAAAGAGACAGCCGGCCTCCTCCTGTCCTCCAGCCACTGACAGAGGGCCTGCCACGTAGAGGGGGCCCAAGGGCAGCAGGGCTGGCCGGTGGGCCCCTTCAGGACCCAGGACACTGAGCCCCGTCTGTTGCCAGAGAGGCAGAGTGAGTTGTTGAGATAAGATCCTATTTGCTTTTATGATGTGGATGAATCTTGAGGGCATGATGAAAAGTGAAATAAGCCAGACACAAAAGGACAAATACTCGTCAGAGGTGGCCGAGTAGGCAGATTCACAGAGACAGGAAGGGGAGCGGTGGGTGCTGGGGGCGGGGGTGGGGCAGTCATTTGCTGGGTGCAGAGTGTCAGTTGGGAGACTTGAAGAGTGGCGGCAGATGGCGGTGACGGTCGCACAGCTACGTGAAGGCGCGTCATGCCACTTAAAAATCGTCAAGGTGACAAACTATATGTGATGTGTATTTTATCACAGTTTTTAAAAGTAGTAGAATAATGTTCTCTTCTCTGTGTTTTCTCCTCCTCGCTTTTCCAAGAGAGTAGCTAGTCACTTTGCATTTCTGAAGACAACCCCTCATTTTATCCCTTATGAAAAGGGCTAGGGTCAGGTGTTTGGGGTGGGGGGCAGAGGTGAGGGTGGAGGGAGGATCAGAGACTGCAAAGGGGGGCTCATCTTGTGACTTCTGGGGACTCACGCTCACCCCAGCATCTCCTGCTGCAGCAGAGAGCAGCACTGGCAGCCGGGCCAATGGGCCTCCCAAACGCTGGGAGCCAGGTCGGACTCCCCCACATGGCTCCAAGTGGGCTGCCTGCATCCAGCGCCTGGACTCACCCCCACCCAGAGAGAGATGCAGGGTGACTCCGCCAGCAGGGCTCAAGGAGGGCGTCTCCCAGGCATGAAGGTGGGTCTGTGGCTTCCCGGAGTTACCTGGGAGCTGCTGGTGTAGTGGTGAATGATCTTCGCGGTGATGGGGGTGTCCACGTGGGTGCGCAGCATCTGCCAGTGGCAGTGCAGGGCCACACAGCTGTACATCACCATGAGGGCGCTCTTCACCGTCTCCCGCCTCCAGGGGTGGTCCTTCTGCAAGGCCCGCGAGAAGGGGAAGGAACGCTGGCTGGGAGATGCACTCATCGGCCTGCTGGGGGGGGAGGTGTCTGCCCCAGCTGCTCGTGGATCCTCTCTGGTCCCAAGACCAAGAGAGCCACTGAGTCGGCAGAAGGTGCCTAAACATTGATGCATTCGTCTGTTGGTTCATTCAGTGCCTTTTTCTTGAGCACCTACAACATGCCAGGCCCCGGGTGTAGTGTGGTGAGCAAGTCACAGCAGGGCCAGACTACGCACTAGCTGTGAGTGGCTGGCTGTGTGGACACCCTTAAACAGAGGCTGGCTGTGCACGCCTCCATACCTCCACTGCCAGGCACCTGCCCTGGGACAGGGGCTCTCAGGATGCTGGGGGTCCAGTGGGAAAAAACAGCCTCAGCCCTCTGTGGACGTGAAGCGGGGTCTCTTGAGCCCCGCCAGGCTGCGAGTAGAAATCCAAGTCTCAAGCCCAGCTCCAGGGCAAGGGTTAAGGTCGAGGCCAAAGCTTGAGGCATCAGTGACTCCAGATGGTTGCCCACTGGGGACTCTGCCAACCGGTGGCACCATGCCCTGAAGCAGGGAGTTGGAGCAGGTTCTGGGCGTGGGCTGCTTGGGACCAGCTCCTGGCTTTGCCACTGGCCGGCTGCAGACCTTCGGACAAGCTTCGAGTCCTCGCCTACACAACAGTGACCATTGCACCCACTCCGTCCCTGCCCCACTGACTCACTGAGGCAGCACCTTCACTTCTTCAGACCCAGTGGTCTGGGCGAGGCCTGGGCCCCTGCAGGCCAGCCGGCCCCCAGGCACCCCCGCCATCAGCAGCAAGGGGCTAGGAGGCCTCTGCAATAACTGGGCCCGGAAAAGCCCACCCAGTGTTCTCTACATCACCCGGCAGCCCAAGCTCTGTTGGAGGCGGCTCTGGATCCATCACTGGACGATAGGAGACATGGAGGGTGGTTCTGGCTGCCATCGAGTAAGAACCTGTTGTTCTAAGAGGCCCCGGAGACCTGAGGGAGCCTCACCCGCCAAGCGCCGATCTGCCAGGACTGCTCCGACTCTTGGATCCTCTCCTCGAAGTCGTGGAGCACGTTCAGCACTGTCTTCGCCTGGCCCCGGGCACACAGGCCGAAGCACAGAATCACACCCTGCAGGCAGGCCCAGGCGGCTGGGGTGAGGGGTCGGTGGGGACAGAGGAGGAGCCCCACACACACGCACGTGAGCATGCACACATGTGCACACACACACAAGCATGTGTGTACACAGGCGTGCACGCAGGCCCCCACGCACACGCCATATCCCCCGAGGGCCCAGAGAGCTCTGGCGGATAGGAGGGGCTGCAGGGCGCCTCACCTCCCGGTCGAAGTCCTTGCCGTAGTCCGTCCTGTACAGCAGCTCCAGCAGCAGCAACTCCACCTTGCTGGCCTCCAGGCCTGTGGCCAGGGTGAAGCCCAAGGCCCGGTACAGAAAGCTCTGGAGGGCAGAGGACAAAGGAGGCTTCAGGCTCTACCCTCTGCCCTCCGCCTTCCAGGAGTCTCTGGGTGGGGACTTGGCTGCAGAGTCCTCTAAATATTGTGTATATTCTTTAAAATAAACGTTCAGGGCCAGTTGGATGGTATGCACAAGGGTGAGCGTGTGATAAAAAGCAGGGGCCACATTTCGCTCCCGTACAAACTGAACCAGTTTACACTCCCACCAGCCAATGCTAGAGGACCTACTTTCCCACGTCCCCTCGCACACGGAGCATTGTCAGTGAGAGGCGGGACACCCCCTTTTCCTGTGTTTCTCTATTAGTCACGTTGCTCATCTCCGTTCCTTGAATTTCTGTGTCCACTCTTTCCCCATTTTCTTTTCAGTTATCCTCTTACCTGGTTTTTAATTTTAAGAACTTGGTGTGAAAAATAAAAGAACTTGGTGTGTGTCCTTGAAAAAATAACAGCAAACATGTACTATCTCACTTGCTCCAAGCAACTCTGGAAGGTAACTGTCTCTTGCATGTGGAGGCGGGAAAGCAGGAAGGAAGTGGAAGGACCAGGGTTCGAAACCCAGCACATCCTGAGGCTCGTGTCCCAACAACCCCGTATGGGAAGACTCAGCTGGCAGCTCGTCGGGGGTATAGTTCCCCAAGGTCTCATTTCCTGTTTGATCTTTTTATGACAACTTTGTTCTGTCACACAGAAAATTTCCACAAAGGAGAGTGTCTTTCTTTGCCTTGGTTTTCCTTGGTTCCCGTTCATGCGCAGGAAGGCCTCTTACATGCTAAGGTGATAAAAACACTCGTCCACACATTCTTCCGGTGGCTGCACGGTGCTGAGGACACTTCCACCTTTTGTGGTCCTGGGACAGCAAGCCCGTCCTCAGTGTGCTCCATTTCCAAGGCATTCTTAGCTATTCTCTCACATTTGTTTCATTCAGATGGACTTAGAAATAATGTTGTCCAAGTTCATAAGCTTGTCAAATTCACGTAAGTTACATTGCAGCTTGACTGGAGAACAGCGGACACCGTCACAGCTCCGAGACCCTGCGTTTGCACCGACGAGCTCAGGTCTGTGTGCGGGGGGGAGGGGCTTCTTTCAGCTCCACTGCCCCTCCTTGGCCTTTTGTGTCCTTTGCAGTGGTCCCACGTCATTTCACAGAGTTCATATTTTATAACTGAATGCACATCAACTATATAGTTCACGTCGCATTGCTCCTTTGAATGGGATCTGTTTTCATTTCATTGTGTTTTGGTTTTATTTGTATGCAGGAAGGTAATGATTCCGGCATGTTAATGTTGGAACAAAACTGGCTCCATCTGCTGGGGTGACATGTCTGGAGGGTACTGGTACCGGCCTTGCCCCACCTAGAGGGGGCCAGTCCGGCAACAAAGAGCTCGGGGGATACGGATGAAGCTCTTTAAGGGTGCCGTGTCCAAATGTTATCTGAGCCGATACAGTTCTATTTATTTATTTACCGTCCTTAAGCTAGGTGAGTTATAGCAATACGGTTAAATTGTATGCATTTTCTTTTTTAAAAAATACATTTTATTGATTATGCTATTACAGTTGTCCAGTTCTCCCCCCTTTATTCCCCTCCACCCTGCACTGGCCCTCCCACCCACATTCCCCCCTTTAGTTCATGCCCAAGGGTCCTACATATAAGTTCTTTGGCTTCTCCATTTCCTATACTATTCTTAACCTCCCCCTGTCTATTTTCTACCTACCATTTATGCTACTTATTCTCTGTACCTTTTCCCCCTCTCTCCCCCTCCCACTCCCCTGTTGATAACCCTCCATGTGATCTCCATTTCTGAGGTTCTGTTCCTGTTCTAGTTGTTTGCTTAGTTTGCTTTTGTTTTTGTTTTAGGTGTGGTTGTTAACAACTGTGAGTTTGTTGTCATTTTACTGTTCACATTTTTGATCTTCATTTTCTTAGATAAGTCCCTTTAACATTTCATATACGGGCTGGGTAATGATGAACCCCTTTAACTTGACCTTATTTGAGGATCACTTTATCTGCCCTTCCATTCTAAATGAAAGCTTTGCTGGATAGAGTAATCCTGGATGTAGGTCCTTGCCTTTCATGACTTGGAATACTTCTTTCCAGCCCCTTCTTGCCTGTAAGGTCTCTTTTGAGAAATCAGCTGACAGTCTTATGGGAACTCCTTTGTAGGTAACTGTGTCCTTTTCTCTTCTGCTTCTAAGATTCTCTCCTTCTCTTTAATCTTGGGGAATGTAATTATGATGTGCCTTGGTGTGTGCTTCCTTGGGCCCAATCTCTTTGGGACTCTCTGAGCTTCCTGGACTTCCTGGAAGTCTATTTCCTTTGCCAGATTAGGGAAGTTCTCCTTCATTATTTGTTCAAATAAGTTTTCAATTTTTTGTTCTTCCTCTTCTCCTTCTGGTACCCCTATAATTTGGATGTTGGAATGTTTAAAGATGTCCTGGAGGTTCCTAAGCCTCTCCTCATTCTTTTGAATTCTCGTTTCTTCACTCTGTTCTGGTTGAATTATAATTTCTTCCTCCTGGTCCAAATAGTTGATCTGAGTCCTGGTTTCCTTCCCTTCAGAGTTGGTTCCCTGTACATTTTCCTTTATTTCACTTGGCATAGCCTTCATCTTTTCCTCTAATTTGCAACCATATTCAACCAATTCTGTGAGCATCCTGATTACCAGTGTTTTGAACTGTGCATCTGATAGGTTGGCTATCTTTTCATCGCTTAGTTGTATTTTTTTCTGGAACTTTGATCTGCTCTTTCATTTGGGCTATATTTTTTTGTCTCGGCGCACCTGTTACGCAGTAAGGGGTGGAGCTTTAAGTATTCACCAGGGTGGGGCAACACGTCACTGCGTTGTGACACTGTACGTGGGGGAGGGGCCTGAGAGGGAACAGTGTCACTTGCTCTGCTCTCTACTGGTTTTCACTCCCTTCCCCCCACTACCCGCAAGCAAATTGGGCCCTTCTGGTGCTGATTCTCAGGTGGGGGATTTGTGTGCGTTCTAGGACCCTGTGGGTCCCTCCAACAAACTCTCCTGTGAGGCTGGGAGTTTCTCCCGCTGCTGCCTCAACCCCCACAGGTGTTTTCAATTAGTGGTTTCAGGCTTTGTTTCCCCGCACTGGAGCCCCGGGGTGCGAGGTCTGTCTAGCTCCCCAGTTGTTCCTCCCGGTTTATCCGCACACCAATGTGGGACTGCTCTCTCCGCCAGCCGCTGCCTTGCCTCGAGTCCTCTGCCCCCGGCTGCCCATCTCCGCCCCTCCCACCAGTCTGGGGAAGTGTTTCTTCTGTAACTCTTTGGTTGTCGGACTTCCATACAGTTTGATTTTCTGACAGTTCTGGTTGCTTTTTGTTTTTAAATTTGTTGTTGGTCCTTCTTTTGGTGCACGTAGACACACTGTGTGTACCTACGCCTCCATCTTTGCTGGAAGTCTGCATGCATTTTCTTATCACATACTAGATGCAACTTTCTGTCAAATGGCATCTGGCCTTAAATTGACATCTGGTAAGACCTTCCACCTGCAGACCTACAGCATTTAGCTACAGAAGACATCTGTAAGACATCCTTTACTAATTGTTATTGACTTACTCACCTGTAAGGGTGTATATCTGAATAAACACAGTTTTTGGTTGACACCTATTGAAACGTTTCAAAAAACATCTTTATTGAGATATAATTCACATTCCATAAAATTAACCCACTTAAAGTTCACAAATTCAATGACATCTTCACAGACCGGTGTAACCGTCATCCCAGCCTATGTCTGGAATCCTCGGTCCCCCAGAAGGAAACCCTATACCTATCGGCAGTCACCCCTCTTTCCCCAGCTTCTGGCAACCACTAACCTACTTTCTGTCTCTATGGAGACGCCTGTCCTGGACACTTCATTTAAGTGAAGTCAGATAGCATGTGGTCTTGTGTGCCCTTTGCACCTGGCTCCTTTCACTGAGCAGGTTTTCAAGAATCGATCTGCTTGTTCCGTGTGTCAGTACATCGGCCTTTTTTATGGCTGCGTAGTATTCCGCTGTGTGGGTGAAGCGCGTTTGCTTATGAATTCACCCACTGGCGGGCATTTGGGTTGTCTCCACTTTTTGGCTTTATGAATGATGCTTCTATGGACATTTATGTACAATATTTTGTGGGGACGTATCATTCCCTTTCCCCTGGGAATTGCTAGGTCATATGTTACCTCTATATTGAACGTTTTGAGGAAGCGCCAAACTGCCGTTCAAAGCCACGACAACATTTCACATTCATGCCAGCACCATCCAAGGGTTCAGATGTCCCCGCATCTGTCAGCTCTTGTTATTGTCTCATTTACTGTAGCCATCCTCGTGGGTACAGAGTGGCATCTGTCTGTGGTTTTGGCCTGCATTCCCCTGATGGTGATGACCTGAGCACTTACTTGCCATTTGTGCATCTTTTTTACAAAAACGTCTGTTTGGAGCCTTTGCTCGTTTTTGACTGGCTCATTTGTCATTTTATTATTGAGTTATAAGAGTCCTTTATGAATTTCAGATACAAGCTTCCTATCAGGAACTTTATTTGCAAGTATTTTCTATCATTCTACGGGGCGTCTTCTCACTTCCTCGATGGCACTGTTTTCAGCAGAAGAGGGGGGAGTTTTGACTGTGTCCACTTATTTATTTTTTCTTTCATCACTTGTGCTTTTAGTGCCACTTCTAAGATGGCTGTGCCCAAGCTACCATCACAGAGATTTGCACCTGTGTTTTCTTCTAAGCGTTTTACAGTTTTAGCCTTCGTATGCACATCTGTGGTCCGCTTCGAGTTCATCTTTGTGCACGGGGTGAGCAAGGAGTCCAGCTCCACCCTTCCTCAGGGGCACACACCGTTGTCCCAGCTCCGTATGTTGAAAAAGCTGTCCTTTCCCTGTCGAGCCGCCTTGGCACCTTTGTCAAAAATCCGCTGACTGTGAATGTGAGGCTTCTTCCTGGACTCTCAGTTCTGCCCCTCAGTCTCTATGTCTGTCCCTACCCCAGTGCCACACATCCTGTTCACTGCAGCTGTGTGGGAGCGGTTCCACAGTGTGAGTCCCCTAACTCTGTTCCTTTTCCAAATCGTAATTATGCTGGCTATTCTGGGCCCCTTGCATTTCCACATGAATGTTAAGTTCAGCTGATCAGTCTCTGAGAAAAGAAACAAAGTCCAGGTGGAATTATGACCGAGGTCCTGTTGAACCTATAGATAAATTTCGGGAGTGTTGTCATCGTTAACTGCATCGTCTTCCAGTCCATGAACGGGGGATGCTTGCCACTGATCGCGGCCTCCTCTGACTTCTTCCAACAACGTTTATAGCTGTGGAAAGGCTTTCCCGTGGTGAAACACACACATGTGGTGGTAGGCCAGTACCTGGATGGGTCCGGTGCAGGGAACTATGGCCAGCTGTCTGCAGGGGTCAGGGCGGGGTGAGGACTGCTGGGCGCCCAGCTCCAACCCCAACCTGCCCCCTACAACCGGGAGGCCTGTGTTTCAGTGTCATCCTCACCTGTCCCTATTTACGGAAACCTGTCCTGACATCTCAGTCCTTGCCTGTGGGACTCGACTCTGAGAGAATTTCAGGTGGAGGGGGAAGTGAGCGGGATGGGGAAGCTGGTGGACTGGAGGGGAGAGCCCCAGCTCCAATGCAGCAGGTACTTAAAGAAAAGCAAAACAAAAACTAAACCCTCCAGGCCCAGACGACCCTCCCAGGAGACTGCAGGGCGCAGCTGCTCTCTCACACACAGAGCAACCTCTCCCCCTGGGGGCCCTCCCGGTCTGAACGGCCTCCGCTCCTGCTGTGGGGACCAACCTTCTCCAGGGAGGGGCTCTCAAAGCTCTCGATCTGGTTGTTCAGCTCTTTGCCCAGGCGCAGGCTCCAGTTGGAACCCCGCGTCTTCTTGAGAGAGTGTCTCAGAAACTGGGGAGGCAGAAGACATCGGCGGGCGGCACTCCCGGAGGGCTGTGTGACACTGAGCAGCGACCCACCCTCCCCAGTCTCTGGATCCATCACCGACCAACAAAGCTCTGACCCAGTGGGAACATTCTGTGGGCCTGTGGGTCTGGGCAGCAGCCCTGGCTTGGGGCTGCTGGGACGGTGTCACCGCTGTGCTGATTTCCTGAGCACTTGGTGTCCCAGAATAGAAGGCCCTGTGTTCTCCCCTGCTGGGAGACACTGCAGTGGGCATGCTTGGGGCCCCCCAATCTTCTAACAGAAGAAGAATGTGTCCTTTCGGGGCTCCTAAACTCCCACATGCCAGCCGCACCAAGGGCCCTCCACCCATCCTGCCCCCTCCTCCCCACCCCAGTCTCAGAGGCAGAACCACCTCTCTACCTGAATCAGCTTGTCCTCCCAGGTCTTCTGATTCCAGGTGAACTTAGTATGTTCTGCAGAAAGAAGGGTCACCTGTGCCACTGTCTTCAGCGGCTCCTCTCTGGGCCACCTCCTTAGCCTGGGCTGCAAAGCCCCCCATAGGTCTGCCCAACACCCCCTGCGTTTCCCTCCTTACCTTCCCAAGCATGAAACCCAGAGGTGTCGGCCCACCCTGAGCCTCGCCACGTGAACAGTAGTGGCCCAGCCCGCACACAGAGAGGGTGGTCGGCTCAGGGTGGGCCCCCCGAGTCCCTCACCTTCCAGGTACTTGACCAGCAGTGGGATCTCCAGCTCCCACAT
Organism: Desmodus rotundus; assembly: GCF_022682495.2. Classification (NCBI taxonomy): domain Eukaryota; kingdom Metazoa; phylum Chordata; class Mammalia; order Chiroptera; family Phyllostomidae; genus Desmodus; species Desmodus rotundus. Next base: position 205,227,161 of record NC_071388.1, on the reverse strand, counting down.
GTCGGCCATGGAGGGAGCAATGCTGTGGCTCAGGGTCCTCAGAAGGTTGAGCATGGCTATGCCTCTGCCCTCCCCTTCGTAGGGGGATGACATCAGCACCTGGAGGGAACCAAGCCTCCAGTAGGGCTCCCCCTGCTCTGGGTGGCCCCCGGGGAACCTCGCTCCGGCAGGGAGACCAGGAACACGACCGTGTGCACCTCCCCACCCCAGATCTCCATGGACCGTGGAGGAGCATCCAGAGCCCACACCAGGGTGCAGGGCGGAGCCCGCCTCCCAGGGGCAGACAGGCCACCATCCTGGGGATGCTCTGAGACTGCGCAAGGGCTGAGCAGAGGAACCCGCAGGCAGACCCGAGCCCACGATCCCTGACGTCTACTCGAGAGGGACACCAGGGACCAGGAGGCTCTGCTGTGCCAAGCATCCAGCTCCCGCCTCCCTCCGGGGGCTCTGGGAATTAGGGGCTCAGGGGAGAGGCACTGCAGGACACGGCCTCAGCACACAGCGCACCACCCGGGTGAGCCGCTCACCAGGAGACGGGCCAGCAGCTTCTGCGGTGCAGGCAGGTCCACTGAGGAAGAAGGAGATGCGACCCTCGCTGAAGCGCTTGGCCCAAACCAGGATGTGCCCTCCCCCTGTGTCCCTGAGGGGGGCTTTTTCCTGGAAGGCACTTCTCCAACACCATCCCACTGTCCCCAGGGTGGCAAATGTTTTTGGGGGGGCGGGGTTCCATAAAGACCGTCATTTTAATTGGCTGATCCTGGAACAGCGGGGAACCACACTGTAGGCGGGAGCTGGGAAGTTGGCACGTGCAGGTGGAGCCCCTTTGTGGAGGACCCCAGGCCCTCCCACAAGAGCATCCAACTCTTCTGTGAGCCTTGGCTTCCACTGAGCCAGCAGGGATCAGACACCCGCCCCCTCTGCCCCCAGCTGTGGGCTTTGGAGTCAGTGAGGCTGGAAGAAGCACTTGGACCAGTGGGCTGCGGAGGGCCAGGCCTGCTAAAAAGTCACAAGGGCTGGGGGCCCAGGAGAGGATATAGCCTGCCCCCCATTTGTGGGTGGAGGCATGAGGAAGACCTTAGGGGTTGGCCTTGCTGATTGCTCAGAGCCGGCCCCAACTTTTGCTGTCCCTGGGTCCTACAGGGTGACCAGAGCCACCTCCGCTGTCAGCCGTGCCCATCAGCAAAGCCCCAGGCCCTGAGAGCAGCTCTCAGGGACCACAGTGTCACCTCGCACAGAGGGGCCCTGTCACTTTGTGGACAGTTTGATGTTAACGGTGCTCAGTCAGGGGACCACAGTGGCTCAGTTTACACAGGACCCAGACAGGATGTTGGTAGTGGCCCCACTGGCTCACACAAGCCCGGAGTTGTCACACCAGGGCAAGGCTGAGCCAGGACCTCCGCAGGGTGGGGTCAGGGCTGGGACATGGGGAGGTGGGCACGGGAGGAGGGAGCTGTCAGCGGAAGTCCGTCCGATGAACAAAGGTCAGGCCCTCAGCCTGGTGGTCAGGGCTCCGGGATGCTTCTGGGAGGAGGAGGAACGTTTGGGGACACAGAGCGGCCCACCTTCCCGATCCCACCAGCTGGCCCAGGGAGACTGCCCACCGTGCCTGCTCCTGCCAGCTGCCCTGACCTCCACACCCGTGGGGTGGAGCTGGCGCTCCGCCAGGTTCGTGAGGCTGACGCAGATGGGGGTCAAGACCTCCACATTATCCGTCTCCATGACGTAGCACAGGAGCCTCACCCAAAACTCCTGGGGTTGGGGGGAGAGGGGGCCAGGGTTAGCTGGTGTCCCACGGCCGTGTGAGGAGATGGGTGAGGCTCCCCCACAGTGAGAGCCTCACCTCAGTTTTCCAGAACTGCACTCCCACCCACTGGCAGCCTCCACCCCAGGAGGCTCTGCCGCCAACCCCGGAGTCTGACAGGGCCATCTGCGCGGCCCCACCCCCACCCCTCTAGGCGGAGGGAGAAAGCCAGTCCTGGGAGCCCAACTCCTGTCCCTGCTCACCTCCCACCGTCCCCCCACCCACCACTTCCTCTCACACCCGTGCTGCCCCTATGACCACGGTCCTGCAGAGGTGCACGCTGGGCAGACTCTGCCACAATGGCCAACTGTGATGGGCAGGGCTCTGTGCCCACGTGCCTAGGCGAGGGTACCCAGGTATGCAACCCAACCGTAATCTAGCTGAGGCTGCGAAGGTTTGTGTAGTTGCGACGAAAAGAGATTGCCCTCGATAACAGGCGTGGACTTCATCCCGTCAGTTATGGAGCCTTGAGCGCAAAACCCTGAGGTTTCCCTGAGCAAGAGACATCCTGCCGCCAGGCGGCAGCATCCGCTCCTACCCGGGGTAGGGGCCCAGCCTGCCCGCCTGCCCTAGGAATTTCAGATGTGCCAGCCCCCACAACTGCGGAAACCAGCGCCTTGGAATGAGGGGGGAGAGAGAGAGAGAGAAAGTGTGTGTGCGTGCGTGTGTGTCCCGCTGGTTCTGCTTCTCAGGGGAGCGCTGGCTGACACACCTCCTTGGAGCTGTGTCTCTAGCCCCCCAGCGCCCCCTTGCTGTCTCCCTTCTCAGTGGATGATCGTTGGTCACCCCCAGCTAATCCTGGTGCCCCTCAGCCTCACCCCACACCCCTGGGAGTTTAGGGTGAGGTTCCTGTGCTACCAACTACCAAGTGCGGTCACGTGGCACCAGCTGTTCTAGCTGCCAGGACGAGACTTCTCTGGTGCCTGCCCCCACCCCCCGCCCCCACCTTGGGGGCACCATGGTGAACTGGAAACAGGATTTTATTCCTGGCTCCCCTGTTTGCCACCTTCAAAGCCTGGAGCCAGTTAACATCTCTCGGGTCCTCCGTTTCCTCCAGCACAAAAGTGGGGTAATTCTGAGAGACCCTAGCGCATTGGTTTGTGGGGATAACGGAGTGAGAGCCTACATGTTGCACACCCAGCACAGTAGCGCTGTATTCCGGGGTTCAGCGCAACACAGTAGCGCTGTATGCTGGGGTTCAGCGGCTTGTTGAGATCGCTCTTCTTCTCTTTGTGTCTCTCACTGAGAGAAGCTGCCCCTGCACAGGGCATCTAGCCTGTGGCCTTAGTGCATGAACGGTGATGCCCTCCTTGATCTGTCATGGGAAGTTTTCCTATCATATTGCTACGTCACAGAGTATTGCAATTAAAAGCTGACATGTCTGTTTCCCCTTAAGCCTGTGAACTCCTTGGGGTCATACTGAGTGCTTTCGGTGTACGGCCTCATGTCTTTCACACAGTAGGAACTTATCCAGTGTGTGTGGAAGTCAACCGCTAGTCGTCTCTTTCCACACACTCACACACGCCCCCTAGACTGAAGGGGATTTAAGCTAACAAACACATTTTAGGCAATAAGTCAACTGATACATGTTGAGGCCTACTGTGTGCCAGGCACTGCCCTGGCATCTGGGGGCTCTAAGTTCCCATCGAGCACCTGGCTCTGGAACTGGGTCTCGAAGGACTAGAGCTCAGGCATGTGGAAGATCAAGGCTCACAGGCATCCCAGGCAGCAGGAACAGGAGAAGCAGAGGCGCAGAATTCTGGGTACGCACCATCCCCCCGAGCCTGAGCCATCCCAACATGAGCCATTGGGCAGCACGCCAGCCCAGTTGGCAGGGGGCAGGGGGCGGGGGGCACTCACTTACATGGGTCATCCCACTGACCGCAGAGGTGATGATCTTCACGGTATCCATGGTGACTTTGTGGACCATCTTTTCCTCCAGGTCCCTCTGATGGAGGCTGTCCCGGCGATTTGTCTGGAATGCAGAACCAAGAGGTCCCTGCCCAGGGGCTGGCAAGGGGCTTGCTGTGGCCTTGGGTGTGGCCTCCTCACCCCCACAGGGCTTGGTGCCCTGACACTGAGTCCTGGGAGGCTCAGAGCTGCGAATGTCTCTCTGTGTTTTCCAGACCCCTGCCTGTGTGGCTGCGCCCACCTTTACCTGCAGTTTTCCTTTGTCTGCGTTCGTGTATCACAGACACACGCTGGCAGGTTCAAACTCAGGCGCGTTCTGTCTTCACCCCTTTGGAAGACAATTCCAAAGCCCGGCTGCTCCCTGGTCAGCGTCTCAGGGCCACTCACCAATTTGTAGGTGGACAGGGTCAGCTGCATGGACACGAACTTCAGGCCCCAGCCTTTGATCCTGTCCTGGAAGCCGGACACGGCCAGCTGGCCCATGATGCGGAGAATGGCCATCCTCACCTGAGGGGACAGGGCGGCACGGACACTCTGGGCAGGATCCAGGGTGGGAAGCGCAGCCTCTAACACCCAATCCCGGGACACGAGAGAGATAGAATGATGGGAGCTCTGGGCTACACAGGGCCTCAGGGGCCACCTGGCCTCTGCCCACTCTGTCCACTGCCCCTGCCTCATCCAGAGGGTCCTGCTCTGCAGCACGCCCACCCAGGAGCCTCATCTGGACCATCCAGAGACATGGAGGGTGCCCCCTGTTACGTAGATGGTGCCGTCCTCAGAGGACCGCCTGATTCATGTGCCGGGCTCCCTGGGGTCCCCATGGGGCCCCACAGAACAAGCTTGTCCTCTCTTCCCTCGACAGCCTCCAGGTGTTGCAGACAGCTTTACCTCGATCCCCAGCCCAAACTCTCCCATCCTGGACTCCCCCGACCCAGGGACAGGCAGCAGCGCCAGGGCCCGAGGCCGGAACTGAAGCTGCCCTCCATGGTGACCAAGCCTGCGGGGGCTCTCTTATTCAGAGGGTGGAGGGCGTGTCCCCCAGGTGCTTTTTGCACATTGCAGGCAGCAACGACGCTACAGCGCCGTTCATCAGCCTCGCAGATCTGGCTGGAGCTCCTTCCCAGAGGCCTGCCCTCGCCCAGGGTGCCTGGGAGCCCTCACTGACACATGGGGGACAGCGAGACTGGGGTGGGAGTGGCCACAGTGTTGATGGGCCCCCTTCACCCACAGCCCTACCAGTGCTGGCCGGGAAGGAAGCTGGGTTTTCTGTGAAGGGCGTCACCCCAGGCGGCCAGCCTCTGTCCTGGCTTCCCTGTGCCTCTCGGAGGAGACCCCCTGTGAGCTGTTCTAGCAACAGAGAGATAGAATGCCCTGTTACCTTGGGGCGGGTGTCGGAGATGGAGCTCTTGACCACTCGGATGGCCAGGCAGATGGTCCTGACGTTCATTTTGGGCTCTGAAAGAAGAAAACCAGCCTGGAGGGCCGGCAGCCTCGGACTGGGCGCAGAAGGGTGCCTGCCGCTGCAGCAGGAGCCCACCTTCCCGGCCAGGCCTGCCCGCCCCCTTCCCCAGACAGCCAGGCAGCGGGTGGCTTGTCCTCGTCACAGCCTCCAGTGCCTCCTACTCTCCCCCATGTGCTCAAGGGCACCTCCCTCAGAAGCCTCCGATGCCCAGCCCAGCGCACACTGGCCCAGCCCCAGGGGGATGTGTTTATGCCTCACTCCCTTGGCCTCTGCTTGGCCTGTGTCTCTTTTGAAACTCGTTGGACTCTCCTTGAAGCAGGGCCTGCACCTAAGAGCTTTTGCGTCCCCTGAGCTGGGCAGGTGGTGCTGGGCACACGCGGTGGGCACGAGCAGGCCGCAAAGCACAGCTGTGGAGAGACTGGGCTCCCGGCCCAGGCTGCCTGGGTCCCAGTCCTGGCCCCGGGATCCCCCCCCCCCAGCCGCTGTGCAGCTTCAGGTGAACCACTTAGTCCCTCTGTGCCTCAGTTCCCTTATCTGGAAAATGGGGATAACGATAGCATCTCCCTCACAGAGCTGCTGGGCAGGGAGGGCAGAGCAGTGAGAAGCCAACAGCACCAGCGCTGGCACACGGGACGTGCTGCTTTGTGTTTGAAACTGATGACAACACCCCCCGTTAAAGCAGGAGGGGGATGAAGGGAGGTGAGAAAGCACCCCCATAAAGAGGTTCTGGAGAGATCGTGTGCGTGTGCGGGCAGAGTTAGGGTTGGGGGCTTAGGGTGATGCTGTGCCCAAGGGTAGGTGTTACTGGAAGTGACTGCTGGTGGAGGGAAGGTGGGAAATGAAGACAGGTAACCAGGCCCTGAGGGCCCAATTACCTTTGGGCAAGGATTTCTTTCAGACAACTGACAAGAAGTTGGACTGCTGAGCCCAGGTTCTGGTCCCTACCCAACTGAGCATCCAAACTTCACCGATTTACACCCCTGTCAAAGGAGCATAAGACGCTGGCTTCTTGTTATTCCACACCGGGGATTAGCAGGGTGTGCCCCACTGGCTAAACGCAGCCCGAAGCCTGTTTTTGTAAATAGTTTTATTGCGGCACGGCTATTCTCTGCAGCCTATGACGGCTTTTGCTCTGCAATGGCCGAGGTGAGTAATTGTTCCAAAGGCCACGTGGCCTGCAGAGCTGAAAACATTGTCACTATCACCATTTACAGAGAAATGGCTAGGCCACCTCTAGTCATATCATCTCTGCCCACTGGGTGGGTGAAAAGGGTCTTGTTGATGCTGAAAGTCGCATTTCTTGAAGAGAGGGGTCTACAGCCACCCAGTTTGCCCAGGGCACAGGGACGCTCAGTTGAAAGCATGTACCTGCAGGGCTGCATGCTGCCAGCAGGGGGCGCCTTGTCCAAAAGATGAGGTTCTGAACTAGCACAGTATTTCCCTTGTTTTCAAGGTGAGAGTTTGGGCTGAAGGACTTAGAATCAGGGATTGAGACCAAGGTTGGGTATTGTGTCAGTGAGGCTGTAGGGCTCTCCCCACAGGCTATAACAAGGCTTTCTATTCACCTTTGATTTAGCTTTGGGGTTAGTACAGGGACTGAGGTGAACAGTTTGACATTCAGACTCAGGTGGAAGCTGGGACTCCGGGTTTAAGGCCAGGCTTAGAGGTGGGAAGGGGGGTCACAGTGCTGGTTGGGCTCTAGGATAGAAAACGTGAAGCAACCATGAGTGTTGGCTCCTTAGCCCACCCAGCAGGGCCTACAAAAGAGGAGATGAGGAAGGTCCAGACTTGGGTGAGACCCGCCTCCCGGGCCTTCCCGCCCTCCGGCCCTTGCTCACCATCTGCGCCCACCACTGCCCTGATCAGGGTCAGGGTCCCCACGCGGATGGCCTCCTTGCTTGTCTCCATTTGGCTGAGGAAGAACTTCATCAGCTCCTTCGGGTAGGAGCGGGCTGCAGGGGAAGGGCTGTCTGCATCACTCCCGCTGGGCCAGAGCCAGGGCCAGAGCTGGGGGCGGGGGAGGCAGCCTGGGCCACCCCGGAGCCTCACCGAGGGCTATGAAGCAGTGCTCGATCTCCCCCACGTTCTGGCCAATGTACTGCTGCTGGGCGGGGGCCCTGACGCATACCTGGGGAGGGGGCAGGCGGGCAGGTTGGGGGTGAAGCCACAGCGAACAGAGAATGCAGGTGCACAGGAGCGAGGTGAGGCTCCGCCACCACCTCCCCGTTGCCCAGCCAGCCGCCTGCCACAGCCTGCGTCCTTCAGGTCTGCTCGGAGAATGCCCTCCGTGGCCGAGCTTGCGAGCCTCACCTGGATGTGCAGTTCCGTGAAAATGGTGTGTAGCTGCATTTGGGGGACCGGGGTCCTCGTGGCAACCGACACTTCCAGGATCTGCCTCAAGACCTGCAACAGATGAGCAGGCGACCTTCTACCAACTCGGGGTCACACGCGACACTGTGGCCACTCAGTGTGGTGGCCAAGGCAGCCTCTGGGGCCAGTGCCACAAACTGGCTGAACTGACCCTGCATTTCAACCAGCCTCCAGGGCCATTCCCATGTCAGTGAGGCTGGGGAGCCCTGCGCTGGGCCACCAGGCGTAACGTTCAAGGCCATCTTTACCTTTCTCTCCCCTCACCCGGAGGCAAATCCCATTCTTTTACCCTAACTCCCATTTCTGCCCCTTGCTTTTACAGGTGAGGACCTCGCCTCGTCTGTAGATGAGCAACCACTTTACAATATACGTCAGCAGGCCCGGGTCCCACCTCCACTCGCACGGGTCCAACGCTGCCACGGGTGGAAGGGTGTACCCCCAGAATTCAAGTCCACCTGGACCCTCAGAATGTGACCTTATTTAGAAATAGGGACTTTACAGATGGAAGTAGCTAAGGACCTGGAGATGAGATGGGTCCTGGATCTAGGGTCGGCCTCAAGTCTACTGACTGGCATCCTTAGAAGCAGAAGGGAAGGCAGAGCGAGGCACAGAGGAGTGGCCATGGGGGAAGGAAGGGCACGTCTGAGAGGTGCAGCCACAAGGCAAGCAGTGCTGGAGGCCCCAGGAGCGAGGGGAGGAGGGAAGGACTCGCCCTGGAGCCTGCGGAGGGAGCACAGCCCGGCTGATGCGCTGATTTAGGACTCCCAGTCTCCAGAACTGGGAGAGAATTAACTTCTATTGTTTTAAGCCACCTACCTTGTGCAGCCCCAGGAAATTGATACAAATGTCAATGCCTCATGTGGCCTCTAAGACCCTTTGGAATCATGCACCCCCCCAAGAAAGGCAGCATTTATTTCCAAAAAACCCTAGAAGTGCCAGTCCCCATGGCCCCTCATAGGGCACAGATGTTGGGTCTGCTGCCAGATGTCAAACTATCTGACATCTCCCCTGCCTCTACCTGGATAGTACACCCCCACAAATACTGTGGGGGAGCCAAGCCTCCAGCCCAGGTGCCGCCCCAGCTGGCCCCCACCTGTGTGATGAAGAAGGCCTCCAGGTTGCCCTGGTACTCGGCCAGCAGCAGGGGGATGTAGTCATACACCTGCTCCCGCAGGTCATCATTGGGCAGGAGGAGGTTCAGCATGGGCTTCAGGGACTTGATGACCCCCAGCTTTACCTGCCGCAGAAGAGGGGTCTCAGGACGCCTTGGCCCAGGACCGCCAGTGAGGCCCAGGGATGGCAGGCCAGTCCACAGAGTCAAGGACACGTGACAGAGGGGACCTTGGAAGCAGGGTGGACTCCTTGCCCAAGCCCCACAGGTGGGTAGTGAGGCCAGGTTGTCCACCCCAGTCCTGGCTCTGTCACTTAGGGGACCTTGCACAGGTCTGTCCCCTCTCTGCATCTTCCTTTGCTCCTTTGTAAAACAGTCCCACAGCGCACAGTTGGCGTGGAAACAGCTCCCTCAGGCAAAATGCCCGGACAGCACCCGCAAGCCCAGAATGTTACCCTCACCTACAAGCCTATGGGGCCTCCTGAGGCCCTAGGACCTGTGCCTTCTGTGTCACCACCTCCCAGTTCTGCCATTGGTCAGGTCACCACCCCTCGGGGGTTCTGGGAATGAGGCTGGACCCACAGGCTGTGAAGCCATTACCTCGGGGGACAGCAGGCCCCCCCGAGAAGGGCGCGTCTCACCTCTGGGTTGTGGCTCCTCAGCCACACGGTCACGAAGTAGCGGTACATCGGGAACAGCTTGATAGCAAACTGCTCCTCGGTCATCACGGGGTACACGCTGTCCTCCAGGTGCTTCAGGTAGAACTGCACCGTCTCACAGAAGGTCTCCATGGCTGGGGGGGGAGGGGGGAGCACAGAAGAGCAGGGAGCAGCACACAGCGCCCCAGGCCACCTTCTCCAGGAGGAAGGGAGTATGCACACACCTCCCAGCCAGCAGGCTGCTGAGGTGGCCCCAGACAGCCCAGAACAGTCCCCTGGATGTCCCTGACTCTCTGCACTTCCTACCCCTCACAGCTCCCTAACTTCTATCCCGGAGACCTGTGTGTGAGAGGCTCCCCCAGGGTGGCATTGAGCGCTCAGCTATGCCCAGGCCCCAGCCATTGAGATTGACATGCTGGGGTCAAGGGTGGGGCCTGGAAATAACTCTTACCCATCCTGGGACCCCAGTGCAGAGGGAAGCAAACCCAGTTTGCCGTATTTTTTTTCAGGGGTCAGGGGTTTGGGGACCTCGACAACATTATGTAATCAGACCCTGGGGCAAGGAGAAGAGATGGAAACAGCATCCAAGACCTGCTGTGTCAGGCCCTGGTCCCCGTGGCCTGTGACTCCCACCAGCCTTCTCTGGTCTTCTCCCGAAAGGCTTGGCTACTAAATAAGCTAAACCGAGCTCCTCCCTCTGAGCCCCCTGCCCGCCCCCACCTCACCGCCAGGGAGCCAATCAGAGGCCACACCAAGTAGCAGCCGAGCAAACGTTTGGGAACAAATGGACAACTTGCCTCTGGCTCAGCAGCCCTTCCACCCGCTCCTTACCCCTTGTCCCCCTCCAACCCTCCCCCCCAGATCGGGCCACACCTGAGGCCCATGTGGAGCACGTACCACTACAGATCACCTGGCGCATCTTGGCTTCGTTGACAAGTCGGAGCATCGTGAAAATGGTGGCCAGGGTGATGCCCATGTAAGGCATGAACTCGAACACTGTGGGGTCAGGGAGAGGTTGCCGGGAGGCCGTCAGCAGGGAGAAGGCAGAGATGACAACCCCAACCCACCCCTCCAGTCCCCGCCCCCCAAATCCCACACAATCCCTCAGGGACAAGCCAGGGAGCGCCTTTGTGACCCTAAGGCCCCAGGACATAGAGGGAAGTCAGTATGCGGTGAGGAGCCAGCTGGAAATGGGTGAAGGGAATGGAAGACAGGAAAGGGAGGGGGAGGAGAAGGAAAGAAGGAAGGGAGACAGAGCCCCAGAGGAGAGCAGGGGAGGCAGGAGGTGGGAGACGGAAGACTGTGGGCTCTCAGAGCTGTCCACCACTCGGAATGATGTCCGGCTCCTGTGGGTGTCACAGGGGTCCTTGAATGAATGAAAAAACAAGGACTCAGTGAGTAAGGGAGAGAGGCTGGAAGAAGACAGTCAGGCAGAAGAAAGGGGCAGAGAGAGAAAGGAACCTGAAATGGGAAGGGGACAGAGAAGGAGGCTGCTGGGGGAAAGAGTATCGGTGACAGGGACCTCCCCCCGCCCCAAACACGCCCTCTTCAGTTTTTCCTTCCCTGGCTGGGCCCTTCCCTCCTGTCCGTCCACCTGTCCCTCTCTCTGGGTTCTCTGGCCTCCCTCGCCCCTGGGCTTCTCACAGCGAGCGGCCCACCCTGCTGGTCTTCACCCCTCCGGCCACTCTGCAGCCCACCCAGGCCCCAGCCCCAGCATGCCACAGAGCTCTTCTCGGCCAAGCGGCCTTCCCCAGCCTCGTCTTCCTGGTTCCCTCCGCAAGACGGGACACAGCGGGCTTCTGGGCCTTTTCTGAATCACTGGCCCCCCAACACCTCGCTGTCCTCACCTTCCACCCTGTTCTTACGGTCCACCCACTCCCAGCCTTCTCAGGGTCAGAGCTTCTCTCTTCCCTCTTCTCTCTACTCTCATGCCCTGGGGGTCAGTGGCCTTGAACACAACCTACACCCGCGGTTCCCACGGAGGAAGGCCAAGCCCAGACCTGCCCTCTGCACCCAACATGCACACAGCAGCCCCCCACACGGCCTTCCACCTGGACATCTCACAGGAAAGGGAACTCAGTGCACACAAATGAGGTTCTTTCTGAGCTCCGCAGTTGTCTCTCCCCCATTTCCCAGGGACCTCAGGACACGACCACCCACGCACCCTGTTGCTCAAACCTGACCCAGGGGAGTCCCTCGCTTCCTCTTCACTCCCACGCACAACTGAGCACAGTCCCACCTGCCAAGCCCCATCCTTACCTCCCACTCATCCATCCCTCACCAAACGTGCTCCAGCCCGAGCCACCATCTCCGCACCTCCACACATTTCCTACCCCGAGGCCCTCCACACAGCAGCCACGTGTCACCAGGCAGCTGCAGCCTAAAACTCTCAGGAGCTCTCGAGTGCCCTCCAACACAGTCCAGCCTCTATGCCACTCGACTGGCCCGACTGCCCAGCCTCTCCTTGCACCACCTCCCCTCGCTCCCTAACTCCGGCCACAGTGACCTCTCAGCATCTCGGAGAGGCCAAGCTTCATTCTGCCACAGGGCCCTTGCACATGATGTTCCCGCCCGTCCCATTCTCCACACAGATGGCGTCATCTCATCCTTGAGGTCACAGCCAAATATCACTGCCTCAATCAGGACCCCTACCGAGATGAGGACCCCACCCCGTCCTCTGCCGGGCTGTCCTCTTCACACCCATCATCTCATGCTGTGGCCACTTATTTGCCTCTCACAACCCCAACTGGAGACCTGGCCTGCAACCCAGGCATGTGCCCTAACCAGGAATCGATCCTGTGACCTTTTGGTTCCTAGGCTGATGCTCAATCCACGGAGCCACACCTGCCAGGGCTCCACTTATTTGCTTGTTTACTTGTTTATGGTCCTTCACAAGGGCAGGGGCATGCATGTTTTATTCACTGTGTGGCCCAGCACCCACTGCAATGCCCGAGTGGAGCTCAGCACCTGTCAGGGGCATGACGGGAAAGAGCGAGAGAGAGAGGGAGTAAAACAAGAAAGGGAGATGGGAAGACAGAGAAAGAGCTGAGCCGCAGGGGGAAAGAGGAGGGATCTGGAGGAGGGGGAGTAACAGAGGAAGAGAGACCAAAATGTGAGGCTGAGATATAGAGGGAAGATCTTCACAGCAGAGAGAGGCCCGTGGAGATGAAAAGAAGGGATGCCAGAGAATAAGAAGAGGGAGAAACGGAAGGGGTGGGGACAGAGACAAGGACGAAGGACGGACACAGAAAGAGACAGGGAGCAGGAGGGAGCCCTGGGACAGCCTGAAGGGGCAGGCACTGGGGCCGAGGACCCAAGCGCCCTACCATTTCCGTTGGCCAGCTTCGCCAGGGTGACGATGACAAACTCGTCCGCAAGGTCGAGGGGCTTCAGGTGGTGCTGCATCTCATACATGACCATGCTGAAGTGGTTTCGGGACAGAGCCACCAGGGTGTCACTGGCCACCTCTGCCCTCAAGTATCCCTCCATCTGAGGGGACGGAGAAGAGTCGTGTGATGCCACCACCCGCTGGGCCCTCATAAAGACCCTCCTGCCCCACCGCCCCGCTAGCCTCAGTGGACCCCCTGGGGCTCAGCCTCTTCTTGCCCCGTGAGGTGACTGGACAAGGGCCTTGGGCAACACAGGCCGTGCCTCCCAGCGGCCCAGCCCCTGGGTTGGCGGGGGACAGGGCACTGATGGAGCCCAGAGCCCCACTACCTCCAGGATCTCCCTCATCTCCTTGGAGGCAATGGCCACCAGCCTCTGGACACACTGCTCCTCCAGCTCCCCCTCCTGCTGGATGATCTCCTGGAGGATGTTGTAAATGTTGACTTTCCGCTGGGTGGAAATCTGGGAAACAAGTATGGCGGGCGGGAAGATCCTGGACCTGGCAGTGGGGCCGGGGGCAGAGCCAGCCCTGCCCAAGCACACCGTCCACCGTCTTTTCCTTTCGCCGGTCTTCTCCCTTTACCCCCATCCAGGGACGTGCCCCCCACCATCCAGCTGCCCCAGCTTCAGACCCTGGCTCCTCCACCTCTATCACCTCCCCTTCCATCATCCTCCCATTGGCTCCTCCAACTGGCCCTGTCGGGGTGGCCTGCAATTCTCTTCCCTCGCCCATTTTCAGCCCAGCAAACCCAGCAGGCAGGCATCAAAACAGTCGGCAGGCACAGTCCGCCAGAACTTGGCACCAGCCCAATTGTGAGTCCCAGGAGGTGGGTTTGCCCTGCCCTTTGGCCAAGTGAGGGAGCACTGGGGACCAGGAAACGTTCCTCCGACCCTATTTAGATTCCCAGATAGCACTTATCACTGTTATAAATGATAGCACTGGGTAAACGGACTGCCCTTCCCGGACCACACCCTCGGAGTCCTGACTCAGGGTGACTCAGCCACTCTTCGGGAAGGAGGGCCGGCTCGTACAGGAGCCACTGCCTGCAAAGCACTCTGGGAAGAAGCCTTCCTCCCTTAGGTGCTAAGAAGGTCACTTCCCATCAGTCCAGATACCTTAGCAAATTTGGGGACCTCAAGAAGAGAGAATTTCTCCAGGACACATGTGTATGTCCCAGGGAAATCCAATAGAGTGTGCTGGTCTTGTTTGGCTAGTGGTGGCACTGTGAGTCCTAGAGGCTTGTGGAACGCCCACCAGACTCCTCACGGGGGCCCCGGGGCCGGAGAGAATCGTGGGGCCTTCGGAGGCCAGTGACTGTCAACTGTTTCTGTTTTCTATTCCTCCCTAAAGACCCTTCTTGGACATGTTTTCCCTAATCGTCCACCATGAAACCTTAATACCACAAATATATTATGTATCTCTTCATGGGCTGTATGCATGTCTGTGCTTTATACATAAAAGAGTAAGATTTTCTTTGTGATCTCCCCAGATCTAAGAAATGATTTTGCCTGTTTGGGGGTAGTATGGCTGCCCCCCACCCCCCATAACTCAAGAAGGTCTATATGCTTAGTTAGCTCTCTTGCAGCACCCACATGAACAGGACCAGCCTTTTCTGGGATCGAGACGAGACCTTGGAGAATGTTTATGGTCACAAGAGAAACACCGTCCAAGGCTGAGGAGCAGGTATTGAACAGGCGCTGGGTGGCCGTCCAGAGGGGCGCATGGAACCCCTTGCACAGGGGCTTCTGGGGCCTGTGGAAGCGTGCCCCTCTATCCTGGGGCTGACCACATGGCTCCGTGGGGATGGAAGCTAAGTTGTAGAAAACTGATGACAGTGGCCCTGTCTGGGTAGCTCAGTTGGTTAGAGCATCATCCCAATATGCTGAGGTCGCGGGTTCAATCCTCAGTCAGGGCACATAAAAGCATCAACCAATGAATGCATCAATAAGTGGAACAATGAATCAGTGTTTCTCTCTCAAATTAAATAAATAAATAAACAGAAAAGAAAACACAATGTTTCTTCCATAACAGCGAAAACAGTTCTTGCTTGTGACGATGCAATTGAATTTTGTCCGGCAAAGAATATAAATCTCTATAACTAGAATTCTCATTTTAACAGATTTTAACATCTTCCTGGTTCCTTCGCTAACTAGCAAATAACTAAAATCTTTGACCCGTGTTAATTTAAAAAATATGCCTACTTGTGAGTTTTCTGCTTATCACCACTGATCACTGATTATGGCCTGAGTATTAATCATGGTTGTTGTTTTTTTTAAATTTTGTCTGTTTCTGATGCTTTGACACCCTGGGGTCTCACTGACCCTGCAAGACTGTCGTTCCCAGGCTGGCCAGTTCCTAGGGACAGTCAACAACTCGCTCGGGAGCACACGTGTCAGATGCTGACCGGCCGATCCAGGGCCCACACCCCAGCCACCGGACACACACTCCAGGCCATCATTGCCCACCTGCCCTGACCACCCAGGACCAGCCACCAGACAGCTGGGGGCAGCCGTCCGCCCAGGGCCCACTGAACTCACTCACACCGGCCGATCCGGAGCCCACTCCCTGCCTTGCCTGATCCACTCCCACAGAAGCCACAACAACGACCATTGGCCATGCGGTCCCCTCACTGCCTCGGCCTCTCGCCCCACCCTGCTGCTTCCCAAGTGGCTGGCATGGCACAGCCCCCCCTCGCCCCATGGGATTGGTGCCTGACGCGCTGTCTCTCCAAGGGCATTTGCCTCCTGAGCTGTTGGCCTCGCCACACCTGAACGGTGATAAAACCTACATTTTAAAAGCCGAGTATGAAAGCCCCCTGCCTGTGCCCCCAGACCCTGGCACCGCTCCTCCACGGCAGGCACACACTGTTCTATAAAATAAAACTTTCTGTAAAGAACTCCATTGCCACCCACGCCCAAAGGACAGCCTAAACTCCAGCAGTTCTCCAAGTGTGGCCTCCAGACCAGAGCAGCAGCTCCTGGGGACTTGCTAGAAATGCTGATTCCTCAGGTCCCGCCCCAGACCCACGGAACCAGAAACTCGTGGGGTGGGGCCCAGCCATCTGGGTTTTCACAAGACTCTGATGCTCTGGTCCAAAGCCTGCACTACGAGGCCCTGTCCTACAGGGCCCACCGTGATCTCCTGTTACACTTCCCATCGTCCCTTCACCATCCTCTCCCCAGCCTCCTACCCCACTAAACAGTCTCCCCACTGGCCCAGCGTCCCTGCGCCCTGGGTCGGCTGAGTCTTTGCTGCCCCACATCTGCCGACTTTGTCTTGCTCCAGAACGATGGCTCCCAAACCCACTGCGTCTCAGGACAGAGGAGTCTTGAAAATTGCCAAAGCCCCGGCCACACTGGGTCCTCAAGGAGCGAGAGCCTCACAGTCCTGCCCATGATCCTGCCCCCAGTGGCACCCAGCCCTGCACCCTCGAGGGCCGGTGCCCCTGTGCTGAGCGGTGGGTGGACACAAGCAGCTGCCGGCCCTGGGCTCAGGGGAGCGGCCAAGGGGAGGCGGCCCTACCTGTGGCACCTGCAGGCAGTGGATGAGGGAGCTCATCACCACACAGGGCTTGCTGGCGGCCTTCTCCGCGATGATGGCCGAGGCCAGCGCCTTCCGCAGGCTAGGACCCGTCCCAGCAGTGTCTGCCATGGCTGACTCGCTGTCCATGATGTTGAGCAGGTTTGTGACTTGTTGGAAAGTCCCTGAGACAGAGATGGCCCAGGAGGTGCTCCCTGTGCCCAGGCCTCCCCGACACCTGCCCAGCCTCAGCTCCACCTGTGGGGGGATTGGGCGGGGACCTTCCTGACCCCTGTGCATATGGAGAAACTGAGACCTCAGCTGGGACAAGTCCTCATGGGAACAAGAGGGGTCAGGAATGCAAGGATGTTGGGGACTCTCTCACCACCATCATCTGGTTGCAGAGGGTCCGGCTCCTCTGTTTCCTCAGACAGGTGCTCACTTGAGTCTATTGCTGACTCTGCCATCTCTTCCTCAGGCTCTTTTGATATAAATGACATTCGTGAAATTCGTGGTATGTTGACACACTTTCAGATGGCCTCCAGTGAGTCTCACCCTATATCGTCCCCTCCCCCTTGAGGGCAGGCAGAACCCATGACTTGTTTTTAACCAATAAGAATATGGCGAAGGTGCCCTGGCTGATGTGGCTCAGTGGATCGAGTGCAGGCCTGTGAACCAAAAGGTTGCTGGTTCAATTCCCAGTCAGGGCACAGGCCTGGTCCCCAGTGGGGGACATGCGAGAGGCAACCAATCGATGTATCTCTTGAGCGTGGATGTTTCTCTCCCTGGCTTTCTCCCTCCCTTCCCCTTTCTCTGAAAATACATAAATAAAATCTTTTTAAAAAAAGAATATGGCGAAGGTGATGGGAAGCCCCGGGAAGCCCCGTCCATGATCACATGAGGTCTTATCAGAGTCCGTCTTAGCAGACTGGACAGAGAGATTCTCCTGTTGGCCTTGAAAGGTAACTGCCGTGATGTGGCTGCTGGGGGAGGAGCCCTAGTGGCAGGGAACTGAGGGCCTTGCTCCACAGACACAATGACCTGGATTCTGACCACAGCCACATGAGCTCGGGAGGGGACCGAGCTCCAGAAGGAAGGCAGCCATCTGACACCTGGCATGCAGCCTTGGGACCCCGAGCAAAGGACCCTGCAAAGTGGTGCCCAGGCTCTGACCCACAGAAACTGTGAGATAATAAATGCCACTCAGGTAACCGTCACTTGTCACAGCAGTAAATAAGTCATCCCCTTGGCTAAGTGGGCCCTCCCCCCTCTATTCTAGACATTGAAAATGAAGGATTAATTAGAAATCCACCTCGGCAAGTCTCACAGTCCTTGACCGGGGCCCCCACAACATTAGCAGCTTCTTAAGGGTCAACAACCCCCAACGCAAAAACGTCAGGATGGAAGACGAGGCTCCCACATCCTCTCTCCTCCTGCTCCCAAGCTCCTCGGTCTCCAACCCCAGCCCAGAGAGAGCCCTTCCCCATCCTAGCTCTTTCCTCCTGCGAATCCGTTAAAGAGCCGCTCTGGGACCGAAGTGCTGACCTTTTCTCCGAGTTCTCTCCCAGATGGAACCAAAGTGCAACACAAGAAGAAGCCCTGTTCTTGGCCTAAAACACATCAACGGTGAAGCGGACAACGGCAGGTCGGCTGTCCAAACGGGAGGCAGCTGGGAGATGGGGGCCGGCTCCCCTGGCAGGGCGGGGACTTCCTTAGAACCTTCACCGTGAGGTTCCTTGGAACTTCGAGCTCCAACTGCCTCCCTGAGCCTCTGCCAGCTGAGGGCTGTGAAGAGCTCCCAGCACCCCATGATAAAACCCCCCAGCATGTGGCGGAAATACTTCTGCTAGCTGCAGATCCGGTGAAGTGTGGTGGCCTCTTTGGAAAGGAAAGTGGTGGGCGGGTGTTGCTTCACAACTGAGACCCACGGGGATGCTGTCCTAGGGCCCCAGGGTGGGGAGGTGTGGTCAGGGCGGCAGGAGGGGAGGAGGGCGACAGAAAGGCTCTGCAAAGAGGACCCGATGACTTGCAGGATGGGGAAGGGGTTTCTACTGGCAGCATGCTTAGAAGGCAAGGAACCTCAAGCAAGGCAGGGACCTTGTTTTCTTAAACCAAGGATTGGTTTAAGAAAAGGATTCTCCTGTCGCTGGCAGCTGCAAGCGAGTCCAGGTCGTCAATCTGAGTGGTGAAGTGGCTGAGTACTGGCCTTTGTCAGGCTGTCATTCCACGCATTACAGGGCAGCGTAATTACAAGACTGAAGACTCGGAGCTGCCCATGGCCTCACTGCTTAGTTAAACTGATGCTCAAACCTTGCCGCCCTGCAGAGAGAGGGCAGTTCTCAGCTCTGCTTGGGCACCTCTGATGCCAGGAAGCCCATTATCCTCATTAACCCATTTCTACTTCAAGGACTCTGGATGACTAGAAGATGAGCTCCCCCTGAACAGTGCCGAACCCCATAAAAGTAAGCATTGTTCCTTGGTCTGCCCTTTGGAGACATATTGACAAACATGGAATAGACTCAAGAAGACAGTTGTCACATGCCCCTTCTCTCACAGCCCCTCTGTCCTCCCTCCTCTCACCCCCCGGGCCTTCTCCTCTCTTCCAAAGATAAGTCAAGTGATGAGGGTGCAAGTTCACAGCAGCTGAGTGCGGCTCTCCATGCTGTGGTGGATCCAGGGGTAGGTAAGACACACCTTTGTCCTCTGCGGGTCTAAAGACCCAACACATGAAAAGTCATGGACATAGAGCTGGAAGTGACTGTATCAGTCAGCCACTGCCATGTAGCAAGCCACTTCCATCTTAGTGGCTGGCAACAACCACTTATTGTTGTTCACAAGTCCACAGGTGGTCAGCTGGATGGTTCTGGGCCACGTCCAGCCCAGCACTGCTGGAGTCACCCGTGCATCTGCAGGAGACGGAGGGTTGGGTGAAGGCTGGTGGCTCTAGACGGCCACATGCACAGGTGCCTGGCAGTTGACTGGCTGTCGGCTGGAGAGACCAGAATGACTGGGCCACCTATGTCTCACAGCAGCTAGGCGGGGTTCAGGACAGTGAGCAAAAACAGGAAGGCCTCTCGGAGCCCAGACTTGGAACTGGCACCCGTCACCTCTGCCACATCCTATCAGCCAATGCAGCTCACAGGCCCGCCCAGACACAAAGGCCGGGGAGAGAGACCTCTCCTGTCAGTGAGAGGAGCTGTCGAGTCCGCCGTGAAGGACGTGGCTGTCGGGAGTGGGGGGTAAGGGCCACTTTCCTCTTGTACACATGGTGAGTGTGCAAGCACAGCCAAGAGTGAGACGCCCCTCCACACTCCATCTGAAGGCGTGAGGCCAAGGAAACACAAGCAGCCTGGCTGGGTTTTCCACAACAACAATGCTTTTTGTTTTTCTGACCACGACTGCATTGCTTGCCTCACATACAGTCCATCCGCAAAGTCAGCCACTCTCAGTGCTGGCACTCTGCAGAGCTCCCCGCCTCCACTGCCATGGGAACTAACTTGAAAGTAAAAAGACATTGTATTTGTAGACCTTACCTGTGACCTTAAATGCATGAAAGGGCCAAGGCAGAAGGTGGGGAAAAGGTACATCGGTAGTGAGCATGTTTGGTGGCATCTCTCCAGCTCCCACGGTTCCCTCTTCTCTGACCCTTGGGGTCAGAGTTACAGGCTCCTGGGGGCCACGGTTTCCCCTCTGCAATCCCTCCCCCAACAATTCTGATTGGACAAGGAGTGAACACCTGATCCAGATGGACCAATCAGATTCTTTCTCCCAGTATTTCAGAACTGAGCAAGAGAGACCCCAGTCAGTGTCCTGTGGGATCTTGGGGCTGAGGGATCTGGGGACTGAGAAGCAGAGAAGGGTAAGAGGGAAGAGTAAAGCTGTTCCTCATAGCACGCAGGGAGGGGAGGACAAGAAAGGCTCCACTCATCCCAGCCCCTCTGGAGGCTTGTCCGTGAGCCGTGCGTCCTTAGGAAACCCATCTCCTTACAAAAGGACCCCCTTTTTGCTTAAGGTATCCCAAGGTGGGTTCTCCTACTTGTAAACAAGAGGCCATAAGGGCTAGAAACACAGGTGCAGAGGAAAGGCAGAACAGCTCAGAGTCCCTGAGACAGACGCGTGTGACAGGGAGCGTGGACAGGAAGCCCGGGAGACGGTCGCTGGGTGGGTCGCAAGGGCCTGGAAGGAGGGTGGACATAGTCCAGGAGTCACCACGGGGCCCGCAGATGTGGGGAAGGAACTGGCATGAACAGCTTGCGTTCCAAAAGCAGCCGGGGGAGGAGCGAGTGGGACTACGGTCAGGGGAAGTCCGGGCTGTCCATGTGACCTCCAGCTCCACCGCGAAGCCAGTGTGTTTAAGATGTCCATGGGTAACACAAGGCACCAAACAGGTGTGAACAAAATTAAAGGCAAGGAACACATGGAGAAAATATACTTCCAGCACATGACAGCGGATCTTCTCATTGGGGCATGAGCATTCTTAGCAAATCCTCAGGGTAACACACCCCGTCAGAAAAGGAATGGAAAAACCAATATGAGAGGCTCATACGCTTGTAAAAATTCAACTCTTCATGGTAATAACAAAATAAAAGCAAATTTAAAACAGGACCCCATGTTTCTTCAAACACATTGAGGCTTTTCCCCCCTAAGATACTGCTTTATACTGCAGAGGGCGTGGGAACCCAGCTTTCTCACACCATCCCGGGAACGCCGTCCCAGGGTGCAGTTTGGGAACAGTTCCAGCCATTCGCCAGGAGATGCGGCAGTGCCCCACCCGGATGTCCCGTGACCTTTTCTCGTTAGTGCACAAGCCCACCTCCAACACCACACCTGCCACGCTCTCCCAGTCTCCCAGGGGTGACGCAGATCCCGGCCCGCAGGATCTGCTGTTGTGGCCGCAATATACACATACACACGGACTACAGAAATCCTGTGGAGGAAAAGGGGCTGCGTGGCCGCCCTCCAACTTAGAGAGAGGGCCCCCGACACCGCCCCCCCCCACCTGGACAGGCTTTTATTGTTTTTCTGGGCACATTATATGGAGGGCGATCCTCATTTACAATGCACAGGTTCACCACAGGTGATTACCTTTTAAGGACGACAAAGGACAGATCACTGCTAATTACTTCAAAGAGAAGGATGTTACAGCTCAATGGGAAAGCTGCTCACACTCCATACTTGGGTGGTCTAGCACAGACTTTAGAAAGATGAAGATACTCAGTAAACATTTGCTGCCTCAATTCAGGGTGAGGGAGTTTTAGCAAGAGCAAGTCTCATAGCAGTCAAGGTACAATGCAGGCCTGATTCCCACTGGAGAACCTGTCCATGGACATGGGTCCTGCCCGCCAACCTCGCTCCCCACTGGCTTTTCCGAGTGGGGGCTGAGCCACATTTCCCATGCTTGGAATGGTTCCCCACACAGGAGCTCTCTGGCTCCCGGGGCCCCCGTGCTGACTGGAAGTGCAAGAAATTAATACCACTTGGGACCAGCCAATTACTGTCAAGGCGAGGGTTCAGCGACCCCAGGGCTTCGCTTCTTGGTGGGAGAAGTCTGGTGCGTTTTCTGCACCAGCAGCTGGCATTCACTAGGGGGCTTCAGGTCTATCACCCACAGCTTCTTGGCGGTCATCACCCCTCACCCCGGTCCCCGCGCCCGTGTCAGGGTTGCTTTCAATTCGCAAACAAACCTCTTGCCCTTGAATCCTTGTGACAAAGGAATCCAAACTGAGACAGCCGTTGATTTATTACAAAGCTCTTTCCACGGAAACAGTCAGGAATAGGTGCAAAGACTTAGCTTGTTTTTATAGAAGGAAATAAAAGTGGATCCACCCCGAAGTGGTGGCTAAATACCTCTTGGCAAATCTACACAAGAGAGTAATCCTTGGCCACTAAAAACAAATGTTTAAACAAAGAACACTCGCACTAGAGTGAAGCAAAGACGGAAGGTGAGACAAACCAGGAATATTTCACACAGCTGCAATCTTTTCTGTGCATTTGCCACATAGTCACGGTGACTATTTCTGAGAGACATGACTACAGGCAACTTTTATTTTCTTGTGGGCGTGTGTGGGCAAGTCTGTACTTCTGGAAATTTCTGCCTTAACGATGCATGACTTTTGTAACTAGCACGTGCAATTTAGCGATAAATAAAGGCCACACCAATGAAGAGAAAAACACCTGAGAAATACGACATAAAAATTTATTGATCTGGTTTTAGTTGTGGGACACACACCAGAGAAAAGTATACTTTGGGCTTTTATCAAAGTCAGATGCCGTTGGCGCAAGCGATGAGTGCCCTCTCAACCACGCTCGCTGCCCACCCATCTGAGACATCGTTCTTCCCCCCCGCCCCGAAAACAGAAATCACACACGCCTCTCAAGGGACACTGTGCTGGTCTTTCATTCAAGTACAAGGCACCGAGCATTAAAGGGACACACATTCCCTTCATTATGTACACAAAGTGACATCTACGAAGCACAGAAATAAATGGGGAGCTGCCATTCTTACTGAAGGAATTGATCACAACAGTCTTTAGAGGCAGATGGTGTCAGAACTGTCACCGGTGTTGGGGGCCAGGGGGCAGCCTTGGCTCCCAAACTGGCCCCCTTCTGAGTGAGAGAAGCAAGGCAGAGTGAAGGAGGCCCCGTCCCCTCTCGGCAAGTCACCTGAGAGGTAGCCAGTGTGGTCCAAAAAAGGTGGGGGGGGGGGCCAGAAAACATGTTCACATGTTTCTATCTGTAGGGGTGACTACCAATTAAATTATTTCTATTTTTAAAAAACCACTCTGGGGTGTCTAAGGTAATACAGCCAAGTATCCCCTCAATGGGTATAACATGAATTTAACACTGACTCCGCAGATTCGGCCCCTTCGTTCCCCCCCACACTCCTCAGTGCGCCTTGGATTTCTGAGATTTCTTAGCTCTCCGCTTTTTCCCAAAACATTTGCTGCAGCCAAAGGCACAACATTTATAGACAATGAAGACCACCCCCAGCACAATGGCCAAGAGGAAGCCGATCACGTCCAAAGAGTGGTACTGGTACCAGGTGAGGTCGTGGGCCGCGGGGCGCAGGTGCGCCGCTCCCTTGTGCCTCATCACGAACTCCACCCAGAACACGGCCAGGTCCAGCGGCTCGATGGGGCGGTCCTTGTGAAGGCTGGAGAGGCGCATGATGTTTTCCTTGTAGCTGCGCATAAAGACAGACATGTGAGTGCTGGGGACACGGGCGGCAGGCAGCTCCCCACCCTTTGTGCCTCCAGTGAGACACGCTACCAGATTCTTCCACACTCGCTAGAGAAATGTGTCTATTATAAGAAGCGATGAACACATGCAATGCCTACCCACAATGCTCTTTATCTCCAGGGAGGGAGGGGAGGTGAAAAGAAAGAGAAAGAGAGAAAGAAGGAAAGAAAGAGAGAGAGAAAGAGAGAGAGAGAGAGAGAGAGAGAGAGAGAGAGAGAGAAGAAAGAAAAGAAAGAAAGAAAGAGAAGAAAGAAAATAAAGAAAGAAGAAAGAAAAGAGAGAAAGAAAGAGAGAGAAGAGAGAAAACTGGAAGCCAAAAGTATTATTTTAAACTATTTGAAAAAATAATTTATTTCTTTTCTTTTTTATTTTTAGTGACAACTTTGTAGGAAATTAAATTATACTTTATAAGTAGATAAAGAAATAAAGAAAAGGGTCATATTAGAAATTATGAGCAATTCCCCATTCGAATTTGTAAACAGTCACATCTAGTCAAAAGAAAAACCCATTTTTATGTCCATTTCCGAGACAATGAAGTTAATTGATCTAAATTTTGCAGGAGGCTGTCTACACAGCCCATGAAAGCAAATGGGCTGCTGTTCATTCGGCACAGTATTGACAGCTGAATCAGAACATCCAAATCCCAGATGGCTTAGATGTCTCAGTGCCTAGTACCCCTACAAACAGAGTGTGATGTATTAGTTTGAATATTTACTGTGACTGCAGTGGGCAGAACACACGTAGTATTCCTCTACACCCTCTCTCTTACCTTTTGTCATTAATGACAGTTTTGAGGGCATTGGCTAAATCTTCGGAGGTCATTTCCAGGACGTTCAAGGTCACGCCTGCCCCCCGGGTCTCCATGCGCTTCGCATTGTCCATCTGATCCCCGAACAAGGGCAGCATCACCATTGGAACCCCGTTGCATATTCCTTCATAGATACCATGGGAGCCAGAATGTGTGATAAAGGCACGTGTCTTCGGGTGACCTGGGAGGCGGCAGGGAGGGATGCAGTGGTCAAGGCGCCAGGTGTCACATTCTGGCATCGCCTAGGTTCTGAAAGCACTCTAAGCACTCAGTGCTATCCTGTGTGGCCCTTGCAGACGTTTGCAGAAGAAAATGTGGCGGAGATGCCCCGCCCCCACCCCCACCCTCCCCGCCCCGCCCCGCCCCAGGTAATAAGCAAAGTGGGATATGTCGGCCATAATATTTTCCAGCTAGACAACCCTTCAGAACGGCTGTGCCTAAGCCCCTTTCTTAATTTGACCTCGGTTGGACGTACACATCGAATCCTCTCCACATACCAAGCAGGTCATTTTGGGGCAGCCACTTGACAAGGATTGTATTCTTCGCAAGGTTCGGCGGCCGGGGTCCCGTGTACCGCCACAGGACCTTACGGAGGAGAGGGGGTTTAAAGAACATAATGTGATTTTTTTTTAAACTCTGCTACAGTGGCTAGAAACTGGAGTCTTCTGAATGAACAAACCCTCATGGGGGTAGGGACTAAAAAGGCTCTGGGGGCTGGTAACATTTTGTGAATTTGTAAAAATTTACCAAGCTCTATACATTTATGATTTTTGCACTTTTCTGCACTTCAGGGGAAAGTCTACTTAATAAAATGAGTGAATGTAGAACTATAATTATGTGCCTTCATTGTCCTAACCAACAGCTTTCTGGGGAAATATTTCTACCTAATATGAAGAGACAACATATTATTTATTTTACTTTTAAATTAAGTTCTCCTTCACACACTTCCGAGTCTCTTAGAGAAGATGAGCCATCTGGGCGTCTTGGACCTGGGTTTGACAGAGCAGCTAAGAGTGGAATTGCAAAAAGAAGAACTTGGGATTAATGACTGAGACGAGGCAGGGAACCCAAGTCTAAGGTCCAATAATAGAATTAATTCATAAGTGGGCATGTGGGGTTGCAACTCTTGGGACAATAGGGAGGTGTGGCATCTTCTTACTGTCTGAGGTATTTTGCCCAAAGCATCAGCAATTTCCATAGCTCTGGTCTCCGGAATCTCCGAGATCATCGAACCCAAAGAGAAAACCACGATTCCGTGTTCGCCAGAGGCATTAACATAGGCTTCAAATTCCTAGAGGCAGAAGAGAAATTTCCAGTTAATTGTTCTCGTATTCATTGGGTGCCTGCACGAACTGAACTATGACTCAGACAGCTTTCTCCACAGAATGGGATTTAGCCTTAGCTGGGTAGCTCAGTTGGTTGGCGCATCATCCTGTACACCAGAAGGTTTGATTCCCAGTAGGGGCACATACTTAGGTTGCAGGTTCGATCCCCAGTTGGGGTGTGTGTGGGAGACAACCGATCGATGTTTCTCTCTTATGGATGTTTCTCTCTCTCTCTCTCTCTCTCTCTCTCTCTCTCTCTCCCTCATAAGTAAAAACGTGTCCTCGGGGTGAGGATTTAACAAAAACAACGTGGTGTAAGGGGTGTGTGTGCGTGTGCATGTGTGATAGAGACATAACGCATCACTGTGTGTTACAGCACTTCTGCCTGCCCCACTCCCTGTCACAGGAGAGAGGCTCCTTGCTCACAGGCTCAGCGCGGAGCTCTCTCTCTTGAGGTGAGAGGCAGAGTCCAGGTAGTGTGCTCATTTTCCAGCAGGACAGCAATCAGAGGTGAGGCCAGGTCCAGCCCCCAGGTCTTTGGGCAGCTGGGGAGGTTCCGGGGAGAGAGCAGGCTTCAGGGAAAGAGCAGAAGACAGCAGAAGGCAGTGGGGAGGGAGCGGGGAGAGGTGAGCTAAGTGGGCCTCAGAGGGAGCGGAGAGAACTTTTCGCTGGGACGGAAATGCTGGGGGAGAGGAAAGCTGGGCAGAGAGGGTTTCAGAATGCTTCCTATGGACTCTAAACCTCCTGTACTTCCCCTTTAAGAAAGACTATAGTAAAGGTCTGTATGACTTGTCAAGGCTTCTGCAATATTCTTCTTCTGTGGAGAGAGTGAGTAGAGTCAAAGCAGCGGCTACAGAGCGCTAAGGATTGGGCTCACGGTTAAGGAAAACCCTCAGATAGAAGACAGCCTTTTGCAGTGCTCATGGCCCACAGCCTGCAGCCGACTTCCCCATGGCCACCGATCCTGTGTGTGATGCGAGAGCACAGTCATATCAACTCAGCGTGGAAACTTAGCCAGCCAGACTTCCGTGTGTCCAGCTTTTCGGGAGAAGAGCTTTCTCAAGAGCGTGAATCCACTTTCCTGCCTTAACAAGAAGAATACGCAGGAGTGTATTTGACTCTCCCTTTGCTGGTTCCGTGACGGACCATAAAAAGCAAAACGCTCTTCGCTAGGTCTGAGAGACACAAAGTCAGGGACAGAAGCCCTGGCCGAGAGTGCACCAGCAACCTGGGCCCCTTCTGCACAGTTCAGAAAACAGCAAGGGCATGTGGGGAAACCTCGGTTAGCAAAGCCTCCGTGGGCAGAATGGACAGGCACGGACCCCCAACCCACCCAGCATGTGACCTTCACCGATTGCTCATGTCCTGGTCCAGAGGCTGACTCCTTATAGCAACATGTCCATCACTGTCATCCGAGGGAGGCCACACCTAGAAGGCCACACCACTGTCTCCGGCAAAGAGTTCCCGTGGGCGTTACAGCCTCGGCTCTTTAAGGACGGAACTCAAATCGAAGGGACTTGGTTCTGAAGAAGCTTCCAGGCCAGATGACCCAAGGAATGAGGAGTGAAGAACAGACATGGGCTGTGTGCCAAGGCCTCTACCGATCACACCAGCTGGTTTCCCTGCCACGTGCAAGGCAGCATCATTTAAAAACCAGGGGGCAGGGGGGCGGGAGCTGACTTGATTCAAAGGCCTTCCTGGTGCTGATGGCGTCCTGTTGCCATCAGTTCATTGTTTTTATCAAAGAGTGATTGTTTTCCGACCAAAGGAGTTTGGGCGCATTTGAACTGTGAACAGTGAGTGATTTTCTAGTGAACAATGACTGTTACACAGCGAGCCGTGGTCCCTTGGAGGAAGCACCGTGGGATTTTAGAAATCGCCCATGTATAGGGGGTGAGAAACAGGGATGGCAGAGGGGCCAGCTATGGAGCTGATTACGGTTACGGCCTATTGAAGACCTACCCTGGAGTAACACGGCATAGACGTTGGAGATGGGCATCGGACGAAAGCTCTGAAAGCATGCGACAGTCGGCAAGATTAACTACAGCGTGGAGACGGGAACCTGGAGGTGAGAGTGCTGGCCTTGTCTCCAGGAAGACAGTAAGGAAGCCCCTAGATTCAACCCTCGGCAACGATCTTAGCTCGCTCTGTCTGCGCACGACCTTTGAGGCCAAGTCCGGTTTTCAGGACACATACACACGCACACGCACATACATAGGTGCACACCTGCACCTGCACACATGCACACATGCACACACAGTGGGAATTCACTCACAGGGAACAGAGCAAGAAATAAGTACGGCCATTTCCCCCAACTGTAGGTTACTGAAGATCTAATCAACTCCCTGAGAGTCTCCAAAGAATGCCAAGGGCATCAGTGAGACTTTGCGATGTGGCCAGGTTGGCCCAGAACAGAGAGGTGTCCTGGAGCAGGGACTTCCGGTGTTAAAACCCGAACAGCCCTGAACAGACCCGGAGGTCGGTCACCCTGGATGTGAGACGTAGGAGACTTCTGACAGGGCTCAGCACGCGTGGTTTTCGGACTCTGCCAGGTTTGATTCAGAGCGTGACGGGGAAGAACACTGACCAGCATCCTCGGAGGGGCGCCCACTGTCTTGCCCACCCTCCCAGCCCCAGACTCTCTCCCAGGCCTCCGGCTCCTGGCAGCTGTGTCTCGGCCTTTTCCGCCAGGCTTGTCTGAGAGGCCCAGGAGGCCAGAATCATCCTCCACTTACCACGCTGTATTTTGGGTTTGTGGCAAGGACATCCTACAGATGCTTTTTCTGAGGTCCCTCCTCCTTAAGGTCTGCACTTTGGCCCTCATTCCGGGGGAGGGGCAGCTCAGCTCCAAGCAAGCCCTCCCTTCACTCCTGAGTGAAAGTGCCTGCACGTTCAACCTCGTCTAGAAAGGGACAGATCAAAGTCCCCTTGCTGGCAAACCCTTGTGGTGATCAAAACCTAGATTCCTCGTCCTTGGTTACAGAACATAAAACCTGGTTACAGAGACGCTGTGGAACGCCACATGCTCCATAACCAAGGCTGGCTCTGTAACCAATGGAGTCATGACCACATAACAAACCCTTATTGGCTGAGGTTAAGTTACCATAGAGGCAACCTCAGTCTCACCTCAGGTTACCATAGAAGTAACCTAAGGCTCACCCCATTGGGTATACAGAAGTAAGTTACTATAGAGGTAACCTTAGTACCAAGAACACATAACATACCTACCATGGTGATTGCTATGTTACAGCCTATAATGGAGTCATGTGTGTAAAAAAGAAAAAACACTCTATGTAACAAAGTTATATAACAAAAGGCTATATATTAGAAGCTTGGACAATAAAGATTGCCTTTGGCGGTTTGCCTCTGGCCATTCACCTTCCCTCCAGAGTGGTGTCTTATTTGCAGCTCCTCAAATGGTGCCCCGTGTGAGGACCTCGAAGGAGCTGGTCGGGACTGATTGCACCGCCAGCGAAACCGAAAGTGTCAGGAGTGGACTACTTTCGTAGGTAATCAGCTCTAACCATGGGGAATTCCATGACTAAAGAGCAACAGGTATTCTTTAATCTCTTAAAACAGTTGGTAAAGTTTCAGGCTGTGAGATTGAAGATAAACAGTTGCTTGCACTTTTGCAGTGTGTAAAATATCACTGCCCGTGGTTCCTGGATAGGGTACTCTAGCTACCACCACGGTTTGGAGGCGGACATAAAGAAACTATGTTTCAGTGTCTTAAAAAAGCCCAAAGAGAAGGATGCTTCTTTTTCCAGTAACTCTTCCTACTTGTTTATGCCAGAGCCGTGACCTTTTATTATAAAAATAAAATATAGGAATGCAATCTCCCGGGGAGAACTAGCCCTTCTCCGCGGAAGATAAGCACCAATTTTTCTGAGCATTTCCTTAGGGAAGAACTGGCTATTCTCCCTAAGGAAACGGTTAGTTAAGTCACATAAGGCCCTTGGCGCCTAACAGCTTCTTTTTTTTTTTTTTCCTTTGGCGCTCGCACCGGCCCAGCTTGGGCTCTGCGCGCCACCACCAAGCCACCCCCCAGCAGGACGCCGTAGCGTCTACCGCTGCCGCCACTGCCGCCGCAGCAGTGCCCCATCCCCGCTGCGGCCACCGCCGCTGCCTCCATCTTTCCCACAGGGTCTAGAAGTTAGAATTCCCAGCCTTCACCCAGGCGGCCCTGCTAGCTCAGTCGAAAGCGCTTAGGACCCTTAATCTTAGAGTCGAAGGGTCAAGCCCTGCCTTAGGCTTTTACAAAGAAAGGAGAAGTACTTTTAAAACTACCGCTATTTTTTTCAGCCGCCTTCCCATTGCGAACTGGGAAGCCAAAGAAAACTGTAACCCCTTATATAGACCTGATTGCTGAAGTATTCTCTAAGGCAAGAAAAAGAGTTCTTAGTTTAGCAAAACAAGATCCCTTAAATATTTAAGTTCCTATTTCTATGACTAATTTTAAAAACCTACTAATGAATAGTCTAACTTTTCAGGGTGCTATAGCAGATTATCTTAGAAGAACTAGGTATAGCCTGCCTTCTTTTAAGGTATTACAAGCTTTTCAATTTTTTCCTTTTACATTTCCCGAGATCATAACCGACTCCCCAATTACTGGAGCAATAACTATGTTTACAGATAGCTCTGGAAAAACCGGCACTGCTGGCATAACTTGGCAGGATAAACAAGGATATTGGCAAAAGTGCTCTCAAAAGGGGGTCCTTTCTACTCAAAAGGCAGAGTTAGCTGCTATAATTTTAGGTTTACAGACTTTTGCTAAAGAGTCTTGTAACATTATTAGTGATTCATCCTATGCTGTGCAATTAGTGCGGAGGATCTATGAAGCAGTGATTAATGCTAAAGATCACCAACTTATGACTCTCCTCTTTAAGTTGCAACAATTAATGTTGAATAGACAGCACGCATGTTATACTGC
The DNA here is from genome assembly GCF_022682495.2 of Desmodus rotundus. Classification (NCBI taxonomy): domain Eukaryota; kingdom Metazoa; phylum Chordata; class Mammalia; order Chiroptera; family Phyllostomidae; genus Desmodus; species Desmodus rotundus. The sequence goes on along the minus strand of NC_071388.1, from coordinate 205,196,638 downwards.
TCATGTCCGTAGTCATTCCAAACTTCCTGGTCCTATCTCTCTCGGAAATTTCTGTGCAGATATTATTATCTCCAGTTTAGCTCTAAATGCTGCCAGAAGTTCACATAATTTTTACCATCTAAATTATCGAGCCCTTATGAAGGAGTTTCAGCTGACAAAAAGTCAAGCTCAGGACATTATACGTGCCTGTCCAGATTGCCAGCAAGTAAGTGCTAACCCCTATCTTATAGGAATTAATCCTAGAGGCTTAATCGCCAATGAATTACAGCAAACTAATATAACTCATGTCCCTGAATTTGGTCGTCAAAAATTTGTGCATGTCAGTCTTGACACCTTTCCACGTATGATCTTTGCCTTCGCTCACACTGGAAAAAAAACAAAAAGATGTCAAGACACATCTATCAGGAAGTATAGCATATATAGGAAAACCTAAACAAATCAAGACTGGTAATAGGCCAGGTTATACTAGGAAGGCTATAAAAACCTTTTTGTTAGAATAGAGTATAAGGCACACAACTGGTATCCCTCACAATCCCACAGGCCAGGCTATGATTGAAAGAGCCCATCTAATCCTAAAACTGCATCTCAAAAACAAAAAAGGGGGAATTTACTCACCCCCACACAACAATTATCTAAAGCTCTGTTTACACTAAACTATTTAAATATTTTGGATTCAGGCCTAACTGCGGCCCAGATGCATCACTCAAAGTTAAAGGAGCTACCTCGTCCTCTGGTCCTGTATAAAGGCCGTGAGAACTGCCTTTGGAAGGGACCGGTCGAGTTAATAACCTGGGGGAGAGGGTGTGTTTTATCTCCAACAGGGCCCTTGTGGTTGCCGGCGAAGAGAATGAAAACTAGGAGACCCCAACAGCATAGAGCACACTCTCCTCAAATTACTTGGGTTTCCATAAAGCAGCTGGATGAGGAAGCACACCAGCTCCTTCTTGCTCAAGGAGCCCCAGAAACTCCTGAGAATAAACTTCTAACGTATAGTGCCTTAATTACACGGAATTCACAATGGTGTTACTCCCTACTTTTCTGCTTGATGACTTTTTGCCCACTCGTGGCTGGCAACATTTACTGGGCACATGTTCTTGATCCACCTACTTTTCAATTACAAGCGTGGAATAACCCAAGCCCTCCAATCTTCGCCACTGAAAATACTACTTTTCATGGATGGAGCTTTCCTCATGATGAACTGACCCGGGTCCAACGATCGCATGAGCTCAGTCAAGTATTAACATAGACTACTCTGTCTCCTCCTCTCTGTGTTACGGGAATAGATGATGCATATTGTTTAGGGTACTTAGATATAATGTTACAACACAATTCCTTCCACTGTTTGGCAAGGAATCTAGAAGTCAACTGCGTGGGGCCAATTATGATTATTTGTATGTTTCAGGACTCAACCTTACTAATTATGATCCTTATAGCTCTCTCCCATCCTCATGTACTTTAAGTAGCCTGTCTAGTAGTACTTGGCTGTAGAAACCATGTCTAGGAACTATGCATTTCTGGAAGAATTTGGGCAATTAGACTCTGTATGATTATAGCCCTTGCTTCACATTGTGGAATGGGGCTCGCCCAATCCAAGGCCCGATGAATGTGTTAGGATAGTCCAATGTTGGATCTAGTGAAGGGGTTTATTCCATAAGAAGTAAAAATATTACAACACCTAAACATACCCACTGGTGGTTGGTCTCCCAGCTCTTTGCTGAGCAATGTTCGGGACACAGGCATATAAACATTTCCCAAAAGACAGTAGATGTACAAGAGCATCAATGCTATAATGTTACTGTATGTACAAGTCATCCATATCTTTTTCTGCTAGCCAAAAATGTCTCCTTACAAGAACAAGAGTCAAAGTTTAAGGTCACTGTGTTCTCAGGAACCTTTGAAAAATTGCTTAAATATTTGGCATCAATTCCAATGGTTAAATCCTAAAACCTGGTTCTCTAGAATTTTACCAAGCAATTGGTTTCTTTTTATAATACTGATAATGATTTTAATAGTTGGAAAATTATTCACAGGTATGTGTTCTTAGTTTTCTTCTCAAAAACAAAAAAGGGGGAATATGTGGTGATCAAAACCTAGATTCCTCGTCCTTGGTTACAGAACATAAAACCTGGTTACAGAGACGCTGTGGAACGCCACATGCTCCATAACCGAGGCTGGCTCTGTAACCAATGGAGTCATGACCACATAACAAACCCTATTGGCTGAGGTTAAGTTACCATAGAGGCAACCTCAGTCTCACCTCAGGTTACCATAGAAGTAATCTAAGGCTCACCCCATTGGGTATACAGAAGTAAGTTACTATAGAGGTAACCTTAGTACCAAGAACACATAACATACCTACCATGGTGATTGCTATGTTACAGCCTATAATGGAGTCATGTGTGTAAAAAAGAAAAAACACTTTATGTAACAAAGTTATATAACAAAAGGCTATATATTAGAAGCGTGGACAATAAAGATTGCCTTTGGTGGTTTGCCTCTGGCCATTCACCTTCCCTCGAGAGTGGTGTCTTATTTGCAGCTCCTCAAACCCTCCCACACCCACTTGGCAACTAGCGGGGTGCGGTAACACCAACGGAACCCACAAGTCAGAAACACCCACAGTTAAATGTCAGCACTTGGCTAAAGCTTACATGGCACGGAACTTCCCCTACAGCTCCCAAAGGCAGTCTATGCAGATTGCGTCACCCTGGACAGGCCTGTCCTGGCCCAGCTCCACGGGAGTCAATAATGGTACAGTGCCCCCCTCCCTACAGGGCAAAACCTCCCCTCAACCTCGCTGCAACTTCGCAGATTCCGGGATGGCCAAAGAGTGGAGAGGTGTGTTTATCAACCAAAAATAACCCTCGATTCCCCCACCTCTTACCACCTTCCAGAGAAATGAGGTTCTGGCTAAAGTTAAAGCACTCTCCCGCTCCCATGAGGCCTTTAAAATACTTCCTTACTCTCTCTGAGAGTTTCGTAATTTTAGGTCCAGGCTCTTATTCATTTTCCCCTCCCAAATGTCTTTAGTTTTGCAAGAACCCTTATTAAGCACTTAGCATGTTGGAAGCATGTCACTTTTTCATTACGCATGGAGAGGCACCTTCACATACTGGGGGGCGTCCCCGGTCACCAGTCTTTCTTCTCCTCGCCCTCTTCAAGCCTCTGTTCTCCCTGACCTTCTGTTTGGCTCTTTTCCCTGCACCCGCTCTACATGGATGAACTTCACCTCGGCATCCCTCACCCTGAGAGGGAAACGACGTCCTGGAATTCTCGAGTCCCCTTCCTTTGCTCTCAGTGCTGTTCTGCCACCTGTTGTCTTTCGGGCCTCCCAAAGGTATGTCGAATGCCAGGCTATGCTTTCTCTGTGGACTCTCTTGATCAAATAAAGATTTTATCTTTAATCTTGAAGTTTAGGACCTTAACCAAGAGCACTGGGAATAAGATAATCTCCAGTAAAGGAATGAAAGTACAGAGCGTGTTGACCCCGAGAAAGAGGATACCTACCAAGGAGAATTCCTGGTGGCTAACTGGGCTCAAGTTTACAAAGAGCCCAGCAGCTGTTTCTGAACATGGGGCCTCTCCTGCAAACCTTGCTTCAGGAAGAAGCTGCAGGAAGCTGCCTGCCTCCCCTAGCCTTACAAAGGAGCTTCTGGAATCCTATTTCAATCAACAAGACTGAGGCTTCCCCATCCCATTGGAACTGCTTAGCTATATTCCCTCTCCCTCCCCATCACCATCATCACCAACCAATCAGGGGTGCTCCATTCTAATCTATCAGGACAGTGTTTTTTTGGACCATTCAAACTGCAAGGATTTGGATTCCTCATTTGCATGAGGATAAACCCATCAGGGATCAGGGGCAGGGATTTTCTCCCAGGCTCTGGGGGCGCACTTTTCCTTTCCACCCAAGACTGAATCACTCGGGCTGCATTTTTCTGGAAGACTTTTCCCCAGAGCAGAGCAGGGCAGATGAGCAGGGCAGGGCACAGCGGAGCGGAGCAGACAGAGAAGAGGAGAGCTGTCTAGCTGGACAGGGGCCTTCCCCGAGGTCCTCCCCACAGCCGTGCTCTTTCATAATTGGACGGTAACACTACTGAACTGCTCCACAGCCACGCTGTATCACAATACAGTTGTTTGCACTGAATAAAGTTTCCCTCTTCACCGCACCCCCAGTCAGGGGTTCCTGTTGGCATTGAATTGGCGCCAACGACCATCCCATCGGTTGACAAGTAGCATCTTTAACTAACAAAGGGGGAAAAAGTAAATAAATAGCAACTTGACACACCAGCAAAAATCAAGAAGAGGAGAAATGATGAAGTAAAGTAAAAAGAAGTCAAATGGAATAATTATAATCAACTCTATTCATTGTTAAATTAAGTGCAAACAGGCAAAATTCACCCATTAAAGGAAACTGTATGACCAATTAAAAAATACCAGCTGTGGTTTGTTGGGTTTTTTTTAAGAAGAATAGAAAAGCTTGAAGACAAAAGAGAACCAAAGGGGTACTAGGGAAATGTAAATAAGAACAATGCAGGGATGGTAATATTAATATTCCACCAAAAAAAGTGGAGTTTCAAATTAAAGCATTGAATAAGACAAGGAGGGTTACTGTCAAGTACAATTTACAATACAACGACATTCTCACATTTAAGCTTGCTTGCACCAAACAAAGCAGCGAGTCAAAACAATCCACCACTTAGACAAATTTACAGGGAAAATATATATTGATAAATAATAATTAAAATGTGATATAAAAATGCAGTTGATAAATTTCGGCAGTCTCTTCCATTAATCATCCTATAATTAAAAAAGAAATCATTTAAATAAATAAAGTCCAATTGCCAAAACAAACAGTGGCAAACATAATGTAAGGTGGTGAAATGAAGAATGATTGCTATTAAAATCTGGAGCAAAACAGGTATCCTTGCTATTGCCAAATTTATTCAATTATTTTTAGAGATTCTAGTTAATTCAATAAGACTGATAGTTGGCATGGAATTTAGAACAGAAAAACTCTAATTTCTTTTTTGGAAAATGACTGCATGCTAGTTTTTTAAATGGTAAAAACCAATTATTTAGATGAGATGGCTGAACATCTCATCTCATGAGTAGATAACCAGCTAGAGGCAGAACTGGAAAAAATATTGATACAGGGTGCAGCCAGGGGGCCCCAAAATAGGGATTTGTAATTGGGTCAAGAACTCAGGGTGTCCAGGAAATATTAAAATATGTATATAGGATGCCCTTACCCCCAAAAGTCTGAACTAGGGGATGGGACACATGGAGCAGGGTCATTGAGAGTTGTTTTGCATAGCAACAGTTCTGCAGATAACCTCTGGCATGGTCATTTAACATGTCTATAAGTTTTAACTGGTTTTATGGATATGTTAAATAGCTGTGGCCAAGCTTTGAGCCAGGGAGATGGGAGTGACTTCCACCCATGATGAGGCAACTCCCCTCTGGTTACAGCACCTGCGTGAGAGCTTGAAGATGATTGGCTCCACGCCACAGGGCCACGCCTGTCTGGACTTACTATGGCAGCTCAGAAAAGCTGGAAAAATACGGGAATGCTGGCAGGTGTAGGCAATTGTGGGAGGAGTCTGAAACAGGGCTGCAGAGGAAGATTGGCACTGGGATTTAAACCCAGGCATGGCAGCCATGCTAAGGTGGGAATCACGTGGTTTTGGTGACAGTTGGGACCACACAGCTTTGGGGTGCTCCCTTTTGCCACGTGACTTAGGAAGCAAGAGAGACCTTGCTGGGAAGAAAAGGGGTGAAAGGACTCTTGCTGGTGGGCTCTGAGAAGGTGCCACATGGTTTTGGATTAACTGGAGATCGCGCGGTGATACAGCTGATGGTGCTGGGAACCACAGGAGGCCGGCCAGCCGAGCACGGATTGCTGGGAACCGAGGGGCTACCTGAGCCACGGACTTCTATTTCGTTTCCTGAGACACAGTACCCCAGACTGGGCAGAGGGGGAAGGAAGGACTGTATGCGTTTGTGGGTATTCTAAGGGACTTCGGGATCTCAGTGAAGACATTAAGTCATTACTCTTAAGTTTGTATAACTTTTGAATAAATAATTCCTTTCCTTTTCACCAATCCCTGACATAATTCACCAATTGAGAGACGTAATTCCCTGGCAGAGGGCAAGGCGAACCTAGTACAGGGGTACCCCAGGAGAGGGAGGGGGTCCATTTGGTAATAGTGTATCGTTCCCCTCCTCCATGGGTCTGTTCTGTAACAATATCACTTTCAAAGTAGTGACCCCCCAAAAGTATAAACCACTTAACAAAAAAGTGAATAAGAAAGGAACAGAACAAATATGAAGAAAGCTGTAAAATATTTGATCTTTGTTAATGTAATGTTTGAAGCAACAAAAACAACAAAACACCCTGGAATGCAAATGCCAGTGTCCTCCCCAGGGAACCAGAGCGGAGAGCGAACAGAATAGCCCGTGGCACATAAACACCATGAGAAACTGTGTAGCAGTTAAAAACAGATATGATATTTAGAACTAGGACTACATCTGTGACATATTGATAACTGAGCAGACTGCTGGGTGAGCAACCAAAGATTCTCTACGTGTACGTATGCTTGTGTGTGATTGTGCGGATTACTACCTACCCAGGGACTGGTCCTCAGTTTGGGCCCCGCCCCCTCTTCTTGTTTTCAGTCATTCATGTAACAAATATTAGATGAGTGCCTATTATATACTTAGGGACACCAGTCACGTGCACATCCATTGCCAAGTGTTGGGGTGCAGGACCTGGCAGGAGTGGCCCCTGCTCCATATGTAAGGAGGAGACAGTCAATAAATAATTCTCTAAATGAAATAATCACGGGATTTGATGTGTTATAAAGGAAATAGCATCATGCTGTCTTTAGAGAGAAGGACTTCCTAGGGAAATGATGTTGAAGCTGACCTGAAAAATGAGAAGACGGCCACCTAACAGACACAGGGAACAGCACCCCAGGAAGAGGGAACAGCATGTTCAATGGTCTCAAGTGGGGAAGTGTTTTGGAAGGTCCCAGGAATGGAGAGAAGGCCAGCATAACCAGGACCATCCAGCCAAGTTCATAGACGAAGCCTTCTTGTCTATGGAATTTCCACTAAGCACGCACGTCTCCAAAGTGGAGCCTTTTCAGTTTCAAAGTGAATGTGAGACACAATCGTTTTTCTCTTGGGTCCTGCATAATGACACCAAAAGTATTTCTCTTTCATACCTCTCTAACTTGGACATGCCAGTAGCTTTCTTTCCTTTGACCTGAGATGTGCCTGTTAGTCTGGGAATATTTCATCTCTTCTTTTTCCTCTGTTTAAAAGAGAATAATTGGGGGGGGCGGATAAGGGGACTAAATGCTAATGGAAAAAATATAATTAAAAAATTTTAAAAAGAAAGAAAATAATTAATGTTTTCTATACTGCTAGGGTTTCTCCTTTTGCTTTCTGAAAATAATAGCACCTCCTTCTGTTTTACCCAGACCACACCATGAAACACAAACTTGTCCAATGGGCTACAGAGTATTAGAATCTTATTGCCAGGAGATCTCCCAGGGGCCATCAGATCTGTCCCCACGTCCCAGGGGAGGGGTCAGAGCCCCACAGAGGGGATCTGGTCCGAAGCAGTGGGGTGGCGGCACCCAGCCCTGATTTCCCACTTGGTGTTTCTCCTACCACCCTGAGTTTCTCCTTGCAATGACAACTGCATGATTGTTTACAATGTGAATCGCGCTGAAGGCACACTCGACATGAGATTCCCTGTTCTCCAAGGTGATGGCTCAGCCCCTGGAAAGTCACTCAACTCCCAGCAGACCCTCAGCCAATACTCAAAGAATAAATGAAGGAAGGCCCACTGAGATGTCACCTCCCCGAGAACCCTTTCCCACCCATCTTCCGGAGGGGCCTCTCCTGCTATTCTCCTCCACCCCCTCCAGGAAGAGGTAGTGCATGCTCCTTTTTGCATGCCTCAGATTCTGTAGTGGAGAAAGGAACAAGTGAGCGTTGCTGAGAAGGAGACTCAAGACCTTTCTGCCCAACGTCAGAACCTGACTGTCTGGTCATTTCCTTATTAGAGAAGATAGGACAGTGGGATCCAGCTGAGGAAGCTGGAATATCTAAAAACCGGAGGTGTAACCAGGAACATAAAGCCAGCTTTCCCTACAAGGATCTACAGATATCAAAAACTTACTTCAGCAATTTTGAATCTCGAGCGCCTGACCCAATCAAAAGCAAGGTGCATCCTGCATGCTTTTGTTCTCTGAAAACCCCCTGAACCCAGTGCTCTGTGCACATGCATCTAACCCTCATTGCCTCTAATTGATGACTATCCCCTGGAGCCCACGGAATAAAATGCCCAAAGTGTGCCTTCCTAAAGCCTCAGAGCCAAAGAAACAACCCAGGAGATGATTCCAAAGACAGTTACAAATTACAACTCAACCTAGGAAACTTGCAAGGGAGAAGTTAACACCAGGGGGCATTTGAAACTAGGCATGCTCACTCAGGATATTTCCATGCCAGTTCGCCTCCCTAAAGTCCGGGCCTGTGGAGTTCCCGCTCACACTACAAACCTGGGACAATGGTTTTTGGTCTGCGCAGTTGATCCCGCCAATGAAGACCATATTGGGCATGATGGGTCTGGCGTAATTCTTCACAAAGTCACTTCTGAGAAGCCACACAGAGGCAGAGCCCATAAGGTCCTGCACAGTCACGTCTTTCTGAAGGACTTCCGAGGCAAGCAGCCCATACGGGGAGTACACCACACTGCACAGAAAGCTCTCTGCCAAGGCAATGAGCATGTTCTTCACCCGCTGCAGGAAGGTCATGCGGTCCGAGTTGAATGACAGAGCCCTGGGCACATAGGACGGTGGGTTGGGGCACTGGGTGCCCTGAGAGTCCAAGCTGCATGGCAGTGCATTCAAGAAGAACACAGAGGGCAGAGCCAGGTACTGGGCCACGATGGGGCCGCAGGGGAGGAAAGGGTCTGTCAACAGAGCGTCGAAGCCGCCTTCGGCCAGGGAGGCCATCAGCTCCCTGTTGTGCAGTAAGTGGGAGCACGAGGACAAAAGCAGAGCCGAATCCTCCCGGACCTTCTTGTACATTTTGACCACACGCTGCAAGAAAGACCGCTTCTCAAACACATTATGCCCGAGGCCGGTAAAAGACGCTTCCAGGTCCTCCCTTCGGAACGGCACGGGGTACCTCTTCAAGGTGTAAAACGCTCCTTCTGTAATGTGCACGGACGCATCAGGCGCTAAGACCACTACCTCGTGCCCCCTCTGCTGCAACTGCTGGATGAGCCCGCGCAAGCTCAGCCAGTGGCTGCCGTCTATGGGGACCAGCAACAGCTTCCCGCCCTGGGACACGGCTGGGCCGAGCGCACACAGCAGCAGGCCCAGGACAAGCGGACGTGCACCCCGGGGCCCTGCCGTCATAGTGCCCCTGCCTTTGCCACCAAGAGTCCCATCTGCCAGAGTTTTGTCCTCTACCACGTACATTTTCCAAGAACTGATCTATACACCGAGTTAATGTTTGATGGTGTTAATGACTATGCCTGTTAGTCAGCGAAAGGCAGCAAAACACTAACTTCTAGAAATTAAAAGAGCGACAAGAGGTTTAACTGGTTGGAATTCTTTGTCAGCCACTCAGGTCACATTCTTGAGTGGGCAGAGAAGGCAAAGCCTGTCCAGCACTTTTTACTCCATTCAGTTAGTATTTTCATGGACCGAGAGAGTGTTACCTCAGGGGAAAATGCAATGTGGTGGAAACTCCACCTCCTTTCCAGAGATGAAGGAGAAAGCTGACTAGGCCTTGTAGAAAGAAAAGAAGGTGACATCGCGAGCCCAGCTTTGGCCCATGGGAACCTTTAAGAATGTCCTTCTCCGCAGCCCAAGCGTCTTTGACTCATCCCTCCAACAAGTATGGTGGAGTCCAGTGCGGTGCTGGGCCTGGAGGCTCCGGCACAGACTGACGCAGGTAGGTTTCTTGCCTCCCCAGAGCTCACCGTCCATCAAGGGAGACAAACAGACAATTTAAGCAGGTAAACAGACCCATCAGAGGTTGTCAAGAAGACTAAGAAGGACCCGAGGGCTAACGGGGTACAGAATGACGGGTAAAGGGAGCCCACTCGAGTGCGAGTGTATAGAAGGCCTTTTGCAGGACAGATCTGCATTCATTCTGAGAGGCAGTGAGAAACCTCATGGGTATATAAAAGACTGAAATCAGTAACAAAAAAACCCTTAAATTATACTTGTCACACCAGCCCAAGGGCCAGGGAAAGGAAGACACTTTGGGAAATTCCAATGACCTTGTTGAAGCAAAGGGTAGAGGTGAACGAAGATAATATGCCTTTATGGAGTGTGTACCATGAGCCAATTGCAGTGCCAAGCACTTTACAACGCCTCTTATGGAATCCCCTAGATTTATCCTGTCGAGGCAGGCACTATTATTCCCGTTTTACAGTCAAGAGCGCTGAGGCTCGGAGAGGCAAACTGATTTGCCAGAGTGCCATTATTTACTAAGTGGCAGAGTGAGACCCAGGCTGTGACTGTCAGGACCTAGAGACCCTGCTCTCTGCCACCATGCCCACTGGCCTCCAGCAGTGCCCAGGTAATAGTACACAAGGTCACGACTGATATCTACAACCAACTAGGCCTCAGAGGTAATGATCCCCACAGTCAGTGGCCAGTCGAAACAAGTGGAGAGAAGGCAGAGGGCAGGACTTTGCAACCACGTAGAATGTGCTCACGGGCACTGTGCTCACCCAGCACCAGCTGGCACCCCAGCAGATCAGGTGAAGGGTCAGGGACAAAGGCGGTAGTTGCCTAACAGAAATGCCCCCTCTGCAACAAGGGCAAACAGGAGAGCAGGCAGAACTGAGCGTCCCCACTCTCTCCTGTTGGGGCCCATTGCTGATCTGTACAATCCAAGGACGAAAGTGCAATATTCTGACCACGAACGGCAGTGGCCACCCATACTTGGAGGATCTGTTAGGAGGGACATGGAGAAACTGCCACCTTAAGTGTTCATGTCTTGTGGGACACAGTCACAGGGCCCCGGTCTTCCTGGTACTTAGAGTAGCAGGTACTTAGAACCCTCTTTCCATGTACCACCATCCTTCCTCCACAAACCTCCGGCCTTGCATGTGCTTGTCGATGAGTGCACACGTGTGTGCCCACATGCACGTGCACCCTGAAACTCCTCTGCCCTGCCCCCAGCATGCTCCATTCTCTAGGACCAAGAGTCTGGGTGAGGAGAAAAGGGGAGCCATGTCTTGGCTCATGGGTGTGCCCTTATATGAAATTCTAAAACCCATACTCCAGTTTCAACATCAAGGGCAATAATTCTCCTGAAGTCCTAATCTCATGGGAGTGCATCTGTAGATTACACGGAGCCAAAGGTTGTAAACACAGTCAGCAATGCAACGATTTTATGAGTTTCCTGCATCATGCAGCACTTCAGAACTTTGGGGGACTTCTATGTACCTAGACGGTTTCGGTCCCAACTCTACCCATGACTGGAGGACGTTGTTTACTAATATGAATAGCAGGCGATCCACATTCACTCTCAAGAATTACGACCACGAACCACCACTTAGCAATCCAATAAAGCTTCTACCCTAGGACCTGAGCAGACCCTACATGCAAAATCCATGGCTAATTCTTCCCTTCACCGAGTATTTATGTGGAGTGTTGGCCCCACTGGCACTATGCTAGGAACTGGCACTGGAAAACCAGGTTAGAAGTAGCTCGTGCCCATCAGGAGGGCTCCCATACAAGCAGTTACAGGGCCGGTGAGATGAGCCCTGGTAGGGAGCACCAGGGACCAAGGAAACACAGAACAGGGCAGAGATGTGGTCTTGCTGGGGGCGGGGGGTGGCAGCAGCTGCAGAGTGGGGTTGTCTGCGAGAGAGTTCCTGGAACCCCTTGGAAGGTGATTTCTTTTTAAAGCTGAAGCTGGTAGTTAGGAGATCCAGCATTCCACTCACTCCTCGCTCCTTCGACGGGACCAGACTGGAGCTGCTTGTTGACACTCCTAAAGTAAAGAAGCTGCATAAATAAGTCTATTGCCCTCTGGATAATCTCAGAGACCTGCCAGGGAAGCAAAGTGGGCTTCCTGGAATCTCCGTAGCGTTGTTTCATTCTGCCTTGTATCCTTGAGCAGTTTGCATATCTACCTCTGCTACTCATGTATGCCTACCAACTCATCTATCTAGATTCCTCACAGGCAGGGTTTCAGCACCAGCTTTGGTGATACCCAGGTGTCAGTCCGTGGGTTTTTTAAACGTTAAGCACTCAGTAAATGTTTCTGTATAGATGTGGCTTCCCTTCTCTCTTTGCTCTAGGTCCCATATTCAAGCAAGGAAGTACTGAATCCAGATAATTCTACCACTGCCTGTCAGACCCAGCTGCCATGGTCCTGTATGAGGTCTTTAGCCACCAATGTCCCCAGCCACTATCTGTGACTTCTGGCTCCTGGCGTCAGCCGCCCCTGCATGACCTCACCACACCACCACCCCTGGAACCTTGGTCAACAGCTTCTGAGGGCCCAGAATAAAATGGAGCCTCCTCAGCCTTGCCCTCAGAACTGGGGATGGATATAGCTCACCTGCCCAAGCACATGCCTCCTCTCAAGCCCTCTGCCTCTTTCCCTCCAGGCGTACTGGGTCTCTTGCTCTTCCACAAATACGCCTTGTGATTTCCCACATGGCTTTGTTCACACAGGACTCGACTCATAGTCAGCTTTTTATTCTTGTTTATTACGTGTTTACCAAGTGCCAGGTCCAGGGCTTTCCGTTCAGTCTCTCAAGGTGATATAAAGGTGGCAGTGTGTTCTGGTGATATAGTACACACACCCCTTTGAATCCACTACCCTTTATGATGAAGTTAGAGATTTCATTGGTTAATCATTTTCCTCCTAGAACGGTGTGACCTTTATTGGTGTTGCCTCACCAGCTATCAAAGCAAAGAATATAGGGTCACAGAGAGAATGAGAGAAATAGCCGATGCCAAGAAATGCCCGAAGTAAAATCGTGATTACAATGTAACAGTTTTAGTGGAAATAATCCCTGCCTCCCGAGTTCAGCTACATCACTATAAACACAGCCACCGAGTTTCGATCATTTTGATACTGGTTTGCGCCAGGGCACTCTGGGCAATCCCTAAGAATTTTTCAGGGGGATTTTGCAAAGTCAAAACTATTTCCATAGTTATATTGGACTTTTTCACTCTCGTTCTCTCCCAAGCGCCCAGGGGAGTCTCCAGTGGCCTCAGGACACGTGATATGACAATAGATTGAATGCAGAAGACATAAGAATCCAGCTTTCTTTGGCTAAGCCAGTGAGAAGCAAAAAATGTAAAAATGATGCCACTCTTCACGAAATCTTTTTGTTTTGAAAAAATAATTTTCTTCCATAAAACTATGATGTATGATAGCGTGTAATTGGTTTGTTGTAATTGAGTTGATTAATGAATTTTTCTGATGGAGCACGTATCGATAGACACAACCCACATAAACCAAAGCAAACAGGCCCTGAGGCCAAAAAGTTGGGAGAACTGTTGTCCTAGACAAAATCTATGACTGTCATCCAGCCCAGGGTGAATACATTCACTCCGTCTGTACCTCAGGCCAAGGGGAAGCTTGAGGTAAAGCCAACTTTAAGAAAATTATTCTCCACGGGTTAAATTCCTCTCTTTTGTACCCTATTTGGAGATCTCAGCTCGCCTGGGGAACGGGCGGGAGGAGCCAGATGGTGGGCGGGGCACTGGGTGGGAGGGGCTTCGGCCCCGGCACAAGGCGCGTCACAGAGCTCTTCGCAGGACGAGGGGCGTGCCTCCGAGCCCTGCTTCCTGGGATGCCGCCTGGACCAATGAGATGCGGGCTACGTCACAAGGGGCCACCTCCCGGGCAGCCTTGGCTCCCTGGCCCCTTGGCTTGCGCCTTGGGACTGCCAGCTGCGCTGCTCAGTGTTTTTGTTCCCCCGTGGGCCGTGGCCGTGGCCGGCCCTCCGACATGGTGGACTACTACGAGGTGCTGGGCGTGCCCCGGCGGGCCTCCGCCAATGCCATCAGGAAGGCCTACCGCAAACTGGCGCTCAAGTGGCACCCCGACAAAAACCCTGAGAGCAAGGAGGAGGCCGAGAGGCGATTCAAACAAGTGGCCCAGGCATACGAGGTGTTGTCCGACGCCAACAAGAGGGAAGTCTACGACCAGTACGGCGAGGGGGCGGTGCAGGACGCCGACGTGGGCAGTGGCGGCGGGCTCTTCCAGGACCCGTTCCAATACGTCTTCACCTTCCGTGACCCAGCCGAGGTCTTTAAGGAGTTTTTTGGTGGCCGGCACCCATTTTCGTTTGACTTGTTCAGAGACCCACTTATTTTGGGTCGGAGGAGCTCCCGGAGAAGCAGAAGCAGAGGGTCTGCACCCCTTTTCTCCACCTTCAGTAAATTCCCAGCGTTCGATGTTTTTTCTTCTTTAAATACAGGATTTAGTTCCTTTGCTGTTGAGAGGAATGGGGGCTCTTCTTCCTTCTCCATGACTTGCGGTAATGGTAGGATGGGGAACTTCAGGTCCGTGTCGACTTCCACCAAAATCATTAATGGCAAGAAAATCACCACCAAGAGAATCATTGAGAATGGCCAAGAAAGGGTGGAAGTGGAAGAGGACAGAGAGTAAAGTCCCTGATAATAAAGAGCAAAGATCAGCTGCTCGCATCCACACCGAGTAACGCCGGTGCTCGTTCAACTGAAAACACATTGGGAGCAATAGCAGGACATTTTTTTGAAGATTACGAGTGGACTCTACTTTCAGAATAACTGTACTCAGCAATTTATAAACAGCTCATGCCAGTCAATGCCTATTTGTTCTTATTGTTGGGACCACACGAATAAGACCTCTGTTGAAAATGTCCGCATACCCCTCGCTTATTTATAAAACATAACCCTGAGGCAGACGGTCTTAATTTCACGGTGGGGGCGGGGGGGGGGGGGGGGGAGAGGGGCAGGTAGGGGAGCAAAGTGTTCATAGCAGCAGGCAGGCAGTTCGTTCTAAAGTTAATATGGTGGAGATCAAACGGTTTACTTCATGTTTTTAGCACATAAGGGTACAAGATAGGAGTATATTAATAATGCCTAAAGATGTTTTTAGTTCTATATACTTGCTGGTGACTAGTAAGAGTTAACTGTTGTTTAAACGAGATGGTAAGCCTAGGCTTCTGGAAAGCAGATAAACCTGGTAAAGTGGGTGTAAGTTTCCAAAGGATGCTGTAACAAATTACCACAGACTTGGTGGCTTTAAAAAAAATCCACATTTATTCTCTTAAAGGTCTGCAGGTCGGCAGTCTGAAGTCAGTGTCACCGACCTAAGAGTGACACTCAGAGTCCCTGTTGTCAGGGGCGTGCTCCCTCCAAAGGATGTGGGCTAAGTAAGTGAATTTCTCACCATCACATGGTTGGTTGGTAATATTAGGACCACATTCAGGTCACTTAAAACAATGATAGTGATGATTCAAGTATTTACATTCATACAAATCTGATTCCTAGCCTTGACTCAACTCGCTTCTATAGCTTTGACTGATGGAAATGTGAAAAGCGTTTCTACAAGGCTCCATAAAACTATCACATTGCCACACACAGGTTGCGTCTCATATCAAATTAGGGTGACGAAAGCCAGGTTTCACTTGGAATATTGATCGGGCAAGGCAACACACACGTCTGAGGAGTAGCATTTTGTTGGACTAGTCTGTGCCCCCAGAGAAAACCTGTAGGGGTACGGTTGCCTTGGGATAATCTACCGCCAACAGTGCCATTGCCCCTGGTCATCTCCAAGGGGAGACTCACGTAAAGCATAAGAGCAAAACGACAGCTGAACTAGACCAACTGACACTGCTGCCCGTAGGAGAATGAGTTCGGTGCCCTGAAAGTCCCATCCTCATGAGATGGCCTGCAAATGGCAGGAAGCCAGGATTCAGCCACACCTGTCCCACAGGGGCACCACGTCAAAGAGCCACCGTATAAAAAGTATCAGGATGAAACAGAGCTTCTAAAAAATGAGATCATTAGCTTGCCAAACAAAGGAACTCACCCCAGCGAAGACGTTCCCAAAGTATCTTGCTGGAAGTGAGGATTGGGGGAGCAGGCGGACGCAGGGTGTCGGGAGTTTGGATGTGAGAGGAAGAAGGGTACACACTTTCATGGTAGATGTGCCAAGTAAGAGTTGAAAACTACCACTCTCGAGAGGACAGAGTAAGAGCATTTGTGTCTACACGATTGGTTAAAATAAGTCCCCACCGTTCAGCAGCCAGGAAAGCCTTCACTTGGGTCCAGTAAAAGTCTGAGGTCATAGATCTTCAACAGCCCTGGCTCGTTCTAATAGTTGAGGTCATACACAGCACTGAGTTTTGAAATATCCTGATCACTGCTTCCAGGTGGGAAGTTTCTCCTTAACAGAAATATAAAACATTTTATTTAAAAAATTTTCAAAATTGAAAATCTCTTTTAAAATGTCTGGGCTTTCAGATCAAAAAAATAAAAGGCATTTCCTCCGTTGCAAACGTGACTGCCTGGAGTCCCCTGCGGTGAGGAACTCCCTGGAATCACTCCCGTCTTCCCACAGAGCGCACCAGGCAGGGAGACACACGTTCCTGCAACACCCAAGAGGCCTGGAGACCTGTGGCCATCTCGGCAGAATCCCAGCAGCCAAACACCTCACACACCGCCGGTTTAGATCTGCTTACCACACAAACGGAAAGGGAGACCTTCCTCATCTTAGGAAATCATTCCCTCAACTGCCGACCTCTCTGGGAATTCCCGATTCCACCTAGCCGTCCTTCTCCATAAACACAGAGTCCTTCCGTTGTGTTCGCTCCCACTCTCTGAACTCCCTTTCAGTGTGACTCCGGCGACCAGCAGTCTGGTGTAACCACACTCTGGGCGGGCATCATTGCCCTCATTCCTGAGATAGCCTGTCCATCTTTATCCCACTCAGTTGAATTTTAGACTTTTAAGTAACTTAGCGAACTCTTCCTCCTACTCATAAACAACTTGTTGTATACCCAATCAGAAATAAGCTTTGTGAAGGCGGGCTTCTCTAAAGGAGCCTCATTTTGCTTCCACTTAGGGGATAAGAATATTTATGTAAGACCAGGGTAGTGCTTCATTTGACTTATCTATACTTGGCAAAGTTGAGAAGGGTTCTTTGCTTGGAGCTTTATGAAAACAAAATTATTCACTGAAAATAAGTGTATACTCGCCTCCTTGAGGGGGGATAGTAACTGACTTGAAGTAAGCAAGATCATGAATTTTTGAAATGCACATAGAAAGCCAAAAAGATCACAGTGGATGGTACGACAGTAAAATCAGTGATACAAATATACTCTTTGGAGACACTCCCCCAGGATGCAGTGGAGACATACAGAAGATGAAGGTGGAGAGCAAGATGACAGTGACAGAGACTGGAAAACAGAAATCTGTGGATGACACACCTTCCCAACGGAACCAGAAGAAATCATTTAACAATTTGGAGGAGGACTTGAAAATGTCAATAAGATCTGGCTTTAACTTTAGACTTACTTTGCATGGTAGGAACAAAAACGGCCCCGTAAGGATGTCTAGTCTCATGCCTGGAACCTGACCAGGCAGAAGGGACTTTGCAGGTACAATTAAGGTAAGGGTCTTGACATAAGGAGATTATCTTAGATTATCTGGGTGAAGTCACTTAATCACAAGGGCCCTGTAAGTGAAATAGCGAGGCAGGACAGCAGAGGGTTAAACACGCTACGCTGCATTGATGGAAAGGGAAAAGTGCCAGAGAATTTCCACCATGACAACAGCAACAAGAAAAACCTTGTTAAAAAAGAGAAACAGTGCAGAAAGAATGAGTTTATACCAAATGGAAGGAATAAAATCAAGTACATAAATTACGTGAATTTACAGAATTCTTACAGCAGAAGAAACTATCACAAGAGGCATTTTTTAAATGTTTTTAAAAACTCTTTAAGGAAGGTTTTTTATGAAGTTTCTAAGTTAAAACTAGACACAACTTTACATAAATGGCCAAATGGGTTTTGGCAAAGGTGGCAAGAGCATCCCGTGGGGAAAGACAGTCTCACAGCACGTACTTCTGGGAATCTGGCCGCCCACGTACTAGAGGAGGAAGCTGGGCCCTTAGCTGACACCACACACAAAAACCGACTCAACGTAAATAAAGCAAGCACATGCAAAGCCTGACGCACGATAAAGCTCCTAGAAGGAAACGCAGGACAAATTGTGACATTAGATTTGGCTATGATTTTTGGATATGACACCAAAGACACAGGTAATGAAAAATAGACAAATCGGACTTTATGAAAATTTTTAAATTTGTACATCAAATGGTACTATCAACAGAGTAAAAAAGAACCCCCCAAAAGGAGAGAAAATATTTGCTAATCATTTATATGGTAAGTAATTAATATGCAGAATACACAGACAACTTCAAAAACTCAACAACAACAACAACAACAAAAAACGCATTCATAAATGGGCAAAAGACTTGGAAAAGCATTTCTCCAAGGCAGATACACAGGCGGCCAACAAGCATATGAGAACATGCTCAACATCACAAATGCAAATGCAAATCAAAACTAGAATGAGATGGCACATCACATTTATAGGAGGACTACTTGAAAAACAAAAGAAAACAAATGCTGGAGAGATGTGGAGAAATTGA
This sequence comes from Desmodus rotundus, assembly GCF_022682495.2. NCBI lineage: Eukaryota > Metazoa > Chordata > Mammalia > Chiroptera > Phyllostomidae > Desmodus > Desmodus rotundus. The sequence continues at coordinate 205,177,930 of NC_071388.1, read as the reverse complement.
AATGCTTGTGCGCTGTTGGTAAGAATGTAAGACTGCCAACACTGTGGAAAATAATATGACAGTTCCTCTAAAAATTAAAAATAAAATTACCATATGATACAGCGATTCCGCTTCTGTGTGTCTAAACCCCAAATCCTGTAAAGCAAGGTCTGAAAGAGCTACCTGGACCCCCACCTGCATAGCAGTGTATTTCACAATAGCTAAAAGGGGAAAGTAACCCAAGTGTCCATCGAAGGGTAAATAGAGAAGCAGACACCGTCAGCCTATACGCTGGAGTATCATGCAGCCTTAAAGAGATTGGGAATTCTGAGATCTAGCACAACGTGAGTGCAACTTGAGGACATTATACTCAATGAAATAAGCCGGTCACAGAAAGACAAATACTGGGTCACTCCACCTTTATGAGGTACCTAGAGCAGTGAGTTCAGAGAGACGGGAAGTAGTGGAAGAGCTGTGGTTGCCAGGGGCTGGCGGGGCGGGGGCTGGGGGGGGGAGTTGTTGTTTAACAGGAATAGAGTTTCAAATTCTCGAGATTAAAAAAGTTTTAGAGATTAGTCGCACAACTATGTGAAATAGTATACATTAGTGAAGCATACACTTTATCATGGTTAAGATGGTAAACCTTATGGCAGGGGTATTTTACCACAGTTTTTAAAATGTTAAAGGCGAACTATGAAGAAAATACAATAGTAATAAAACTATGTACACTAATCATGCAGCTATACATGTAAGCAAAAACTATTAAAATTCCAAAGATAAATTGAGCTAAATTTAAATAGGGTGTCATTTAAGACATCTTTTTCAGAATTGGGCATGTTGAGTTTTTTAATAGAAAAAATTAAAAATACACATTTTAGGAGCATCTACGGAACATTCACAAGAGTTGCTCTCATGCTGTCTGACACAGGAGCCGTTAGTGATGCAAGACTATCAACCATTTGAAATGTTCCTAGTGCAGATTGAAATACGCTGTAAGTATAAAATAGACACCAAAATTTTGAAAACAGTAGCCCTGCCTGGTGTGGCTCAGCAGATTGAGCACCAACCTGCGAACCAAAGGGTCACCGATTCCACTCCCAGTCAGGGCACATGCCTGGATTGCAGGCCAGGTCCCCAGTAGGGGGTGTGAGAGAGGCAACCACACATTGATGTTACCCTCCCTCTCTATCTCCCTCCCATCTCCTCTCTCTAAAAATAAATAAATAAAAATGTAAAAAACATTTTGAAAACAGTATTAGACAGAAAAAGAATGTAAAATACCTCATTAATAATTTGATATTGAGAATATGTTGAAAGGATAATGTCTTGGATATATTTGGCTACAAAAGTATATTAAAATTAAGATTCTTTTTGCTTTTCTTTAAACATGCCTACAAACAAGTTTTGAATAACGTATGTGGCTTGAATTACATTTCTCCGCAGTCCCCTTTGAGGAAGAATCACTCCCAAGGGTTTGTCAACAAAGGCCATGTGCTCATTCTTTCCCCCGTCCACTCAACACCCACCAGCAAAATCTCCCTGATGCACCAGCTCACGACTCAGTGTCTCCACTCCTGCCCAGCTGGCGAAAACTGCACAACCATAAAGACGGTACCTTCGCCAAAGCACAATCACGTGGATCACACCCTACGACAGAACTTCATCCCACCTCTCGCTCCTCTTACTGAGCATCACAAACCTTCACCGCACTAGTGACGCCACCGGAATGATTTATCTCCCCAAAGACTTAGAGGGAGAACGAGAGGTAGAAACCCACAGAAACGATGGGTGGGTACGTCAGCACTTGGAATTTAAAAAACAAAGCGCGCCTTGCCCGACACACGGGTTGCATATAAGCACAGATACAGACCTGAGACAGTGGCTTCCTGTGGGCACAGTTGATGCCTCCAATGAAGACCATGTTGGGCATGACCGGCCTGGGGTAGTCCAACACAAAGTCTGCTCTGAACAGCCACAGGGATGCGTAGCCGAAAATGTCCACCAGCGACACCTGTCTCTGCAGAAGCTCAGAGGCCAGGCTCACGTAAGGAGATAAAGAAATGTGGCAAGGGTACTTCACGACCAGAGGGTAGAGCATGTTCTTGACCCTTTGCAGGAATGTCATGTGATCCGAATGCCTTGTCAATAACCTGGGAATATATGAAGAAGGGTTTGGGCACTGGGTGCCCTCATAATCAAAGTCACATGGAATGGCACGCAAAAAAAACACAGCAGGAAGGGACAGGTACTGAGCCAGCACTGCCCCGCAGGGGTAGACGGGGTCCGTCAAAACCACGTCGAAGGCACTGGCGTTCAATTGCCGGATCAGGTCCTTGTGATGCACCAGCTCCTCACAAGACTTATAAAAGGCAAGAGACACATTTTTCAAAACTGCCATAGATTTCCAAAATGTTTTTAGATAATGTACTCTTTCAAAAATCAGGTGACTCTGGCCCAGCATGATGTACTGAAATTCATCCTGGGTGAACGGAATGGCATAGGTTTTCAGGGTGAAAAAGTCTTCCTTCTTGATGTGCAAAGTCACCTCCGGGGAAAGGACCACTATTTGGTGCCCTCTAGCGTGGAGCTCCTGCACGGCCTCCCGCATGCTGAGCCAGTGGCTGCCTTCCATGGGGACCACCAGCACCTTCCCGCCCTCAGCCCAGGGCCCAGCAGACAGGAAGAGCAGCAGCCCCGTGAACGCAGGCAGGGGAATGGGGGGCCCTGCAGCCATCTCTGTAGACGCACAAGCAGCTGACTTTTCAGCTCCGACTGTGTCTCGATGTGTTTTCTTTGTCTTATCCTGCCATCCAGCCAATTAACTGAAGGGCACCTCCCTGGAAGGTTGGGCTGCTTACGTTAATCATTACAGAATGAGTTTGTCCTTGTCCTTCACCCTTCTACTTTCCCTAGGGAGATAACAATCTCCCTTACTTTGGAGAAGTTCATCGGAGTTTTGCTGCTCTCTCCAGGGAACTTTCTAGTTCACTCTCCTTGTTTCTCATTCAATTTCCCAAACAAGGCTGTGGATGTCCATCTCAACTCTTCACCGCCCGCTCCTCTGTGAACCAGGCTCTCCAGGGCTGTGACTGAGCTCCGAGGGGTCCCCGGTGCCCGGTCCCCAACCAGAACCTTGCTGCTGGATGTGCCCTTATTCGAGAACTCTTAAAACTCTTTCCTTCCTCTGGCGGGTAACACAGAACACACCCAGCAAGTATATGTCACATGGCCAAGACAGCTTCCTGCCACGGGGAAGAGGGCCTGGCTCCCTGGTTTTGTCCCTCTTCCACACAAGGACATCTCTGCAATGTGCAGGGAAGAGCCTACGTGAGCAGCTGTCGACTGTGGCAACATCTGGAGGGACCCTGAGCTCAAGTCTTGGAAAAGACAACGCAGGGCTTGTTGAGAGTTCCCCGCCCACTTCCGGGAATAGGAGTTTAGGTTATCCACAGCACAAGTGAGCAGTGACACGGTGGGGTCGGAAAGCGCCTTCCTCCCTGGGCCTGTGCTCCACAGGACAGGAGGGAGCTGCCACCTCGCCTCAGGCTAGGCTCTGTCTGAATTCCTCTCCTCTGGGCTGCCGTGGGTACCAGTCCTTCGCTACTCGGTTTCAGGGAGTGAGATGCACCTTAATGCAGGCCTTTCGTACATCCTGCAGGGTATGTTCAGGCTTTTCTCCAAGGTCATTCACAGCCCTAAGTCCTCATGAGAATGGATTCCTCCAGAACAGGATGGGCTGCCCAATGCTTGGGGTCCTCCTGGGGTCACGTGCCTGTGAGGCCAGGCCTGTTCCAGCAAGGGACTCCCACATGAGCTCAGCTGCCATCTCCTTGTCCTGTTCACCCTGGGGACGGTGTGAGTGGGCTCTTGTCCATCCTTGGTTTCCACCATACCGACATCCAGGCTCAGGCTGCCATGACTAGCGAGGCTGAGGCGTCCCTTTGGAAGGAAATGACCCCCCAACAGAGTCCACCCTGGGCATCTGCACACACACCAAGACACTGCCCATGTGACACCGGCCGCCGCAGTGTGGGCAGGGTTAGGTCCCACCCTGTCTCGTAGGTTCTGAGTCCAGGATCCTGGCCCCTCCGAAAGCAACTGCTCTGCTCTCTTTTTCTGATCCTCTTTCTGTCTGGGACATAACCGTATGTCTTCCCCAAGGCTCCATTTCTGTCCCCCACTCACGGGTGAAATCCTACCATTTCTGTCCCCACCCCCACCCCCACTCACCTCTACAAAAAGCCATGCAACATTACTTGAGTATGCCGGCCCTAGACTGCTCACACCCCACGTTAGAAGCACGAGGGCGAACGGAGCCAATATCTGGGAAGGTGCGACCTCAGTTTGCTACTGGCGCTGCAGCCGCTGTTATTACTATTAGCAAGAGCAGCTGCCCTCAAGGATTCTTGCCGCCGCCTTGTCACTGGCAGAAGCGGCAAGCCACTGGAGCCAGATTACCTTCTTTCTGTGAAGAACTCAGTAGGCTCTGTCCCTTGTGTGGCTGTCACTGCACTGGACACTGTCACAGGGCACGTATCCCAGGGCCACCATTCTAACTTTCGTCACTGTGGTCACCAGCTCTGTGGTCACAACCCAACCTGACAAGATGCTGTCAACCAAGCAGGAACGTGGGGCCACCTAGGGACCTGGTGGTGATGGTGCTGTTTCCTCTGCTCCGATGGGAGATCTAAATAAATCTAGACAGAGTAGATGAGGAGGCACGCGGTGTCCTGGATGGGAAGGTTTAACATCGGAAGGCTCTTGATTTTGTCCCAGAGTAAGGTATAGATTTAATACAAAGTCAAACAAAATCTCACTGGGATTTTTAACATGGCAAAAAATATTTACTTCACCCACAAGCATTTCTGTCTTCTGGTAATACAGCAGTAGCCCTTACCAGACCAGCGCTCTGCCAAGTAATCATCATAAATTTTTACACTCCTCCCCAAAATTTTAAGCTGTCTGAAGGTGCTAGACAGAAAGAAAAAACAGGCAGAAACTGAAGGGGAACAAGGGGACACCAAATGACTCAGGAGCAGAAGGGTGGCCAAAGGCCCAGGTAGAGTCTCCTTAGCCCCCACCTCCCCTACCCCTCCTTCTGCCCTCGCCCATTGCTCCTGCTCCTGTCTGTTAACAGGCAGGTTATGTACAGCTGCTGCATCTCCACGTGGCCAGAAGGTGGCCAGCACCTCAGTCAGCTGATCTCCCCCGGCAGCCAGCACCACCGTGGGGCGGTGAGGCCAAGAGGCGCACACGTGTCCTCCATGCCAGGGCGTGTTTCCTCGGCAACCTGCTCATAGCACCAAACTGTCAGGGCACCGGTACCAATGCCAGGGCAGGACTGCAGCTGCACTGAGGATAGTGGAGACCGCTGCTCTGCCAGCCGCCAGGGAAAGAAGGCCCAACACCTCTGCCCTCTGCATCTTGCCACCGGAGTCACCAAGAAGAACACAGCGTGGTCTGGCAGTGGATGCAACAGACTGTTCTTATACGGGAGAGTGAGACAGCTTCAGCAGCGACCCCCCGCGGCCAGCAGGTGTCTCCGACGGCGGACACAGAACAGCTCACCTGCCCACACCCACACTGTGCTGCAGTGGGAAGGCCCTGGCCCCTCCCCCTGGAGGGTAGATATAACAGTGGGGTTGGCCAGGTGCCAAGCGACCCACCAGCTTCCAGCAAAGACAAAGGAGCTTTCTTCGAGCCTGAAACAGGAAAGACTTGCCTGCACCAGGTGATTAGGCAGCACAGGCTCCTGGTGGGGAAGACTCCCACACCCAGGCCCCATTATTATGTGGCCCCGGGGAGACTGCCTTTCCCAGCACCCATTCGGATGGCTCTTTGCATGTGGGCAAGCCACAGCTGGTGCCACCTCACACCCCTGAAACTCATTCTCAAATGCTTTGATGTCCCCACGGACCCCTGCACAGAGGCGTGGAAAGGGCAGGAAGCATCCTCATCAATAAGAGAGTAAATGACTCGGGAAATTCAGGGAGCCATGGGCAATCACAGGAAGCAGGAGGCTGCACACCAAGGGTGCGCTCACTTCCTAGGGCTGCTGACACGGAGTGCCCAGACTGGGGGACTGAGAACAAGAGAGAAGTGTGTTGCCTCATACTCTGGAGAGCACAGCCCAGATCAGGAATGCTCCCTTGAAGGCTCTGGGGAGTGTGGGGAGTCTTTCTTTGCCTCTCTCAGCTCCTGGTGTTTGCCTGCAGCTCTTGGTCTTCCGCAGCTTACAGATGCATCCCTCCAGCCCCATGCCCATCTTCTCCCTGCATGTGTTCGCGCCATCTGCCTCTGATGTGTCTCTCTCTGTATCCGAATTTCCCCCTCTTTATAAGGACATTCGTTATACTGGGGCCCCCTTAATGACCTGATACTAACTTGATTACCTCTGCAAAGATTGTTTCCAAAGAAGGTCATATTCTCAGGTGCTGGGGGCTCAGGACTCTTTTGAGGGGGACCCAATTCCATGAGCCTCATGGGCTAAGCTGGGGGCCTGAGCTTTCCCCTACAGACTGGGGCAGCCACTGAGGTGGGTGCGGTAGGTTTGGCTTTGCATTCCTGAAACGTCCCCCTCACGCAGAAGTACATGATGACTTAGTAGGTCAGGCTGGACCCGGGGAGTCCCATCGGGAGCCTGCTCATGAAAGGGGAGGAACTGAACCAAAGCTGCAGAGGCCCTGGGGAGAGTGGAAATAACTCCAATGTCCATCGGCTGATGAGTCGATACACAAAGTGTGGTATATCCATGGCACGAAATACCACTGGGTAATAAAAAATAAGGCTACAACATGATGAACCTTGGAAACATTATGCTGAGTGACAAAAAGTCAGTCCCATTACTATACGATTCAATTTGTATGAAACGATCAGCATACCTTTGGATAGGTAAATCCAAAGAGACAGGAAGCTGATTAGTGGTGGCCAGAGGGTGAGGAGAAGCGGGAGTCAGGAGTAACTGCTAATTGGTACTTTTGTGTGTGTTAGCGGGCAGGGGGTGATGGAAAATCTTCTAAAAGTGATTGTGGACACAGTTGCACAACTCCGTGACGACATGAGAAACCGTCGAATCGTGAACTTTAAATGAATTGCATGGTAGATGAGTTTTATCTTAATATAAAATAATCCATTTAATTTCATTCTCCTCGAGTTATCTGAATTATTAACCAGCCTAGTTTCTAGTGTTTCAGATACTTGTGTTGAGTCCTTTTTATTTTTTAACCTTGCTCATGCCAGCACTTCACCGCCCGATGGACAAACATTTTGTAACAAAATCCTTGCCGAGACAGTGTTCCACGCGTCTGTTCATCTCCAAGATAACCAGTCATAAAGGTAAACTCGGGGTTGGGAAAGAGAAGCGAGCCGCTATAGGAATTGTAGACATTGGCTCGGGTCACGTGTGTCTGAAAGTGCCTGTTAAGCATGACTTGGCATTTTGGGGGGTTGGTTCCCCTGACTTGCTTAGAATTCAATCCTCAGCTCAGCTGACCGTGTTGAGATTTTAGCCTGAGTGTGATCTGCTTGGAGACACCCCCATAGGGGGAAGAGGTGACTCAGGGGTGGGCAAAGGGTGCTTGCTGCCCTCTCACCACCCGGCTCCCGCCCTGCTGCGTAGAAGTCACGGATACTCACTTGGAATTTATTCAGATCAGCATTACTCAATTTCAGTGCTTATTGACATTCGGGGCCAGGCCATTCTCTGTTGGGATTAACTGGGTGGGTGTTTCTTGTGTTTTGTAGGATTTTTAACAGCATCCCTAGACTTTACTTACTAGATGATGGTGTCACCTCCCAGATTTGGCAGCAAAAATGTCCTCAGGGATTATCTTGCGAGGGGTGAAATCACCCCCACTTGAGAACCACTATCTAGATGATTCTGCAACACCAAAGGAGAAAACTCGGGAACAGAAGAGCTAGTAGTGAGGAACGGAGATCTAGTTTTCTGGGGAAATGCTCCCCCGACTCTTGCAAGAAAATCACGTTGTCGCCCTGGCTGGTGTGGCTCAGTGGATTGATCACAAGCCTGGGAACCGAAGGGTTGCCAGTTCGATTCCCAATCAGGGCACATGCCTGGGTTGCTGGCCAGGTCCCCAGTAAGGGGCACACCAGAGGCAACCACACACATTGATGTTTCTCTCCCTCTCTTTCTCCCTCCCTTCCCCTCTGTCTAAAAGGAAATAAATAAAATCTTTTTTTAAACAAAACCTGGTTTCATCACCTCACAGAGAGAAACTGGACTGTCAGCCTGGACTGCGCTAAGGTGCAGAGGGGAGCGGGTAGGGTGCAGTTTCCTCTGACAGCCCACAAGTGCACACTCTCTCGCTCATCCCCCCCGCCCCATGCACTTTTACGTGCTGCCCACGTGACCCTCACACAACCCTGGCAGGGGCAAGCAGATGGCGCTGGCCCCGCTTTCAGACAAGGAGGCAGAAGTCCAGGGCTACGTGGCCAACAGGAGGCCAGCCAGACCCGCTGACCCACCATTCAACGTTCTTTCTTCCCTGCTTGAGGCTGCTACTTGCAGGCCAACAGGTGACCTCCGGCAGGAGAGTGTCACGGAGAGGGGACTTATCTTGCCTCTGCAACTGCTGCGGCCTTGACCTTGGGCAACGCACACAGAGAGCGGCACCAGTTTGCCCCTTTACGTGACAGAGTTGGACGACCCCGTCTGCAGGCCTGCATCCCATGATTGCAGCTTAAGCGGCCCTGTCCTATTTGCGTCACATTAAGTGTCCCAAGTCTCCTGTGAACTTGGTCTTCCCTGCCCACCACCGCAACATCCTGAGGCTTCCCACGTCATACAGGGAGAGACAAATGCTCAGAGGTAAGCCACCTACCTCGGCCACACAGCCGGGTTCAAATCCAAGCCTTAGACCTCTTACTCTACTGATGCAATGGGGACAAGGGAGGGACCCCTGGAGCCTCACAAGTTTCATTTTCCACAGCAGTGCCTGGCCTTCTTCCCGCTGTGTCTAAGGGTACCCACAGACACCTGCCTGAAGTCAGAGGTCAACATACTTTCTCCGTAAAGTGTTAGATTGTAACTCTGTAGACATAGTGAGCCACGTACACCTCTGTCCCGTATTTCTTATTGTTGTTTTTAATATCCTTTTAAAAACATAAAAACCATTCTTAGCTCTGGCCCAAATAGCCACAGGCCTCTGGGCTGATTTGGTTCAATGGTTGTAGTTTGCTGAGCCCTGGTTTAGGGCCGGCAGAAAAAGCATGACATGGAGTTGGGAGAACAGGTTTTGGCCTGGATTGTTCTCTTAGCTCTGTGTCCTCTTGGGAAAGACTTCTCCTGCTTCTTCAACAGGTAAGGGTAGGATTTGGCCTGGAGACTTCTAAGGCTCATCCGTGATTCTGTGGCTGTCCCCTGACTACCTAGCTAAAGCTATCTCCTGCTGTTGCCAGGCGAGAGCCCTGTCTTCATTTGAAGCCTCTGCATTACTCAAAAGCTTGGCCTCAGGGTTCCCTCCCCACCGACTCCAAGCCAGGCACCCCATTCCAGGTAGCCCTCCCGGTTGACAGCCGCTGGAGGAGCCAAACAAATGAAGGAAGCAAAGGGTGATGGAACAGCACCGTCGCAAAGAAATAAAGCCACCAACCTGAGACAGGACTCCCCTCTTCTTACAGTTGATCCCCCCAATGAAGACCATGTTGGGCAGGACCGGCCTGGGATACTCGAACACAAAGTCGTATCTTAACAGCCAAATGGAAACCTTCTGATACAAGGAGGGCAAGTGCACATCTCTCTTGAGGAGCCCTGAGGCCAAGTCTTCGTACTCTGAATATAGACAGTAAAATAGAAAGCTCTCCAAGTAGTTAACGAGGAAGTTGGCCACCCGTTGGAAGAAGGTCATCCGGTCTGAGAACTGGGTGTAGCACCTGGGAATGTAGGACACGGGGTTCGGGCTGCGGCTGAACGTGTGCTCCAGGGAACACGGGAAGCCCCTGAACAGGTACACGGAGGGCAGGCCCAGGTACTCAGCCAGGATCACCCCGCAGGGCATGGCCGGGTCGGTGAAAAGGGCATTGAACTTGCTGTCCCTGAGGAAATTCAGGGTGGCCGAGTCCTTCAGGAGGCTCTGGCAGCTGGCGAAGACCATGTGCATGAGAACCATGTTGTTCCTGTACTCCACCTGGCTGGCATTCAGGAGCGACCTCCCAGCGAATTGCTGGTTCCCGAAGGTGCGGAAACGCTGCTGCAGCTCCTCCGGATCGAACGGCACCGCGTAGGTTTTCCTGCTGTAGCGTGTGGATTCCTTCAGGAGCAAATTGACTTCTGGCACAAGCACCACGATGTCGTGGCCCCTGTCACTGAGCACCTCAACTATGTCCTTCATACTGAGCCAGTGGCTTCCATCCTGGGGGACCACCAGCAGCTTGTCGCCCAGAACCACACCCGAAAGCGCTAAGAGGAACACCCCTGCAGAAATGCCCTGAAATGCACGCAGGATGCAGGCCATCCTGATGTGCAATACAGGTAGCAACAAGAATACATAATATACACTCCCTAAGCAATAGGACTTTTGGCTACGTTCCCCACCCTGCCCCACCCGCCTCTCCTCACTCTGAATTTTGCAACAACCTAGATTAATATTTAACTATTTTTAAGCACACAGATAATGTGAGCCAACTGTGCTTCTTAGCTTCTGCCTGAGCTTCTGGGTTTCTCTCTTGGTCCGCACCAAAATGCCTGTCTCTCCGGTTTGAGGACAACTTGGAGAGGCCCCTGGGGCTCAGAGCGGCAAGAAAGCAGGAACAGAGCCCTGTTCGAGATTTGAACAACACAGAGGCGCTGCTCACTCCAAATCCTCGTCGGCATGGCGGCGGCCAGATTAAAAGGTAGGCAGAGAAGAGTCTGATAGAACTTTCTAGGCTTCCAACCCGCATGGTTGTGCCGCTGTTATAGGGGGTTTCTGTTACATCAAAGACAGAATCGAATTCTAACAAAGGTGCCGATGCCGCAGTTCCCACTTGGTGGCGAAGAGCACGCATTCTGGAGCCCCACCGCCCCTCACCTGCACTGCTGCACCTGTCACTTGGGGTGGCATCAGGACCTCCCCCCAGGGGTTGTGAGTATGAGCTGAGCATAGGTCCCTTGGAGGGGCTCCCTCTGGGTCTGGCCAGACAGCCAGGTTCTATGTGGCCTGAACTAAGGGGCACTTGGGGGGTTAAGAGCACCCCTAAAACATCTCATGGCCCTGCCCTGCGAATGCAAGAACTATAGGAGGGATGAAGGGGACAGAAGAGGAGGTGGAAATGAAGAAGAGAAGAAAATGCAGAAACAAGAAATGATGGGAAGGCATCAGCTGACAGAGTATTTGATGGAGGTGACTTGACCAGTCAGCAGTCGCCACGAGAAGGTGGCTTCCCCATCAGGACCCTGACACGTTCAGCTTCTCAAACAATTTCCTGTTGTCTTCTTTTCCTAGGGCCACTGTAACAAAGCACCACACTCTGGGTGGCCTGGGAAACAGAGGTTAATTCCCGCTGCAGCTCTGCAGGCTGGGAGGCTGACATCCAGGGGTCAGCTGGGCCGGTTCCTCCCGAGGACTTTGAGGGGGAACCTGTGCCAGGCTTGCTCCCAGCTCCTGGTGCCTAGCTGGCCATCTTCGGAGTCCCTGGGTTTGCAGACCACCGCCCCTTGTCTGCCTCCATCATCACATGGTGTCCTCCCTGTGTGCCCACCTGTGTCCAAATTTCCCCTTCAGATAAAGGCACTAGTGGGTCCTGTTGAACCGGGGCCCGCCCTACTGACCTCATTTCACGTAACTAATTACATCGGCAAAGACCGTATTTCCAAATACGGTCGTGTTGTGAGGTTCTGGGTGTTAGGACTTCAACATATCTTTTTGGGGGAGCACAGTTCAACCCTAATACTCATCCATCATTTCATGCAGTACTAACCTCCAGCTGACCACCCTTCTACAGATGAGCAACCGAGGCCTGCTGCCCAGGAAAGGACTTTTTTTGGTAGCTTACGTAGCTTCAGAAGGAAAAATAAAATTGGCTATTTCTAGATCAGCCGAACTTCGAGGGCAGGGATGATTCATCTTGTTCTCGGCTGTATGCCCAGTGTCCAGAACAACACCTGGCACACAGTAGGCAGTCAGTACAAGTTTGCTGAATGAATGAACTTGCTTTTGATTGGCCTTTATTCTCACATTTCATTTTCTTCTTTGTTTTTTTAAGTTGTCAGGGTTCACACATGAAGTAGAATATTTAAAGAACCATGTGCTAGAACTTCTGGTCCAGATGGAGGCGTAGGTAAACGTGGCTCGCCTCTTTGCACAACCACAGCAAAATTACAACTAGAATATAGACCAAACATCACTCAGAACTGTCAGAAAATCGAGCTGTATGGGAGTCTGACAACGAAGGAATTAAAGAAACCACATTCTTCTGGACCGGTAGGAGGGGCGGAGATGCGGAGATGCTGAACAAGCTGGTTCCAAACCCACGTGCGGTGGTTATAAAACAGAGTGATATCCTGGGAGCGTGGGATCCCAGCCCCACACCAGATCACCCAGCCCAGGGTTCCAGTGCCAGGAAGATAAGTCCCCATATCTCCTGGCTGTAAAAAACCAGTGGGAGTTGGGAGGGTGGAAGAAACAGCAGGATTCTCAGGCACCATATCTGAAATTCCACCCACCCAGCTCACACGGTAGGCCCCGCCCTGACGATCACCTAAGGGCCTACCACATCTAACTTACCGACCCACCCAAGCAACACCCTGGTAACAGTGGCTTTTCCACATGAAGGGCTGAGCTAGGTGCAGGCTTCAAACCCTCTAAATCTGCTCCAACCAGCAACAGCTGAGCCCAGCCCCGTTCCTCTCACTGAGTGGCCCCAGGCCTGGCACAAGCAACGGCCATCTGCAGATCACTTTACAACTTATGCCAAGGGGCCCCAGACAGAAGGCAGGTGGAGGGTGACCTTGGCCTGCACCACCTGGGAAACCCCAGAGCCTGTGCACCCAGGAGACAGTTATAGGCCACGTTGGAGCACCACCCAACCACCTCCATAAGCCACGGAAGAAGGTGGTTGCTAGCCAGGGGCCACAGCCAGTCCCACCAGCTGTCTGGCCTGGGCAAATCCCTTCAATTGACCTGCTGACAGCAATCAAGACTTATCTACAAGAGGAGGGCGTACTCAGCCCACACAGAGGGCACACCTCGAGTACCCGGCTTGGAAGTCCAGAGTGCCACTGGACTCTACAGGACACCTACTACATTAAGCCACTCTACCAAGACAGGGAGTCATAGCAGCTCTACCTAATACATAGAAACAGAAACAGGGAGGCTGCCAACATGAGGAGACAAAGACCATGGCCCAAATGAAAGAACAGAACAAAACTCCAGAAAAAGAACTAAACAAAATGGAGATAAACAACCTGTCAGATGCAGAGTTCAAAACTGGTTATAAGGATGCTCAAGGAACTCACTGGGTACTTCAACAGCATAAAAAATACCCAGGCAGCAATGAAGGATATACTAACTGAAATAAAGAACAATTTACAGGGAATCAACAGTGGAGTGGATGAAGCCAAGAATCAAATCAATGATTTGGAACATAAGGAAGGAAAAGACATCCAATCAGTACAGCAAGAAGAAAAAGAATCCAAAAAATCAAGAATAGTGTAAGGAACCTCTGGGACAACTTCAAATGTTCCAACATTTGCATCATAGGGGCGCAAGAAGGAGAAGAGAAAGAGCAAGAAATTAGAAACCTATTTGAAAAAAATATTGTAAGAACTTCCCTAATTTGGTGAAGGAAATACACATACAAGTCCAAGAAGCACAGAGAGTCCCAAACAAGATGGACACAAAGAGGAGCACACCAGGACACATCATAACTGAAATGCCAAAGGTTAAAGATAAAGAGAGAATCTTAGAAGCAGCAAGAGAGATGCAATTAGTTACCTACAGGGGAGTTCCCATAAGATGGTCAGCTGATGTCTCCAAAGAAACTTAGCAGGCTAGAAGGGATTGGCAAGCAGTATTCAAAGTGATGAAAAGCAAGGACCTACAACCTAGATTACTCTACCCAGCAAAGCTATCATTTATAATAAAAGGGCAGATAAAGTGCTTCCCAGACACAGTAAAGCTAAAGGAGCTCATCCTCACCAAGCCCTTGTTATATGAAATGTTGAAGGGACTTATTTAAGAAAAAGAAGATCAAAACTATGAACATTAAAAAGGCAATAAATAAATAACTATCAACAATGGAATCTAATATGCAAATAAGCAAAACAGAAACAGAATCATAGATATGGAGAATATTGGGATGGGGGCCAGCGGGGACGGAAGTCTGGGGGAGAATGGGGGAAAAGGTGAAGGGATGAAGAAGTACAAACTGGTAGGGACAGAATAGGCAGGAGGATGTTAAGAGCAAGTATAGGAAGTGGAGTAGCCAAAGAATTTATGCACATGACCCATGGACATGAACTAAGGAGGGGGGATCGCTGGAGGGAGTGGGGGCGGTGCTGGGTGGAGGTGGGCAAAGGAGGGAAAATTGGAACAACTGTAATAGCATAATCAATATAAATAAATAAATATTAAACAGCAAAAAATAAAAAAGAAAGAAAGAACCATGTGCTCTTTTTTGGGAAAAGCCAGTCAATGCCACTGTGAGCATGGAATCTCACCCTTGTCTTTCAGAAACAGGGTCTGAGAAGTACCAGCCTGAACAGCATTCAGCGAGAGCCTCAGGTGGGAGTCTGAAGGCTGGGCATCTGCTTCCAGCCCTGCCACCCAGCCAGGGGCGTGACCCAGCTCCCTGTCCGGGGGTCTCTCAACTGAAACCCAGGCAGAGAGGGTCATGTCAATCCTGCTTGATCTATCACGTTGCCGAGGGAGGGTCAAAAGGGCACGGGATGTGGGAACCAGGCTGTCCGAGTGAGAGGCGGTCCCCAGCATGGCTAGAACGGACTTGCCCAGTGCCAGTCACGCACAGTGACTTGGCACACAGAGTCGCGTACTAACCCATGCCTGCTGGCTCGGAGGCACGCTGGGCCCCGGAAACGTGAAGAAGCCTGAGGAACAGGATGGAAGGGACCAGGCTAAGTACAGGGCTGGGCCCCAGAATGCAGCCAAGATGCAAATTTATCCCAGCCTCCCCGGGGCAGGGAGAGGTGGCAGCAGGGTTTTCGCCCTACAATGATCAGCGCCAGGAAGGGGGCCGCACCCTGATTTGGGTCTGTCTAGACAATAAGAAGACCCAAAATGGTCACAAAGGGAGCACAGTGCAGGTCCACCCCTCCAGGGCAGGTACAGCCCAGCAGGTTCTTTCAAAGAACATTGCATCTGGAGGGGTTCCATCTGCCTGCGTGGTGGTTCCGGTGGCCAGGAGAAATGGGGCAAGCACGGGCCACTCAGCAACCATAACAAAGGAACTACTCAGAAGAGACGTAAAGTAGGACTTCCACTCACCTGCATTTACGATGGCAAAATAACCCTAGGACACGGGGTGGAGGGTGAACACCATGTCTAGGTTCCAAAGATCAAAGTCCTCGCGATACTTGGCTTCATGCTGCACCCTGCCGCTGTCTTCTCTGCTCGGCACTCTCTTCCCCCAGCTCCTCAAGGTCTCTCCTCCCCACCCAGCCAGGCCCCCTGGTACCAGTTTTCTTCACTCCCTTGACTTTTCTTCCAAAGCATGTTTCATAATTTGTAACTGGTTAATGTCTGCCCCCCCCATTGGCTGACAAGCCACACACACAGAAGGCTCTCAATAGATATTTGTTCAATAAACAACCTTGTGTGTTAACTAACAAAAAAAGGAGAGTCAACTGTATGTTATTGTGTAACACCACACAACCAACAAATGTCATATCCACTGAATGATCAGAGGCCACAAGATGTAAGCCAAACACACACTTGGCAAATTTCACAGCGTATAACTTCCCAAAAGGCCACAGGCAGGACATTTCCTGAAAAGTCTCCAGTCAACAGAGGGAGGCAGCCAAGTGCAAGGTTAGGCGCAAGGGCTCTGAAGTCAGAATGTTGGGTTTATTGGACACGAATGCTCACAGCAGCATATTTGCCAGAACCAAACATGCAAACAGCCCAGTGTGCATGGACGGACGGATGGATGAGCAACATATAATCTAGCCATGCAATGGAATACTATTCAGCCATGAGAAAAACGAAGAACCTACACATGTTACAAAACCTGTAGACTTCGAACACCAAGTGCGAGAAGTCAGTCACTAAGGACTACATAGTACATGATCCCATTTGTGCAAAATGTCCAGAATAGGCAAATACGTAGAGACAGGAAGTAGACTCATAGTTTTGGGGGCGGCCGGGGGGTGGGGCGGGTTACAGCCAGTGGGCATGGGCTTTCATTTTAGAGTGTGTGTATGGGGCGGGGGGACGCACTGGAATTAGAGAGAAGCGATGTTGCTTGTATTCATGAGTATACTA
This sequence comes from Desmodus rotundus, assembly GCF_022682495.2. NCBI lineage: Eukaryota > Metazoa > Chordata > Mammalia > Chiroptera > Phyllostomidae > Desmodus > Desmodus rotundus. The sequence goes on along the minus strand of NC_071388.1, from coordinate 205,161,515 downwards.
AAGACCACTGGATTGTATATTTATAAAGGGTGAAAGTTGTGGTATGAATTACATCTCAATTAGAAAAAAAAAGAATGTCTGGGTTCAAATCCTGTCTTCCCACATCCCAGAGGCATGACCACAGGCAAGTCACTCGACCTCTCTGTGCCTCAGTTCCTTTACCTGCAGAGGGGGCTTGGAATAATGCCAACCTGTGTTAGCCTTTGTTAAAATGAATTGGTAAATACCCCTAAGGGACAGTCCAGACATCTGAGGGCTAGATGATTCTTGGAGGCTCCCAAAAAGAGGACAATATTGACATCTGAACATTTTTTAAAACATTTTTAAATTTTTTATTTATTGATTTGAGAGAGAAGAGGGAGAGAGAAATATTGATTTTTGATGTCCCACTTACTGATGCACTCATTGGCTGACTCTTGTATGTGCCCTGACCAAGGATTGAACTCACAACCCTGGCACATTGGGACAGTTCTCTAACCAACTGAGCTACCTGGCCAGGCTCTTTTTTTTTTTTTTTTTAAGAGCCTGATCCTATGGTTAATGTTAATATTGTGGAGGTTGGAAAATGTATATCTCCCACCCAATTACAGCCATCACGGATTCCTTGCCACACACCAGGCATCATCATTCTTAATCTGAAAAAGAGCTCTGTGCGGTGGTACTATTTTATCCCTACTTAACTTAGTTTGGCACCTGTGCTTCTTTACCAAAGGCTACATGGCCCCTAGTGTCAGAGCTGGAGGCGGTATGCACCTAGGTCTGGATGGCCCCAGAGCCCAGGCTCTCAAATGCCGTGTGGCATCGCCTCCTGATCCCTCCAGTGTTTAGAGCATGCCCTGGGCACAACCTCACTGCTCACTTACCAACCACCGCCCCACCACCGGGCATGAGCCAGCCAGCGGGATGCCCTTCCTGGTTGCCCCCCTGGGTGACAGGGTTCATAGCGAGGAAGTGGCATAGAAAGGAAAACCACGGGTAAGAAAGGAGGTGGAGAAAGAAAGTGGAATAGAGAGAAAAAATTATCGGAGAGGGGCAAGGAAGAGGGATGGAGGACACAGGAATGGAGAAAAGTCTGCAATGGGATTTTGTGAAATTGAGAGCCAAGGCTGTATCAGCTGGGGTTGTCTTGCTCCTTAAGATTGAGTGACACGTCCATGCAATGTCCTGTCCACAGAATCAGGCCCTCCCGGTCACTGTCACCTTCCAATTCTAATTTGCAACTTCTGCTGAATCCTGGTCTCCTTTTCTATGTCTTTAGGATATTCTTTTACTTCAAATCAAACATAAGACTCAACCCCTCGATGCCTCACTCATGCAGCAGCTCCAAAAGCCAGGCTGTTTCACGTAGCAAAACTTTTATGAAGGTCAAGGATCCCTAAGTTAGGAGCTGTCTCAGCCCAGCACGGAGAAAACTTCTCTAAACCACAGGATCCACCCTCTGATTCCTGAAAGTCTTCTTGGCCACTAGCGAACTCTCGCCTGTCACAGGATTCCTTACACCCCAGCCTCCTCTCTCCCTTCCCTACACGTCTCAGGCTATGGAAATATATGCATGTGAAGAACTTATTTTAAAATGATTAATACAGTCATACTTATAAAAAGAAAAGAAAAAAAGCTTAATTATCAATCAATACTGGTTGCTAGAATAACTACGGTGCATCCAAAATGAAGAGTGTTACGTAATTCTTAAAAAGAATGCCACACATTTGCATGTATTGGCTGTGAAAACTCCGTGATTTATCAACAGATGAAAAAAAAAAACAAGGTAAGGTAAAGAACAATATGTCCAGTCTGATAGCAGATTTCATTGTCATAAACACAAGTGTGAGGATTTACAAGACCTATTGCATATATGTAAAATAATTTCAGAAAAATTTGGATAATATGGATACAAAACTGCTAAGAGCAATTTTCTAAGGGGGTTGCACTGGACTAGCAAAGCAAAGTTTGATTTCTTACTGTTTTTCGATATTTTTTCCAAGTGCATATCAAAGGGGACAGCTTATAAAATTTGCCAACACAATTAAATGAATTGACACAAAGTAATTCATCGAACCAGGCAGGAATTGCAAATGTTGCTAATGGAAACTAAGGAAGCTGTTTCTCTTCCCCGCCCAGGCCAGACTGTCGGGGAGCGCGCTGAAGGACAGGCAACTCACCGGGGACAGAGGCTTTCCCGGGAGGCAGTTGATGCCGCCAACGAAGACCATGTTGGGCATCACAGGTTTGGGATAGTCCAACACAAAGTCAGTGCGCAGCAACCAGATGGACACCGGGCTGACAAGGTCATACACTGTGACGGTTGTCTGCAGAATCTCGGAGGCAACTTCTAACCCGGTTTTGAGAAGATAGCGACAAAATAATCGTTGCTCCAAGTGGGTGATGTGGTTCCACACCCTCTCCCGGAAGGTCATGGTGTCCGAGAACCCCAGGACGCCTTGCGGAACGTACGAGAGAGGACTGGGGCACTGCACCCCTTCTTCCAGGTAGTGGCAGAACAGCCCCCTGGCAAAGACCACAGACGGCAGCGAGAAGTACTTGGCTACAATTAAGCCACACAGATCAAAAGGATCTAGAAACACCGCATCAAAAGAACTGTCTTCTATGTATTTCACTAATTTTTTGTCATTAAACAAACTCCTACAACGTGAAAAGAAGTAGTCCAGAGCATGGTTGGATGATCCCATTAGCAGAGAAGGCAAATTGCTCCCCCGAGTCTTCCAGCGAGAGTCAGAGAAAACCTTGAACTGGCGGTTCACGTCCTCCAGAGTGTATGACGTGGAGTAAGTCTTCACTGTGCACCTGGATGAGACTTCCAGGTTCCGATTCACCTCCGGCTGGACCAGGACCACCTCGTGCCCTCTGAGGACGAGACTCTCCACAGCAGAACGCATGGTAAGCCAGTGGCTCCCATCCATGGGAACCACCAGCAGCTTGCCAGCCCGGGCACAGCCAGGTGCCAGCAAGAGACACACACACAGAAGAAGGAGTCCCGTCAACACCGCAGGAGCCATTGGAGAACGGCAGCCCAGAGCCACCCGGCTGCCTGGATTCCAAGCTTCTGTGATAGATGCTGTAGGCGGAAGAAGTACAGGCACAAATGCTGCCCCAGGGCAGGGCGTGTATTCATAACAAAAAACAAATGAACGAAAATCCCAAACCACTCACTGCCAACGATTTACTCATAAGAACTTAGTGAATAATATGTTTTCCTGGGTTGTTTCCCAGACAAGAATAGTTCTGATCTTTGAATGGGCGGAGACCATGCCGTGTACTGCAATGCCAGTTTGCAAAGAGAATTATTAAGCAATGATTTTTGGGCCCTGAGTACTCAGAGAGAAATAAAGAAAAGTCAAGTTCAATAAAGCTGTTTTTGGGGAGTATGTCTAAAAGGAAAATCTGGATGTTATCCTCAGACTACCAAAGTCTCTTTGCCTAGAGACTGACGTCCAGTTCCAAGGAAAGACTGGACGCCCCTGACCACTGACTCCCCCCTGGCAGGGGAGCCACGACCTGCTGCTCGTCTTGTCCATTTCCGAACACTCCAAGGCCTCCGAAACAGTGAGATGAGATTGACTACCCAACGTTGCAGGTTTGTGAGAAAATTTTAAACTGTCGTTTGCAATTTTGTTATAAATCTGAGGTTTTTCTAAAATTATATTTTTATTTAAAACAACCTAGCGACTGGGAGAAAATATTTGTGGTGCATCTATGATGTCTAAAATATATAAAGAATTCTCAAAATTCAATAATGTGAAAACAAAAGAAAAAGAATTTTTAAAAATCAGCAACAATCTGAGCAGACATTTTACCAAAAAGAAAAAAAGAAAAGATAGACATGGCAGACACATAAAAAGATACTCGATGTTTTAAGTCATTAAGGAAATCAAATTAAACACAATTTAATTTACACACCCATTAGAATGACTAAAGATGAAAAGATGACCCATACCAAATGTTGGTGCGTATGTGGAGGAGTGGGACCCCTCGTGTGCTGCCAGGGGACTGCACAGTGGTGTGGCAGTGACTTAGAAAGGTAAACAGGCACCCATCGTACACTTGGCCGCCCAGAATTAGACGCAGCACAGGGCCCAGCACAGTGCATGCCCTTGACATGCAAAGTAAGCAATCTGGAGCCACCGGGGACAATATTCCTCAGCCTTGATTATCCTGGAGTCAGGGAACAAGCAAGTAGGAGACACCCCTATCACCGGGAGCCTGCTAAAGCATTCTAACCAGCCAGTCCTGACCTGTTTCTCCTGCCCTGCCTCCCCTTCCACAAAACCCCAATGAAGGCCCTGGCACAGGCCAACCCCCCGCCCCACCCCCTGTATCCTGCTCCTTCTGCTTCCTGACCAACCCTGGTGCTGCCCTTGTGGCCCTGCGTGGCGTGCACCCCTCGCCTCTCGAGGACCTGTGCTGATAATAAACTTTGTTTTTCTGAGCCTCTCCTGTGTCTCCCCTTGTAACCACACCTAACGGACCACCACATAAAGGAACGCAGAAAACTTCCACACAGAAGCTTATATATGACCATCCATCGCAACTGTGTTTGTCACATGAAAAACTGGAAACAGCACAGACACCTGTCCACAGGTGAATGGATAAAGAAGCTGTGTTTCCTCTGTACTGTGGAACACTTCTTGGCAATAGAAAAAGGGTAAACTTCTCATGTATGAGCAGCAATGATGAATTTCAAAATAATTCTGTAGAATAAAATATGCCAGCCCCCCCCAAAAGAGTCCATACTATATAGTTCCACTCATATAGAATTCCAGAAAATGCAAACTAATCTATAGGGACAAACAGCAGGTCAGCTGTGGGATCCTGGGGAGGCAGGGAGGGGTGGAGAGGAGAAGGGTGCGGAGAAGGGTAAAGCTGGAAGGATTACCCGTAGGCACAGGGAAGCTTTCAGAGGCTGTTAGGAGTTACATTGTGTCCTCCTCACACCCCATAGAAAAGATATGTTGAAGTCTTAACCCCCTGGACCTCAGGATATGACCTGACTTGGAAATAAGGTCATTGCACATGGAATTAGTTAAGACAAGGCCACACTGGAGTAGAGTGGCCCCCCATTCCCATGTGAGCTGTGTTCTTGCAGGAAGACAGCCCCATGAAGACAGGGGCACGCAGGAGAAGGCCACATGATCAGAGAGACTGGAAAGAGGGGGAGCCAAGGAACTGCGGGAAGCTAGGAAGAGGCAAGAAGGATTCTCCCCTCAGGGCTCAGAGGGAGTGAGGCACTGCCAGCCCACTTATGTCAGACTTCTGGCCCCAGTTTGCCGTCCTTTGTTTTCATACCCAGGGAAATCAGTACACGAGTGGGGGCCTGTGTATCTGAAACAAAATTCCCACGTAAGTGCCTTCCTCCTCAGCGCCCTGACTTTTCTTTCCACTTCTACTTTATTATCATTCTTTTCCCTTCTTCCTTTCTCTTTTTAAATGCTGATGACTACCCCTCTCAATTTGTTAAGGTACTAATAAGGTGCAACTTTGGGCTTGAAAGAATCTTGTTTATAGCATTGGGTACAGATTGCCTAATAAATAGATTAAGTAACACAGCATAGATAAGGAATCAAAAAGTATCGATGAAATCACAGGTTTTTCAGGCCAGGGCCATGGTTTTTTACCTTACACCAACCCTTGGTCAAAATCCCAATTTTTGCAAAAGTAATCACGAGCCCTGAAGAAGCTGGGCCCAGATTAGCACAGTGTGCAGGGGCAGGGCCCACAGACACAGGGCAGGGCGGGGTTGGGGGAGGCGCCATGGGATTTCTGGCACGGGTGGGGCCTAGAAGTTTGGTGTTGTTCCAGTGAATGCAGGGGGCCCCACGACTATATAAACTTTTAGTGAAAACAATTTTTAGAAGACCACCTAAAATTAAGTACGGTTTTGTACCCTATTCATCGCCTGGACCTCCCCTCTTGCCAACATGGCCCATCTTGAACCCATGTCTGAAGCAATCTGTTTTATCTGCAGACATCCCAGACTTTGGGGAAGCTCTTTGTTATAGTACCAATTAAAAAGCTGCTCCCCTGGTCCTAATTTATTTGTTCAGGCCATACAGCTTATACTCTGATAGCATTCAAATGTTATCTCACTAGCTCCTAAAATTTAATAACTCCCACTCTACCTGAGCTCTTTTCCCTCTCCCAGTCTGGTTCAGTAAATGCCATGTTCATCTACCTGGAGTTTTAAGTAAAAACGTACAAGCTATCAGTGTCCCACAGCCCCTCCATTCGATCTGTATCAGTCAGGGCTCCATCAGAGAAGCGGAACCCCCAAAGACACGAATAGTCAGGAATCTGTCCTAGGGGTTTGACCCATGGAGGAGCTGGTTGAAGGGATCTCTGTCAACAGTCTTTACCACTTATGCTGGAGCCTCAGGACAGCAGGGTGGGTGGGTGTGCCGTAGGGAAGAGACAGACGAGCTTGGACCCACAGGGATGAACTGGAATCCACAAGAAGGGACTAGAACCTCGAACTCTTCTCACTGCCTCCAACCTTGATGACATGGGGGGCCCGCAGGAGAACTCTGTGCTCTTCCTCACAGAGCTACATGCACACCTGTCCCAGGTGTGGGAGGAGCTGAAGGAAGAGCCAGGGACAGGAAGGGCAGTTGCATGTCTAGCTGCTGCTTTATGCCAGTGAGGCGAGTCTGCAGATAGGCGATAATGTGTGCGAGCTACAGAAGTGTCCATCTCAAACTGCTACATGCAAGGAAACAAAAACAGCTCTTGCAATTTCAGGCAAAAATGTCTCTGTGACTAACCCTAATTAGAAACATACATGGAAAGGAAAATCTGGGAAGCAAAACTCAGCTCAGCCCCATTGACACATTACAAAGCCACCACATGACCAAGTTCTGTCTATCTCCAAAACACATGTCAGGTCTGTCCCTCTCTCTACTGCCACGGACGTCACTCCTCCATCATCTCTTGCTTGGACGCCAAGAACAGCCTCCTAAACTGGTCTTCCTGCTTTACTCTTGCCCTGCAGTCAGAAGCCAGAGGGGTCTCTTCAAACATCAATCACAATGCTGTCTTTTGCATAAGACCATTGCATGGCTTCCCGTTGCAATTATAAAATATCCTCACCTTGGCCAAAAGGCGGGTGAGTCCAGCTTCCATCCACCACTTCAGCTAGCTTCCATTTGCTGTTTCCACTCATTTAAGGCCTCCTTCCTGCATCTCGAATGGGACAGTTTCTTTCCCATTTCAGGACCTTTTAACTGCTGTTTTGTCAGCCTGAAAGGGTCTTTCCTGGGCTCTTCACATGCCTCCTCCTTGGTTAGTTATCCTCTAAGAAGTCTGCTCTGAGGCCAGCATCAGAGACAGCCCCGCCTGCATCCTTGCATTTACCGTCACATTTCTCTGTTGTTTCCCTCAGGTTACTTACCACTGTTGCTGTCATCTGGCTTTTTCTTAGTTTCCTCCACTGTTGAGTGAGCACCATGAACTTAGGGACCCATGTCAGTCCAATTAATATTGAATCTCAAGCATCTAGCTCTGTGCCTGCCACTTAGTAGATGCTTATTAAATAAAAACAGATGTTTACTGAATGTTTATTAAAGAATGGATGAATACATGAATGAGAAAATGAAAAGCAACTCATCGCTCCATACCAGGGAACAACCAAACCCCAGCCTGGGTAACTGATCCAGTCCTTCTCTGGGTCTTTTTCTTCTACAGAGCAGCTTGTGCACCACCCCCTGATCTGTCTGGCTTCTTGTAATCCCTGCCGCAGTCACGCTCTGGAATTTCCAGGGCTGATGCCCTCAGTTCGGAGAGGTCTCAGCCTCCCTGCCCACAATTGTTCCAGTTTGAACAGCCTGCATGGTAGAGCCAACCTTCCAGTGCTTATTACTGACCAGGGAATGGGATTTTGAGGAATATCTGTTATTTGGATGAGGGGGATGAAGCATGGCCGGCAACAGAGAAGCAAAGGGCAGAAAGGGAAGCAGCAAGAGAGAATGCTGGGGGGTCAGGAGGAGTCATGAAAAGGAGGCCACCAAGGAGTGATGTGGTGGAGTGAAGGCGGCTAAGAACTGAGGACTGGCTATTCCCACACGTTTCTTCCTCTAGACCTTTGGCCTTTTAGCTGGCCCACTGCCCCTGGTTCTTGCCCTGCCAACTCCCTTGGGCTGACATTCACTTGGACTTCTGTGTGGCAGCTATTCTCTCCCACCTTTAGCTCAAGTCCAGAGGATCTTCTCCCTGTGTCCCTCATTCATTCCGGGGTGGAGGCTGGGCTGGGTCGGGGAGATGCCAGAAGCAGAGCCTACTTACATAAGCTATTAGAACAGTCCACCAAAGGTATTCAAGTCTGCAAGAAGGGATAATTTTGATGCATTTTTAGTGTATTCTTGTGCATGCCACTTAGAGTCTGTGCAGACAAAATAAACAAAATTGAGGGTATTTTAAAGAGTCAAGGTTACGTGGGACATGTTTCACTAGGGATAACTGGAAAATGTCTTTGAATGTGCATGGCAAAGTTGAAGCCCTTACACAAATGTTGCCAATGTTTAGGTAACCTGGGAATCAGCCATTTCAGACGACTAAGTGATCTTTGCGTACTCTGCTGCAACTAGCATGGGCTGCAGACAACAGTAAGTATACATTTTAAATGTGGCTGAGTGAGTGGCCGGCTGACCTAGAAGACCCACGGACCTGGGAACCCACGAGCTGACAGGGAGCAAGCGCGGCCCTCCCACCACGATCCCCGAACTCTCCGGGCAAAGAACTACATTGCCCAGAAGGCCGCGCGCGACAGGTGGTGCTCCCGCGGGGCATCCTGGGAGGAGTAGTCCGCGCGTTCCAGAAATCGCTCACGCTCGGGCCTGCGGGAGACACACCTGCGCCAACACGGTGGCACTTTTGTGGGGCGCGACCGTTCTCTTCGAGTTTTGGCCGGGGCGGGGGTCTGGGCTTTAGGCAGTAAGTGGAGCTAGCGGCCGGGGTTCTCGGGAGGGACGTGGGAGGCCTAAGGGGACCGTGTGGGCGGCACGGCCTGAGGAGGGGCTGACGAGGGGCTGCCGGGGGCGGTGTCGGGCCCGGGAGTGTTGGCGTCTCAGCCGGAGGTCGGCCTCCTCGCGCCCCTAGGCCCCGCGGTGACTTGGAGGGCTTGAGGGCCTAGCCTCGGCCGGGAGTGGGAGAGCCAGGCGTCCAGACCACGACCTCGAGGTCACCTTTGCGAGTTCCATTTTGTGTGCTTCTGAGGAAAAGGTGGGAAAGGAAGACAGTTGCGTTCCAACGTGTCCCGCCGCTCAGGAACCGTGCTAGGAACTTGGCGAGTCCCCTCTGCAGGGGGCCCTCCGCCGCTGCAGCGGGCGGCCTGGGTCCCCGGAGCTCACGTGGGCTGAGGGCGAGCCTTTCGCTCAGTAGTTTCGGCGGCCGCCTTTTCCTCCCCCCCAAGCCCGGCGGCCCGCTCTCCAGCCTCGGGGCCGGGCACGGAGCTGCGGTAAAGGTTAAGTGTTACAGCGTCGCTTTCGTTTCCGTGCGGTAACCTGCGAACGAGGAGCGTGAGCAGCAGAGATTGTAGGAAGTGACTGGCGGTCCCGGGCCCTTGTCCGCGCTCAGAACCTAGGATTGCCTTTGCCGGCCCAGCAGACTAGGTGCGGTGATGGGTTTTCCTTTTTTCATTACTGATGCTGCTGTGCCTTTTCAACAGAGCTGTCTTTACCTTGGGCCAAACCCGTGCGCCGAGTGCCTTGCCTTAGTTCTGTCGTGTGATTGTGTAAGTGGCCGCGCGTGATAGGGGGACTCCGGGGTCGTGCGCAGCAGGGATGAAATCACATCCGGGCCTTGACGCCTCCAAAGCCCAGACAGCCCGTGCACTTTCCAAGGAGTGACCTAAAATCCATACTCCCGGGTAGAACACAGGGAGATGTGGGGGAGGTTTGCTATAAAAATAAAAGCATTTTATAACGCGTCATACTTTGTTTACGGGTAGCATTTAGTTTCGCAATGTTTGGGGACCTGTTTGAAGAGGATTGTTCCAGTGTGTCAAATAATCAGTATGGAAAAAGGAGGAAAGTCAAGACCAAAGCATTGGAGCCCCCTGCTCCTAGAGAATTCACCAACTTAAGCGGAATCAGAAATCAGGGTGGAACTTGTTACCTCAATTCCCTCCTTCAGACTCTTCATTTCACACCTGAATTCAGAGGTATGCTACCCTACGTGCCTTTGATTAGCGATATGCACCCTCGCCTGTGCACAGAATTCGCTTTGCGAGAGCAGAACGAGACAAAAACAAGACCAGGTATCTTCAAGGTGTGTTCTGCAGCATGCGCTTACCAATAAAACACCTGACGGGAGAGTGAAACTTTGATTATCTTACATGTATTCTGTGTAATGACAGTGATGATTCGTAACAAAATAAGAGACGAAGGCAGTGTTTCTTTTCTAATTCGGATTTAAAAGACGACATAGAGACAGTTTTGTTGTAAGCGCCGGCTTTCATTATTTACACTATTTGCATTTTGAGTTTTAAAATTTCTCCGAAGTAATAAACGCCTAAGCCACAGGCACCCAGAGCAGTTTTATCCTGCCTTTTGGAATGGGGACGGGGGTCACGTTCCCCACGCAGGCCGCAGGCCTTCATCTGCAGTTCTGCAACGCAGGACACTCTGACAGCCGGTCCTTCCGTGACTTGTTTGGAGTCGGAACCTGATCTGGTGTGAGGCCCAGTCCAGCCTGGTTATCTCACTTGGGTGAATATTCATTAATTTGTTGCAGTAATGCTAATCTCCTTGATTAACCAATGCTATTTGTCCCACACCCTGGGGGAGTGGGTAATGTTACCGTAATGTTAACCCTTTCTTCATAGTACCTTTCTAAAATCTGGAAGGAGTGCATTCCAAAGACCCTAGAAGTTAGACAAAGGGCTCACATGCAAGGAACAGCAACCCACTCAAATCTGCTCAATTTAAAAGGGGATTTATTGTCAGAATATAGGGGACTCCCAGGAAAGACCTACAGGAAGTAAGGCCAACCTTGGTGGACCCTTCATTTCTTGCCCCTGTTTCTCTCTACCTGTTTGTCCCATTCCCATCTCTGCAGACTCGCTTCCTCCGGAGGAGTCATACTCTCCCGTTGCCTGGATTTCATTGTGAACATTACTCGGCCTTCACGTGGCCCCAAAGGGTGGCCCCGAAGGGCGCCCCCAGCTCTGCATGGCTCTGCAGCTCAGCTCTCCACAGTCTGTATTCCGAGGACAAACAGCCTGGTTCATCCCGTATCGACTTTGCAACACACCCCTTCCCACCACTGCACAACTTACCAAATCTTTGTGACATTTTCTGTTGCTTTTAAGCTTAGAAAGACTCCTGACTCCAGAAATTGAGTAAACATTTACCCTTCTCCCCTTCCCAGGGCTATTCTAATGGATTGGGCTGTAGGTGGGACTTAAGAGTGGAGCCTCTTGTCCTTGACTCCATCCCCTCTATAAAAGTATCTCCCTGACACATTCAGTAATTCCATCATTAGAACTTTTCAGCATGAATAAGCCAAAAAGGGAGGCGGGGGGTGAGAACTTCTCCAAGTTCTAATGTAATTGAAGTTTAAGGGCACCTTGAAGTGGAAAAGTAGCCTTAAAAAGAAACTGGGGTAGGTGTTTGGGTTGGGGCAGTCATGGAGAATACCACTGGGCAAGAACAGGGCTGAGAGTCCCAGGACATCGTCCCTTAGCAAAGGAGGTGACAGGCCCAGCACATGGGTTGGCATCTGGGTGCGGATCCCGCACTCGTGAGGCCTAGCATGAATCCTGATGCTCGTGGAGGGGGAGGTAGAATTTAGAGTAAGAACTGGGGGAGAAAAGTCTTGGAGCTTTTTGCAACCATATTTTATGGAGTAGGGCTAGATCGGGTCCACTGTACTCCCAGGTCAGTGTCGCTGAGCCCAGTGGGAGGTGACTGTAAAAGTCCTTGTGTGGTTTTTGTGCTTTCACCTTTAGTGCTGTGGCTCGCGTACCCCAGCTCCTCCCAGGAACACGGGAGGGGCAGAGCACTCAGAACAGTGATCACTGGGCAGTGGTGGCTGCCAGTAGGGGACAACACGCGTCCTCCCTTCTCTCCCTGACGTGTGTCAGAGTTCCCCAGTAGGAGCTCCTCCCGGCTTGAATATGGACTTCCCAAAAGGTTCAGATGTCTCTCTGCCGGGTGGCATAGCTAGATGTTGGATTGCAAAAAAAGTCCTGGAGACTGGCACTGGGTCACCAACTTATTTTTCCAGCTCAGACCACTGCCACCTGTTACCACCCTCGACACAGGAAGGACACTTACACACCCAAAAGAGGAAGGGCCTGGCTGCAGGGTGAAAGGGGGTCCTTCTCAGGAGGGGATGGTAGGAAACATCACATGTGGCTTGTTATTAATCATGCGGGACATTATTATATATTTGTTACATTTCCTAAGATTCCTTATGTGGCTTTAGGGACCCACTGCCATAGGCAGTAGGAAGCCATCGCAGATTTCTGATGTTACTGTTTTTAGTTTTATATGCATAATTTTCCTTTTCTAGATCTTTCATACTGAAACCCTAGCATGCCCTTTATAGTCAGTGGTTAAAAATAATGTTACCAGAAAGTACAATGTGTGGAGTACGGGTAGAAATATTGCCAGACTCACATTTCTGAATCGTTAACTGATTTTACGTACTGGTGGTCTTGTTTTTCTAAGATGAAATGATGTCATTTACATCTCTGATTCTACTTTTGTTTAGAAGCTTTATTTGCTCTTGGCCCAGAAGAACTTGGTTCTTTAAAGGAAAAGGATAATCCTAATGCAAAGGTATTAAATTTATGATTTACAAGGGTTTTTTGCAGTATTGAGGGAATGTTTTATAAGGAAAGAATTAAGTTTCTTATAGAATCAGTAATTTTATTAATTACCAAATATGATTCTTATTTTCAGAGAGTAACTTGGCTTATTCCCTACTAGTAATGGAATTTTCCTTCCAAAAAAACATTACTTTTCCACATGTCATGTTGCTGCAGCTTGATAGGCACACCTCACTCTACTGTATTTATTCTCTCTTCTGGAGAAGGAAGTATTTGCAAATCATCCACACTAGCCTACCAAAAACTCCCCTTAACGCACTCATTTGTAACAACAACAAATAGAGACCAGTATTCTTTCTGTTTGGTATTCTGGAAATAAATTGAGTGAGAAATTGCTTTATCATAAGTGCAGATCTAATCATGTTCCTTCCCTGCTTAAACATAGTTCAGAAGTTTGTTGCTTTCTGGCTAAACTCGGTACTTCTTATGAGGAGTCAGCTTTCCATGACCCAGCCCAGTGCGTCTCAGACCCCCCGCCCCACAGAGGGCCAGTTTCTCTCTGTGTGTGTGTGTGTGTGTGTGTAATTCCCAATCTGCTGCATGTCATAACTTCTATAGGATACAATAAAGATGTGGCAACATCAACTTGCCATAGAAGTTTCTAAAGGCTGATTCTCACTTTAAATGCTTAAATGTGGTACAGAGCAGGCTCTGAGCCGCATTCCCTGACAGCCTGGCCCTCACCACCCCAAATAAGGCAGGACTGGGCTTGGAGCCTGCAGGAAGAAAGTGAGGCAGGGTGCAGCCAGCCCACGACTGGGAAACTCCTCATGGGAATATGTCTTTTTTGGAGGTATTTTCAAGAATGAACTACTAGAGCACAGGTGTCAAACAAGGCCCATGGGCCAAATCTGGCCCTCCACCTTGTTTTATCCAGCCAGGCTCCTTGTTTCCACCCAGGGGCAGCGTCAAGCTCCTTGCCCCTAGTTAAGGAGTAGTTACATTTACACAGTCCTAAAGTTGCATTTGGCCCTTCGAAGGCAACCGTGAGGCTGATGTGAGCCCCAGTGAAAATGGATTTGACAAGTCTGTATTAGGGACTTAAATTACTGTTAGCCTGTAATCATTGAGTAGTTTATTAAGGCCGCTTTGGGTTTTAATATTGATCTGAACTATGTCAAGGTTGAAAACTCCAGATACCTAATATATTTTGGATTGAATTTTCAAAGAAAAATGAATTTAGCTCTAGATAGTTGACTCTTTGTACTAAGATATTTATAAATTTTCTTCTGGGTGAACTGAATGAACTAGGAGGTGTAAGAAAACTAGTGTGCAGTTCTTTTAAAAAGCCCCAGCCAGCACTGAAGAGACTCAATTAGAAATGCATTTGTTCTGCCGCAGGTTCGCATCATACCTTTACAGCTGCAGCGGCTGTTTGCGCAGCTCCTGCTCTTGGACCAGGAAGCTGCCTCCACCGAGGACCTCACGGACAGCTTTGGGTGGACCAGCGACGAGGTAGGAGGGGCCGCCTCTCCCGGAAAAGCTACCAGCCGTAAAGAGTAAACACGGGGCTAATGTGTTATCTGACTTCTTCAGTTTTGGTTTAGGGTCTCAAGGTATTTTTTCAATATTTGCATCTCTCATTTTAAATACTTACAAGCCAGAAATCTTGCTGTTTGCAGGATTGTGAATGGTTGTGACTTGGGGTGGTGAGAGGGTTGTGGATACAAGGAGACTGTAAGAGCTGTTTTGTGCAGTTTACACCCTGAGAATCTTTATGTGGTCTACTTGAGATGTAACGCCTATTACATGGAAATTACCGTTCACGTAGCAAACTGCTCCAAAAGCTCGGAAAGCTGACTAGCAGTAATTCCGTCTGCCTTTGTGGCGCGCTTTGGTGTTTGCATCTGGGTGTTCTGATTTGACCAAGTGCTTCAAGCAAAACTGTGAAACCGTCCTTGGCAAGCCTTTGCACTCTCCCAGCCCTGCCTTTCTCCCAACTCTCCATTGTCTGCCTGTGTCCTGTTGTAAGACTGTCTCATTTTTCTGTTTGCGTCCCTGAAGGGTGTTTCACTGAATACAAACACATTTGTCAGCAACGAGTAAAGGTGCTTGTTGTCTGTATCAAATCAAACAAAACCAAGTCCACGATTTTTTTATGGAACGATGTGTTCTTGTAAAGACACAGCTCTGGGAGACTCTCACAGAATTTAAAGAGGCAGTGATCAAAATAGTGTTATGTTGCCTTCAAAAGTAAACTCTGAACTGTGGTCTTTTTCTAACAGGAATACTCCTTTAACTAGGCGATGCTGTGTGGTTAAAGAGGTAGGGCCTAGGCTTTGACGGGTTAATAATACATTCCCCAAACAGAATGTTAAAATTCTGGGGTGGGGCAGTGCTTAGGGTTAATTCCTTTTTCTTTCCCTGTTTTAAAAATAGCCACTTTATTGAGACATAATTCACATGTCCTAAGATTTCCTCTTTTAGAGGGTACTATTCAGTGGGTTTTTACTATATTTGCAGAGTTGTATAACAGTCACCACTATCAATTTTAGAACCTTTTCCCCACTCTGTACCCATTAGCAGTCTCCCTCCCCCAGCCTTTCCCCCCGAGCCCCTGGCAACCACTAATCTGCTTTCTATGTCTGTGGACTTGCCTGTTCTGCACAGTTTGCAGAAGTGGAATCATAGGGTATGTATCAGCACTTAACTCCTTTTTATTGCCAAGTGATAGTCTATTGGATGGATATTCCACATGGTTTTTTTTTTTAATCTAGTCATCGGTTGATGGATTTCCCTTTGTTTTGGGTAATGAGCTCCCACTAGTTTCCTGATTTCATACTTGTTAAAGCTGTGGAAACCTTACTTATTTCTAAATAAAATCTTGCAGGACTGGACTTGCAGTGACAGACAGCGTCTCTGAGACACTGGGCAAATTTAGGATTGTTCAGAAACAGAGCTTGAAAACTTCCACGCACTTCCTTCCCATCAGAGCCAGTGATATTGAAGAAATTTGTGTCCTCTAGTGTCTGGTGTGTTTAAAAAGAAAGGAAGGAAGGAAGAGATCCCAAGTCCTACATCTTACCCCAGCTTTTATCCACTTTGTCAGCTTCTTTTTACACAAAACTTACCTTTAAAATTGTCTTCCTTCACTGCCTCTACTTCTGCACCTTCCCCTGTTCCTCCACCTCCTTTCTACCTTTCTTGTCAGAGTCACTCAGGACACCTGTGTGCCAGGTCCAGGAGACACTTCTCTGTGCCCAGCGGGCTCTCAGTCGCACTCACCGCTGCTCCTCCAAGCACCAGCTGCTGCCCTCCGGCTGTGGTGCTGCCTCCTGCTGATCTTTTCCTCTCCTCCACTTCAGGAGTTGGTGCACCCCTTGGCTTTGGTTTAGACATTGTCTTGAAGGAGTAGTTCAGTTTATCCCCATGGCGTGGCTCGTAGCGGATTAAAGCACGCGCCAGTGGAATTTTCTCAGCAGCCCTGTGTCAGTGTTGCTGTAGTTGGTCTGCATGTCAAAGCAGTAAATTCCAGTTCTTTTCAAACATTGACACTCGGACTGTTCACCAGCCCCTCTGATCTGAGTGAGATTTCACAGCCAGTGCTCTGCGCCCGTCCTGTTCCTTCCTGCGCTCCCTCCCATGGCCGTGCACATGGTTCCTGCAGGCATACACGCGCTTCCCTGTTTTCCGCTTGAGTTACTGCACACACTGAATGCCTCCTGTCGGTGTTTTCGTTTCGTAGTAAAAATAAAAGGAGGTGGTGATCTTCTAACCTGTTCTCAGCTCCTTTAGATTAATCATCCTTGTATTGGATCAAGATTTACCTTTGGATTCCTTGGTAACTTGTGTTTTTTTTAACTAATAGTACTTTAAAAATCTGTTTTTAAAAATCCGAAGCACAAAATCACATTTAAAAGTTCCCTGTTTTGTAGGAAATGAGGCAACATGATGTGCAGGAACTGAATCGGATTCTCTTTAGTGCTTTGGAAACTTCTTTAGTCGGGACCTCTGGCCATGACCTCATCAATCGCCTCTATCACGGAACCATCGTTAACCAGATTGTTTGTAAAGAATGTAAGAATGTCAGTGAAAAGCAGGTGAGTATGCAAGAGCATTTAGTAATAAGTGATATCGTTAAGTATAGTTCATGTCATTCGATCTGTGACCTACAGTGCCACGTGAGTGAAGTATTTATTAGTAGAAATCATTGTGTTGGTTTTTTAACTCTAGCTATACCAAGTCATAAGTTTATATCCAGATTTCTCCATGTAAACCAAAAGAAGCAGACATCTTAAAACACAGCTTTGATGTTTGATTCAGCACCCTGATGTTTAGAAAGTAGGGTTGGGGGTGTTACAGGTAGAGATCTGTAGCCTCACGAGAAGAGGGACTTGTTGGTGGTTGGAATGTTACAAAGTTAATTAGGGAAGTCAGAAAAATACAGAGAACTGACAAACATCTGTAATTAAATATTGGGTTTATTTTATTAATGTCTTTGAGAAAGTTCATTGTATGTGTGTGCGTATGTTTAAATGTATATGTTTATTACATGTATAAAATATACATATGAATTTTTATATATATATATACACATATATATAAAGCCATTATAATCAAGTTCTTTGTCATGGCACAGATGGCCCATTTATTCTAATTGGAAAATAGACTTGGAAGGTCACTATAGTCACATAGACTTTGCTCATGTGACTATAGTGGCCCCCGCCCAGTCCCCCAGTCTCGGAGACAGGTGGCTTCCGCGGAGCGGCTGTCCTTTAATGCAGACCTCCTTGCTAGCACAGGAGTTACAGGGGGTGTCTGTGTTGTATGAGTAAAAACTGAATGTCATTGTCCAAGTGTCGCATTAATTGCTTTTTTTGAATATATATTTTTGTCTCTTTCCATTTTTCATGAGCATTGAGGATAAAACATACTTTTTGTCCTTTATTGCCTGTGCTAAGAGGTTTGGCCAGCCTAATTTGGAAACATTAAGATGATGTGTGTCTTTGAATTACTGTACGATTGATTTAATTATAACAATAATTCACAAACTAATTTTAAACCATATTGTACATTAAAGCATATGATAAGTTACAGACATTAACTTTTCCCATATATATTATAAGCTATATATAAATGTTACTTTTATTACTTTAGATTTCCACCATGAACTGATTAGTACTATCATTTTTCAGTCCCATAATCCCTTTAATGCTATTAAAACTAAATATTATTTAAATTTGTCAGATTTTAAGTGTTATTACTAGAAACATGTTGTAATTCAAATGTAATTATAGTAGAATGTAATAGATCCCATTTTGCAAAATACCCTCCTCTTAATCTTCATAAGAATCCTTTTTACCCTGGCTCAAACCGATTTTTTCCTTACACCTTGCTCGGTGCATTCTAAACCCGCCCAGTAGCAGCAGAAGCGGAAGCAGAGCGTCCATTAGAGTCTTCAGCCCTGCCCGTGCTGTTTTGGCCTAGAGGCCCCGGCAGCACGGATGAGCCCTGCACTGCACAGTTCTCAGTTCACACGTGTGTCCAGGTTTCAGCCTGTCAACAGGGAACTCCTAAACTAGTTCCTGATGTAACTAGTTTACAAGCTCAGTTACAGCTTGCTTTAGAAAAGATAATTTGGTGTTACGAGTTTCACAGTAAATGATCAGAAGATCTGTACTTTCGTAAGTACAGTGTTTTAGGAAAAATATATCTGATTATTCCCAATACGTAGATGAGTTCATGATGTTATGTGAACCTCTGAGATTGTTTTCTAGAATTATTTATGTGTTTTCCAGGAAGACTTCTTAGATCTAACAGTAGTGGTCAAAAACATGGCAGGTTTGGAAGATGCACTCTGGAACATGTATGTAGAAGAGGAGGTTTTCGACTCTGAGAATTTGTACCACTGCGGAGCTTGCGACAGGCTGGTGGAAGCAGCAAAGGTAAAGACGGGCCCTCTGCCTTTCCTCAGGGAGCCCACCTAGAGCCTGGGAGCAGGCAGGTCTGTCAAGTGCAGTCAGCTTGTTTGAAACAGTCTGTAGGGTACACGACTGGGGACCCAGAAAAGCTGGGAATTTATTTTTTTTAAACTGTGTGTTTATTCTTACATGTTTAAACTTCAGTCACTTTCAAAGTACTTTCCATTTGGTGCACTACACCAAATGAGACATTTTTTCCACTGCTCAGACCAGTTTTTGAATTCATCGATTTTGATGCCTTTTGATGCTTCTGCCTTTTTTTGTTTCTGCTTCTTCCACATCGGCAAAATGTTTCCTTTTGAGGACTTTTTTCATTGAGGGAAACAAACAAACAAGTCTCGGGGCGAGATAGGTGAATAGGGAGGGTGGAGCATGGGGGTCATGCTGTTCTTGATCAAAAACTGCTGAACACTCAGCACCATGTGGGCAGGTGCACTCGTCAATCACCCATCATTGAAGAAGTCTTCAGAAAAAATGTACTGTAGCCAAACGCAGCCTCTCACAACATCGCCAGCTGACACACTGATAGAGATGGGTTCCTAGAACATGCACGTAAGGAAGGGAGCCTGTCCTACAAGGGGCCCGCCCTCCAGAAGATAATTCCAGGGGTTTTTTTGGGGGGGGTGCCCCCTTATATATGAAACCCTTAGTTAGTACTAAGAATCAAAAACACATTTACATTATACATATCTGTACTTTAATTTTTTATAGTGAATTTTTTTAAGCTTTTAGACCAGTAATTCTCTTCTTTCTTTCCCTGGAAAAAATTGTTTGTACCTTAGTGTTTCTTAAATATACCTTTTGTTGATAAACTCCCTACCATCCCTGCTTTTTGCAAGTTACCATTATGAAAAGGCAGTATGTTTTTATTTCTGCCAACCAAGAAGCTTGCTGAGCTTTCCTCTCTTCCCCCATACTCTGAAAAGAGATGGCTTTCCTCATTTTCCGCACACGGGGTTGCTGTACAGTGTCGAGCCATGTGGTGTGTATCTCCCTGATTCTCGCAGATGCAGTGTGCCCTCTCCCCTTCCCACACTTGGAGCAGGCCGTACTGAACTTGCTGATCAGAGGGCTTGGCGAGCACTTCTGGGTTTCTTTTGTACAGGGGAGCAAAACAGAGGATGAAGGGAGGGCACAGTGTAAGCAGCAGTGTTTCACAGTGTGGCCCCAGCCCTACTGCCGCCATTCTTACCTGCAGGGGCCACTGTTCCTCTGCTGGAGGGTGGGCTCACAGGCACTTCCAGCCTGACACACTCGAGCTGGATTTGGTTAGTGGTTACTGCGCACCCGCTGAAAGAACCACCACAGAAGGCATCTCTTTGCAGCTACTCTGTTATGACAGAGAGGTAACGCTACTCCTGCAGCTGACGACAGTTCCTGGATTTTCTGCCAGAGAAAGTGAGGGATGATTTAGATAGCACATGGCGTTGATTTGGGCCCTGGAGATTGTAGGTGAAAGTGTAATAAAAATGGTAAAGCCTGTGCCATAGCTTTCACTGTAGGATTAGAAAGCAGGGTGAATATTACATCGTTTAGTCCGCATTTCCATCCAGCCTTTGCCCTTTATGAAACCCAAATAGGTTTATTTTTTGCTTAGTTTGTATCTCACCTTTGGTGTTAACAACTACAATCTAATAAAAAATATATAAAATTCAGAGGATTAAAAAGTCTGAGAAAGATACTTAAATGCATTCTTAGTTTTAGTTGGACTTAATTTGTGCATTAGTAAAACAACCTTCTGCTAAACAAAAGCAGTTCTTTCATATGACTTCTATATCATTGGGTGTTTTTTTCCAGTGGAAATGTTTGATCTTGGTACTTTTAAAGTTACATTCTAGCCCTGGCTGGGTGGTTCAGTTGGTTGGAGCATCATCCTGTACACCAAGAGGTTGTAGGTTCAATCCTGGGTCAGGGCACATACCTAGGTTGTGGGTTCGATCCCTGGGTGGGGCGCATACAGGAGGCAACTGACCAATGTTTCTCTCTCACATCGATGTCTCTCTCTCTCTCCCCTTTCCCTCCCTCTTCTTTTCCCTCTCTAAAATCAATAAATATATCCTCAGGTGAGGCTTAAAAATTACACTATATTTTAGTTGCACTAGATGTATTGCATTCTAAATTTGGGTTAATGCAGACTATCTTGTTCTGAACAGTCTTTTTTCAGCCACATTGTAGTTGAGTTACTCAGTTTCTTAGACGTGTTTTTGAGCTTGTTTGAAAATGTTCCATGTGGTTAAAGTGCTATTTTATCATTTAAATTCTTTTTATTATACACTCAATTTGTAGGATTATTGTTTTAAATATATTTTTAGGAATGTTAGGTACTTATGATTTTGGATAACTTTATATATGGGGAAGGACTGTTCTTGTTCCCCTGACATGCCATTAGTGCAGGGGGGTTGGGAAGAGCTGATGATTTTTAAATAAAAAGCAGCTTAATTTCGTATTTTGTTTTAAAGCAAGGAATTAAAACACATCTTCTTGCCTGCTTTTAAGAATAGTAACTGGAAAACCCCAAACAGTGGATCTTAAGTCTAATTAAAACTATGGATCTTCTCAGAAAAATACATATACACATACAATTTTCATAGAACATCAAGGGTCCAGATCCATTGAAACAGGTCCTGAAGTCCCAGTTCTTCAGTAAGTAAAAGGGAGAAGGTGAAAGGTCAGGGCTCGGGCAGGAAGGAGACACTTTGGGGGAGGGGAGCATGTATTTAAGACACGCTCATCAGATAGCTTTGAGATCAGGGTGTGAACACTGACAGCGTGAAATTGGGGAGAGAGTTCTTAGTTGCAAGCACGAATGAGGGACGTCACCTTCTGTCCTGCAAGAGATGAGTTTATATCAAGGGCTCCGTGCAACCCCGTACGATGAGTTTGTGACTCTTAAAGTCATAACTTGCTTTTTCACGTGTTAAGAAACATTATGTATTCATTTATATAACTGCTTTTTAAAAACTTCTAACATTTTTCTTTTAACAGTCGGCCAAATTACGTAAGCTGCCTCCCTTTCTTACTATTTCATTATTAAGATTTAATTTTGATTTTGTGAAGTGTGAACGATACAAGGAAACTAGCTGTTACACATTCCCTCTCCGGATCAATCTCAAGCCTTTTTGTGAACAGGTTTGAACTCTTTCATATTGAAATTCTTTGTTTTTCCACTCTCAAGATCGAATCCTTAATTGACCTGGTTTTCAGTTGGCTTACTGTAGAATCTCAGCCTTGGCACCGTACTGTCCCATGCATTGTAGAATGTGAAGCACTTTCCTGGCTTCTACCTGCTGGGTGACAGTAGCATCCTCCCCCTCCTCCCCAGGAGTGACAGAAATGCCTTCAGACCTGGTCAGATGTCTGTGTCTTCTTGGGGAAGGGGGGTGGGTAAAATCACTCCCAGCTGAGAACCACTGGTTTATTACAGTCCTCTTGAATTTCCAGATTATGGGTTTGTCTTCAGTTCTTTTTATTAAACTTTCCTTGAAAAATCTTTGTAATGAAAATTTAAGAGCAAGATTAGAAATGACCTTGCATTAGGAAAAGTTACCATTAATTGGTATTTTGCCATTTGAATTTAGTTTAATTGACTTACAATAATGAATTACACATCTAGAAAGTCACCAGGTTATTGGAATTTCACCACCCAGGAGGTGTGATACTGAAGACACCGGCAAGAACAAGCTCGAAAACAAATTAGTTACATACTCAACCTACTTTTTAAGCCACTTAAAAATATTTTCTATGTAATTGCTACACATGCCAGGATTACAATGATGAGACTGATGTTTTTCTTATTATAAATCATTCCTTATGTGTTTATTAAGATCAGAACATTTATTAGCTAGCTGTTGAATATCTATGTATAAAAGTACTGTTTTTAAAAATAACCTTAAGTTTAGATGGGCCTTCCTCTACTTCAGCCCTAATTACTGAGCTTTTTGGATTTTGTTTTATTATATTAAAGACCATTCAAATGTTATAATTCGGTGTTGGCCCTGAGCTTGTTATTGGCACACATGGAATAAATAGTTCTTCCAGAGTAAATCAATCCTCCCTCTATTTCCTGAAAAACCTTTTTCAGGATAATTGCATTAATTCTGTTTTTCCCAGTGAGGAGTACTTGGCATGCCCCACTGGGGGAATTTCAGGTGGGCAGCACGAGGGCTCGGCTCACGTGTGTGTGAGACGGTCACCACAGGGGCTCCGTTAGCCCCCCCCCCCGTCTCAGGTGGGAGCCTGCAGTTGCTGCATGGGGCGGTGGTCAGATGGCTTTAGCGTGCTGTGAGGTCACAGAACTGAAACAAGCAGAGCATCGGGCACTCGTCTAAGAAACTGTGCACGATGATACTTCTTTTTGATTTCATATTAATGAAAAATGTATCATTTCACATCTTTGTTTAGATCTCTCGTTTTTTGCGTGAACCAGAAATTTTTTTTAAATGCTGGTTACTCTAAAAGTATAATTTTTTAAGCAAATAAGTTTCTTAAATAATTCGCACCCCTTCAAGTAGCATCCTAACCGAAAGGAGATTTTTCTTTTAAATGGCCAGTATAGGTGTTCATCTGTTGGGCCAGTCATAATTATGGAGCACGTGAATTATAGAAAAACTTGACCATAGAATTAAGAAACCAAGAAAAAACTTTTTATTACACTAAACTGCTTCCAAACAAAACCAGCTAGTATTCATGATTGTTAAATTCCTCTAATATACACAGGACTAACGTGTCAGGAGCTGTGATAAATAGTAGAAGTGGCTTTGACTTTGAGAACGTAACCAATCTAGTTGGTATATAGGAAAAATTCAACAGCTAAAGAGCACATTTATAAAGCAGCAAAATAGGTATCATACAAAGATAAGCATGCTAAAACTTACAGACTCACTGATAGCGCGGTGGGTTTTGTTATCACAGTGGCTTACATTATCTCAGCCAAAGTACATAAAAATAGCATCTTGTTTGGGTGTGTTCTTGTATTTAACTATGATGCAGCATTTGATTGGGGTAGTGTGTTTGGTATTGGATAAATGACATAACTTTCTATCTAAGAATTAAGAACTTTAAAGTCAGTTATTCAAATTTATCTTAATTAACCCTTCAATAGCAATAATAAACAGTAAAATTTTTATTAATTTCAGCAGTTAAAATTCTTTTTAACTGTATGCTTATGTACTTTCCTAGTTTGTGTAAGCCATATCAGTGACGTGCTCTCCTCTCTTGTAGAGTGACCTGGACGACTTGGAACACACGTATGACCTCTTCTCAGTCATTGTGCACGAGGGTGGCTGCTATGGAGGGCACTACCATGTGTATGTCAAAGACGTCGATCATTTGGGCAACTGGCAGTTTCAGGTGAGCACAGACATTAGTTTAGAAGTATCTTTGAATTTTTTTCTCTTCTCGTAATCTTTTGCCATTTATTATATATTCACTCTGTAGACTATTTTTATAGGCACTGAAAGTTAGTATAGATAAAAGTTTAAAATTTTTATTTCTAAATAATTTCACCCTTACAGAAACATGACCAGCATAGGACAAACTCCTCCTGTATACTTTTCGCCTAGATTCTCCAGTTGTTAACATTTTGCCACATTTGTGCAAGTACACACTTTTGCTAAACACATACACACACACAGTTAACATTATCATTATTGACCTGGGAGGGGGGAGGGACTGGAGATTCCATCACCAAGAGCCAGTGATGCAGTCAGTCATGTCTACATAGTGAAACTTAGATAAAAACTCCGAAATAAGGAGATAAGGGAACTGCCGGGTTGGTGAACACATCCGTGTGCAGAGGGTGGCCACACTGACCCCATTGGGCAGAGCCTCCTGCGCTCAGGACCCTTCTCAGCCTCCCCGAGGGACTTCTTCGTCTCGATGTTCATTTGTGTTCTCTGTGATAGACTGGTCCATGGCCTGTTAGGAACTGGGCTGCACAGCAGGAGGGGAGCAGGGGACCAGCAAAGCTTCGCTCGAGTAGTCCTGAGTGTGAATTCCTGGTTTCTGAACTGCCCCAGGAAATTATCAAACCTGAAGTGGGGGGTTCTAGGAACCCTGGAATTTTTAATCAGCCAGGCAGAAGTTTAGATAGCTTGGGGACCCCGTCCGTGGGTGGTAAGTGGAGGCAGTCTCAAGGAACTCAGTGAAGTTTGTGTCACAAGTGAACTGAGTTGCAGGACACCCAGGCAGTGTCAGAGAATTGGGAGATTGATTTGGAAAGTCAGACACGCGACTCCCCACTGTGGGCAGGTCCTTGGGCTTTTTCTCCCAAGCCCTGCCCTGTGTGAGCACTAGGCGGGGGCTCCGGCTCAGCACCGCTGGACAGCTGGAGGCCTCGGCTCTGGAGTTCCTCCCTGGGTTCCCACTTCACTTGTTCGCTGAGGGTTTTCCTGATCTTCCGCCAGCTCAGCATGTGTTTAAAAAGATCCTTTTGTTTTTTTTTAATGTTTTACTTTAGCATTTTTAGTAATGTTACAGCAGAATGGTTGTATTTAATCTGCCATATTCTACTATTTACCCATTTTTATCTTGTGTTAATTGTTTAGGTCTATTTGAATATATATGGTTTTAAGCCCATTTAAAATACTTTTGCAAGATGACATATGTGAAAAATAAGTCAGTAAAAAATACTGTATCAGGAATTTAGGCATAACTTTATAGAAATAGAAGGGAGTATTTAAGCTGAGTTTGCAAAGATGGGTAGGAATTTTATTAGCCCAACACAAGAGGATGAACTGGATGAAGACCAGAACATGTTTTTAGCTCTGTGATGTTGAAAGCCCAGCACATCAGAATTTGCAGAGCGCAGCGAAAGCAGTCCTGAGTGGGACCGGGCTGTCACTCACTCAGTGTGTCTGCTGCTAGCGGCCTCGCCTGCCTCACAGTCGTGACTCGTGGAGGAGGCCGGAGCAGTTAAAACAGCTTGCCTGGGATCATTCAGCCACACTGGCATTCAAAGCCATGGGCAGATTATATTGGTTTTATCGTTATTTCTCCGTCTTAGAATCTCCATAGCATAAACACTTCTATTTTGTTAATTTTAAGGGATTAGTTTTTAACATTTTTTTTTTCAATTTCAGTTGACATTCAATTTTATTTTCTGTTAGTTTCAGGTGTGTAGTATAGTGCTTAGATAATCATGTACTTTACCCAGTGGTCCCCCCGTGATAGCAACTTTTTTGTTTTCTTTCCTAGAAGGAAAAAAGTAAACCAGGTGTGAATTTGGAAGAGCATCAGAATGAAGAAGAGATTGATGACCCACTGAGGATTCTAAAAGCAATCTTATCACAGGTAGAGAGAGTGTTTATATTTGTGTGGGTATGTATATCAGATACATGTAAATGAGATTGATTTGGTAGATCTGATACCCTCTTTTTCTTTTGGACATTATATCCATTTTTGAACATTTTTTTAAATAGGAAACTTTCTGGTTCTAAAGAAATAGATGTTCATTGTAGAAAACTTGAGAGAGAAAAGAACTAAAAAATATATAAAGAAAATGAAAAGTATAAATAACCAAGTGCTCAAGTCATTGTTAACACTTTGACGTATTTGTGTTCTATTTTCTTCGTTTATGCACATGTATCAGGATTGGGTTCTGGGTTTCTTGGATACTGTTGTTGTCATCTTAAATAGAATTGGGATTTACTTTACATACTATTTTAGAATCTACTGTTTCCTTTGTTGTCCTTTAATGCTTGTAGGGCCTGAAGTTATGCCTCCTTTCTCATTCCTAACATTGGTAATATCTCATCTAGATGACTTTTAATGTTTGTTTAGTACCCTGCTGTAACAATGGTAGGTCTACTTTTATTTTTTCATTCATTCTTAATAAATAGATTTTTATAATTCTTTGCTGGGGGACGTAGGCTGACTCCTTTAACTACAATAATATTGGTCTATGGTCACTGTATTAGTCTACTAGGGTCATCATAACAAAATACCACAGACTGGGTGGCTTAAAGCAACAGAAATTTGTTCCTCACAATTCTTGAGGCTGGGAGTCCAAGATCAAGGTGTCAGCAGGTTTGGTTTCTTCTGAGCTCCCTCTCCTTGGCTTGTCGACGACTGCCTTCACCCGGTGTCCACACAGGCCCTTCCTCCGTGTGTGTTCATCCCTGGTATCTCTGTGCGTCCAGATTTCCTCTTAGGCCACCAGTCAGGTTGCATTAGGCCCCACCCTAATGGCCTCATTTTAACTTCTTTAAAGGCCCTATCCAAAAATAGTCACAGTTGAAGTTCAGAGGGTTAGGGATTCAACATAGCAATTTTGGTGGAAGGGTCACTTTCTGTCCTGCATCACAGGCATCCCCAGGCCGCTGACTGGTCTGTGGGGCCGCACAGCAGAGGGTGAGCAGTGGTGGATGAGCGCAGCCACATTACCGCCTGAGCTGTCTCCTGTCCCCACGCGCCTGCCCCTGCCCAAGCTGTCCATGGAAAAGTTGTCTTCCACAGAACCGGTCCTGGTGCCAAAAAGGTTGGGGACCACTGCTTGTAATGGTCACTTCTTACCCCCTATTAGAACTTGTTTATACTCTGAAACATTCAGGAAAGACATTAATAATCCTTTTTTGCACTTAAATATTTCTTCTAGAAATCCCACATAATGTCAGAAATTTACTAAACCTCAGAATACCCTTTGCATCTTCTTCTTTAAATGTTTAAGCTTTGGCACATGGAAAGTAGCAAAATTCAAGTTCTTTAAACTGGTGCTTAATCTACCTTTTAAATTTTTTTTTATTTTGAAGTAATTATGGTTAATCCACTTACATGTTTGCTGTTAGATACAATCCTGGTGGTCCCTTTGAACTAATTAGTGTTGCCGTTATATCTCATCAGATTTCCTTCCTTCCTTCCTTTATTTTTTATCTTTTTACAGATTTTATTTATTTATTTTTAGAGAAAGAGAGGGAGAGAACCATCAATGTGTGGTTGCCTCTCCCACGCCCCCTACTGGGGACCTGGCCCACAACCCAGGCACATGCCCTTGACTGGGAATTGTATCAGTGACCTTTTGGTTTGCAGACCTGCGCTCAGTCCACTGAGCCACACCAGCCAGGGCTCATGAGATTTTCTTAAATTACTTTGTGTTGTTTTTTTTTTATAAGGAGGAGAATAATTTAATTCCTGTTGATCAGCTTGGCCAGAAACTTTTGAAAAAGATAGGAATATCTTGGAACAAGAAGTACAGAAAACAGTATGGACCACTGCGAAAGGTAATACATGACATTTTCTTTCTTTCTTCTTTTTTAAATCTTCACCCAAAGATATATTCATTGATGAGAGAGAGATAGAGAAACATCAACGTGAGAGAGAAACTTTGATTCGTTTCCTTGTGTATGCACCCCAACTGGGACCGAACCTACAACCTAGGCATGTGTCCTGGCCGGGAATTGAACCCATGACCTTTCGAAAATGTACGGGAAACACTGCAACCACTGAGGCGCACCAGCCAGGGCGATAACATTTCTTATAGAAAGTCCTTTCCCAAAAAATGTTTAGTATGATCTGAGCAACATGAATTCCTTTGCAGAAGGAGATTTAAATTAGGTGAAAATAAGATCAATATTTTTGTTTAATGGTTAGTATTCAGTTAAGTTACTTATTAAGTATTGTATTAAGTAATTTATTTGTAGAATCAAGAAATGAGCAGAAGAAGATGGGAGGGGCTTTTAATCACAACAGCAAAAATGTCGCAAAGTTTATACCCTAAAACTTACTTTACTTATAGAAATGTCTTCAGGTATTCACCCAGATTTCCCGTGATCTTTCTTTTGCACACAGTTCTAGGAAACTGGTACTGCCAGAAATAAGAGACAACTCAACTGAAAACAAGCAAAGCGACAGAACACAGTAAATGTTTTAGGGCTGTTTCTTACAGGAGCAAGGGCGTACACATTTCAATAAATGTTTTTAAGTGCAGCTTCTAATTAGATCACAGTTCATAAATAAATGTTAGTTCATAGGAGGTTTTAAGGTTTTCATTTAAAATGATTGGGTCAGTGTTTCAGTATTTATTTTTAAGTATATTAGCTGTGCAAGGATTTTTTTTAACTATAAATACCCTTTATCAGTTTCAGCTAGCTTTTATTCATACTTGACTGAAGTTTCATCTTACTATTGGGTTTTATCAAATACCGTTTGTTTTATATCTGTTGATATGATCACATGGTTCTCTTTTATTCTGTTAATATGGTGAATTCTATTAACTGATCATTTTAATTTAAATCTTACATTTCTGGATTAAGTCACTTGGTCATGATATAGTCTATGTGTTGCTATATTCATTTGGCTCGTGTTAAAGACTTTTGTATCTATGTTTATAAGAAATATTCATCTTTACTTTTCTTTCTTTTGTAATGTCTGTCAGATTTTAGCATGAGATTTATGCTAGACTCATAAAACAAGTTGGGAAATACTCCCTTTTTATATTCTTTTTTTTTTCTTGGTGATCACATTTATTGGAAAGATTAGAGAAAAATAAAAATGTCGTTTAGCTTAAGAACTAAAGCATTACACCTGCTAGGTTATGTGCACAGCAACTTATTTCAGGAGCAGAAGAATCCTTGGTCATTTCTCAACATCTGAATTTACTCAGGCTTCTCTTTTGAATATCTTACATTTAATGATGCGATCACACAAAGTCTCCTGACTTCCGTGTAGGATAAATTCTTTGTTTCAGCCAACTCTCAACGGAGGCGTGACCGGCACAATGCCATCTCCCCGGACAAAGAGCATCGGGATATTGCGTTTTGTTGATTTGTATATCTCTTCAAGTGTTTCTTCATCAATTTCTATAGTAGTCACAGTTTCTTCCACATCTCCCAATATCATATTTAAATGTTGATCATAAGCATGTAAGCTACCTCGAAGCTCTCTGTCACTTCTCATTTTCACATAAATTCGCTCATCCAGGCTGAGCCTGATAAGATCCAGGGGCTCTTCTACGGTGTTGGTAGTTTGTTGCTGGTCCACGTCGTCCGCCATGTTTCAAACCCTGCGCCCTTTCCCCTCTATTATATTCTTGAAAACAATTTCTCTAAGATTGATTGTTACTTCTTAACTGTTTGGTGAAGCTGATTAGACCTGGGACATTTTTGTAATATGGATTTTTAAATTATATTTTTAGTCTCCTTGATTTTAGAGTTATTTAAGTTTTCTATTACTTGTCACGGTATATATTTTTAAAGGAATTTGTCTTTTTATCTGTAGTGTAAAATTTACTGGCATAAAATTGTTCAAAACATCTCATATTACTTTTTAGTGTCTGTGGAACCTGAAGTTATTCCCTCTTTTTTATTCCTGATATTAGTAACTTGTGTTTTCTCACTTTTATAAAAAATTAGCCTTGCTAGGGGCTCATCAAGTGTATTAAACTTTTCCAGAGACAAATTTTTGCCTTTGATTTTCTCTATTGCTCACCTGCTTTCTGTTTCACTGATTTCTGCTTTTTAATTATTCTTTCCTTTTACCTCTGGGACTTAACTTGATTATCTTTTTCTCTAGCTTCTTGAGTTGGTATCTCAGTTGTTTTTAAACCTTTTATTTTTTTAATTTTAGAGAGAGGGGAAGGGAGGAAGAAAGAGAGGGCAAGAAATATTGCTGTGAGAGAAATATCGATTGGTTTACTTCCGTACCAATCCTCCCCGCACCTCAGGGGACCAACTCCTCAACTCGGGCCTGTGCCCTGACTGGGAATCAAACCGGCAACCTTTTGGTTCACGGGATGATGCCCAACCAACTGAGCCTCACCGGCTGGCTACGACTTGTTTTTAAACCTTTAAACACATGCTTTTTTATGTTTGTGAAGACATGTCTATTGATATGATCAATATAATATACAATAGGGAATATTCAAAATAAAACACACGATATAAATGTCATTACTGCAGTTACCACAATAATTCTTGTTTTCATGAAAGTTTGCTGATAAAGTTTTTATGAAATTTGTATTCTTGGTCAGTGCTTGGGAAGAGTAGATGGTGCTGAGTGGGGTGGATGGAGATAGTACCATGAGCACCCAATAAGCTGGGTCCTCACATCTGGCACTTACTCAGCTACCTCCCTTATGTTACCCATTATGTAGTACTGTGTACAGACCCTGAGAAGCCAAAGGAATATACAGACTCCCTAGTCATCCATCAAGTGCAGTACATTAAGGCCTGTCTTCATTTCTGGGTTTTACTCACAAAGCAAATTGAGTTGGGGAAAACACCTTCGTGAAAAACAGAGCATTACGTTCTTAAGAAAAGTAGGCTTCACTTGCAATCCTACCTCTCAACTCAGGCTTTAGAACAATGGGTTTTTGTGGTTCAGCACATGCCCTTAAAGCTTTACATTTTCTCCTAATCATTAATTTAGCTGCAGCTAAATTTGAGGTTTTCATTATCATTTAATTCAAAATATTTCGTAATTTCCTTGTGATTCTTTCCTTGACCCATGAGTATTGGAAGTGTTGCTTAATTTCGAAACATTTGGGGGATATCTAGTATTTTTTGTTACAAGTTGATTTCTAATTAATTCCTATGTGCTTTGAGGGCATGCTCTTTATGATTTTAGTTCTTTTGAATTTATTGAGCTCATCTACTATACAGTAATACAGACTGTGTTACTGGAGAACTCACCTAGTTTGCTTCTCTGTTTGGAAGGACTGTGTTTCCTCCACATTACGCCTGCTTTTGGCTACTCTGCAAACAGTTGTTCTCATTATTTTGTTTAGAGTTTATGGTTTTTATTAGGAGGGTGAGTTCTGTGAAAGTGCTCTGCCACTGCTGGGGGCAGACGGCGCTGGAGTTCAAGGCTTGAAAGAGTTTCTCCTCAGTTGCCAACCACAGAACAGATCGCAGAATGGTGACTCAGAAAGGGCACCACTCACTCAACCTTTTCAAATTGTTGGGTTTTTATTGTACCTGAAACAAATAGTCACACGACTATTTCATTACTGTCTGTTACACACAGCATTGACAATACTGTCTTTGTGCCGTGTACCCTGTGCCCTTCTGTTAGTGATAGAATCATACTTCAGATTAGGGAGCTGGCATCACCACAGGTTCTTTCTTTCTACGAGAAGTGTTCACCTTTCCATTGTAATTGATGAGCTCAGCGAATGTCACATGGACCTGCCAAGTGATTTCCTATATAAAGTAACTTTGTGCCGAGAGAAGGAGGGAGATGCAAGGTCGTAGGAGATGCCGGAACGAGGAGAGGAGAGAAGGAAAGGCAGTGGGCAGAGGCTATTGTTCGTCTCACCAATTCTTTAGTAGTAGAACCTGAGAAATGGCCTTTGGGAGTATGACTTAGGCCTCTTCAGCCTTCCTATGATTTGGTTTCCTGAGCTAACGTGTCAGCTTCCAGGATGGAAAACATGGAATTTAGTTGATGTTAAACAATGATTTAGGCTTATAATCACTACTTTACCCTAGCAGAGCTCGTCCGAGTCATGGTTTGGACTCATCTTCTCCTGGACTTCACTGTGTGATGCCTCTGTTCCGTGCTTTGTTTCGATTGCTTTAAGACTGTCAAACCTTTGTTCTACCTAACCTGTCTCCATGAGTGCTTTGTAGAACTGTTACTAGGGTGTAATGAAAGTATGTTTTAGATTGTGGCATGATAACTTTCTGGGTAAAACTATTAGACCATTTCACAGAGAACTCACTGGTTTTTATTAAGTGTTGTATTATGGCCCAAATGGATGTTTTCCCTCCTAGCTGGCCAGGGCAAAAATAAAGGTGAAGCTAAAATATCTGATAACAGAAAGGAAGATGAAGAGATTTTTTAAGCATTTCTAATTTTTAAAAAATCTTTTTGTTAACCTATTATTTGTTTTTTTGTCTCTGTCTAGTTCTTACAGCTTCATTCTCAGGTGTTTCTACTCAGTTCAGATGAAAGCACAGTTAGTCTAGTGAAGCACTGTTCTCTGGAGGCGGAGGCGGATTCCCAAAGACAGGACCAGCACATCTTCCAAACACTTACTTCAGACTCCGCAGGATTAAATGGTAGAACCTCTTGTCCACACTGGTTTGATATAAATGATTCCAAGGTCCGACCCATCGAGGTGGAGGATATTGAACAGCAATTTCAGGGCAAGGAGAGTGCCTACATGCTGTTTTATCGGGAATCCCAGCTGCAGAGACCTGCTGAAGGTATGGAGAGCAAAACGTTCTGTTCGTTTCGGTTGATGACTTTAGACGATAAATATTAAATACCATTTGCACTGTTACCCCTTCAAAAGGAGGTTTGCTCTTGGGACATTTAAAAATAGTTTTACTCTTAACAGTAAAAATATACGATACCAAAAGAAATCCAATAATCTGTCATTTTTTAAGATCATATATTTCTGTTTAATTAGAAATTGGATTCTCTTGGATCACATACGGTGGGCTAATGGCTCTTACTGTGGGGGCACATGTGAGGGTGATTGCCCACCCTCAGGCTTGGCTCTGTCATTTGGTCATGTGTTACCTTTGAGTTGTAAGCAGCCTTGGTCTTACTTTCATATTGTCCCTTTTCATTTCCAATTTCCTTTCCCTCCAGGTAACGTGTTCTCTGAGCAGTTGAGATATCTTTGAAACGCTCTTTGTTGAACCTTTTAAGAGAGCTCATACCAAGGAAGTTGAACACCGAGACTGACGATGACACCCGTTTAGCGGAGGCCTCTGTCATGAGTCGGTCTGGGATACTCTGAGCGCTTCCCAAGTCCGCTCAAAAGTAGAAGCTCCTAGCTGGGAAAGCTCGTTAGGTTGAGACGTATCTGTGGTTAGAGTGAAGGTACTGTTGTTAGAGAATGGGAAGAGTGATCATTTTTACAAAGAATAAGAGTGAAGCAGTTAATGCGCGTATCCATCGAAGGAGATTAACTTTCTGGATCTGGAGCAGTTGCATAACTATTGTTAACCAAGAAGGGCTTTGTATTTGTCTAAGGGGGAAAAAGATACGGCAGTGGTCCTGATAGATACATTGTGGAGCAGAATTCACAGTTATAAAACTATACATTAACAGAAAAAAGAATGTCTTCAGATGGACTGTTGTCTTTTTCACTAAATTGAATTTTATCGTGTACATAATTGGAATATATACTAAATGACAGTTTTCTCATGAGCTTGGAAATTGAATGAAGGTCCAGCCAGGATTTTGATGGACTTTTGGGGGGATGAAGGAATGGAACTTGACAAGTAATTCTAAAATTTACATAGGGAGATAAATTAATGAAAATCGAAGATGGGACTACTGAAGGAAAACTTGCTCTCTCAGTAAAAACATGCTTACAAAGCTAAAATTGTACTAATTACTGTTTAAAATTATACTACTCACTTGAATGAACTTACAGCTCTTTTAATGTTTATGTAAAAAAACCCTTAAAATATATAGATATTTTTCTGATCTTAAGATAGAGAGGACCCTTCTAAGCTTAAAAGCAAAGAAAGAAAAAATTTAAGAAAAAATGATATAAACCTTAAATGATATTAAGAAACAAATGATAAGCTAGTGGAAAACAGCAAAATGTATGACAAGTGTAATTCTCCTATCTGTAGAGTGCTCTTACATATATTCTATTGTCCTCAGTAGTAAATTGGGAAAAGGATATAATAAGCAAGACACAGGGAAAAAAAGGAGGAACAACCAGTAAACTGCAAAAACATCTCATCCTAACCCATAATCAAAAATGTGAATCAAAACAGCATTGAGATGACACTTTTCCTACCAACTCATATTTCTAAGAATTTGGTGCTCAGCAGCTGGCTCTTCCTCCATAGCTGGTGGGCATATAAAGCAATACAGCCCATTTGGTTGTTTGTGCTTAAGACCATTAAATTAATGCTACTTCCACAAATTTTTCTTGAAATAATCAGAGCTATATATAGTTATGTTCAAAGACGTTTGTTACCCCCATTATTTTATAATAATGACTAATGGATATTACCTAAATGTCTAACAGAAAAAGGCTCAATTGATTGTGCTATTTAAAGAATAGACTACTATGCAATCATTTAAAGCTTTGGAAAAATACTCGGCAATGTATGCAATGAAAAAGCAAGTTACAAATTTATTGAATACAGTTCCATTTTGAAACAAATGTAATTGCTTTAAATGTGTGTGTGTGTGTACACAAGACACGTAGTGTAGCATAGAAAAAAGACCAGGGGTATGTATACCAAATTTTAGCAGTATCTCTTGAGTGTGGGATTATAGGTAATAATCAATTTCTGTTATATTTTTTAAGATAGTTTTTAGAATTTTTACAGGGACACATTATTACAGTTGTTATTAGGAAGAAAATAGTTGGTGTTATTTTTTAAAAGTATATTTAAAGAGAGCTGAAGAAGTGGAATTCTAGCTTGGCTTACAGAACTGTTCACTTTCCATTTGTTCTGATGTTTTTGTTTTTTGAATGGAAAACTGAGATCCGGAGAACATGGGTGTTCACACAGATGGCCAGAGCCTCTGCAGCCCCCAGCACAGTCCTTTTCAGTTTTCCCTGCTGCTTCTGCAGCAGCCAGACTTCATTCAGTTGGCACAAGGTGATGAAGAATTCTGTTCACAGCTCGCGCTAATCCCCGACACAAGGTTCCGCGTCATTTACTGGATGAGATGGATGCAGCCAACACTGAACTTCAGAAAAAGAGGTAACTTTAACTGACCTTTAGAGATTGAATGGCTTCTCTGCAGAGAGAGGATCTAATTAGGTCTTAGGTACTCAACAGTGAAAATTAAAAGGGAAACAAGTCAACCTAGGTAATGCAGTATCTGTTTAGCAGCTGAATTTTTATAGTGCGAGTATCTTTTACTTTGAAATTATCTTCATCTGTGAGAGTGAAGGAAATAATGACACATGCATGGCCATTGCTGAGTAGGAACTGAAGCCGAAGAAGACTAGAGAAATCTGTGAGCATGTAGTGGAGTGAAATGAATTGTATCCTGGCCTGTCCAGTTTCTCCCTTGGTCCAGAGAGAGCCTGCTCTGAAAACCACCCCTCGTGTTTAAGTAGTTGTGGAGAACTGGCATGTGGGGACAGGAGGTGGCAGGAGAAGGAAATGGGGGTTCTTGCACTAGTGGGCTCACTGGCGGTCTCGGGCACACGCCTGCAGTGGGTCAGAAAGGGATGCTCTGTGAGCACTTGGTTGTCTCAGCATTCTCCTTTGAGGTCTCGCCTTGGACCCTGGAGAACTGGCTCTTTATTCGCTCTCTGACAGTCTGTGGGGTACCGGGTTAGAGAAATGGATGTCCCGTGGTCTTTCTGTGGATCCAAGAGGCTGGCTGTGTAGCAGGGATGTGTTCAGCACTTGTCATTGACTTGCAGCTGTGAAAAGTGGCAGGCAGATTGAATGGCAGACCGAGATTAAAGTAAATGTCAACAAACATCAAGACACTAAAAATATAAAAACTTGAAAGAGCAAAATATCTTAAGCATGAAAAAGTTCCTGCATGAGTAGTATGGCTTAGCAGTTGGTATTAAAAAGAAAAAAAAAAAAAAAAAACACCCTAAGAGATTTTAGTCATGTGGACATCAAAACAGCTAGTGCTATCTTTGACCACAGTCATAGCTGTGTCAGAGGTACCCGAATGGTGGCCGCCTCATCAATGGTGGCCAACTGCGGAGGGGAGTGTGCGGCAGCGTGCCGCGAGGCTGCTTTGGAGGCCCGGGGCCCTGCAGAGAGGAGGCTCAGGAGGACCATGAGGTTGACTTCAGCTGTTTCAGGGGGCGGCGTGCATCTCTCAGGAAGCAAGGGTGAGTTAGAAGCTGGTAAATCTGACACCTCACGCAGTTACGAGAAGCAGGCCTCGAGCATTCTGTTCATGACCAGAGTCTTGGGATTGGAGGATTGCGAGTGTGCGGAGCTGAAGTTGTGCAGTTGTTGAGACCCTGAACTGAGTCGTCTTGGAGCATGGAAGAAAATGGTGTTAATGATAATTACTCAGGTGGATGGAGAACTTATTTCTATTGCAAATCAAATACTTGTGGTTTGAGATGAAACCGTGTTTGTTATAAAAACATAGCATTTATATATTTTTTATGCCTCTTTAAAGGGCAGACTATGATTCTACAAACAATAATTTCGAATTGCATCTCCACCTGGGCCCTCACTACCATTTCTTCAATGGGGCCCTGCACCCCGTAGTCTCTCAAACAGAAAGCGTGTGGGATTTAACCTTTGATAAAAGGAAAACTTTAGGAGATCTTCGACAATCCATATTTCAGGTAATTTAGCTGCACTTAATTTAGACATTAAGGTCCATCTCAAGCTGGATTCTTCTTTTCGAAAATCCTATCTAAGATACAATTATTTATGTTTCAAAGCTTCTTAGGAGAATCCTACACCTGCCAGTTCCAGACAGGGGTGGCCCAGACGTTCGCCCCTTGCTGGGAAGTCTTCTAAGAGGCTTCTCTGCAGAGGCAAGAGGCAATCCTGCAGCCAGTTTTCAGGGGGCGGAATTAAACCTGGAATATTTCATTTGGGGGGAAGAGAGAATACAAGGTTGTCTCTTTTTTGAAAAATAAATGTAAGAGACTTGTTTTTAAAGGAAATGAAGAGATAAAGATAAACATGTTGTCTAAAACCAAGAACTACTAAACAAATAAAAGCAACTAACTTCTCTACCTTTCAGTACACTACAGCATTTATTAATAAGATCGCCAAATGAAGGAAACATCTTTTGGTTACAGTAAAAGCAACCGTTGTCGCAATCATTGTTTCCAAAGAATTTATCCAGTTGTGTTTTAATGACAGTAGCAACAACGGTGCTCTTTATTTTACTTCCAGTGCTTTCATATTAATTACGTCTTTTGGTCCTTGAACCTCACGGGGACACAGTAACTAACCCCCCTAAGATGACGAAGTTGTGATTTCATCCAGTCCTGGTCTCCATGCTCTTTCATTCCTTTTAACCACATGTCTTCACCCCACACTGCTTCCTGAGCAGGGAAAAGAGAAATAGAAAATACAAGGTTGTTTTTTGTTTTGTTTTGTTTTTTTAAGAAACAAGTGAATTTTCTGAAAAATTGTATCAAGTACCAAAATTAATAGCTTTCTTTTGACTTTCATCTTGTACAAAGAAAAGCAGGCCAATATCTTTTTTAACTGTAGTTGATTTGAATAATATTTAAATGTTGGATCAGCATCAGGATTTCTGAAATGGTCTACTATTTCTGAACTCTCACATTAATATTTCATTTATGAGCCAGTCCTGGCAGTGTTGATACAGGTGGAGGTGGGGATCTGGCCCTGTCTAGGGTGACGTTAGGTGACAAATGGAAAAGACGTTTAAAGGCACATCTCTCTTACCTTAGAAGTGACCCACTGGTGAGACGCTGTGGAACCGACACAGTCAACCAACCCCTCATAAATGTAAAATTTCTTTTTACGAGAACTGTCTTGTGTATTGTGGGGAAGAGACTAAATAGGGCTCATCTTTATGGGGACCTTATTTTGATGAGGTTTCCACAGTCCCCAGAGTCTTGGATCTAGAAACTTAGCACAAGCCCCCAGCGATCTATCACACTTTGTAAATTTACGGTGGGAAACATTCCTTTCAGGTAATCAACGGGATGTTAGTGTGTGGTGGAGTCGTGCTGCTTCGTCCTGAACAGCACTGATTCAACTAATCGTTTTTGCTCTTTTGGACAGATTCCTGGGCTGGCATGCTGAGCAGTGTGTCTCTGATGAAAGTGGTCTTCCCGTTAATCACGTGGCATTGGGTTGATGGGCATAGTGCTCTTTGTCTGTGCCAGGTTCTCCAGTCGCTGGTGGATGAGATGGGCTGTCTTTCCTCCTGTCGTCAGGTGGGGGTGGGAACCTCCGTTGGTTTGTTCTCTGTACCCTCCACATATGTAAATTGAATGTTGCCTGTCTTATTCAACCTGGAAGTGTGATGTATATACTGCTTTTCCTTGTTCTCTTTTCTTCTATAAATACTCCACAGCGGTTACAGTCTTGGGAAGGAGACATGGTTCTCAGTGTGGCAAAGCTCCTGCCAGCAGGCCTTCATGTCTGCCAGACACTTGATGGTAAGGTGAACGTTAAGACACAGCAACTCATTCTACATATTTGTGATTTCGTGGGGCTCATCTGTGACTTTCTGCTCTCAGCCAGTCTTTCCCGTACCTCCTACTTTCTTAACTATGTAACTTGCCCAATTTATAAGGTGTCAGTTTAGGTAACATGGGAAATTTTACTAACATGGAAATGTTATGTTTTCTCAAATTAAGTCTGCCTCTCTACCAAATTAATTTTCTAAATGGCTTTGAAATTTGTTTTATATTGCCACAAATTTTTGAGCAAAATGATTTGAGACCATTTAAATCTTACTTATATAGTTTGATTTTTTTTACCCAACTCTTAGCTTCAACAAACAAATGTACTCCTGTAGCTAAACAAATATACTTCGAGAGCTTAAAAGTATTTACTGCCTTAAATACCAACAAAACAGTCAGAATAGCAGTCACAGTGGTAACAGCTATTTTGGACTTCACTGTGCCCAATACTGAGATGAGTGTTTTATGTAAATTATCCATTTGATTGTTACACAACAAATCATTCGTGGTGGAGCTGAGACCATTTGGTGCCTGAGCCTTACCCCCGTTCAGTGTCAGGTACGGTTGGCTTTGGTGGTAGACTCTTTTCCTGTATCCTGTGTCATGCTCGCAGAGCTCACGCAGCAGCATGGGGGAATGCTTACAAAAATTAAAGAAAAAACTAAGGTGTGTGATGGAAGGAATGAAGATTAAAATAATATCAGTATAATAAACATAATTACTGCCTTGTCCTTACTTTTCCTTAATGGGGATGCTTTTTTCAAAAAAATACTTAAGTGTCCCAGCTCTTTCTTCAGTCGGGTTTGTGACGTCCTGGGGAGCGGTCTCACCGACAGCCTGCTCTCCTCTTCCCAGGAGATGGCCTGACACTGTGCGAACTGGACATCGCTGACGAGGAAGACATCTTTGTGTGGGATGGAGTGGAGGTAAAAGACTATTGAAGAAATATCTGTGATAGTTTTGGATTTTTTCAGTCATTATAATGAAATGTTATTCAGCATATGTGAAGGATATCAGACAACTGCAGAAATATTCAGTAAATTTTAGGCGCAGTCAGAAGTACTTACGTGTGAACGGGACATTTATTGAGCACCTGCCCTGTGCCGGGCAGTGTCAGAAGCTGGATACAAAGAAGAGGCTTCGTGGTGCGGTGGCCCTGACGAGAGTGGCTCAGTGGCTCGCAGGTCGCAGTCTGGGCACACCCCCCGCGCGGACTGGGAGCTGTACGCAGTGAGGGAGTGGGAGTGGCTTGGAGGAGAGTGCAAGTTCCAAGTCAGGAAAGGGGTGAGGAACAGTGAGCTGTCCCTGGTCCATCTCATGTATTTCCCAGGACATCTGTCCCCACTCCAGATTTCTCTCCTAAAAAAAACATGGCTGAGAGGAGGTTTCAAAAGAAAAGTCTAAAGTTGTTTCCCTGACACTTAAAAGACATTGTGAAAACTTTGTTTCACTTGAAAAGAGAAAAATGAGACATCTGGTCAAGATAGAGGTGTGGGCAAACACGGCTTGCCCCTCGCCCGACCACAGGAATAACTACACCCAGCGTACGAAACAGCTCTCACCCAGAATTGTCCGAAAATTGAGCTGTGTGGAAGTCCGACAACTGTAACAGTATGATCAACAAAATATATTTAAAAAGAAAAAAGTGAGAACTACTCTACAAGAGTAGTCTTTTGGTACATTATTCTGTTGACTTTATTTTGGCAAATGTAAACTGTACTGATGATTGTCTTCGTATTTTTCTAGGTTGGTGGAATCCAGATTCCAACTGGCAGTGACTGTGAACCTCTGCTTTTAAATGTTCTGCATCTAGCAACAAGCAGTGATGGGAGTCCTCAGCTGACAGAGTCTCCGCACGTCTTTCCAGCTAATGCAGAAGTGGGCAGTGTATTCACAGCCTTAGCAATCCCAGTCGGGGCTATCTTCATCCGCAAGCCTGACTCTACAGGCCAGGAGCGCTGGGCCGCCATTCCCACGGAGGGCTTGGCGAAGACATTCCGAGAACAGGGTCTCAGAAACGGAAGCTCAGTTTTGATTCAGGATTCCAGTAATGAGAATAACAGGTAACTTACTGAAAAGAGAATTTTTTAAGTTATTTAAATTAGAGTACTATCCCTTAGAACTCTTAATCTTTATTTTAATGAGAGTTAAATGTTTCTTTTTATTCTAGACATTGTGTCCTGTATATTATAAGGAGGAATGTTCTAGGTTAGGCAAGTTGGGGAACAATGATACTGTAATAGGGGTTTTTTTGTAAATGTGATGGGCAGGGGTAGACAAGATACAGTCTAGATTAGTTGACTGTGAAGCAGAACCCTATCTGAGGAACTCCGATTAGCGCTCACTAAAAAACTGAAGACACATTCTCACAAAGAAATGTCCTCACGTTTTTTATGAGGATGGCATTAAGAGCTAAATTTATCTGACGGTTTTGTCCCAAGAATCCCACAGGCAATTCTGTTTTCATCACGGTTCTTTCTGGGCTGACTCCTGAGATTCTTGCGGCCCTACGTGGGAGTTGTGCCTTTGATTCCTGAAGTCACTTTTGGAACCCAGAAGTGCTGCCTCCCTTCGTTTTTGTTATCCGTGTCTCGACAGTGTATGGTGTCGGTTTCTGTGGTCATTGTGTCACACACTGTATTGCCCCCCGCAAATTTCCGTGCATTAGAGACTTTAGGTTACGGACGAGCCAGTCCCCTGCCTTCTCAGTGCTGCGAGTGCCGTGCCCGTAGTTTGCAGTCTCCGTGCCGTTGTTCCCGGGGCTGTGACGCAGAGGGGCAGAGCGTCTGGGAACCATGTTTGGTTTGTATCACAGTCATCACTGTTCCTCCTTCGGACCACTGTTTTCCAGACGGCCATTTCCCCGCCATGTGTGTTGAGTTTAAAAGTGTAGTGTGTTTCTTTTTTAAAACTAACCTGCATGGTTTAGGACTTGGGGCATGCGGAATGAAGAATGGAGACTGAAAACGGCGTTGCTATGCCTCCTGGGCAGTGTCCGTCCCTGTTAGCGTCCCTGTCCGTCTGCACTCCGGGCACTGGGTTTTTGTTGGACAGTGTTCTCTTTTTGAACATAATGACTATTTTGCAGATAGTTATATCCTGCTTTTCCCACGTTTGTAGGCTCTTCATGAACCTCATTTCATGGCTGCGTGATCGTCAGTGGTGACGTTACCGTTCACCTGACCGTGCTGTGGTAGGAGGCGGTGTGTGTGCTGGCCGGGGACGAGGGCTCCGGCACCGGCTGCCTGGGTTTGTCTCCAGTTTTATCGCTTCCTAAGAGTGGGAGCGTGGGCAGGTTCCTTCCCCTCTCTCTGCCCCGCTGCTGCTTCTGCAAAACGGGATGATGACTAGTACCTACTTCACGGAGTGTGAGGGTTGAAAGACTTAAGTGCACCTAGTGCTGAATAGTTTAGCCAGCATCATCGTCGTCATTGTCATCATCATCCGTCTTAGCCAGCTTTTCCTTTTTATTATTAAATCATTTTTTATTGTTATTTCATTGCAGTGGTCCCAGTTTTCCCCCTTTGTCTTCTTTCACCCAGCCCACCACCCACTCCCCCAGTCACTTCCCACACTGTTGTCCATGCCTGTGGGTCATTCGTACATGGTCTTTGTCTAGGCCCTTCCCCTTCTTTCCACCATTATCTCTTCCCCCCGCCTCCCTCTGGTCACTGTCAGTCTGCTCCATGTTTCCCTGCCTGTGGTTCTATTTTGCTTGTTAGTTTATTTTGTTCATTAGATTCCTCTTATAGGTGAGATCTTAACAGAATTTGTCTTTTACTGACTGGCTCATTTCACTTAGTATAATATTCTGTAGTTCTGTCTATGCTGTCGCATAAGTTAGGAGCTCCTCTCTCTCTGCTGCGTAGAATTCCATTGTGTAAATGCACCACAGTTCTTTGATCCACTCATCCGCTGATGGGCACTCAGACTGTTTCCAGCACTTGGCTACTGTAAATAACGCTGCTGTGAGCTTTGGGGTGCACAGGTTCTTTTGAACTGGTGACTTGGGATTCTTAGGGTGTATCCCTACCAGCACAATTGCTAGGTCAAAAGGCAGTGCCATTTTTAGTTCTTTAAGGAAATTCCATGCTGTTTTCCACAGTGGCTGCACCAGTCTGCATTCCCAGAAACACTGCACTAGGGTTCCCTTTTCTCTGCATCCTTGCCAGCTCTTGTTGTTTGTTGATTTATTAACGATGGCCATTCTGACAGGTGTGAGGTGGTATCTCATTGTGGTTTTAATTTGCATCTCTCTGATGGTTAGTGGTGCTGAGCATCCTTCCACATATCTATGGGCCCTCTGTATGTCCTCTTTGGAGAAGTGTCTATTCAGATCCTCTGCCCATTTTTTCATTGGATTGTCTTCCTGGTGTTGAGTCGCATGACTTCTTTATATATTTTGCAAGTCAAACCCTTGTCCAATGTATCATTGGCAAATACGGTCTCCCATACAGTTGGTTCCCTTTCATTTTGACGATGGTTTTTTTTAGCCATGCAGAAGCTTTTTAGTTAGATGTAGTCCCATTTGTTTATTTTTTCCTTTATATCCCTTGCTCTAGGAGATATATTGACAAAATTATTGCTACATGGGACATCTGAAATTTTCCTGCCTATGTTTTCCTCTAGGACTTTTATGGTGGTGTGACTTACATTTAAGTCTTTTATCCATTTTGAATTTATTCTGATGTATGGTGTAAGTTGGTGGTCTATTATCCAGTTTTTCACCACTTTAAGGATGTCTTCAGAGAGCATCTTTGTGCTTAAAGCTTTGCTGTATCTAGGATTGTGAACTTTAGTGGAGTACCAGGTGGGAATAACTGAAACAGAGGGTAGAGCTGCATTTTAGGGCTCTGATACTCACTCCCAAAAAGAACTTCTGCTGCTCCATTCAGTGCCTCTGTGTGAATAGAAAGACATCACTCCTTCCTCAAGATCCTTTATCACTACCCCTAGGAAAAGTTTGTTAGAGCGAGACCC
The DNA here is from genome assembly GCF_022682495.2 of Desmodus rotundus. Taxonomy (NCBI): domain Eukaryota; kingdom Metazoa; phylum Chordata; class Mammalia; order Chiroptera; family Phyllostomidae; genus Desmodus; species Desmodus rotundus. The sequence goes on along the minus strand of NC_071388.1, from coordinate 205,117,747 downwards.
TCTGCTGCCATCCGCATCGTGAGATAGCCCTCTATAATAAAACTGCAAGTACACAGTGTGTGATGTAGATGCTCCCCCTTAGCTGTGGCACTTTGGTGCCGTGTCGGTCTGGATATGGCTGTCCTGCTGTTAAACTCAAGATCCTGTGGTGGCTTCGGCCGTGGCTACTCTTACCCAGCCCCTGTGATCACAGTCTGCAGGCAGAAGTCAGCCTCTGGTTATTCACTTACAACAGTTCTCTCTGAACAGCACGGCAGCAAATTATTTCTCTACGTCAAAGAATATTTGAGTCGTGAATATATGGACTCTGTGGTGCACTGCCCAACACTAGCTCAGTAGACATTGGTCACCTTTAATTAGTCACATTAGGGGCACATGCAGAATTCTAGAAGTGGTGCCTGAGGAAAAGTATTACTTTTCTGATCCTTCCTGATTCACAAAAGTGCTGTGTAAAGACACATATGTTTTTAAACATTTTTTTACCTACAGTTTGTTGACCAAACAAGGGAAGTGGATCACTAGCGTAAATGAGGTCATCTGGGTCCAAGTTAAAAATTTATGTCAATTAGAGTCTGAAGAGGAGCAAACTACAGTATCAGCAACTGTGAACACAGTGAGTAGATAATAATTACAGTTTAATTGACAGTTAACAGAATTGTACGTAGAAGCCAATACCGTGCTCTTTCAGGAAAGTCTCGATAGACTTCTAAATCTTAAGAAATGAACTTTTTATTTTTAATATTTGATGATTGCTTGTTTACCTATCTTAACGTATCCTTAACATGCCTCAAGAAATGTTCCTTTCTTCCCTCCAAAGCCTAGAATAGAATGTGGGAGTTAGCTATTTAATTAGTACGTGGAATCCTCTAGCTTTGCTGTCAACTACATAATGCTATATCAAAATACAAATATGTATTTATATTTACCAAAATATATCAACATAAAATGCTATTTTCATGGGTCTTTTTGGCATTTTTGAAACCAGGTATTTATGTTTTGTTGTTGTGTTATTTTCGGTTTTCAAGTTTAACTGCAGTTGCTCTACATTATACCCTGTGCTGGATGTAAAGCCAGCTTCTCTTGAAGAGGGGTTCCTTCCTTCAGTCTTCCCTTTGAAGATGGTGATGCTGGTTTCCTTAAACATTATTTTAGAGAACATCCTTTTGTGTCATGTAGTCTCAATTCATTAAGTTTCTCCTATAACATTAAAAGAAACAGAATGATTTCTTCTCTATGAATACTGTAATTTCTTTTTTATTTGTTACTTATATATTTATATTATTGTTGTTCAAGTACAATTGTCTCCATTTTCCCCACCACCACTCCCACCCCAGCCAACCCCACCCCCTACCCTTGGTCCTGTGGGGGCACAGGGGGAAGGTTGTCAGGAACATGCATAAAGGACACATGGACAAAGCCAAAGGGAGTATTGTAATTGCTTAAGGCGCATTAGTTATTTGTTGGTGTAGTAAAGGGGGCGGTGTAAGACCAATGGGCTAAAGCTCAGGAGGGCCCCGCACCCCCCCTACCCCAACCCTGCGTGGGAGACTGGGTGCAGGCTCTCATCTTTCTTCGCACAGCGCGGGCCCAGGTGGGAGGGGAGAGTGGGTCTCTGACATCACTTCTGCCCCTAAACTTCCGCAGTCTAATGCCCCACAGGCAATTAGTCTAAACTAAAAAGAAAAAGAAAACAGTTTTAAAATAAAGTAACTGAAACAGCCGTTTAAAATAGTACCCTTGGATTATTATTGTACATTTTTATATTGTGGTTACTGGGACTGAATTCATTATTTTTAACATAGAGAAATATGATTACCTGAAATTTCTTGTTTTCTTTCATCAAAAAGTTTAGTGGTTGCCAATTTTCATTTTTTCTACCTAGAATTGTTTGTTTGGTTTTCTGTAGGAGTCCTTTCTGTTCCAATTAACATCATATTGGTAAAAACTTAACTAGTAAGGGCTAGGTTTTGATTTTGACTTTGTAGAAGAGAGAAAATGAATTTCGGTGATGGAAAAAAAATTTTTCAAGTAGGCAGAATTACCAAATGCTAGATAATTAATAACTCAATCTGCATATGCACACACTGACAATCTCTACTTTCTTCTCCTGCCATTGTTTTCAACTTATACACAGTCATTAGTTTATTTCTCTATTTTAGGTGGTGTTTGATATTCGAATTAAAGCCATAAAGGAATTAAAATTAATGAAGGAACTAGGTAATCATTTATGTTTGCTTTTGGCTTTTTGGTTCAATTTGGTTTTGATTTTTAATTGAAAAATTACGGGACAGTACAAAAAATAATTTAGGGAAAACTCATGCACCTACCACCCAAAATGGACAGATGTTAACATTTTACCATGTGTTTGTTTTTGTCTAAAACATTGCAAAGTCCACTCCCTCTCCCTAGATGCAGCCAGTGTGTCTGGTTTGGGTGTGTGTCTAGTCTATGTGTTTACATTGTATTGTATTTATTATGCTTCCATATATATGTTTATGCATATGTTGCATTTTTACATTTACATAAACTATCATACTGCATAGAACATTCTGCAGATTCACTGTCCACTCAGCATTGGGTTTTCTTTAATAATCGTATTGAGGTGTAATTTACATGCCATCCAGTACCCGTCGGATGTAGAGTTCAGTGATTATTAGTTAATTACAGAATTGTAGAGCCATCACTGCAATTGAGTTTTAGAACATTTCCATCACTCCAGAACGATCTCTCATTCATATTTGCATTCTGAGCCCCCAGCAACCTCTCCTACTTTCTGTTTGGATCCGCTTTTCTGGGAATTTCATGCACATGGAACCATGTACTATGCTGTCTTTTGTGTCTGGCTTCTTTCACTTAGCATTTCATTTGGGGTTCATCCATGATAGCATGCATCAGTGATTTCTTCTTTTCTGTTATGCTGACTAGTATTCCATTGTATAAAGGTATCACATTTCATTTATTCATTCGCCAGGGGATTGACTCATTCACTTTTTGACTTTTATAAATAGCGTGCTGTAAACACTATCCTTGTGTGGACACGTGTTTTCGTTCTCTTGGGTAGATGTACAGGGTTGGAATCGCTGGGTCAAACGGCACGTTTATGTTTTAGCTTTATAAGAAACTGCCCTGCTATTTTCCAAAGCAGCTGAACTAACAGTGTATCAGGGTTATAGTTTCTCCCCATCCTTGACAATAGCTGTAATTGTATTTTTACTATGGCCGTTCTAGCGAAGATGAACTGGTATGATGGTGTGTTTAATGCATTTTCCGTATGCAGCAGTGGTGAGCACTGCCGATGTGCTTATGGTCTGCCTGTATGTCCTAAGGAGTCTATTAAAAAGCCACTAGAAACATAAATGAGTTTAACAGAACTCAAATCAATATACAAAAATCCATTGTATGTTTATCTACTAGAAATTAAGGAAACAGAATAAGATACCATGAAATACTTGGGGATAAATTTAACAAAATGTATGCAGGACCTGTGCCCTGAAAACTAGAAAACATTGCTGTGAAAACGTAAAGTCCTGAAGAAACGGAGCAATGGGCCATATTCTTGGGTCAGAAGACACAATATTGTTAAGAGGCTGATTCTCTCCAAATTAATTTGTAGACTCATTGCCATCTCATAAACCTAGCAGGACGTGTGTGTGTGTGTGTGTGTGTGTGTGTGTGTGTGTGAGCGAGAGAGAAACTGACGGGCTGTTTCTGTGTGTGCGAATCCAAAGACCCTAAGCCTCCAGCACACTTTCTTTGGGGAAGAAAAACAAAGCTGGGAGAGGCACGCTGTCTGATTCAGGACCTGCTCCAAAGCTGTCGGAGTCGGGGCAGCATATGTTGGCGTCAGAGTGGGCACGCAGCAGCGTCAGCAGGCACGGCCTGCAGCCTGCTTCTGTCCGGCCAGCGAGTGGAGAACAGTTTTTGTGTTTTTAAGAGGGCTCTTGTAAGAAGAATGTGCAACAGGGATCGTAGCTCATTTTTGAAGCCTAAAATAAATGCAACAGAACTACATTAAGAATCCAAAAATACATGCACACGTATTTAGTCAGTTTACTTTCAACAAAAGCACCAAGGTACTTCCATGGGGAAAGTATATTTTCAGCATAAGTGCTGGACCAATTAGATACCCATAGATGCAAAAATGAATTTCTAGCTTTGCCTTACATCACGTAAAAAAACTGATTTAAAATGGATCATAGGCCTAAATGTTAAAACCTATAGCTAAAATTTCTGGGAGAAAATATGAGAAAAATCTCTGTTACTTTTACCATAAGGAAAATATATATTTTTTAAGATTTTATTTACCGTATTTTTGGACTATAAGACGCACCGGACCATAAGATGCACCTAGGTTTTAGAGGAGAAAAACAGGAAAAAAACCCACTCCAATGACATCCTCCCCCCTCCCCTGCCCCACCCCAGCGAGCCAGGTAGGCTACATTCGAACTCTAAGATGCACCCTCCTTTTCCTCCCAAATTTTGGCGGGGGGAGTATGTCTTATAGTTTGAAAAATACGGTATTTTTAGGCAGAGGAGAAGGGAGGGAGGAAAGAGGGAGAAAAACCTCTATATGTGGTTGCCTCTCACATGCCCCCCCACCGGGTACCTGTCCTGCAACCCAGGCATGTGCCCTGACTGGGAATCAAAAACCAGCAACCCTTTGGTTCGCAGGCCAGTGCTCAGTCCACTGAGCCACACCAGCCAGAGTAGGAAAAGATTTTTTTAAAACAAGACTCTAAAAGTACAAACCATGAAAGAGAAAACTAATAAATTGGACGGCCTCAAAATTTATAACATCTGTTCTTCAAAAGGCATTTGAAAGGCAAGCCACAAACTGGGAGGAAAACATTATAAAACATATTTGGCAGTAGATTTGCACCAGGTTAGACAAAAAGAAGACCAACCTGTAAGTGACCAACGTGCAGGGAAAGATGGTCAGTTACCATTAGCCACCAAACTAAAACCGCGACGCCACGTGCTGCACACTCGACAGCGTGGTGAACAGCTTGAACACTGGCACCACCAAGGGGCAGCGAAGACGCGTGCGACTGCAGCGGGCGTGCATGGCTGCTGGGCGTGGAGCTGATGGTCACTTCGGTAGAGTAGCCTGTTTTCTCATTAATTCAGACATTCACTCACCAGTTCTCCTAGATACCTACCCAAGAAAAATTAAAACGTGTATCCTTGCACAGACTGTACACAGACTGTGTATGACCAAAAACCAGAAGCAATCCAAATGTCTGTGCGTAGGTGAATGAATGACCGAATTGTGGCGTATCCATACAGTGGGATACTACTGATCAGTAACAGCAATGAATTACCAGCACCTGCAAAACGTGGGTGACTCTGAGACCTTATGCCAAGCAAAAGAAGCTAGACACACACAGCACACTCTTATTATTCCACCTGCACGACATTTTTAAAAAGCACACCTAAGCTCCAGTTACAGAGGCAAATCCGAATCGGTGGGTGGGGGGTTGACCAACCATGCAGGCACAAGGGGATTTGGGGGCAGATGCTAGTTTATCTTGATTCGTTGGTGGTTGCCGAGTGTTTATTTCAAACACTGCACTGTATGGTTAAAATGGGTATGTCTTATCATGACTAAATTATGCCTCAAAAAAGTTGATTAAAAGTATATGGTGTATTAAAACGAATAGTTTGTGTTCCCATGCACAGGTCTTCCCTCCAAACGGTTCTTGTGGCAGGTGATCTTCTTAAATGTGTGCGAGTCAGGTCCCGCCATCCCTCTGCTCGCAGCCCTGTCCTGCTTTTCCAGTGCACGCAGGCTGCCTCCCTAGCCCAGCCCGCATGAGCCTCCTTCCTCCACCACTGCCCACACCCCGCTACAGTCCCCTCCTCTGTGTCTACACCGCTCGCTCCCCAGGCTCACCTTCTGTGAGTTTCTAGTGCACAGGCTCTCTTCCACCCCCAGGGCTCGGAGCTCTGACATCTCTCCTTGAACTACATCCCCCCTCTTCCTCCACTGACTTCAGTCATCCAGCGGGTCTCAGTGGAAATTTGGCTTCTCCTGCCACCCCTGACCACACAATCTCACTTAATCTGTCTTTACTCTTGTCATGTCCTGTGCTTTTCTCTGCCACACTTAATACTGTAAGCACCCGTGCCTGTGTGATGAACACCTACCTCCCCCTTAGCCGAGGCGCTAAGGGCCGAGTCCATGGCTCTTTGCTCACTACTGTGCAGTCAGCTTCTGGGGCAGTGCCTGGCACCTAGGAGACACACCGTGCTTTCTGAAGGAAAGTGAACAGAAATGCAAGGAGACAGTATTTAAAATGTTCGTTTTAACTGGAGAATTCTTTCATCAGCTGATTGAGTTGTCAAGAACTTTGTATTAGAATTACACGCTAGTTTCATATAACTATAACATACGATAGAGAACTCAGGAATCTCAGAGATTCTGCCACGGTCAGACAAAGTCACAGCTTCCAAGACCCATGCCATTCTTGCCCTCTCAGAAGGCCCCTCTGCTCCCGGCTGCCCCACTTCATAGCCTACTTTGTAAGAACTCTGTTCGGACTAAACCTTCCCACAAAGCAGGAATCCTTGCATCCTCAAAAATGGTACAACGGGCATAAAAAATGACTTATCATTTTAAATAGAGGCAGTCTCTGCATAGTTCCAATGTGCATGAATTTCAGTTATCATGGTTTATTATATCCCATTAGTTACCTGGCAACACGGCTCAAATTTCAGCTGCCACTGGATACCAGTGAGTAACCCACAAAGCACAAACTTGGCTGCACTAGCCCCAGCGCAGACCGCTGCAGAAATAATGAGTGTCTGGCCCTGAGCTTCCCCGCACAGACAGCAGTGTGCCGTTCGTTGCCTCCTTTCCTCCCAGTGGTAAACCCACGTGACATCTTAGAAGAACATGAACTGAGCCACAGAAGTAAGGACAGTGGCTGTGACAGGAAGGATGATGCTGTCCTGGAAGTGACACTGGCAAAAAGCTGCACCTTAAAGGAGCTCTTGGAGACGCTTCATGAGGTGGAAGCCACAACATGGAGAGTACTGGAAGCTGACCCAAACATAGCAATCTGAGTATGGCGGCCCCCTGGGAAGGGGGAAGATGCTCACTCTGGTCGTGACCTGCACGGGGATGAAGGGAGCGAGCCCTGTTTAAACTGTTTCAGTAGGTTTTTTACAAAGAAGTAAAACATTTTAATCATCAGCATTTCCAGTTGTTCACAGTGTAAAATATTAGCTAGTTGTTTAAATTACAGTGTAAATATTAGTTTTACTGGGTTTTTTTTCCCATTTCACTATACTTGTATAACTGACAGATTTTTAAATGTTTTGACAAAAAAATTTTAAAGGTCAAGAAAAGCAGTCATTTTCTGGTGGCTGTTAAGACTGCTTTGCAGGTTGAGTGGGCCTTCCTCCAGCCTGCCCTCCTGTACCTCGGGGAGCCTGCGGGGGCTCATGGAGCTCATTGCAGCTCATCGCAGCTCCCCGCTGGTTGGCATAGCAGTGGTCCCTCTCCTTCCTGTGTGTCTGCTGTGCTGACCAGCCTCTTTTCGCTTGCAGCCAACAGCAGCTGTCTGAGACCTGTTGACAGAAATGGGAAGCTTCTTTGTCCAGGTCAGTCTCTTTGGTAGCCCTCAAAATCTGACACTTACACCTGCCATCTGGCTTTTTTTTTTTTTTTTTTAACATTTTCACATACTGGCTCCCAATACCTAATATTCTTAAATTGCCTTTTAGAATTGATTTATAGGACATATTGTCATCCAGGTGTCTTCCTCTTGTATTACAGAATATCTTAACCAAAAATTCAAACCTTTCAGTTTTCTAAAGTGAAACACCTGTGTTTCTGACAAGCTGGTCCCCATTTTAGTCGTGGTTGTGATCCAGTTACAGTTTTCTAAATTCATTGTCAGCGTTTTATTTGCCAGCCTGATTGAGGCATCTGCTATGGAACAGAGGCTTTGTTCTCACCTCTAGAGCACATCTTGTCATTAGACGGGACTGGGTCTAGTTATTGATGGTTGTCGCCAAAGCAGCTTCAAACTTGGAGCAACCTAGTCCATCATGAATGAGTTCAGAATATCTGTCTGTTAATCTGTGTAAACAGCTTTTTTATTTTTACAAATATGACTCTAGAACATTCACAGCTGCCTCTTATGTCTTCTCGTTGTTGTTCAGACAACAAGAACTGCGTATTCTGGAGTGTGGACATTGAAAATCAAGCATGATTATAATACATAATCCTTTTGCATGGAATGCAGCTTTTTCTTTCCTGACATTCTTGATTTTCAGAGGGAAACTGATTCAGTATACTCTTTTGCCCAGACAGGTAGGAATTAATAACATTATTTTATCAAAATTACTTACAGTGCCAGACAGTTACACTTTGAAGGAAGCAGAACTGAAGACAGGGAGCTTATTGGGGCTCTGTCCTGGAAAAGCACCGACCTCCTCTCAGGTAACGCGAGGCCCCCTGACAACAAGACCCACCTTCCCCCGGCCAGTCCATTGCCTAACCCGTGCCTTACCTGCTGCAGTGATGTGTAACTCTTAAAAGTTTTCTTTTCCTTCAGTGGTACCTTTCATTTTAGGAACATATCCATATAGTTCTCTGTGTTTGAATAAAAAATGTTATTTCAAAGCATACTCACGAGGTTCTTTTCCTGTGAAAGTTTTGTGATTAAGGGGGATCTTTAAAGTGGAGTGGCTGCCAGCATCACTGTCTCAGAAACACTGAAATGCACCCTTCCCCCACTGCCAGCCTCTGTGCAATCAGGCCGCACCTCTCCATCCATGGTGTCCAGCAGTATGTAGGTTTAATCAAAAACAGTACATTAATTGGGAACTTAGTTACTCTGCAAGAATATAATAGCCTCACAGCAGCTTTGTCTTCATCAGTATTCATTTCCTGTGTAAATTCCGTCTGGTCAAGTTTCACCAGAAGCCTTAACTACTTAGTAAACTTTTATTACAGTCCCAAAGTCATATTTATGTCCTTACTGTTACCTTCTCGAGGTAAGATAGGTTCATCTCAGAATCCCCTGGTTCTGGGTCCACTTCCTTAGCTTCCCAGCCAGCTCTCCTTTCAGTTGCTGGTCCCTGGACTCGAGCAAAGAGCGCACAGCAGGCCGAGAGCAGGGAAACGTGGCACACAACGCTGTGGGTAGGGGGGCAGGACTGCAGGGTACGAACTGACAAGGGATCAGACCTACGTCTCTCCTGTGGGATCTCGGGAATTCGAGTCCTCGGGCAGAAAGTAAGGTCACAGCCAGATAACTCGGAAACAGCGCAGCTGGTGCTTACGGTGTGCAGAGATTACAGACCCTGCGAGGGGTGGCCAGTCTGGGAGAGGGGCGTGCGGGAGGGACGACACAGGCGACAACACCTCTGCTAGGAGATGATGCGTTTCTCGGTAGTCGTCGAGACTACTGTTTGAGTTGTAGCATTAAGTTGTCCGGTGTAGTCTCGTCTTCACATAATGTTTCATGGACTATATTGGCGTTTCTTTTTTGGAAGTAAATCATATATTTGTAGAATTTTTAAATTTCAAAATTTTAAGTTGCATTCATACTTCTGTCTTGATTTTAGCTGTTCCTCTTTTTTGCTGTGGGCAGTGACATTCAGCCTGGGACAGAGATGGAGATCATCGTGGAAGAAACAGTATCTGCGAGAGACGTAAGTAATTTTCCTTTTGGGGATTGGGGGTTGTTTGGTATAGGGAACAGTGGTAACCTGTGGTAGGATTTTGGGGTCCTAAGGCAAGAGTTTACCTAATATACAAGGGGGGACCCCAAAAAGCCAGGAATTTATTTGTAAAAAATTGTGTGTTCATTCTTACATGTTTGAACTTCAGGCACCTTCAAAGCACTCTCAGTTTGATGCAATACACCTATCAAAACATTTTTTTCCACTACTCAGAACAGTGTTTGAACTTGGTGTTGATGTTGATGCCTTTTAGTGCTTCTGCCAGTTCTTGTTCCACCTCTTCCATGTTGGCCAAACATTTCCCTTTGAGGCTTTTTTTCATCCCGGGAAACAAAAAAAAAGTCGCTCAGGGTGAGATCATGTGAACAGGGAGGGGTGGACACGGGGGTCATGTGGTTTTTGGTCAAAAACTGCTGAGCACTCCATGGGGTGTGGGCAGGTGCATTCATAAATCACCCATCATGAAATGAGTTAACGTGTTGAAAGTCTTTTAAAAAAAATTCTGAGGGAATTTTTAAAGCCGAATGCAGCCTCTCACAACAACGCCAGCTGGTGCACTGATACATATGGGTTCCTAGAACACTCACCCAGTGGGGGAAGCTTGTCCTATAAGGGGCCTGCCCGCCAGAAGATAATTCTGGTGTTTTTTGGGTCCCCCCTCATACTTTAAAGAATCCCATGTATCACTGAAGTAGTTTTGGGAGCTTGAAAATTAGTGCACCAACTGGAATTTTTAAGTTAGCTCATTATTTTTTATTATCAATAATACTTGTTGATTGTAGAAATTTGGGATATGTAGAAATGGATTTAAAGAAAAAATTAAAACCCCTCATTACCCCTTATTCCTCTAGTATCAGCATTTTGACGTACTTCGTGTTTTCACTTTGCACACACACATAATCACATACTCAGGTGTGAGTATTGTGCGTGTGTGCTCATGCATCGTGTATGTGAGATAGAGAGAGCCCGGAGGCCGACAAAAGACGAGAGGCAACTTGAACAGGCTCCCACTAGTCAAAGACAAACCAGAGTGACCCTCGGGGGGAGCAGTACGGACAGCTGACTGGCACAGAGACAGAAAGTCGGAGTCCATGTGACCCTAAAGCTTGCCATGGTCATTGGTTGCATCTGGGTAGCCGAGTGGATGCTTGGGAGCCATAAAAGAACGAATCAAGTGTTTACCCTGTTTTTGTTTTGCAGACTATGTTGCAGGGCAACCAGAGAGATAACAGGTTTTTATGTAGAAAATCCCAGCTAAGAACATGAAGAAAGAATTTTAGACTGTCACAGTTTTTCAACTCCAAATGATTTAATGGTAGGCTATGATTCTGTAAGCCTGCTAAGCACTCAAAAAGAGCAACACCCAAGCATTAGAGACGTTTAAAACAATACCCACTTTTTTTGCCCCCCAAAATTCCAGGGAAACAACCTGAGTCCAATCAAGCCTTAGGTATGAATACCAGCTTATAAGTTCAGGGGAGAGGGGGACGTGTTAAACGCGACACAGGCCCACTCTCAATGCTGTCCCCACATGGGAACTCCTCCTCCAGAAACCATTGTGCGGGGGCGGAGTCTGGGGAGAACCGGTGGGCAGGGGCAGGGTGTGGCCTTCATTTGGCCCTTAGTTCACTCCACAAGAACTTCAGTAATAGTTTAGGGGAGAAAGCAGCAAAATTGGAATGCTGACTGGATATTTATTATTAAAGAATTTCTAATGTTTAAAACATGTCATCATTGTTTTAGGGTTATGTTTTTTAAAAGAATCTTTCTCTTTCCATAAGTATTAATAAATGAAATGGTAGGACCTCAGGGGTACAAGACAGGGGAAGTGGGCTGCCGTGCTGACCAACAGGACAGGCCACAGCAGGAACCGGGCCTCAAGGATGGAGACCTGAGCGGTCACCTTGCCATCCTCTGCATGTGTTTGACATCTTCCTTGAGAAAACACTCTTCTACTAAGGTTTTGGGGTTTGGTTTTTTTTTGCCCTTTGTTACATGCTGCAAATATTTTTGGAGTTTTCCATTTGCCTTTGATTAGTGTTGTCATTGTTGTTTTAATTTCAGAAAAAGAAAACCACAAAACTTTCCAAAGGAGCTATAATCTAGCTTTGTTTTCTTTGGGCCCAGTAGGGGCAGACTTGTTCCCCACACGCCACCAAACAGCTCTCAGCGAGAGCAGTGAGCATTCTCAGTCTGCACCTCTCTCAGCTGCGCACGCGTGCCCACCGCTACTGAGTCACTGTGGTCACTGGCTTCCAGGGGACCACAGCTCTTCACATCTCCCCTCCCACCCCTCCTCAGTTAGCTGTCTCCTCTTCTCTCCGCCTTAGTGCTCAAGTCGGAGACTGGGTCTCGCCCCCAAGCTCCACACTTACATACCCAGCTGCCCCATGTGGTCCTAGTCCCGCAACCCCCAGGGACACTGTTGATCTCTCCCCGCAGACCTATCCTCCGCTTTCCTCTTCCCACCCCTGCGGCTCCAGTGTTCTGCTTGCTTAAGCCAGAACCAGAGGCCATCCTCGATTCTCTTCTTTCTACTTCACATCCAGTTTTTCAGGAAGTCCTTTTGGTTCCACCATAAAGATTCACCTCATTCCCTCCTCTGCTGTCACCCTGGTCATCTCTCATCTGGATTATTCCAGGAGCTTCCTCACTGATCTTCATTCCACCCTTGGACCTCCCGGGATCTGTTCTTACAAAGACATTGAGGACCCACTAAGGTGCAAGTCTGCCCAGTCCCTCCTGGACTCACGACCCTCCTGTGCTTGCTCAGCACATGCAGAGCAGGAGCCCAGGTCCCCACAGGACTGCGCAGCGCCCTGTGCCGCTGGCGCCTCCCCTGCTCTCCTGTCTTGCTCCCTCTGCTCCAGCTACCCTGGCCTCCGTGCCGCCCCTCAGGCAGGCCTGGGCCCTGGCCGTTGGCCCCACCTAGGACACAGTGCAGTCGGATGCTCAGTGGTTGGTTTTCCTTAGATAATGGGAGGCTTCAGTCTGCGGTTTTCTTTGAATGCAGCTTTGGTCCCATTCCTATGTTTTAATCTGTCGTGTTTTCATTGCCATCATTTTCTGAACAGCTGTCAATTATAAAATGCCTTTGTATTATAAAAAGGCTTTTAAAGTCTTTTATTTTTAATCATACAAGTAATTGTGGATTTTTTCCCTCTTTTTTAAACTCCAGGGAGGGGCTAAAATATCTCCCTTGATCACCATCCTGTTCTTGTCCCTACCCCAGAATCACTGATGTCATCAAATGACAGTTGCATCCACCTCAGTGGAGTGTGCACCCTTCCGTGACTTGGCCCCACGTGTACCGCATGTGGACACGTGTGTGCACACGGGAATGCAGATTTGATGTCATAATGGGATCGTGCTGCATGAAGTGTACTGAAACTTGGTTTCACTGAAAGCATTTTAAAGATCTTCAGACAAGCACATATAAAGCTATTTGTCCTTTGTTTTAAGACTCCCCATGGTTCACTGAAGTGTCCCCTGGAAAAGGATGCATCATTGGCCTTTCTTCCTGCTCCAGGCAGCAGAGCACGCACCACTGTCTGTCTGGCTCTCTCCTGCCCGGACACAGCTCAAGCCAGGCCTGGTTTATTCTTCTTCCCTAGGCTTCTTTAAGAGTGTCGTTCCTCTCAGGAAGGGGGAGTGCTAATTATCTTTGTTTTATGTAAGCTCGTTATCGCACCGCGTTGATTGCGTTGTTCTGGGAGGCCAGGGCTTCCCCACCTCTTCCTTGCGAGCATGCAGGTGACCAGCTGGGCTCCGTGGGCGCCAGAGAGAGGCCAGTGCCCTTGCATGGGCTTCAGCGTCTGATGTGCGGCTGTGCAGCCAGCCTGACCAACCGGAATGTTAGTCTGCAGGCGACGGAAGTCCCTGGAAGTGGGTGAACAGGACTTTGAGTTAAGTCCTGGGTGTGACCACGGGCAGTGTTTTTCCCTCCTGAGCTGGCCCCACCCAGCTCTTAAAAAGGAAGGCTTGCTTAATCGTCTTCTTAACTAAGTGCATCTTTATCTATTGGAGAATCAGTAAAGAGGATCGGACTTAAATAGGCCCTGAGTTCAATATATATCTCAATATTGTCACTCAGAAACAGAAAACTAATGGGCGTACTTTTTTTTTTTTTACAGTGTTTAAAGATAATGCTGGAGAAATTTGGCCTACCAGGTAAGTTACAGACTATGTAAGGTATATAATCTTACCCATGTCTTGTACTTACAAGAAAGTATTGATTAACAAGCCTAATGAAAACGCTTCACACTTCCCCCCAGGTTGTCCACTGCACTGTACATCTGCATACACACACTGAACTCCCCAGTTCTCATCGGCAGCTAAGAGAACACGCCTGTGAGTTAGCCCGCCTCTGAGGAAGGAAACCAGGGTGGGGTCCAGCAAAGGCACAGGAAGGAGGAAGTTAGGGTTGTGGCCTCTGGAATCACTCAGGTCTTTCACCGATTACTTTGTGAACCTCAGTGGTTCAGAGTTTCGGGGACTTCTGTTCATGCCAGTAGTTGAGGTGCAGGCTGGACGGAGTGTGAGTGACAACACCAGCGCAGGGTGTCTGAAGGAGCTGCCCCGAGCGCCAGCCGGAGAGCGCAGGAGCTGTGCATCCTCGGCCCCTCCCACTGTCTGGAAGGGGAGGGAACAAGCTCTGCAGCCTCACGCAGAGTCCATTTCCTCCTGGTACCAGTCCGCCCGAGCAGGCTCGTGGCCTGTGCCCCTCTCACGGATGATGGGCAGGGCCAAGGGCCGCTGCAGTGGACGGGCCCTCCAATTCCAGAGCCCGACTCTTCCCACCTCGTGCACTGTGAAGCAGTGCTGTTCACCCTGGTCTTTTAGAAACATGTTTAGATTAAGTTAAATGTTCCTGTAAGTATCACTGTATTTAAAAGGAGGACTAGTGACAAAAAGGGTCTGCAGAGCAGAGCATTGGGATTCAGAGCTGTGGCTACAGCACGAATAGGAGATGTGTGCTTGTTCCTGTGGCCACGGCCTCTCCGCTTGGGGAGGGGCGCTGACTGCGGGAGATGCCGCGGTCTTCCTCAGCAGCCAGCGTTCCTACTCGGCTCCACTCAGCCCCTCTCCTCCAGAAGCCCCCTTCCTGTTTCGTCAGTGTGGCAGGCATGTGAGGGACAGGGATCTCAAGAAGACTGTTTGCCACTTACCAGTGTCCCTTTCCCCCGACCTCACTGCGCGCACTGTGCCCAGAGCACTGGCCTTGCTGTCTGAGCCGCTGGTGGGACGGATCGCGCTGCCCTGCACCTCCTCGGTTGCTGGGCAGTGTCTGCACTGCTCTCAGTGAAAGGAAACGCAACTTCATGGTCCTAGACGTCCCACACTTACATATATGTCCGTGCATGGTATATACTCGTGTGTGGGGGGGGTGTACATGTAAAAGCAACAAAGGCATGATGTCCTGTCGTATAATAGCAAGTGTTATTTTTATTTGCAAGTGTACATTAACTACATACAATTATACATTTCTTGATGGAATAGAAAATTAAGCAAGTTGGGGAAACATTTTTTTTCATGCTCTGGAAGAGGAAATTTTTAAAGAAAATTAGTTAATAAGTTTTAGATCAAATCTCATTTGGTATTCATTTACCAGAAGTGTGATTGCAGACAAACTCTGAAAACACATTCTTCTGAGTTTGTTTTCATTCCGAATTTGATTCTTTCTTAGGGGACGCGTGGCATTTACGAAGATTGGATTGGTGCTATGAAGCTGGGGAGCCTTTGTGCGAGGAAGTAAGCTTATTTGTATACATTTCATTCTTTAAAATGATTGTGTTTATATGGTATTTTCATTCAGGACACCCACCTTACTCATATTTCGAGAGAAGGCCTTTATTTTTTTAGCATACAAAAAGTTATACTTGAGTCTGCCTTCACTTTCTCCTTCCCACAGTTTCTGTAGAGCATCAGGAGGGCACGTTTCTGACCTCTGGGTCAAGTCCCCTTTGACAAGAGAGTGCGTCCCCAGGAGTGGCAGTTCTTCGCTGGGAGGCAGGGAACTTGAGAGAACAAA